>NC_092765.1:9729488-10375917 GCF_047496795.1 Chiloscyllium punctatum
GTGCCATGAAGCAGAAGGTAAAGGTTACACAATTTGGCGTGCAAGGTATCTGTTGTTGACCACAGCATATGTGTAGACACAAAGCAGATGACTGTCTCCTCCACATGTCCAAAGTTAAAATGAAAGACATTTAAAATGAAATTTTCATTCTTTCTAGCTGTAGACAATAGTTTAATAACATTGAATGCAGGTATGCAATTATCTTTGTAGTCATCGATGATGTGTTAGAGCCTGCAGGAAAGAAAAGTTTATTTTAGAAAGTGTCAGTCAGCAGCAGTTGTTTCATTAAGTGTGTGCAAGGTTGGAGTTAATCACTTTCTGAAAAAGGAATCATGTAACTTCAATATCTTCTTACCTTTTCGGTAATCCTGGCAAGGTAGCATTTATTGCCATGCACTCCTTTACACCCCCAATATACCAAGGATATTAACAGGCACAGGTTTGCCTATTAGACTGTTTTAACATCCTGTGCTCGCTTAATTGCTAGTTCTAGTGTATCCCGGATTAATTTGTTGCTATATTTGGTGCTTTAGTACCTACATTATCTTTGAATTAAAATAAATCTACTTTATGTAACTGAAGATAAACGCTGGAACTAAGAATATCTAATCTTTGATTGATAGAAGTAGACTGCTTTTGTTTTAGTTTGAGAACTAATCAGAGCCTCGCGATTCATTTCAAATGCTCTGTTTAATGTAACCTTTAACTCCCAACCTCCGTCCTCACCCTCCAGCTCATTCCAGGTTATTGACCTGAAAATAATCAGCTTAAGAATGGAACGGTGATATGAAATACAGTAGAATTTATTTCTTTTGCAGAGGTTATGGCTTTGTGAAGTTCTCTGATGAAACTGAACAGAAACGAGCACTTTCTGAGTGTCAAGGTGCAATTGGTGTCGGAGGGAAAGCTTTAAGGCTGAGTGTGGCAATACCAAAAACGTAAGCAACATTGGAGAAAGGCACAAAAGTTGGGTGTTGCACTTTCTACACTTTCATTCTGAATGTTTATCCCTTTGCCACTCTTGAAATTTATGTGTACCACACGTTTAATATTTACTTTGTAGTACTAGAAACAAGAAATTCTAATTTAAGTAAGGCAGAATTGAAACCATTTCTATCACTAAATGAAATACCATGCATCTTTGCACAGATTTAAGTGTTGTCGGACAGGAATCTCAGTTTCTGAATGACTGAGCAGAAGCAGACTTCTAATTGCCTCTACTGTGGCCTAACTGTTCACATGTAAACAAACAGCCACTTCCCCTCTCTGCTAGTCCTGGACTTGCTCCCTATCTGTGCTTTTAAGCTTGGGTGGTGGCAGGCTGCGTCATGCATGCAGTGTGCTTAAAGTATAAGAAAATACATTGAAAATGTTGGATACAGAATGAGCTCATTGCAGATTCAGTGTCTTTTTTAAAGGCTGTGATGGTTGCCCAACTCCAGCAGAAATGTTTTACAAAAGAGGCAGATGGAGAAATCCTAGTCCTAGGAAAAGGGAGGAAATGCAAGCCTCCTGTACGAGAAATATAGAATGGAAGACAGTGTTATTGAAAATCGTTGTTGCTTTCACTCCTGAAAGCAGCAATGAGCATTCCTGCTTTAGTCCTTCATGGTTTGTTGTCAGCTTTCCAGTTCTGGACACGTATCAATGATGTGTTATAGACCAGGCCAGATCCCCCCTCAAAACATTTCAAGAAAGTACCCCAGACCCTAACTTTGCTAATTGTTTTAAGCAGGTGTAAAGTAAATTCCAGGAGTGATGGAGCTGACCAACCACTTAGCTTTAAACAAAACAGAATTTATTTACAAGATTAGTGAATGAAGACAAATAAAAGAGAACAGAATGCAGAATAACTTGACCTATCCAAAAGCCCAACAGATTATCCCAATGTAATGATGCTGTTCCAAATACTCGCAATAATCCCTGTAAACACCCCTTGTCACAAAAGATAAGATCAAACATACGGTCTTAGAGAAGTCAGAGAGAGAGTACCATGGATCTGTTTCTTTGGGTCCAGCAACTTCAAAATGCTACTTTCATTGTACAAGCTTTTTTTTAATTTGAAAGCCTTTTGCTTGGTTTATTATCTGTTAGCAATAATCAAACAGCCCTAAAACCCATCCAAACCCAGACTGTTCGGAAAACCAAGAACAGCATAACCTTGTTAAAGGAGCAGCATTGTCATAGATGTCAGTACTGCTGAATTCTTCAAAAGGTTCCTGTACCATTGCAGTGGCAGAACATAGCTGAAAAATGTGTTGCTGGAAAAGTGCAGCAGGTCAGGCAGCATCCAAGGAGCAGGAAAATCGACGTTTCAGGTGTAAGCCCTTCTTCAGGAATGAGGAGGGTGTGCCAAGCAGGCTAAGATAAAAGGTAGGGCGGAGGGACTTGGGGGAGGGGCGTTGGGAATGTGATAGGTGGAAGGAAGTTAAGGTGAGGGTGATAGGCCAGAGAAGCCATGGGGGCGGAGAGGTCGGGAAGAAGATTGCAGGCCAAGAAGGCGGTGCTGAGTCCGAGGGTTGGGACTAAGATAAGGTGGGGGGAGGGGAAATGAGGAAGATGGAGAAATCTGCATTCATCCCTTTTGGCAGAACATATTCCATTTAAGCAAAGTAAATAAAGTTTATTGTCTTTTTTTCTCCTGTGTTTTATTAGCTCACTAAAATCTGGTTACAAATTCTGTTTCTCTCCTTCCACCACTATCAGCACCTCCCAGGGTTCCGACATGTGGACCACTCCAGTTTTCCCTGGCAAAGAATAGCCTAATGAATGTCAGTGAAACATCCCAATTTTTTTTACAACTGCAACTAAAGGAATAAATTATTTGCGGTAGCACACAAAGTAGCTCAGTTATGTTGTTGTACAAAAATATACACTTACATATAAGCTTTGTAAGGCCTGTGTTTATATTTATTTCAATGAAAAAATGGTTTTTAAAAAAACCTATTTTAGTATCTTTGAACCTTTTGCAGCAATTGTGAACAATTCTGATATATATACTTTCAGGCAAATGTGTTTGCCATGCAGAATTATGCACTAAATCAGTGAGTGCATTTAGATGAACGATTATTGATAATAGAGTGCCTCACAGTGATTAAGAATGGCATAAAATAATGCTGCAAGTAGGTTCAGATTTTTAAAAATTACCAGTAAACTTTCCTTTACTTTAAATGAAAAAGCAAGGCTGATGGATTCCCTGTAAGAGGAGCAGAAGTCAAGGCACCTAAAGAGACTTTGACAGAGGGTGCAACTGTTGATATTCAGACGGAATCCTTTATATTTAAACAATCCAATCAATATGCAGTTATATGAGGAGTTTCCAGTTAAAAAAGCTATTTGGGGCAGCTTTTAAATTACTATTATGTATTTTGTAATCACTGTAATAATGTAGGGAATTGCATATCCTACGTGCAGCTTGCAGAAACCCACAAAAAGTGACGTAATACATGACCAGAATCTTTCTCTCTAATGTTGGTTAAGGAATAAATATTGTTCTTGACACTGCAATGAGTCTCCTGAGGAACTTTGAATTTTGTCTCATGCAGTGGAAATCACCATTTTTAATTGGCACAGTGGTTAGCACTGCTGCCTCACAGTGCCAGAGACCCGGGGTCAATTCCCACCTCAGGCAACTGTCTGTGTGGAGTTTGCACATTCTCCCTGTGTCTGCGTGAGTTTCCTTCCGGTGCTCCGGTTTCTTCCCACAGACCAAAGATGCGCAGGTAAGGTGAATTGGCCATGCTAAATTGCCCATAGTGTTAGGTGAAGGGGTAAATGTAGGGGAATGGTCTGGGTGGGTTGCTCTTCGGAGGGTCGGTGTGAATTTGTTGGGCTGAAGGGCTTGTTTCCACACTATAAGTAAACTAATCTAATCTAATGAATGGCCCATTCAAATGTGTGAAAAAATTCTGTATTTAAGCAAATGTGTTTCAATATCACTGTTTGCTCAGACATAACATTAACTTAACGGCAAAGGAATTGAGATTCTGAAAAGATGTACATTTAGCAGATGAATGAAATTTACTATATATTAAAACATGTAACATTTCAAATTAAGCATGTAGAATATCAGAGTTGGGTCTACATTCCAAAAGGGTAAAATTACATTCAAAACTAAGAAGGTCTGTTTTGCAGGGAGTCTGAGTTACAACTGTTAAGTTGGAGATATGTTCTCAATGCTAAAAATGGCCATTGTAATCAACCTGTACATGCTCAGTTTCAGTGTGACATAACATGTATGTCCAGTTACACAATTCGTTGATGGGGGTTGGAGATGCATGATGCCAGAACTCAGCTGAATCATGTCTATGGATCTATGACATTACTTATGTTATTTCACTTTAATAGTCAGATGTTTCCCGTAAATGTTGAGGAAGAAAAATTTTGTTTCCTTTTTAAATTTGCAAGTAATCTTTCAGCATCAGATAATTGGTGACACAGCTCTATTTCATGCCCTACTCCAATCGCTGGCCATTATTCATCTGCAAGAATGTTTTTCATTGTTTTCAGAATTCTCACTCCTGATAACGGAAGATGCTGTCAGGTTAACTTGCTGTTTACAACAAAAACTGTACATTAATTGAATTGCTAGTCACGGACTGCAACGCTTCACCTAGTGGTGATTTTGTCCATTAGCACAGCCCTTTCAAAAACATTTGCTTGCTTGTTTCTTTTTTTTTGGTAAATAGAATAAGTGGTCAGCAGTAACAATATGGAAGAGTTTGCATCTGTTTAGTTTACATGTCACTGAATCGTTTTGTCCTGTTGTAACAAATTCAAATACTTTTAACTTTCAGCAATCGTGTAGTGAAGCCACCAGACTACAGTCAGACATATACCTACAACTATAACCAGTATTACCAGCCATACCAGAACTACTACACTCAGTGGGGGTATGATCAGTACACTGGGAGTTATAGCTACAGCTACCAACAGTATGGCTATACGCAAAGTACAATGCAGGTAAACTCATTGAAAACCTACAGCTATAAGTCACTAGCTCCGACTCACCATAACTTGTACAGATATTACTCCATGTTGACAAGTCTAGTGAAAACCAAGAAACAATGTCTTGTCAAATTTGTGTTATAGAGACTATTTCACAGCATCTAGGTAAGCTCTCTCCTTAATTTCTCTCAGGTTGAAATCTCTCTTGCTCAAGAAGTTTGATCTTGCCCTTATTGTCTACCTCATGTTAATTCACCCCATCCACCTACTCATACACTACATGTTAATTCACAGAGTGAAATTGAAAGGATTATTATCTGCAATTTGAAATTATGAAACTAGAGACTATAAATTGAAGCTATTTGTTCACTACTGAAGTTATTTCACAATTTGGAGCCATGTGAATCACAAGGGTAACAAGTATGAGTAAATTATTTAGACTGTGCTTGTAAGCTTAATATTTAAACAGCTTGCCAACAATTCCGTTAATGCAGCACTTGGGGTAACAAATGAAGAGACAAGCTTTCTTCAATTGTAATTTGGTTTAGTGGTTATGTTAAATGTGGAAAGCATAGTGAAACTTCCTTCATCTCAGTGAGCTTGGTTTCTATAGGATAGTTTCTATTATGCATTTTCTTTGTATGTTTTGGTTAAGCAGATTTAATTTCCAACAAAATGCCTTCAGTGCTTCTGTTGATTAAGTGGACAATATGAAGTTAGTTGAAGGTGCAGTGAAAGGTGTTGAAACTGAGCCATTCAATCACGTTTTCCTGCTGGTTATGATGCACTTTTTCTATTATTAGTTTCATTGGCTTCTTGATCCGGTCTAGAAGTTTTGAAACAGTGACACATTTTGGCCACCTTGCACCTCACTGTCAACTTTGGTAAAATGCTTCGTTGCTGCAGAGTTCTTGTGTGCAAAGATGCTCCTATCTATTAATTAAGCTATTTGTTTGTAGTGCCTTTAATTTAATTGTAATGACTTCACATGGGTCTCTGCATTTGTTGATAACCGTTGGCAACATTGTTTAAAGTGTGTTTTTGGTAAAGAGGTGGACATTTTAAAATAAACCACAGTATATTGTTATCTGATTTTAAAACAAAGGTACTCATTTATGTATGATTCATTTTATTTGCAGAATTATGAAGAAGTAGGAGATGATGCTTTGGAAGGTAAGTACAATAGTTAAACTTTTCTCTTTATTGTTCAAACACACTTATAATCATACCTTATACAGATAGTTTCTGTGACCCTATACTTTGATAGATCTTGTATGTTATAGGAAAACTAAATTTATCCAAGTTTGAGGAATGGTCCAGAAGTTATACAAATAAAAACAGTTATGGTACTCAATAGCAAAGCTCATCTCCCGCAGTTTTTTCTTTATCTATAGTTCCCATCATAATTTATTTTCCATTCTCACTCATTCAACATGCTGTCTTAGTGATATTTGTCAAAAGAAAGCCTTATATACATAGAAATTAAGATCATTCTGCTGTACGAATCCATGATGGCTGATCTGATTGTAACTTCAAGCCTACATTCATGCCTACCCTGATAACCTTTAATCACCTTGCTTAAGAAGAATCTATCTACTTCTGGTTGAACAATATTCAATAATTCTGCTTTGACCACCTTTTCAGGAAGAGTTCCAAAGATACTCAACATTCAGAGAGAAAAATATTTGCCTGATCAATTTTTTCAGTCTCTGTCATCTTGTTTATAAATATTTCAGAAAGAAGGGTATTTTGCCAGTTATATCTCTTGGTACTAGTTCCACTTCAGAGCTGTCAAATCTCACTCTTTCATCCTTTACTAATACCCTGTAATATTTTCCTGCTTCCTGTGTTCATCTAATTGGCTGTTAAATGTTGTCATTAATTCTCCTTCAGTAATTGTCATTGGACTACATGTTCTGGAACCAGCCTATTGAATGCTGTCGACCTTCATTTCAACACTCGGTTATATCACAGCTTATCCTCAGATGAGATGTTCGTTGGGTGTTACTCCCTCTTTAAAACATTAAAAGAAATCCTTAGGTACTCTGGCCCCAGATTTTCCTGCAGATTTCATTTTCATGATATAAGGTGCAAGGTGCTAAATAAGGAGAAAATCATAGATTAACGAAGATGCCACATTATATTTCTCTGTTATCTTAATTGAAAACAGTTCATTTTTGTAGTTTACCCCCAGTAAAATCAATGGCAATCACAATTTTCCTGGATTACAGCCGTTTCTCATTAAGCGGTGATACTGACTTTACTGGTGAATCAACTAATTAACCGCTTTGCTCCTAGATCAACTTCTCCCACTTCCTAGTTGGCTCATTTGTCCAGCTCCCAGTGACTTCCATGTAGAGTCTGATTTATTTCAAAGGGTTAATTTGATATGACTATGTTAAATTCCTTTATGTTCTTAGAAATTTTTGCAGATCAAGTGAAAGATTTATTTGTTATTCAGAAAATATTGAATCCGATTAAATTAATATCAAGATTGCCTAGCCAAGCTATCCCAGTATATCTATAATTCCAGCATCAACCTGACGATGTGAAAAATTGCCTAGGTATGTCCTAAACACAAAAAGCAGGACAAATCCAAGCTAGCCAATTACTGCCCAGTCAGTCTACTCTTGCTCATCAGTAAAGTGAAGAACGATGTTATCAACAGCACTACCAAGCAGCTGCTGCTCAGTGACACCCAGTTTGGGTGCCACCAGGGCCACTCATTACAGCCTTGATTCAAACTTAAACAACAGAGTTGAATTCCAGAGCTGACATGAGAATGACTGCCCTTGACATCAAGGCTGCATTTGACTCTGTGTGGCATCAAGAAGCCCTGAAGTTAATGGGAGCCAGGGGGAGAAAACTCCAATAGTTGGAGTCATATCTGGCAAAAGAAAGATGTTTATGGTTATTACAGGTCCGTCATCTCAGCTCCAGGGCATCTCTGCAAGAGTTCCTTGGGCTCGTGTCCTAGGCTTAGATATTTTCAGCCGTTGCATTAATGATCTTTCCTCCACCATAAGAACAGTAGTGGGGATATTTATCAATGACTGCGCTATGTTCAGGACCACTTATGACTTCTCAGCTACTAAAGCAGTTCGTGTCCAATTGCAGCAAGACCTTGACCATATCCATGGGCTGAAAACTAACATGTAAAATTCACGTCACAAAAACACGAGCCAGTGACCATCTCCAATAAGAGAAAATCTAACCATAGTCCTTTGATATTCGGGGTGTTACTATCCCTGAATTCCTCCCCTCCTCTCACCAAACCTCAATGTTTTGTGACTTTCATTGACAATAAATTGAAGTGGACTAGCCAGATAAATACTGTGGCCAAGAGAGCAGGTCATGTAACTCACTTCCTGATCCCTAAAGTCTGTCCACCAACTACAAGGCACGCGTTAGAAGTATGATGCAGTATTTCCCACTTTGTTGGAGTTACACTCATCCAGCTATGTTCAAGAACCTTTCAGAACAAAGCAGCCCACTTGATTGGCACCACTTCAACAAACATTGACTCCCTCCACTACCAAAGCTCAGAGGCAGCAATGTGTGCCATCTACAAGGTGTACTGCAACTAAATTCACCAAGGCTTCTTTGACAGCACCTTTCAAACACATAACCATTTTTATCTAGGACAAGGGCAGTAGAAATATGGGAATACCACCACCACTTGCAAGTTTCTTTCCAAGTCACTTGTCATCCCGAACTGGAAATATATTGCTGTTCCTTTAGTGTTACTGGGTCAAAATCCTGGAATTCCCTCCTTAATGGCATTGTGGGTCTGCATGTAGCACGTGGACTGCCGCAGTTCAGGAAAGCAGCTCACTGTCACTTTCTCAAGGGTAACCAGTGATGGGTAATAAATACTGGCCCAGCCACTAATACCCACATCCCACAAATTAAAAAAGTGAAAATGAACTACAGCAGCAAGTAACTTGAATTTAGGGTGGCAAGACACATGCATTTGTGCGATGATGTTTTGTGACACTTTAATGTGGATAACTGACTGGGCGATTTAATTTTCTAACATACTGTGACTGAGATTCGCGCCAAAGATGATTCTTTGTCAGAATGGAGATTGATTCTCATGAGCACTTACTTGTTAATTTCTACATGCGTTGCTTCCTCATCTGCAAAAAGTCAGACAGTCGCCCCATTGTCAACATCTGATATGGATGATGAAACTGCTTGGTACTCCGGTTCAGGAACAACTTTTTGCAAGGGGTTAAAATGGGTACATAACTTTAAAATGTTTTATCCTGTTTATTATCAATTTCAATGTCACAAGATTCTCAAATTATAAGAAAAGTTTGTTCCAAATGTACAGCAGGTGCGCTGTTACATTTGAATGTTGGGAACTACGTACAACAGCTGTCTCAACTTAAAAAATGTAATGTCACCATAGCCCTATCAGACATTAGGTCTACTCCCTCATTAGAAAGAGAAATGACTGGTGGTAGTTCAACCTGAGGGTCACCACACTGCAGGTAAGGGGACAGGTTGAGAAAGGAAGTCCTTTGTGATAACTTCAGCCAGTGAGGGAATTGAACTCATGCTGCTGTCATTATTTTGCATTGCAAACTAGCTGTCCAGCCAACTGGACTACTACAAGTGCTGAAAGAAAAGCATTGGCTATTTTCTGCCATAGTTTAAATCTGCTGCAGTGCATTATAATTAAAAATGCAGGGAAGTGCATCGGATGTTATTATGTCTGAGATCGAAGCACTTGATTAAAAGAAGCCTAAGATAATACAGCCGCTAACTTTTCTTTTGCATTGGGTTTGAAAAGTCTATTTCTGTTAAAATTAGTTTCATGTCACTACTGCTGTGTTATAAACTTACATACACATCAGTAACAGATAAGGTATTACAGGGCTGTTGTATAGTTCGAGCTGTGCCAATTGAAACTGTTCTAGTATATTTAAAGAAGAGTGTGACATTATGAAATTGGAATTAACATTGATAAAAGGAAGTGCCTAAAGCAATTGATGCTTCCCCTTTTTGTCCATTTTATTCTGAAGTTGCTATCTGTACTGCAGTTCCTTGGGCACCAGCTACACAATGGTATCTCAGCAAAGTAGGTATTCATTAAACGGGAACCCAAACAAGCCGTTTAGTCGAGAGGATGTCATAGCCATGTGCAATCCTGTCATCCACACTCACACGCCTTTCAGCAAGAGGCACTGGGTAATGATTAGGAGTGGAAAACCTTGGCTGATATTTTTTCCCCTCTCTAACTAGCGAGGCTGCTTTTAGCACCCTGACTGTAACCCTGGCTCAGATTGAGATCGAATCTTGGACCTGTATGGCTCGGTGTTATTCTGTTTGACAGTACTTAAGCATAATCTGTGAAACTATTTGGGTAACCACATTAATATTTGAAAATTTTTAAAGAAAAACCATGTGGAAATATGTTCTGATGCAGACCTAAAATTCTTGGCAGTTGCTTAAAGCTATTTTGTATAAGCATAAATATAAATTGAAAATTAATTATAGACAATAGGCATAGCATATACTGTGCTAGCCAAATAGAGTCCCTCTGCATTGTAAAGGAACTTTAACAGATCTGTCTCATTAATGCACTGATTATGCTTATTTGGCTCAGTGCATCATGGGAATATGCCTCTTCCTGCTCAAGGATTCTCCTTTCCGGGTATATTCCTTCAGCCAGGAGGATGGGGTGGACAGAGCCAAGGACTTCTCCACGACTACAATCACCAGTGCTGTTCCATGTTCTGCTGACAAGGGGTGCATTTGACTTGACGAGACAATGTAAGTTTGTGTCTCCAATGAAAACTTTATTTCCGGTGCACCTCCATCCCCTTGATGCCTTTGTGGGAGAGTCACGAATGGCTGAAAGTCCAGTATCTCCTGATTGTAGCCATGATTGTAGGTGAGGCAAGTAGTTTAAACCAAACAATATCACAGTAGGCCACTATTCCTGTTTTGGAAGTGTTGTGAACTAAGTATTTCATTTTTTTCGTGCGTTAGTTAGAAAGCATGCATTCAGCTCTCAGGTTGACAATGAATGGAATTCAGCCAGTGATTGATTGTGACACTCAGTGAGACCTTGTCAAACAATAAATCCCACAGTCTAGCTCTCTTCACTTCACTTTGTTGGAGAAATTAATGGGAAACATTATAGCATAGAAATTCACTGCAAGCGCTCATCTCTACATTACAAGCCTAATTTTAGTGTTAACAAGCAGCCGGTTGTTGCAGCAAAAGGTTAATAATCAGAATATTTACAATAAATTGTAAACATTTGACTGCATTGATCAAACTGTGAATTTTCCCCCTTCCCGAAACCTTAAATCTATTTTTTTAGATTCTTCCTGTTATTTTATTTCCTCATTTCCAGATTCTTTCTTTGTTCTTTCTGCTTTTTATGAATTTTCAGTTCCCAACATGTTTCCCTCTGTCTTTCCCTTTCTTTTGTGTTGGCTCATGGCTGTGCTTGTGTGAAGATACTGCAATGTTTTGCTATTGCCTTCCACAGATGGCTGTGTAGTCTCTTATGGTCTCACTGCCTGCCATTGGCTTATATTAAAAGTATTTGCAGTTGATACTCAACTTATTTGACTGTGTTATGGACATCGCTTTCTTGACCATCAATTCCTGGAGAGGGACTGGAATCTGCAGCTTCCAGCTCAGAGTCAGGAACAATACCGACTGCACTACAATGACTCATCACCACCTCTTGGTTTCTGTATAGTAGATATTGTCAGAGGAAGCTGCAGTTCTGAACGTTGGACACATGATGGTGCCAGAGCAGTGAGATTGGATAATACAATGTGTTAGCCTTGGACTCCAAAAGTATACTATTGGATCTTTTATGCTTGGTTCGTTATGATCCAGAGGATATATTCTCGCACAGAGCTGTCTCAGGACAGCTTTGGTCTCTGCTCATCAGGGTTATTCGCCCTTCTGTTTTTCAGCCCTTTCAATAAGACCTGTTTCTCCGTGTCTAAACTTTTGTGCTGTGACCCCATTTTGACATTTGAGGAGTGTCAGGTAGAGAAGGAGCACTTGGGAAGGTCGTTGGTAATCTGTGAGACCAGAGAAACTGTAAAGGTGGGATAGTTTGGAGCAAAGCTGTGAGGCCATTCTGAGGCAAGATACTTAAGAGTCATGGAGGTGTACAGCATGGAAACAGAACCTTCGGTCCAAATATCCTAAATAAATCTAGTCCACTTGCCAGCATTTGACCCATATTCCTCTAAACCCTTCCTATTAAAAAAATCCATTCAGAAACCTTTTAAATGAAAACCTACCTTTTCGGTAGCATCTTTGGAACAAGAATCAGGCCTTGAAGGCTACATCTACCATTACAAATTTAAAGGATGCTTGCAGCTATTAACACTCAGTCTTAGTTCTGTGGCAGCTGCTAATATGCAATAGCAGAATTGTCTCATAATCTGATTAAGTGATCTGACCCAGATTGGGAAGCTTTGCAGTTTGGCTTCCTTGTGACCTCCAACCAAAAGACTGATGAAATTGTTGAACTTTATATTTTATGTGGCAATGTTCTGTGCACTCCTACAACACTGGTGCATGAAGCAGGGTGCTAACACCATCTATGACTGAAAGGCAGGCTGAGAGCTAGTTCAAACTAGGAAGCACATGTGGATATAATGTAGTCCACTGTACGAAACACTTGGAGATTGATGACTTAACATTGCTCCAATCTGCTCAGAAACCAATATCTAGTTTCCTGTGCACTGGGGAGGCCATATGCAGCTGGGTGTCCATTTTGCAGAACACCTTCTTTCAGTCTGCAAGCATGATCTTGAGCTTCTGTTTACTTGTTATTTTAATGCTTCACCTTACGTCCATGCTGACCTTTCTGTCTGTGACGTACTAGTGTTCCAATGAAGCTGAACGTAAACTTGAGAAATATCTTATCTTTTGTCTCTTCTACAGCGTTCGCAAGTCAACATTGAGTTCAACAACTTTAGGTTATAACTCTGCCTCTATCTTGATCTGTATTTTGTTTCCTTTTCTTTGGTTCTGCTGGGATGATTTTTTTTTCCTTATCCCTTCGTGTTTAATTCATGCTAGTTTTTATGTGGCAATCACATCTCATTTAAACACAATTTTTATTTCTTTAATATATTCATCACCCCTCTCTTTGGTTTTTGTATAATGAAATCTATTGTTTAATCTGGATGTAGGTTTGCTTGCTGAACTGGAAGGTTTGTTTCGTCACCATACTAGGTAACATCATCAGTGTTCCGGATGAAGCACTGGTGGCATGGTCCGGTTTCTGTTTGTGTTTCGGATTCCTTGGGTTGGTGATGTCATTTCCCATGGTGACATCATTTCCTGTGGTGATATCATTTCCTTTTTTTTCTCAGGGAGTGGTAAATGGGATCCAAGTCAATGTGTTTGTTAGAAAAAAACACTACATTGGACTAACAGGCAGAAAACTATCCGCCAGGATACATGAATATCAACTAGCCTCAAAAAGGCATGGCCCACTCTCATTAGTACCCTCTGAGAAAAAGAACATGAAATGATGTCACCAACCCAAGGAAACCTAAACACGTAAATAGAAGGCAGGCCATGCCACCACTGCTTCATCCGGAGGCTCACTGATTATGTTACCTAGTATGGTGATGAAATGTCTGATAATGAACCTTGCAGCTCAGCTAACAAATCTACAGCCAGAACCTCAACCCTCCACTTTCCATCTTCAACTCATAGATTTCTATTTTCCCTCCGTTCTGGGCATCACTGGCAAGATTAGCATTTGTTGTCTGTTCCCAATTGTCCTTGAACTGAGGTGCTAGCTCAGACATTTCAGGGAACAGTTAAGTATCAGTCACTGTACTATATCACCATTTCCCAATGATCAGCAATCATTACTGCTGTTTCTCACCACAGATGCTGCCTGACCTACGTTTTTCTAGCATTTCTTGCTCATATAACTAGTATATTGATTTCCATGATTTCTATGCACAATTGTAATACATAGGCCACAAGTTCCATTTCATTTCTTTGATCAATTCTTTTACTATATCACCACCCAATTTCAGAAAACGTAAAACATTGAAGAAAGCCATTCAATCTATTGCCAGCTCTTTGATACAACCATCAAGTTAGTCGCAGTCTTTTCTGGCCCTGCAAATCTTTTGTTTTCTTTTGAGGATATTACCTTAAGTGTAGTATTCCCTCAGTATGGTAATAAATTAACAGCCTAGATTTTAGGCTCAAACCCCCAGAGTAGGATCTGAGCACATAGCCTTACAATTTAAAGATAAGAACACTACCCACAGAGAATGTCTTGCATTTTATGTGACATGTGGAACATTGGAATAGAAGAGAAGAGGTATTCCGGTAATCTCATGCCCTCAGTCACTACTTTGAGATTTACCACCAGAAATGCTGGTGGATGTTGAACATATTTGATAAAATATGGGCTAGGATATTCATACTGTTCTCTAATGTCTGAATTTTTTTTGACATTAGCATCCAATGTTGCTATGATTTTGGTAGTACAAGAGGCTACTCTACTGCAGGAGGTTGCACACTACTAAGAGATACAAATGATGTTGGCCTCAGAAAACCTACTTAGGTTAGCAATAAGAGTCTAGAGTGGAGTTTGGAAATACAAGTAGAAATCGTCAGATTGTGCACGAGAGAAATGGTGCAATAATACATCAGATCTTGGTAAATTAATGGCACTGTGTTGTAACTGTATGAGGTGTGGTCTATAACATTTCACTTTTCTTTTGCAGAAAAGCAATGCACTGTTAAATTTATCTCTTGTTTGTAATAGACTACATGTCCGCTTTGCAGCTTGTTTTGCTGTATATAATCTGAAGTCAGTTTCTTTCTTTTTCAGTGATGCTTTCAATGCTAGTGACATTAACATGAAGATAATTGCCACCACCATTTGTAATTCAAGACTTGATTGTATTTTGCTTGTCAAAGAGAAGGAGTTAAAATATGTTTAGAATGCTTTGCGAGAGATTAACAAGATTACTTGTAGACAGTGAATAAGAATTTTCACTGACTATTTAGGCTGGAAAAGTTTTTAGGGAAAGCATAGTCTTCTGATCTTGAATATAATATGAAGGAAGGAAGCTCTGAAATCAAAATCTGAAATTTTTATTTTGCATCATCCACTGGATGCTCCTTCACAGGCTTCCCCAACACCACCATCACAATTCTCCCCTATCAGCTTCTGGTGATCTCATCTCAGAAGAAACAAAAAGCATCACAAAGCAGACTTAATATATATACCAAGAAAATCAAAGAAACCAGAAAGGAAATTGGGTTTAAAAAGACAGAGCTTCTGTGGCTAACGCAGTGCAAAGTAGGATCATGAACCACAGTTTTTACCCTGTTCTTGGTGTTCCCAACTCAGACATGGTTAAAAAGTTAGCAAAAGCAAGAAGCAGGATGCAAAGGAAAAAAAGGTTAACCTGAGAGATGGTGAGAAATAATTCACAAGACAGATTCTCAAATGGCAAGATTGGCTATGAACTGTGGAAAAAGAAACTGATATATTTACAAATGTCAGAAGTGGGAAAGGAAAGTGAAGAGAGAAACGTGAATTGTGATTTATTGATATGATATTTTGGCCACTATATCCTAAGAAGTTTTCAAAATACTGCAGAAAAATTGTGCAATTTAGCTTGTGAGATCTCTTTAACTTGTAGAGTAAAGCATATTCTCAACTGTGTGCTATGAATTGAAATACTGCTATCACACTTGTGTTCCAGATCCAGTTCCTCATTTGGATATCGATGAAGCAAATGCACAGTTCATGGAACAGAGTGAGGAGTTCTATGATGCCTTAATGAATTGCCATTGGCAGCCGTTGGACAGTGTTGCATCTGACATCCCTGCTTCGGCCATAGCCTAGCAGATTAAATTGCTACTGCAAAGCCGTAAAGCATCCAGGTGATCAGCGTATCGTGGGGGATCTTTTTAGTCCCCTGGTTCTCAAGATCTTCCGGTTCCGGCACAATTCTTGTTTAATATGATTTAATATGACTGATTTAATAAATACTGCATCCTCTTGTTCTTGGTTTATGCAAAGTTTGAAACAAAATGGTGATTTAAGAGGAATCTTCTTCAGAAGAAATGTTCTTTATTTTTTAAGAAAAATGGAATTTATTCCCGAAATGTTAATGTTAGGGCTGTCCAAATAATTCATTCAGAGTTCAGGAGTGTTTTAAAATATAATTGTATACAGAAGTACGATCGCCAGAGAAGCAATGTACAGAGTAGTCTCACAACTGAGGGGGTCTGATGACTCTTTTGACCCCAATAGGTTTATGAACATTGTGTGAATCTCAACACTGGTAAGTGCCTTATAATTCATTTCTTTGCATGTGTTGTTACTTTTATGCAATTTTGTGTTTAGGGATTAGGAGTTCAAATATCCATTGACACTAAACACAAAGGTTTTTTGCGCATGGATCTAGATTAATTTTTTTCATGAAAATTGTGATATTTTTCAAAAATTTTGCCAATTTGATGACTTCTGGTTTTTACCATCTGGTACAGTATTGATTTACTCATTACATTTAGAGTTCGTGTATATACATATAAGGCAAAAAATGTTGATATTGCTGAATATCTATAGTCCACTTTTTTGTCAAAATCTCTCAGCCAGCTGGAAAAGAAAATTACTGATCTTGTAAAAATTTTTTGTTTGTTTGGTCGTACTTTTAGGATTACCAAAATAGTGGACAAAGTGGAGGTTATGATCATAATGTAGGATATTGGCGTAGTTTCTACTTGTCAGCCACCTCCAACCCAAACTTTTGAATTTACAAATATGGATAAGCCACAGGGTCTTGTTTGCTTCTGACTTTCAGAAATGCATTCAGCAGACTGCATCTGTGCTTGGAAAGAAGGTATAATTGCCCTCACTAAAATTTAATGGTTACAATGAGAGAGTATATAAGAGTTGTTTTTAAAATACCACTAATTCTGCTGCTGTATCCCTCACTGTCTTGATTCCAGGTATTTTTTTCAGCATAGTTTGAATGCCCAAGTTGCACACTCATTCAAAAGTACTACTGAGTCACAAAGTATGCAGTGGGACTCCAGATCTGTAAATTTATGAAGGGGTACAATATATTGGGAAATTATTTGTTGGAAGTAAAGTCATTGGATGCCTTTTTAAGGTCAATAAGTTCTGCTCGCAAATGTTGACATTTTAATTTTTCCAGGTGTACTTTTATTGAAATTCTGATTTTATCATACTCATGAACCTGTAAAAAACAAATTTATTTTGTAAACTAAAATAAAGGTGATTTTCTTTTATCATTTCTGTTTTGAATGCAGGCAATGGATAATCTGAGCTTTACTCGCAGAGTGTTGGACAACTGTTGGTGCCTGATTATGGGCAGAGTTCTGCAGAGCTCTGTGTTGGGCCTCTTACAATTCATGGTCTTCATTATTGGCACAGCGCGAACTTAAACGGAAGAACCTTTTACATTTGTAGATGTCACAAGTATATGTACTGTAGTAACACAGAATACATCGGTTTGCAAGTTGATTTAGATAAATTGGGTGAGTTTATGGCTTGGCAGGTGTCAATTATGTAGACAAATATATTATAATACACAGATTGGAAAACACCAACCATATTGGATGGTGGAAATGTGCATAGTTTGGAGGGCTGTTGTAGATTGCAACAGGACATTGACAGGATTCAGAGCTGTGCTAAGAAGTGGTAGGTGGAGTTCAACCCAGAAAAGTGTGAAGTGATTCATTTTAGAAGGTCGAATCTGAATGTAGACAACAGAGTTAAAGGCAGGATTCTTGGCAGTGTGGAGGAACATGAGGGATCTTGGGGTCCACATCCATTGATCCCTCAAAGTTGCCACCCAGGTTGATAGGGTTATTATGAAGGAGTATGGTGAGTTGGCTTTCATTTGTAGGTGGATTGAGCTTAAAAGCCATGACATTTTGCTGCAGCTCTATAAACCCTAGTTAGACCACACTTGGAATATTGTGTTCAGGTTGCTTCATTATAGAAAGAATGTGGAAGCTTTAGATAGGGTACAGAGGAGATTTACTAAGATGCTGCCTGGACTGGAGGGCATATCTTATAAAGAAAGGTTGAGGGAGTCAGGGCTTTTCTCATTGGAGCAAAGAAGGGTAAGAGGTAACTTGATAGAGATGTTTAAGATGATGAGAGGCACAGATAGAGTGAATAGTCAGAGAATTTTTCCCAGGGGTATGGCTACAGTCAAATGCAAAGACTGTACAGAACTGCTTTAGTATCTATGAATGTAGATAAAGATTTTTTATGAATAATGTATACTTTCCAAAAACACCTTGTTAGTAATATAGCAGATATATTATCCACACTCACTGGCAAGTAGATGGGGGGGGTTATGGACAACATAATCTTGTTAATAATTGCATGAGACTCATGATTAGAGATAGAATCTCTACAGTGCAGAAAGAGACCATTCAGCCAATCTAGCCTGCACACTACAGGGCAATTTAGCATAGCCAATCCACCTAGCCTACACATCTTTCAGCTGTGGGAAGAAACCAGAGCAGGTGTTGGAAACCCACACAAGACACTGGGAGAAAGCACTTGGCCAATATCCCTCTAAACCCCTCCTATTCATATACCCATCTTGATGCCTTTTAAATGCTGTAATGGTACCAGCTTCCACCATTTTCTCTGACAGTTCATTCCATACACAAACCGCCCTCCGTGTGAAAAGGTTGCCCCTTAGATCACTTTTATATCTTCCCCCCTCACCCTAAACCTATGCCCTCTAGTTCTGGACTCCCCCACCCTAGGGAAAGACTTTGTCTGTTTATCCTAACCATGCCCTTCATGATTTTATAAACCTCTATCAGGTCACTCCTGAAATATAAATCAGCATAACAATGATGATAAGTGAGCGAGACTAAATCTGTACTGTATAGGGTGTGCGTATCAAAGTTATGGAAGTGCCAAAGTTTAAAGTGGTGGTGGATAGCTGAGCAAGAAAACCTTTGTCTGGAAATAGAAAATATAAGCTTGCAGCACACAATAGTGATAAAATATGGACATTGATTTTTGAATTCCTCAATCTGGTTTTAATACCTGGGATTTGCATGGGCTGAAAGTTTTAAAAAGGTTTAAGATTGACTTACCAGTCACTGACTACATGTTGGTCAAGTCATGAAACTAACACTGCTAGAACCAAACTAACATTTGATCGAAAGATATTGAAATCAGTTAGCTCAGGCATAAAGAAACCATTATCTCTTATTTTTTTATTTGCACCTCTACACAATTTTTCACATATTGGAGATTGAAACTTGCTTCCAATTTAGCAGACCTAAAGAAACATTTCCACAAACAGAATACATGAAAGATGCCATCTAACCATCGAGAAAGGACAATTGAAAGCTTGGCTATTGTTGAAACTTTAAGACATCAATCATACAACCATGATGAAAACCATACACCTCAGGAACACCAGGATTTTAAATTGCATGTTCCTTCTCCCTTCTTTCATATTGTACCTGTGTGTGCCAATCTGATTGATGCTGCATTATTTTTCTTCAGTCTAGCAGAAAATAAGTTTGCTTTCTTTTCCTCAAGTAAGACTGGTAAGTGCCCCCTTCTTGATTCAGTAAAGTCACAAGAGTCCCAGAGGGCTGCGCATGCATTAAAGAGATGACTGTTGGTGAGTTTAGCCTGAGAGTTGCAATGCTTCAAACAAGGGGAATAATTGAGATGGTGCAACTTTCACGGTAACCTTGGCTGGTATGGGAATCAGACTCATGCTAGTGACACCACTCTGCATTGCGAGCCAGCAATCCAACCATAGAGTCATAGAGATGTACAGCACAGAAACAGACCCTTCGGTCCAACTTGTCCATGCCAACCAGATACCCTACCCTAATCCAGTCCCATTTGCCAGTACTTGGCCTTCTAAACCCTTCCTATTCATATACCCATCCAATTGTCTTTTAAATGCTGTAATTGTACCAGCCTCCACCATTTTCTCTGGCAGCTCATTACATACACCAACCACCTTCTATGTGAAAATGTTGTTCCTTAGGTTCCTTTTAATTTTTTCCCCTCTCTCCCTAAACATATACCCTCTAGTTCTGGACTCCCCCACCCCAGGGAAAAGACTCTATTTATCCTATCCATGCCCCTCATGGTTTATAAACCTCTATAAGGTTACCCCTCAACCTCCGATGCTCCAGGGAAAACCAGCCCAGCCCATTCAATCTTTCCCTATAGCGGAAATTTTCCACCAATGGTGACATCCTTGCAAATCTTTTCTGAACCTTTTCAAGTTTCATAACATCATTCCGATAGGAAGGAGACCAGAATTGTGCACAGTATTCCAAAAGTGGCCTAATCAATGTCTTGTACAGCCTCAACATGACATTCCAACCCCTATGTTCAGTGCTCTGACCAATAAAGGAAAACATACCAAATGCCACTTTCACTATCCTATCTACCTGTGACTCCACTTGCAAGGAGTTATGAACCTGCACTCCAAGGTCTCTTTGTTCAGCAACACTCCCCAGGATCTTGCCATTAAGTGTCTTAAGTCCTGCTCTGATCTGTCTTTCCAAAATGCAGCACCTCACATTTATCTAAATTAAGTTCCATCTGTCACTCAGCCCATTAGCTCACATAAGCAAACCCATCCTGCTACTGATACAGTAGACACTGGGTAACTACATTCCTGGTGTAGGTCTTATGGTCGAATCATCAATTCTCCTGCTCCTTGGCTACTGCCTGACCAGCTAGCTGCAGAAGAGCCAGCAATAGGCAAAGGTTGAAATAAATGATCTTTATGGTGGAGAGAATCTTTGGTTGGCAGATCATGGTTAAATACAAAACCACAAATTCGTGCCTAACATTCTAATTTCTGCACTCTTCAATCTAGATATCAGAGATTTTGTAACATGTTTTTAACTGCTTCATCCAATCAATCAGCCTTTTATCATTAATATGTTGACAAATTATTTAAAAGTAACATTTTCTTAAAAAATACAGATATCTTAAATTAACCCCAAGGTTTCCCCGTGTAGGGGTCAGGATCCCAAATGGGGCCACAAACTGAAGTTTAGGGGTCACATACTGCAGGGGAGCTCAGACTGAGTTATTATCGCTGTGCTTCTAATAGAAAGGCCCCCTATCTATCCCAACTCTGACAGGTTCCCGCACACACACCCCTTCCCACCCCACCACCAACTTGCATTTTTCATGACATGCACAAGGTGGTAGTTGTGAGGGAGTGAATGTTTGTGTCACATTGAGCTCCGCCCAATCCGATAATGTCTTTCAGTGGAGACTATTGAATTCTCTACAAGTGTCCAAAAGAAGCAGATGTATTCTGTACAGATTCCTTAGTAATAATGAATGGCTAGTAAATTATACTGTATCTTTTGCCATCATGCAATAAACCACTTTGTTATTTAGGACATAGAGTCATAAAGAGGTACAGCATGGAAACAGAAACTTCGGTCCAACCTGTCCATGTCGACCAGATATCCCAACCCAATCTAGACCCACCTGCCAGCACCTGGCCTATATCCCTCCAAACCCTTCTTTTTCGTATACCCATCCAAATGCCTCTTAAATGTTGCAATTGTACCAGCCTCCACCACATCCTCTGGCAGCTCATTCCATACACGTACCACTCTCTGTGTGAAAAAGTTGCCCCTTAGGTCTCAACTCGAAATTCACATGAAGTAAAACAGAAGGACTATGAAGCCCTTTGTTACGTGTGCCTCTTCTGTTTAGACTTGCTTGCAGACTACCATCTACCATTGTAATTATGCTGTCCCTAAACTCAGCACAGGGAAAGGGGATGATAAAAGAGTTGAAAGGAGGATTAATTCCTATTTTTAAGAGTAAAGGTGGATCATCAATGTAATTTTGATTTTCTACATTTCCGTTCTCTGCAAGATTCCATTAATTGATAGGTTTTTGTTTGTTACATTGTCCCATGAGAGGCTGTTTAACCTCATTTTGATTGATTGAAAGGAAGATTGGGTGCCTCCCCCAGAGTTTGTCACAAATATACAGAGAAAGCCCATTGAATCTTTCTGGGACTAAAAGCAACACTGGATCATTGCTGAGGTACTGAGTGTCCCCTTTGGGTGGGGGTGAGTGGAGGTGGTCAGGCATTGGTGTGCCATCACATCAGAGAGTGATTTTTCCATCTTCAGACCCTTATGTTGAGCCTCCTTCAAGAAGATGCATCCTGAGAACATATTTCTTCCATGAGGTGCATGGACTCAATTACAACATGCAATTCCTTTTCATGGAATAGTCATATCCTCAGACCTTTATCCAGGAATTAGCTGTCTTCCATGGGAATATTAGATTAGATTAGATTCCCTACAGTGTGGAAACAAGCCCTTCAGCTCAACCAGTCCACATCGGCCCCTCTGAAGAGTAACCCACCCAGACCCATTTCCCTCTGGCTAATGCACCTTGCACTATGGGCAATTTAGTATGGCCAATTCACCTGACCTGCACATCTTTAGACTGTGGGAGGAAACTGGAGCACCCTTGCAGACACTGAGAGAAACTTCACACTGTCAGTCGCCTGAGGCTGGAATCGAACCTGGGACCCTGGTGCTGAGAGGCAGCAGTGCTAACCACTGAGCCACCATGCCATGATCAAGGTTTAGGACCTGATCAAGATTTGGGACATAATCAACTCTCACCAGCGCTATGTTCCTGCAGCAGTGATGGATATTATATGGGAGCCTCTACTCATGAACTAGTTCATCTGGCATTGAGTCATAGAGACCTACAGCCCAGAGGTAGACCCTTCGGCCCAAACTGGTCCTTGCCAACCAAAATGTCATCAATGCTAAGCCCATTTCCCTGCACTTGGCCCATATCCTCTAAATCGTTCCTATCCATATATTTGTCCAAATGCCTTTTAAAATGTTGTTAATATACCCGCTTCAACCACTTCTGCTGGTAGCTCATTCCATGTGCATACCACCCTTTGTGTAAAAAAGCTACTCCTCAGGTTCTCTTTTATTCTTTCTCCTCTAGCCATAAATTGATGCCCTCCAGTCCTTGATTTCCCTGGGAAAAATTCACCCTATCCATGCCTCTCATACACTTCTATAAGATCCCCCCTCAGTCTTCTACACTCTTTAAAAAAAACTTGCCAGCTTTTCCAACCACTCCCTATTTTCCTGCAGTCTTTTCAGTTTAATAACATCCTTCCTATGGCAAGGTGATCAAAACTGAACATAATACTCTCAAGTGTGGCCTCACCAACGTCATGTACAACTGCACCATAACTTCCCAAATTCTATAAGTCCTGACTGATGAAGGCCAGTGTGCCAAACGCCTTTACTGCCCTGTCTACCTGTAACTTTCCAGAGAACTGTGCATCTGAACTCCAAGGTCCCTCTGCTCCACTACACTTTCAGGCCCTACTATTCACCATGAAACTCCTATCTTGATGCTGTCAGATTTGATTTGACTTTTCAAAATGCAAGACCTCACACTTATTTATATAAAACTCCATTTGCCATTTCTTGACCCACTTCCCCAGCTGATCAAGATCCTACTGCAATTGAGAAGCTTCCTCAATGTCCACAATATATCCTATTTTAGTGTCACCTGCAAAGCTACTAATCATGCCTTGTACATTCTCATCCAAACCATTGATATAGATAACTAACAGCAACGTGCCCAGCACCAACCCTTGAGGCACGCCACTGTCAGTTGAGTTATCACTGGATGGTGGAGTAGAGGGCTCAGGATGCTGGGCTGATGTTTTGGAAGGTGGAGTAGTGGGCTGAATAATGCCACACAGTTGGCTGAGAGGGCCTGAGCCATCGGCATCCTCCTGAGCAATCTAAGGGAATTTCCCCTCATGCCCTTCAACAGCACAGAGGTGTTTCCTGTATGGTCTGCTGCTCAGAAACACCATGGTGTGACATTCTACTATCTGGCAAGATATTTCTAATGGAGTAACTGGCTGGAGAATGCAGCAGTCTCATGTAACAGTAGGTCAGTTAAGTTCACTGAATGCAAGGCCACATATCATTTTGTGGCCTGGGGGAAACCGAATTTCATTCTTCTGTTGAATGTGTTCATTTGCAGCCCCTCTTTAGTTTTTTGAAAGGGAGGTTTTTAAATTTCTGGCTGTGCTTCAGCCTCATGCTTCTGATCAACGGGGCACCCCACACAGGGAAGGATGGGCAGGTCAGAGGGCTTCCTCATGGTCCTGGGCCTGGACCTGGCCACAGAGACCATTAGCAGGTCCAGGCAGCAGATTGAATGTTTTTGTTATAGTGCACCACCATGGTTTGTATAATCTTATTAAAATGTTGTTTAAGAGTAGAAAAGAAGGTTGGTGACAGTGAATAATCGAAATTAGAATATCATATGCGGACAACGGTGAGGATATTTTTTTGTTTATTCATTCACAAGATAAGAGCATCACAGGTTCGGCCAGCATTTTTTGCCCATCCCGAATTGTCCAGAGAGAGGTTAAGTGTCATCCACGTTGCTGTGGGTCTGGAGTCACATGTAGGCCAGCTCAAGTAAGGAAGGCAAATTCCTTTCCCTAAAGGATGTTTGACAACCAGATATTTTTCTCATAATAATCAGCAATGGTTTTATAGTCAGCATTAGACTCTTATTTCCAGATTATTATTGAATTCAAATTCTACCATTGCAGAATTTGAACCTGGGTCCCCAGACATTACTGGGATCTCTTGGTTAATATACCACGAGGCCATTACCTACTCTAAAATCTGAAAAGTACAACAGGAATGACAATTTTCAAGCCTCAATTGGAAAACAAGTTTGGAAAGCACTGACTTTTTTGCATAGATCTAACAGAAGGGTACATGAGATTAATCACTGATGCCTAGGCATTACAAGAAAATTTTAGAGGGTTAGCAAGACTGGGAAGAGAAAGTGATTGGCTTTACAGAGCCAAGACTTAACCTACAAAACAGAATTGGATAAATCCTTTGATGAGAAACAAAATTGCAGGGCTATGAGTCAAAAATAAGAAAATTCAAGCTCTGAGCAAGGAAAAAAGTGAAGAAATTCTACCCACTTTACTGTATATATCAGAAACCCAAACAATACTTAAAGATCTGTGGAAGAAACAGAGATCTTTGAAATGAGGATGTTAGGATATGTGCTTAGAATTCCATATACAGTCAAGTGAAGGGCTGGTTGAAAATGTCGGGTGAAAAAGAACCTCAAAAAGTGACATTTAGGGGAGAAAATGTCACTATTTTTGCCAGTTGATCAAAACTGATAAACAGCAGGGATCTCTCCTTGAGGGAATGTGACAGTGAATGCTGCTTCCCCTTGTGGGAGAAACAAAGATTAGAAGATATTCTTTAAAAATAAGGGGTCTACCAACTAAGATGATGATCATGAAGAATCTTTTCTTTCAGAGGCTGTTTAGTCTGTAAAACTCTTTTCTCAAGGGAGCAGTGTAGGCAGAGTCATTGAATATTCCTTTAAGTTCAAATACAACACGATGTGTACAATATCCAGTCTTGGACTGACAAGTGGCAAATTACATTCACCCCATACAAATGCCAGGCTATGACCATCACCAATAAAAGATTATCTAATCATCACCCCTTGACATTCAATGGTGTTAACATCACTGGTGCCCCCACTATCAACTTTCTGGACTCACCACATAAACACAGTGGCTACAAGTGAGTAACTCACCTCATGACTCAGCAAAGTCTGTCCATCAAGGCACATGCCAGGAGTGTGATGGAATAACCTCCACCTGCCTGGGGGAATGGGTGCAATTCCAATAACATGCAAGAAGATTGACAATATCCAGGACAAAGCAGTCTACTTGATTGGAATTTCATCCACAAGTATCCACACCCTGCACCATTGATACTCAGGAGCAGAGATGTGTACTATCTACAAGGTACACTGTAGCAAATCACCAAAGATCCTCAAGCAGCATCTTCCAAATCCATGGTCATTTCTATCTAGAAGGACAAGGGCAGCAAGTACATGAGAACATCACCACCTTCAAGTTCCCTTCCAAACTACTCACCATCCTGATTTAGAAATATATTACTGTTCCTCCACTTGCTAGGTCAAAATCCTGTAATTCCCTCCCTAATGCATTGTGGGTCAACTCAGTAGGTGAACTGCAGCAGTTCAAGAAGGCAGCTCACCACCACCTTTGCAAAGGCAACTAGAGACGGGCAATAAATGCTAACCAACCAGTGATCCCCATATCGCACAAATGAATAAAAAAATGAGGTTGAATTAGGTAGATTTTTGGTTGGCAATAGAAGTTCAAGATTATCAGGGTAGACAGGAAAGTTGAATTAAACCAAAATCAGATTAGCTGTGATAAAATTGTGCTGAGCCCAAGAAGGTCGTTGTGGTTGTTGGAAATGAATCATCACAGTCCCGAGAAATCGCTGCAGAAGATCCTTTGAGCAATATTCCAGTCCCAACAATCTTCT
This sequence comes from Chiloscyllium punctatum, assembly GCF_047496795.1. Classification (NCBI taxonomy): domain Eukaryota; kingdom Metazoa; phylum Chordata; class Chondrichthyes; order Orectolobiformes; family Hemiscylliidae; genus Chiloscyllium; species Chiloscyllium punctatum. The sequence goes on from NC_092765.1 coordinate 9,755,898, forward strand.
GTTGTTTCAGCAGTGACCTTCCTTCTGTCAGAGATGGAAGGTCAGTGATGGAAATGTTTGATGATAATTGCATAGTGTTCAGCATCAGTCGTGACTCCTCAGATACTAAAATAGTCCAACTCCATATGCACCAAGACCTGAACATCATCCATTTTTGAGCTGATAAGTCGAAAGTAACTTCTGTGCCACACAAGGCAATGACTGTCTCCAACAAGAGAATCTAACCTTTGTCCATTGATGTACAATGACATTACTTTGTTGATTCTGCCAATATCGACATCATGGAAGTCATCACTGACCATAAACTGAACCAGACAACCATATAAATAGTATCAAGTCAGAAATTGAGAGTTCTGCAGCAGGTAACTGATCCCAAAGCCTATCTACCACCTATAAGGTGCAAGTCAGGAGTGTGATGGAATAGTTTCCACTTGCCTGGATGACTCCAGCTCCAATAACATTGAAGAGGTTTGACAACATCCAGAAAAAAGCAGCTTATGTGATTAACATTCTAACCAGCTGTTTAAACATTCACTCTCTCCACCATTCATGCTCAGTAGCAGCAGTGTGTACCATCTGCAAGATGTCATGCATCAAATCACCAAGGTTTCTACACCAATACCTTCCAAATCCAAGATCCCAACCACGTGGAAGGATAAGGGCAACAGATATATGGGGATACCATCCCCTCCAAGTCACAGTCCATCCTCACATGGAATTATATCACTGCTTTTTTACTATAATTAGATCAGACTCCTCGCCTTTCTAGCAGGTATGTATACCTACACTAGCATACCAAAGAGGTTCACAAATACCTGAAGAATAGTTCAGGGTGGACAATAAATGCTGACCATCTAGTCACATCCATATCATATGAATGAATAAAGTGGGGAAAGCTAAAAGGGCCAAATGAACAACTCCTGATCCAAATTCACGTATGTTCAGATGTTCCGGAGGACAAATAAACGGTAATGGAAAGAGGGGTCAACCTGGGCATATGCAATCACAATGTCATAGTGTGTTTACAGATGAGCAGCTGGAGATGTGCTCTGTCATAAATATAAAAATAATCAAATAATCTGTGGAGGGAGAAAACAGAGTTAACGTTTTGAGTCCAATGACCCTTTGTTCAGAACAGAGTTCTGACATGAGTTGAGTTCTGATGAAGGGACTTGAAACGCTAACGCTGTTTTTCTCTGTACAGATGTTTCCAGACCTGCTGAGTTTTTCCAGCGATTTGTGTTTGTGATCCAAGTCAAACTAGGATTACATGCAAGCAAGAGCATGGGAAAGGGCAGTGAATCTGAAACACTCTAGCCCTTCACCTGGAGGCTGAAAGGGCTGAATGGCCTCCAGGACATGACTGGCCCCTCCCCCGGTGACATCATCCCGTACATGAAGGTGTGGCCACGTTCGTGACGTTAAGGTCACGTGAGACTTTTGGTGGAGTTGGGCTGTTCGAGGGCATTTGCAGCGACGCTCAACTGGACAAGGTCTAGGTCTAGGTCTAGGCTGCGGTGGGAAACTCCTGGATAAAGCGAGTGAGCTTTGGGCGGAGGTGAGTGTTATTTGAGAGTTATTCACCCTCCCGCTGTCGCCGATTCCGCTTTCTTTGCCGGGGCCAAAAAAAGCCTCGCGACTGCTAAATAGTGAACCCACGGGGACAGGTGATGTGGCGCCTGCGCAGTGGAGCGTAAGGAGGGTCATTATTTTGCAGCTCCCAGGGCCCGCCTGGCTGTCAGTGACCCCAGGCCTTGGCTGCTGCGAGTAAGTGTCCAAAGGTGACATAAAAGGCAGGCAGCACCTCTTTATAACGTGTTTATAGCTGTGTTTCACACAAGGGAGGTCGTGAGAAGAGAGGAGCAAGAGGAAGGAACAAATTGCAATGTTGACAGTGATGGATTGCGATGGAGAAGGGTGTAGGGGGGGGCCAGGAGGGGACCTGTCAACTCGGTCAAAGAACTAAAGGTGCTGGAAATCTGAAACGCAAACAGAGATTGTTAGCAGCATCTGTGGAGAGAAGAGAGTTGACGTTTTGGGTCGAGTTATCCTTCACCACTATTTCTCCAGAAATTTCTATTTTTGATTTTGAATTCTGTGTTTTGGGGGTGACTGTTTTAGAGTTCAAGGGTAGAGGTAATAGCTAAGTAGTACTTAGTGCAGGATAAGAATTGGACTTTTGAGGCTTGTTCAGAATCTTGATGAAGAGGTTTTGAAAGAAGCTGATGTCCTGTAGCATACAGGATTGAGCTGTCTTGCCAATAAGACATGGCAGTTGAAGCTTGCATAATCCAGTGTCTTGGGGTGGCAGCCTATGACTGTTATGTCTAATTACTGAATGTTTAAAAGGGAAATGAATTCTGGGAGCTAGTCTGTTCCAAGAGAGCATTTTCTCAACAAAAATGTAATATAGTTGGAGCTACCAAGTTGCTAATACCTGTAGGTATGGTCAATAATGATGTTGAATTAGCTCTATCAAAACATGACTTTTGTTTAACTTTTTCAGTTACTGTGGACCTCTTATTTCCAGTATTTATGATTTCTTTCTAATGTGATATTACATCACCTTAACCCTGACAATCCACTTAGATGTATTTATGGTGTGGTTAAATGACTTAGCTGTTAAGTTGTATTTTACATTTTTCAATTTTTTTCAAGGCATTTGGGTGTCTCTGGCTGGGGTAGTGTTTGTTGCCCATTCCTGATTGTCCTGCAGGATGAGTGATAGGCTGCTTTGGGAACCTCTGCAGTCCTTTGGGTGTAGCCATGCCAATAATGGTGTTAGGGAGGCCTTTTCTAATGTCTTTAGTAAAATTTGATAAATATTAAACATTTTTATTATTTTTATTTTATATTTTTCTTATTTTTATTATTAATCCTTTAACAAAAGCCTCATTTTTGAAAGATGAATCATCCTTAAGTTAAGTCTTTTGTGATTAGTCATGAACAAGAAAAGGCTGTTTTCCACTGGCCTCCTAACTCAGCTTTTTACAACCTCCTGTAATGAACATGTCATTGCTACTAGTGAGGCAGATTGGAGCACATTTGAGTAGTTATGAATGTACTGTTGTAATTGGAACAGGAAAAATACCTTTGTTTTTTTTTAATCTTCCAGAATATGGCACAGCTTCATGTGCAGTTGCATCTTTTTAGGAGTGTGACCATTGCTATAAAGATAAACGCATCACCAATCTAGTCAAAGCAAGGTTCCACAACTGACAAGTGAATGATTGGTTTAATAACTTTTTTAGAAAGTTGTAGTTGAGGAAGGAATGCTGACAAGGAACCTGGAAAGGCATTGCTGCTATAATTTGATGAGATTTTAGACATTCAGCTCAATGGGTAAATTTTCACGCAATCAGTAGCACAAATGGTGATGCTATACTTTGTCAGCCATACACTGGAGTATCAACTTAGATTGTTTGCTTGAATCCTAAAGTGGGCTTTGAACCAGGTGATTGACATTGTCTGAGTGGAACCAGACTTTCACAGAGCAGGTCATTTAGTCTACCAAGCTGTGAATGCAGTGTCTTTTGTTTTTGTTAATCAAGTTGCAGTATTTTCTTGAGCTGGTCATCTAATGGGGTGAAGCTGCCTTTAGAAAAATTAGTGGTTTGGAAGTGTATTGCAAAGCAAAGTCTTGTTCTAAATTCAATGTGGGGTATTGCCTCAATGCAGTCTGCTCTTTTCAGTGATTTGAATGGACATCTGCAAGGACATCCCACTGAAGTCAGTGGAATGTTCCTGTATTTCTAGATGTATTTCAGGGTGTGTCATGCAGTGTGAACTGCTAGGTGAAAGTAGCTGCAGTTTTATTTTCAAAATTGTTAATCACATTCCTGGTCTCTGAATTCATCAGTAATTTACATGATCCTGTTTTATGAATACACCACAAACAATTAAGATAAAGAAAAACTTTCTTCCTTTATTTTCCCTTTGTGAAAGGGCCTTCTGCTGTGTTGTTTGATTTTACAATACAGCTGAGCCCAATTCTACCTACCTTGATGTGTACACTTAACAGTAAATTTCATAAAAATCTAAAATCTCATTTAGAATCATTAATGAGCTCATTTTTTCATTGGCTAATTTGGCACAGATTGTGAATTGAACTGATATTTTAAAATTTTAAATTACAAAGGAATGCAAAAATGCTATCACAGTCAAGGTAGTAACGCAGACCGTAAATCTGACGGATGTGCCCTGTCAGCAGCAAATTAGCAAGCTATCACTTGCCTAATTAAATTGTAGTGTGTCCTGTCCACATTTAGATTGAACTTTCACTTTCTATTCACAAGTGAGTGCTGCGTAAATATAATGCTATACACAGTAACCAGCTGAATTTTTCAATTGCAAGTTCCTTCATTTTATTACAACAGGATATGGCACTGTCAGTTGGAGTTATTTTATACAGTTTTGGAATTGTAGCACTTGTGAATTCCAAGCATACAGCTGTTTGCACATTAGTTTAAAAATAAGAAAAGAGAATCTGTGGCAGTTTAACCAAAGTGATGGGTTCATGATGGCAATGGGACATGGAAGTTGGACTAGGTAAAATTGTTCTGGCAGCGTGCCAACACTACCTAAAGTGGCAAAATGGCAGCCTCCTATATAATATCCAGGGCGGCATGGTGGCTCAGTGGTGAGCACTGCCTCCTCATAGCACCAGGGACCTGGGTTCGATTCCACCCTCTGGTGACTGTGTGGAGTTTGCATTTTCTCCCTGTGTCTATGTGGGTTTCCTCCCACAGTCCAAAAATGAGCAGATTAGGTGGATTGGCTATGCTACATTGCTAATAGAGCCCAGGGAATTACAGGTGAGGTGAATTAGCTATGGGAAATGCAGGATTACAGGAATAGTGTTGGTGGGTGGGTGGGGCAGTACCAGATGCTCTTCGTATGGGTGGTGTAGACTTGATGGGCAGAATGGCCCACACTGTAGGGATTTTACTACGACCATTCTAAATGTATTATCTGTTGCTGTGTGGTGGACTTTCATTTTGTTTATTCCAGGTTAACACCACCTGTGGACTTCATTTCCAGTTATGGAGTTTAGTTTCCTATTTTCTCAGAATAAAACAATCGAGTCAATAGACACAGATAGTCTTGGTTTTAGAAAGAAATTTCATTGCATCTTTCACAGCATTGACATTTTTGCACTAAATTGCATACAAATATTGGAACACTGCATTCAATTCTGGTCTCCGTACTGGAGGAAGGAAATTATGAAACTTGAAAGAGTTCAGAAAAGATTTAAAAGGATGTTGCCAGGGTTGGAGGGTTTGAGCCAGAGGGAGAGACTGAAAAGGCAGAGGCTATTTTCCTTTGAGCATCGGAGTTTAAGGGATGACTGTGTAGAGGTTTATAAAATCATGAGGGGCATGTTTATGGTGAATAGCCAAGGTCTTTTCCCTGCGATAGGGAAGTCGAAAGCTGGGGAAGATTAAGTTTTTAAATCTTTCCCCACTCACCTTAAAAGGAACTGAAGCGGCAACGTTTTCACACAAAGGGAGCTGTGTATATGGGATGAGCTGCCACAGGAAGTGGTGGAAGCTGGTACAATGGGAGAAAGTGAGGGCTACCGATGCTGGAGATCAGAGTCAAAATGTGTGGTGCTGGAAAAGCACAGCTGGTCAGGTAGTATCCTGAGCAGGAGAGTCAGTGTATCTAGCATGAGCCCTTCATCAGGAATGTGGGGGAGGCCCAAGAGGATTGAGAAATAAGTGGAAGGGGGAATGTGGCTGGGGGTAAAGTTGCTGAGAATGCGATAGGTAGATGAAGGTGTGGCTGAAGGTGATTGGTTGGAATGGAGAGTGGAGCGGATTGGTGGGAAAGAGGATGGACAGATAGGACAGTTCAAGAGCGTTATGCCGAATTGGAGGGTTAGATCTGAGATAAGGTGGGGGAGGGGAAATGAGGAAACTAGTGAAATCAACATTGACCATGTGGTTGGAGGGTCCCAAGGAGGAAGATGAGGCATTCATCCTCCATGTGTTGGGTTTGGTGGTGGAGGAGGCCCAGGACTTGCATGTCCTTGGCGGAGTGGGAGGGTGAGTTGAAGTGTTCAGCCACATGGGTGGTTTAGTGCGTGTAGCCCAGAGATGTTGTCTGAAACGTTTCACAAGTTGGCATCCTGGCTTCCCAATGTAGAGGTGACCACATTGGGTGCAATGAACATAGTAGATACAGTGTGTGGAGGTGCAACAAAATCTCTGCTGGATGTGGAAGGCTCCTTTGGAGCCTTGGATGGAAGTAAAGGGGGAGGTGTGGGTGCAGGTTTTACATTTCTTGCAGTAGCAAGGGAAGGTGCTGGGAGTGGTTGGTGGCTGGGTGGGGGTGCATGGATCTAATAAGGGAGTTGCAAAGGGAACAGTCTCTGCAGAATGTAGGTAGGGGTGGGGAGGGAAATATATCTGGTGGTAGAGTCTGTTTGGAAGTGGTGGAGGATGATGCATTGTATCCAGATGTTGATGGGGTGGAAGATGAGGACTGAGGGTTTCTGTCCTTGTTGCGATTGGAGGCGTGGGGTTCAAGGGTGGAGGTGCAAGAAGTGGAGGAGATGTGCTGGAGGACATTGTGACCACATGGGAAGGGAAATTACAGTCCTAGAAGAAGGATGCCATCTGAGATATTCTGCAGTGGAATTGGTCTTCCTGGGAGCAGATGCAGTGGAGATGGAGGGATTGGGATAAGGGATAACGTTTTTACAGGAGGTAGGGCTGCTCGTTGGATGCTGCCTGAACTGCTGTGCTCTTCCAGCACCACTAATCCAGTATTTGGTTTTCAGCATCTGCAGTCATTGTTTTTACCTAGGAGGAGGTATAGCCCAGGTAGCTATGGGAGTGCATGTTGAGTCAGTCGCTGGAAATGGAGATGGAGAGGTCTAGGAAGGGGAGGGAGGTATCCAAGATAGACCAGGTGAATTTGAGGTCAGGGTGGAAAGTGCTTGTGACGTTGATGAACTGTTCAACCTTCTTGTGGGAGCACGAGGTGGTGCAGATAGCCATTGATGTAGCAGAGGAAAAGTTGGGGAATGGTGACCAGTGTAGCTGCAGAAGATGGACTGTTCCACATACCCTACGAAGAGGCAGGCATACCTGGGGCCCATGCAGGTGCCCATGACTACCCCTTTGGTCTGGAGGAAGTGGAAGATTCAAAGGAGAAATTGTTGAGAGCGAGGGCCAGTTCAGCCAATCAAACGTGTGTTGGTGGAAGGGTACTGGTAGGGTCAGTGGGAGCTGGTACAGTTACCACACTTAACTCATCTGGATGGGTATATCAATAGCAAGGGTTTAGAGTAATATGGGCTAAGTGCTGGCAAATGGGACTAGATAAATTTAGGATATCTGGTCAGCATGGTCGAGTTGGACTGATGGGTCTGTTTCCATGTAAATGAACCTGGCACTTCAGCAAGCGACCAACATCACTTCATTATTTAGTTACTAAACACAACCTGTGTGTGCATGAATAACTATCGCACAGCAAGAATTGTCTGGATTTTGTGGTTATCAGTGAAGCAAGGAGATACATTGCTGACCTTGAAACAAGCTGCCTTCCAGAATTTCTTTTTTTTCCATTTTCTGACCGTTTCAATCCGATTCTAGATTAGAGCAGTGCTGGAAAAGCACAGCAGGTCAGGCAGCATTCGAGTAACAGGAAAATCGATGTTTCGGGCAAAAGCCCTTCATTCCTAATGAAGGGCTTTTGCCCGAAACGTTGATTTTCCTGTTCCTTGGATGCTGTCTGACCTGCTGTGCTTTTCCAGCACCAGTCTAATTTAGACTCTGATCTCCAGCATCTGCAGTCCTCACTTTTGCCTAGTTTCAATCTGATGCCTAATCAGAGGATGTGTTGAGGTCCATTATGTCAGTGAACAACTAAGCAAACAATCACGCTGAAATACTCTGGATGACAGCAAACTAGGAGATTAAAATCACTTGACATCTTTTTAAATTTTCAGATGGTAAAATAGCTTACTGACTTTAGATGGAAGCTACACAAGTTTTTTTTAATTCTTAATTTGTCGTTCTCTTAACCTTTTTTTTAACAGAGAAATTTGACATTACCCAATTATGAATATTAGCTTCTCTGAGCTAGAAAGTTTTTGTTATTACAGCAAGACTGAAGTATAAAAGTAGAAGTTCTGGTTAATTCAATTGATTTCACTTTGATTGCAGCCTGAGCGTTTCACTCTCAAATTGTGAAATCACTGTCAGTGACTGAATTTCAATATTATTCCAGACAATCACAATTCCAGATGTCAGAATTAGTCAGTTTCACTGGAGTATTGCCAATGAATGTAGACCGTTTTACTATCACTAGTATTGCAAGACATGAGACAGTAAATACTACATTTATCCTTAACTTTTGGGATTCTTGTACAGCTGCAGTCAACAGTACAGCAACATGATCTGGTAATGGATCATGAATGCCTTTTCAAATGATTAATTTGCTATCTAATACAGCAGCCACCTTGTATACAAAACCTTATGAGCAGCAATGAATTACAAGTTCTTCACAGGATTATGGATAAAATGTTGACCAGAGCATGAGGGGAATCTGTGATCTGCAGATAGCTCCATAGAACTGCATTTGAGAAGTTCTTACAGGGATCGGCTATCTGTGGGATTATCTGCTGCTTGCTGCTTTAATCTGTTAAAGCAGAGCTTCCCAAACTGGGCCATGACTGCAGTGGGATGTTAAGAAATTTTGGGTTGCAAGCTCAGGTAGAAATGGAATTCTGATTTCTGACAGTTGTAAGGCCCAATTTAATTTTGTTTTAGTGGACATGGCCTTGTGGACTTTTGTAAGTCTGAGAGTTGTTAGGTATTTACTACTTTTTGCAGAAGGCCTGCTTAGTCATCAACATTCTCTCGTTTTAATTACAACTTTTAATTTTCTGAAGGTGAATAGGGTCAGAGATTCAACTTCATTGATGTAGGACCTTGGCGAGACTGTAATGACAAATCCATATACAGTTTTTGGTGTGGTTCAGTTTTATTCCTGGAACGGAGGAGAGACTGAATAGTTTAAGCCTATATTCTCTGTAGTCTTGAAGAATGAAGGTGGACTCTGTGAAACGTAAAATTCTTTGTTTTCTAGCGTAAATACTGAGAGGTTGATTTCCCAAGCTGGGAGTCAGAATTTTAAATCTTGGTCTCAGAATGAGTCAGCATTTGGAGTGAAGTGGGGAAGAGAAGTGGATGGATAGAGCCATAGAATCATAGAGATGTACAGCATGGAAACCGACACTTCGGTCCAACCCGTCCATGCCGACTAGATATCCCAACCCAATCTAGTCCCACCTGCCAGCACCCGGCCCATATCCCTCCAAACCCTTCCTATTCATATACCCATCCAAATGCCTCTTAAATGTTGCAATTGTACCAGCCTCCCCCACTTCCTCTGGCAGCTCATTCCATACTTGTACCACCCTCTGCGTGAAAAAGTTGCCCCGTGGGTCTCTTTTATATCTTTCCCTTCTCACCCTAAACCTATGCCCTCTAGTTCTGGACTCCCCAACCCCAGGGAAAAGACTTTGTCTATTTATCCTATCCATACCCCTCATAATTTTGAAAACCTCTATAAGGTCACCCCTCAGCCTCCGACGCTCCAGGAAAAACAGCCCCAGCCTGTTCAGCCTCTCCTTATAACTCAAATTCTCCAACCCTGGCAACATCCTTGTAAATCTTTTCTGAACCCTTTCAAGTTTCACAACATCTTTCCGATAGGAAGGAGACCAGAATTGCACGCAATATTCTAACAGTGGCCTAATCAATATCCTGTACAGCCACAACATGACCTCCAAACTCCTGTACTCCGTACTCTGACCAATAAAGGAAAGCATACCAAATGCCACCTTCAGTATCCTATCTACCTGCGACTCCACTTTCAAGGAGCTATGAACCTGCACTCTTAAGATCTCTTTGTTCAGCAACACTCTCTAGGACCTTACTGTTAAGGTGTATAAATCCTGCTAAGATTTGCTTTCCCAAAATGCAGTACCTCTCATTTATCTGAATTAAACTCCATCTGCAACTTCTCAGCCCATTGGCCCATCTGGTCCAGATCCTGTTGTAATCTGAGGTAACCCTCTTCGCTGTCCACTACACCTCCAATTTTGGTGTCATCTGCAAACTGACTAACTATCTCTTATGCTTGCATCTAAATCATTTGTACATTTTTAGAATTCTTGACTATAAAAGCTTTGGACATCCATTTGTTTGAGTATATTTGAGACAGCTTGATAGATGTATGCATATCAAGGAATATGTGAATAGTGCAAGTAGATAATAAGCCAGTTCAAGGACTAAATACCTCGCTCCTATTTGTTTATAGAGTTCTCGCATTCCAGTAACAAAGCCTTGCTTTTTGTTCAACCTATTCTGTTTTAACTGGCTTTTTGAACTTTAAGTTTGTCTATCATGTTCCTGAATATTTACCCTACTCTAATCCTCAGATTTACAGGAAGTGCTGACATTTCTGACCTCCCTGTTACTGTGGGTTAGAGCTGACTTTTTGTGCAGCAATGTCTTACGGACGAATTGAGGACAGTCGCTTCAACTACCACTCTCAACCTCAGGACTTCAATGCTCTCATTCAAACATGCAGTGCCAACATCCAGAAGATCTCACGGAATAGTAAGTTACAATTGTTCCACTGCAAGAATCTTGGAAAACCTTATTCTGAAATTTTTTTTTGAGCTAAAGAGTCCGCTTGCATTAAGGTTAGTTTACCTCTCCAACAAGTTAACTGGTTATCACAAATCTAAAAGATTATAATTATCTGTTCTGTGAATAATTTGTATAATTTCACATAATAACCCATATTGGGCTCTGACAAGTGCAAGAGGTTTTCCATTTTTGAGTTGGTTGCTTTCCTGAGGCAGCAGTAAGTATCGATGGAGTCAGTGGATGGAAGGCTTGTTTGTATGATGCAATGGCCTGTGTTTATGACTCTCTGTAGTTTCTTGGCAGACTTGGGAAGAGCAGTTGCCATATCATGTTGTGATGCATCCAGAAGGTTCTTTCCTATGGTGCATCTATAAAAGTTGGTAACAGTCTTTGTAGACAACCCGAGCTTCTTCAGCCTTCTGAGAAACAGAGGCATTGTTGTGCTTTCTTGACCATTACGTCGACATGGGTAGACCAGGACAGATTGTTGCTAATCATCACTCCGAGAAACTTGATGCCCTCAACCATTTCTACCTCAGCACCATTGATGCAGACATGGGCATGTCCTCCTCTCTGTTTCCTGAAGTTAATGTCAACAGATTATTGTTTTCACACCATGACACTAAGAACTCTCTTTCCAATATTCTGTCTTGTCATTGTTTGAGATTTGACATACAGTGGTGGTACCATCAACAAACTTGCAAGTGCAATTGGGGCAGAATTCGGCCACACACTCATGCGTATTTAAGGAGTATAGTAGGAGGCTGAGGATGCAACCATGCTAGGCACCAGTGTTGAGTATTATTTTGGAGGAGGTGTTGTCACCGATTCTTACTGATTGCAGTCTATGGGTCAGAAAGTCAAGGATCCATTTACAGAGGAGGGAGTTGAGACCTAGATCGTGGAGTTTAGAGATGAGTTTGTTTGGAATTCTGATGTTGAAGGCAGAGCTGGAGTCAATAAGTAGTGATTTGCTAGGGAAGTTTACTGAAAGAAGTGGCAGCCAAAAGGAAAAAATAGATTCAAGCACGTTGATAGTTCATGAAAGTATATTAAAAAGAGATTAAAACCCTTTCTGATTCCAATACCTCAATCTTGAGAGAAGTCTACAGTTTCATTGAGATGCATCATATTTAATTATTCTTCTTTAAGCTGTCAAATGTGTGTGGCTCAGTGGGGCCTAGGATCTTGCTGATGCTCATGTAACAGATTGCTTTTGGTTTGAAAGCAAACAGCAGTCATCATTAATTAGATATTTCACTGTAGGTCCCTATCCTTTTTTAGAGTCAGTGCAATTGCCCTACATAGTTTGCATTGATGAACTGACCTGTTTAAAGTCTCTAAGAAAAGAGAAACGATAGTTGGTCGAGTTAGTAATGTGGTCTGTTTAGATGCAAGATAAAGATTTTTAAAGTGGCTATCTGCCATAATTTGAGAGGAGATAAATATAGAGAAAATGAATAACCTGAATGTGTAAATATGGTGCTCCCTTTCTGTCACTTAGTTTTTATGCAAGATCCATCAGCCTCCCTTATAGCATCTCATATGCTATTATATCGAATTATTTGTTACTTGCAGAAAGCATTGTCACCAATAGAAAAGATTAGAAATAGCTGTATTTTTTTTAAAAAACCCTTTAAAAGAAATTCCGTCTGAATTCCAGTATATCCAAGAACCTGTTTCATAATGATCTAATTTACATATTGTAGGACTAAAGTTATTAAACTGTACACAGCTGTGCCTTACCTAAATAACGTATTCCCTAGTGCAGTTTCTTTTAAAGTGTTTAGTTCAACAATTAAGAGTTCCAAATAAAAGTTATCCATTTAAATTTACCTATAGCAAAATAGCTTTAGTATCTTTTGATAGGCGATGTTGTGGAACAGGCATTCTCTTCTCTACTCCTCTTCCCGATACCATCTCCTGTCCCACTCGAATGTACGTACATGTGAATGAACAAATATAGATCTTTTTTAGAAAAAGAGCATTGCTTTGTTATACCAAACTTCATTTGACTCTGCTGCTCGCACGATCGTGTTTATTTCAAAAATTTAAAACTTAGAATTACAAGTTGAATAAGTTAGTCACTAAGCAGAAACTACATCTACCAGTACAAAACAACCTCTTGAACAATCCATGTGTAAAGCCTAAAGCAATTTTCCCATTTCTTTAATAGTAAGCAATTAACACAATGTAATTTTATTTAATTATGCATAATTCACCAGTGGTTATGCTGGACCAAAAGTCTCTGGTTGTCTTGATTGGAGATTTCATTGTGTTTAGGATTTTGCTATAGTTGTTTTAAATCCAACATCGAAGTAATGATCTGTTGTTCACAGCCGCACAGATAACTACAATAGTGCAACAACTAGGGACACAACAAGATACAAGCGAACTTCAGGACAGACTGTAAGTATGTTGGTAGTTGTATGTGATGAAGTGGTTTACCATTATACTAAACATATTTAACATATTTGAGATTCAAAGTTAAGACAACTGAATGAATGCCACTTTATAGTACGTGCGTATTTAAGTTACAAGTCTATCAATATCAGATTTGAAGATTAGTTGTTTGTAAAGTAGATATTGCACTGATGGCATTTATTTCTTTAAGTCAAAAGGACATTGCTTCTGTACAAACAGAAATCACCTGAAGTATAAATTGCATAATTTAAAGGTGCTGTACATATTAATTTTGAACTATAGCATTCAGGTTTGACTAAGGTTAAGAAATTGTATGTGCAGCTCTTGGTTGAGTAAACCACTTGTGTCTCTACTTACTCAGCAATAGATGTGTGATAGTTTATTCTAATCCTACTCTGGCCCAACCCACAACACTTTTTCTCTGGTACATTGATGCCATCATTGGTGCTGCTTTCCTCTCGTCTGGAATTTGAAAAGTTTACCTATTTTTGCTTCCAATTTCCATCCAACTCTCTCCTTCACCTGATTCGTCGCTAATTCCTCCCTTCCTCAACACCCCTGTTTCCACTTCTGGGGATAGGCTGGCCACCAATATCCACAACAACCCCGCAACTTCCACAATTACTTTGACAATGCCCCCTCACACCTTGCTTTAAAAACTCTCTTCCATTTTCCCAGTTCCTCCACCTCTGCTGCATCTGCTCCAATGCTGCCAACTTTGATAAGGGGATCATTTGAACTGTCTATTACTTTCCTCAACCAAGGATTCCCCACCACTGTGATTTGACAGGGCTCTCAGCCTTATGCAACCCAACTCCTGCACTACAGCCCTCACCCCCACAAGAGCGATAGGGTTCGCCTTGTCCTCACCTACCATTCCACTAGCATCCACAATCAAAGTATCATCAGTCACCATTTCTACCACCTCCAGTGGGATGCTACGATCAGACACACATACCCCCTCCTCACCCTTGTCAATGTTCAACTGGGAGTATTCCTTCTGGGAGACTTTGATCCACTCCTCCTCCACTCCACTCTTTCTCCACTTCAAACACTCCCCACACCCCCACGGCCTTCTTGCAATTTCAGAAGGTCAATACCTTTCCATCTACTTCCTCCCTTGTCTTTATCTAGGGCCCCAGATACACTCTTCCAGGAGAAGCAGCAATTTACCTACACTTCATTCAATCTTGTCTATTCAATCCGTGCTCAGTGTGGTCTCTTCTGCAGTGGGGAGATGAAGCGCAGGTTGGGCACCTGCTTTACAGAAAACCTACGTTCTGTCCGCAGAAATGATCCAGAGCTTCTGGTTACCTGCCACTTCAATACCCGCCATCTTCCCTGGCTGATATCTCTGGTCTACAACATTCTGGACTCAATACCGTGCTCAAGAATTTAAGCACTTGTACACCTTCTCCCATGCCCTTATCCCAACTCCCACATATCAGGCCTTGTCATCACATGGGCTCTTACTGCAAACAAACCATTGTCAGCCATTACTGGTTCCCATTAACAGCTGCTGATTCTCCCAGGCTTACCTTTCGTCATTTCCCTGTCTGCCCAATTATTTTGCTTTCTCGCTGTCAGATGCTGTCTGACCTGCTGTACTTATCCATCTATTGACTCTGGCTTCCAGCATCTGCAGTCCTTACTGTCACCCTCTCCACCTATTGTTGACTGCTGCTGCAGTAACCTTTTTGCATTGTTTTGATTGAAGTATGTGCAGTCATGCTTGCCATACTTTCAGTGTTTTGATTTCACTGCTGGTGCTCCTTAAGTCTAAGGTCAAAGGCAAGATATAAAGTTTCAGAAATTCAACAATGATGGCATCAAAAGTTCTTCAGTTGGCACTAACGCAACTGCCTTTAAATACTCATGCCAAGTTTCAGATTCTGCCTGGAGAAATAGAAATATTCTTGTGGTCTTACCTGCTAAACTTTGGCCACTGTCTTGAAAAGAATGCTCAACATTTATAAGAAGAGCATTATCAAACGTTAGTCCTTTGGGCAAGGGCCGTGCCCAAATGTGGGATTCGGAGGAAGACCTAGTGGGAGGAAAGAAATGTTTTGAGTGAGTTATGATTTAAATGAGATTAGAGAAATGGAAATTGAAAAATTTTAGATATGAAAATTTTAACTTGGAACCTGGAACCAATTTAAGCTAATGAAGATGGTGTGTGAATATTGATAGCAGATAAAGCTGTGCTTTATGGAGAATGAAAGCTAGAAAACCAGCCAAGAGTGCATTGGGGTAGTTGAGTCTGGAGGTTGCAAGGGACTGCATGTGGGTTTCAGCAGCAGGTAGGGAGATGGTTAAAGGCCAGCAGTATAATGGAGTGTGAATGGCATTTTGAGGGTATGGGTTCAGACAGTGGTGGAAAAAATGGACTGCTGAATAGATATTGCCATCTTTGACAGAAGTCATGTTAGAGGGGATAGAACAAGGAGTTATGGGAAATGCTGTTTAAAAAATCAAATGTGTAATATATTCATGAAGTCGTCCTTTTAAGGAAAAAAAACTAAAGTACAAAAGAATTATTCAACTGAGAACTTGATGCAAACTCGATGCAAACTTAATGCAAAACTTGAGAGGCATGAGTCTGATTAGATTGCTTAGGTTTTAGAAAATACCTATTTGGCTTAAAATGAGTTTTTAAAATTTCCATCTTATTTAAATGTTTATCCTCTTCTAGACAACAGCTGCAACACAGTACAAACCAGCTTGCCAAGGAAACCAATAAACACCTGAAGGAACTTGGATCATTGCCTTTAGCATACAATGAACAGGTAAATTTGGTTGCACAGGTGACCTACCATGTGGTACCCTAATTGTAATCTGATCAAACAAAAAAAATGATGGTCCTTAACTCATACAGTCTTGTCATTCTAGAATAGAAGTGAAATGTCATTTTAGTACAGTTCCTAGTTAACACAAGTTCAACTCACTTATATATCCTGTCATTTGACAGTTAATTAGAAATTAATAGTTTTCCCTTTAGCCAAAACAATAGGCCTGAGGGAATAAAATGCAGGAGTCATTCTGAGCTTGGAGTCCAATTGTATTCGGCCATTTCAGTGTACAAATTCACTTGAACAGATTTGTTTCGGTACAAATTTTGATATTTTTATATTACATACTGTCTTCAATATTTGAAGCATAGCTTGAGGTTTTACAATGCTGCTGGCTATCAAGCCTATCCATATAATGCATCGTAAGGAGTTAAGGGAAATGGTCCTGAAGAAGGATTAAACCCGAAACATTGACCTAAGAACCTGATGCTGCCTGGCTTTGTGTTCTTCCAGCCTCCTGTCTGTCTACTTTGGATTCCAGCATCTACAGTTTTTTCTTTGTCTCTAGCCAAATATTTGATCAAAGCAGGCTATTATATATGGACATTAATCCCCTTTGTATTTTAATATTGTGCATTGATAGTGTATGCAATATTTTTGTCAATAATTCATTGTAAAAGCCTGAGTATCAGTGAGTGACTTCACCATGATGGATCTAGGTTAATGGCTTTCCACAGCTCTATTCAGCCTTTGAATAAAAAATACAGCACAGAAACAGGTTGCTTGGCCAAATCCGTCCATGCCAATAGTTATATTCTGTCTGCCTCCTCCTATTCTGTCTACCTTATTTCAAATTAGGAGGTGAACATGTGACAAGAACTTAAAAACAAGTACCATCACTAGGAAAAGAGGTACTGAGAAATTGTTTGACTTAAAAGACCAGTATCCCATGGACCAATGACCAAGGAACAAACTAAGTCATTTGGCCCTTCAGGCTTGTGCTGCCATTCAGTAAGATCATGAGTGATCTGATTTTAACCTCCACTCTATTCCTATATACCCCCAAAAAACTTTCATCTTATTGATAATCAAGAATCTTTTAACCTCTGCCTTAAAAATATTTGAAGATTCTGAATCCAATGCCTTACAAAGAAGGGAATTCCAGAGATGTTGAATCTTCAGAGCAAAAATGTTTTTTACCCTCCCTCCTGGGACTACAGCAATGATGGCTGCGTTGATTACCATTCCCAGAGTTCCTTAGATTCTGGAAGGGTCTGAATGAGTTGGAAAATTGGGTAATGCAACACCTTTATTCAAGAAAGGAAAGAAATTGAAAGCAGATAAAGTAGATTTATAAGATAGGTAGACTAAAATCTGTCATACACAAATTGCTAGAATCCAGTAGGATGCTTTGAAAAACATCAAGTTGTCTTGGAAAATCTAGAAAGTCTGCGAGATGTGTAGACCAGTTAAGTGAATGGGCAAAAATTTGGCAGGTTCAGCAAGTGATCAGGAAGTTCAGGGGACTGGAATGTACAGGGAGTTGGTAAGACCATATCTGGAGCTTTGGACAGTTATATTGTCCTTTCGATTTTAAAAGAACAGGTAATTGTGTTAGTCGTTCAGCAAAGGTTCACTCAGCTGCTGAAGGGATGAAGGTCCTATCTTATGAAGAAAAATTGAACCTGTCCTTAGTCAAGAATGCAAGGTGAGTTTACTTAAATACATTTTATCTTGAATGTACTTAATAGAGCGGATACCAAGAAGGTGTTCTCTCTCTTTTTGGAGTAGATAAGATCTAGGGAAGGCATCTTGAAATAAAGGTCCTGATTTTAAATTGGAGATAACGAAAGCTTTTTCATTTGTGGACTTCTCTTTCCCAGAAAGTAGTGGAGGTGGGGTCATTGAATTTATTGAAGGCTAAGTTAGCCATCTAGTTGATAGGCAAGCGAGTCCCAGGTTATGGAAGCACAAATAGGAAACTGGAGTTCAGACCACAAACAGATCAGCAATGATCTTATTGAAGGGCAAAGCAGTCTGAGTCAAATGGTTGCTTAATCATACATTCCTGTATGGAGCATTCCAAATTAGTTTTCAGTTTCTTTTCTCTCATGTGGTCAATAGCTCCCTTTTGAAAACAGCTAAGCTAGTTTCCTCAACTAATTTCTGTCGTAATGAGTTCCACACTCTGCTCTCTTGAGTAAAGAAGTTTTCCTGTTTCCCTGTTGGGTCTAGGTGTATCATCTTGTATTTAAGATCAAGTTCTGAATTCTCCCATAGGTGGAAACATAGCCTCTGCAGACCTGTTCAACCCATCATAATTTTAAAGACCTTACACCACCACTTTTTAAATTGAAAAATATTTAAAAATCATTCTGTTCAGTCTTGTTTTCCCCCAAGAGTGTCTCGTCTTTACATCCAAGATCAGCATTGGCTCATTACCAGACTTAAAAGCCCTTTTTCATAGTAATTAGCTACTCTACCATTTGCTGGTTTGGATACAATCATTGAGATGTGACCTGGGAGGTCTCTGATAAATTTATCAAATAGGTACTCGTGAAAGCCTTCTGTGCATGTATAAGTCATCCAACAAACATGAGACATTGTTGCATAATAACAGCATATGTCTTCTCTCTTCATAATGTGGAATACGAGAGAGTTAACAATATTTTCAGATGTTGAAAGTATTTTGCCTTCCATCTGGAGTAGCATTTCTTCAACATATTTGTAGGAAGAATCCCTAAAGTTAAATGGAACTACAGAACTACATTAAATCCGTAACTTTGGCCATGCATGCTCTAAAACAAAGGTTAAGCATGTAAAAATGTCGTGCATTTTTTTAAAGTTCTGAAGATTAAATTTTTTTTTTGTAACTTCAGCGTCAGCAGCGAATGCAGAAGGAGCGACTCATGAATGAATTTTCTGTAGCTCTGAACAACTTCCAAGCAGCACAGCGGAAAGCTGCAGAAAAGGAGAAAGAGTCTGTAGCAAGAGCGAGAGCAGCATCACGCCTCTCAGTAAGTAAAAATAGTCCATAAATACTGACTTAATCTAGTACACTGGCAATCAGATTTGCTGCTCACGTAGATCACCCTGTATGATGAAGATTATATAAGTGGTGGTGGTCCCATGCATGTGCTGCCCTAGTCTCCTAGGTGGTAGAATTTGCAGACTTGGTGCTTTCAAAGAAGCCTTGGTGAGTTGCTGAAGTCATGTACGCTGTTGCCAGTCCGTGGTTACTGACTTAATTTCCTAATTTGGTAACTAGGCTGATGTTGGTTTCGCTCACGTGTATTCTTCCCTTTCTTTTTATCCACTGCAAACCCAAAAACCTGCAGTATATTTTGTATTAAGGTAATGTGCGTTTCGCTGACTGGGCTGGGTCGGGCCAGAATTTATTGCCAAGCAGTAATTGTCCTCGCAGATGGTGGTGAGCTGCCACCTTAAACAACTGCAGTCCAAGTGGCGCAGGTATTCCTACAGCAGCTGCCTTATCTTCATACAGAAGTGTAATTCTTCAAGGACATGGGTTTTTGGGTGGGGGTTTGGGGAGGGGTGGGGGGGAGGATTATGGGATGCATATTGTTGAGACTTGCTAGTAGAATCGTACTCCCAGTGAAACTGCAATCAAAATGTATGTTTTGATTGTCCACTGTACATTTGGTGAGGTCATATACCTCTGATCTCCCTACTGAGACATGTCTCCCTCATTGGGCATCCTTCATGTGACCCGATGTCAGGGCATAATATTCAGCTTAATTGTTAAGGATGTTGTATATGTCAGGCCATGCCATTGTAGATTTTGTTGGAGTGGAAGTCTGCAGATGACCCATAGTGCTTCATGGATGTCATGTCTTCTGGAGTTAGATCTATCTGAAATCTTTACCATTTAGCATGGTGGTACTACCACACAACATGATAAAGGCTATCCTCAATGTAAGGAGAGGATTTTGTTTCCAGCAGTTATTCCTACTGATACTTTGTGGACAGATATACCTGTCTTGGTTCCTTCACCACCCGTTGCAGATCAAGTCTGATAGCTGTATTTGTTAGGATATGATCAGCTCTGTCCATATTGGTGCTGTCAAGTCACTTTTGGTGACGGATAATTAAGTGCTCCTCAGTATATTCCGCACCATTGACACCCTTCATATATACTTCAAGTAGTGGTCAAGCTGGAAGAGAACTGATTTCTCCAGTCTGACTCCTGGGGTGGTACATTCTTCATCTGAGGAGAGATTGGGTCAATTATTTGTCAGTTTAGAAGAATGAGGGGGGAGTTAATTGAATTGTTTAAATTCTGCTGCGGCTGACCAGACTTGATACAGAGATGATGTCTCACTAGCCAGAGTCCAATGCAAGGGGTCACATTCTCCAGATAAATAATTGGGATTTTTGGACTTTGGATGAAGAAATACTTTTTAACTCAATGATGATCCTTCCAAATTCTCTACCACGGAAGGCTGTGGAAGTCTAGTCACCAGATATACTTGAGAAAGTAATAGATTTGTATAGGTTAAAAATGTCAAGGAATATGGGGAGAGGGGAGAAGTATGTTTTTGAGCTAGAGGAGCAACCGTGATTCTGTTGGATGGTGAAGAAAGTTCGATGAGTCTTCTGCTTAATATTTGTTAGCTGAGTTTGGTCAGTACATAGTGATCAACGCAAAGTTTTTTTGCCTACATTTGACCTCATACTATTGAGACCTTGTGGGGTCCAAAGTTAATGATGAGGTCTCTCCATGCACTTTACTCCTGATTACGTACCACTGTTCTGCCACCTCTGAAGTCCAGGGATGATGATAGTGTTGCCTGGGACTTTTGTAGGGTATCCTTTCATGAATATGAATATGTCATGCTGTTGCTTGATTTAGCCTGTGAGATAACCATGCCAGTTTTGGCACTAGCCCCCAGATGTTACTAATTCGCAAAGTCGACAGTTGAGTTTGCCATTGTAGTTTCTAGTACCTACATCAATGCCAGGTGGTCATTCCAAGTTTGAGACGTACACTAGTTCCCTGTGCTGCTTCAGAGGACAGTTGAGAGTCAACCCACATTGGTGTGGGTCTGGAGTTGCGTATGGGCCAGATCAGATGTCTCTAACAGATAGTTACATTTTTTTTTATTTACTGACCAACAATGGTTTGAGGGTTATCATAGACTTTTTTTTAATTTATTTCTATGCTTATTAAAATTCAGATTTCATCACCTGTAATGGTTTTTGCAACCAACTCCCCACAGCTTTATCTGGGTCTCTGGAACTATTTTGTTTCTAGTTTTAGTACAAGCTGGTGGAACAGGAGATGTCAATGCTGTTGCTAAATGTTTTTTGAGGAGCAGCAGCAAGTTTTATAAATGAGGTTTCAGTTTACGTTTCCAGATGTTTTATATCTGCAGGAAATAAACAAATCTGGATTAGCAGCTAAAATCTTTTTCACAATTTATTTCGATCCTAATGTCAGTTATCAGTAGTTTGAAGTTCGGAAATCTTTGTTTTTAATTAGAGTGGGACATTAAATATGCTAGTGTTTTCATTTGTTTGGCTTGTTGTTGTAGGGCCTTTTTTTTGAGCAAGTGACAATTTATATGCAAACTAGAATGTGGTTTATGATGGGGGGGATGGGTGGAATAAAAGATTACTTCACTTGGCAGGCAAACATCTTTGAAATATGATTTGGCAATTGCAGTCTTCCACTCATTTGCTGACTGGCATAAGTGAGATATATCAGGTTTGAAGTGGGAACCAAGACAATTCTAGTCAAGCTCTGAATATGTTTCTTCTTTGTCCTTTTTGTCCCAATCTCTTCAAATACTCAGGATAGTAGTGCAACAATTTTGTTATTAAAATGTTTCTATTTCCAGAGTGGTTTCAGTGATGATGAGGCCAAAGAGGAACCACTTGTATCATTTGAAAGGTACTGTAATTAAAACAATATATTATCATTTGGGAATTTGGATTTTAAAGCAGAGGTGTGGCTTTGGGTTTTAGTCCTGCAATGGTGTCTTTCCTTCAAAAGAAGTCAGTCATTTTTGAACCACGTTCGAATATCCTTGCCAAGAACACGTGTCTAAAACTGAATGGTTGGAGTAACTACCTCAGCAATTCATTGAATTTTTTTTTAATGTCTAACTCCTATGATGTGGTCTCTGACCAGTCTTTCTACAATTGGGTTTTATTTGAGAAGAACAGTTTAATACCAGCAAAAGAATTTAGTTTGTGTAGTCCAGGCTAATGAAGCTAGGAAGAAATCTTTAAAGCTATTCTAGCAGTTTAAATAGACAGGAGTTTTTAGTTCATTTGGAAAAGCAAGTGAAGTATCTTGTATTTGCGCACCAGTAGGAGAGATGATACCTGAGAGAACCCTGTTTGGTGAATGTATGTAAAGGTTGGAACCCATTCAGTTAAATAACTTTTAAAAGTTAGGATAGGACTAATAATCCATGGATTGAGTGACAATAAAGGATATTGCTGAAAAAGGAGTTTATAATCTTTCTAAATTGCTTTTCCATCAAAGAACTGCAGTAACAAACCTGCAAAAAATGATACTTAATTCATCAAGCCAGGTTTCATAGTCATCATTAGTCTTAATTCTGGATTTTTATTGAATTTTCCATGACAGGGTTCAAACCCTAAGTCCAAGACCATAATCTGCCTCCCCGAGTTAATAGTCTACCAATACCTGCTGGAAAATCTCAGCAGGTCTGGCAGCATCTGTAAGGAGAGAAAAGAGCTGACGTTTCGAGTCTAACTGACCCTTTGTCAAAGCAGTTTGACAAAGCTTTGATAAAGGATCAGTTAGACTCGAAACATCAGCTCTTTTCTTTCCTTACAGATGCTGCCAGACCTACTGAGATTTTCCAACATTTTCTCTTTTTTTTTGGCTTCAGATTCCAGCATCCGCAGTAATTTGCTTTTATTTTAGTCCAGCAATAATGCCTCCCATTGAACAAAGATTACCTCCCTCTGACTGTGGGTTTAGTGCATAAACAAACCTTTGGCCATCTCATCCAGAATCTTAACCAGGTAGACGCTGTGATTCATAAGGTAGGAAAAGTGCCTGATTTTTGCAATAAGGAGAAGATTCTTTCATGTGTTTGTTAGATTTTGAGGTATGAATCAAAAATAGGGTTAAATATTGGGAGCTTCAAATTTCCTCATTCTATAGCACCGATATCCCTCTGGTAGACACACATTTGTCATAAAAGCACATTTTAAAAGTTGTGATGAATTAAAGATTTTAATTTTTATTCTCTTAGTAATGAAGATTGGAATCAGACACAAGCTCAATCTCAAGAGGTTGCAATAACTGAAGAAGACCTGGAACTCATCAAGGAACGAGAGACAGCAATCCGACAACTTGAGGTTTGGTTTTAATTTGTCTATTTGAATATATTTAAGTAATATGTCTGTGGAGTTTATGGGATATAAGGGTATCACAAGTAGACTAGTACAAATGCTGTTAATTATCAATTTGTTTGCCGATTGTCATCTTCTGGTATTCTTGCATTTAAATCACAATTCTAATTCAAAAATGTATTAAATTTGGGGTGGGAGGCAGAGATAGCTGTGAAAATTTAATTTGTTGCTTCAGTCATTTCACCATGTTTTATTTGATTTGGTGTCTTTTGAGTTCTTCCCTTTATACTTTCCAAAGTGGATGATACGTGATATATGACAAGTTCACCAGTAGTATGAACGGCCCCTGAAGGGTGAATTAAAACACCCAGAATAATTTTTAAGTTGTACATGTTATAAGTTGTTGACATCTCATGTGAATTGTGTAGACTTTCATCTTATCATAGTTCAAACGTCTTTCTTCTCTTGTCCAGGCTAACATCTTGGATGTCAACCAGATTTTTAAAGACTTGGCAATGATGATCCATGATCAAGGAGATATGATTGGTAAATTATTATTCTTAGATACTTGCCTTTTTGTATGACCTTTTACGTTCATCAGGTAAAAAATAGTGATGCTGGAAATTGTAATTCCCCTATATCAGCATCATGGGCACCCTGCCCAGCTGTAGCACTCTTGGATAAATAGAATACATTACAATTCAGTACAGCACAGGAGCAGACCCTTCGACCACCAAGCCTGCGCTGATTCCTCTCCTTATTTAGACCCATGCTCAATTGCCCACGTGCATTTTCTGTTCCTTTGTTTGCCTCCCATTCATGTCTATCAAGATAGGCCTTAAACATTGCTAATGTGCCTGCTTCCACCACTATAGTAGGCTGTGCATTCCAGGAACCCACCCTCTGTGAAAGGTTTTGCCTGCATTTCTCCCCTAAATTTCCCCCCTCTCTTTTTTTTTGAACCTGTGCCACCTTGTAGTTGACCTTTTTATTGTTTTACCCTTTTTCCCCCCCCACTTTTGGAAAAAGCCTCTAGCCATGCATCCTAAATATGCCTCTCCTAATTTTGTAGACCTCTATCACGTCACCCTCTCAGCCTCCAACTTTCCAGTGAAAAAAATCCAAGTTTACCCAACCTCTCCTGATAACTGAAACCTTCCAGACCAGGCAACATCATGATAAACCTTCTCCGCATCCTCTCCAAAGAATCCACGTCCTTCTCGTTGTGTGATGATCAGAGCTCCACACAATATTTCTAATGTGGCCTAACTAAAGTTTGGTAAAGCTGTTACATAAGTTGCCACTTTTTATATTCAGTACTCTGGTTGATGAAGGCAAGCATGCTATATGCCTTCTTGCCCACCTTCTCTACCTGTGTTGCCACTTTCAGGAATCTGTGGACCGGTATGCCTGGCTTCCTCTGTATGTCATTGCTCCCAAGGGTTCTGACATTTTATTATATAATTCGCACCTGAATTTAATCTTCCAAGATGCATCACCTCACATTTGTCCAGATTAAACTCCATCTGCCATTTCACTGCCCAATTCTGCAATCTATATATATCCTGCTATATCCTTTGACAATCCTCCTCACTATCTGCAGCTCCTCCAATTTTGGTGTCATCCACAAATCCTCTAATCAGATCATCTACGGTTCCTCCAGACCATTTTATTTATATATGATCTCAGCACTGATTCCTGAGGAACACTACTGTTTGCTGATCTCCATTCCAAAAAGCAAATTTTCACCGCTACTCTGCCGTCTATGACCAGTTTTTTTTTAATCCATCAATCCAGCTCACCCAGATACCATGAGACTCTACCTTATTTTCCAGCCTGCATGAGGTACTTTATCAAATCCTCTTTATGGGTATTTAAGCGGGCATTGGATAGGTATATGGAGGATAGTGGGTTAGTGTAGGTTAGGTGGGCTTTGATCGGCACAACATCGAGGGCCGAAGGGCCTGTACTGCGCTGTATTCTTCTATGTTCTATGTTCTATGACCTGCTCAAGAGTATTCACACACTTTTTGCTAACCTCCGTATCCATCATGTACCATTCCTTTGAATACTGATGTAAAGTACTCATTAAGGATCTCTCATATTTCCTCTAGCTTCACACAATCTCTCCATTTCATCCTTGTGTAGGCCACTCTTTCCTTAGCTACCCTCTTGCTCCTCCTATACGTGTAAAATGCCTTGGGATTTTCCTTTTACCCTGCTGTCTAATAACATTTCATAGCCCTTTTTAGCCCTCCTAACTCCTTGTTGAGCTGCTTTGTACTTTATGAATATTCAAGGACTTTGTTTCTTTTTAGTTGCTTAGACATCCTAAGTATGCTTCCTTTTTTTTGACTAAGCTGATAAGTTCCACTGCCATGCAAGGTTTCTGAATCCTGCCATTCCTGTCCTTCATTTTCACAGGAACATACCTGCCCTGCATTCTAATCATCTGATCTTTAAAAGACTCCTGCATGTCAAATGCAGATTTACCCTCAAACAGCTGCTCCCACATTCTCCAATTCTTGTTATAATTTAGTTATAAATGGTCTCCCTCCACTGCCATGCCACCCCCCCCCCCCCAAAAAAAAAATTAATAACTTCATCCAAGGTCCACTCTTGTCCTTGTACATAATTTTATGAAAAGTTGTGGAATTATGGTCAATTCCCAAAATACTCATTTCCCAATACCAAGTCCATTTCGCCCCCTTCCTTTGTTGGACTATCCACATACTGTTTCAAAAAAATTCTCTTGGCGCACTTAACAAATTACTTCCCATTCAACCCCCGGTACTAAGAGTCCCAGTCAATATGAGAGAAGTTAAGAAGACTCCCCACAATTGTTATTTTCGCATCTTTTCAGTATCTGACTGGATATCTCTTCTGTTTCCTGCTGGCAATTGGGAGGTGTATAGCATTGAATTGAATCGAATCTATTGTCTCACATACTGAGGCACAGTGACAAGCTTTGTCTTGAGCATTACAGGCATATCAGCGTTAGGTAGCACAGATAAGTAAATAATAGGTAAACAGCAGCAACAATAAAAACATAGGTACAGGCGAATGTTAAGAGTTTGAGAATCCATTCAGTGCCCTAACAGTAGGGTAGAAACTGTTTTGAAACCGGCTGGTGCATGTGTCCAGGCTTCTGTACCTCCTCCCTAATGGTAGTGGTTGTAGAAGAAGATTGCCTGGGTGGGATGGATCTTTGAAAATGCTGGCGGCCTTTCCTTGACAGCGGGTCTGGTAGATGGGTTCTGTAGATGGGAGATTGGCGTTTGTGATCGTCCAGGTGAAGTTCACCACCCTCTGTAACCGTCTTCAATCTTGAATGGTACAATTGCCATACCAGGCAGTGATACATCCAGACAGAATGCTCTCGATGGCACATCTGTAAAAGTTGGCAAGGGTATTCACCATCATGCCAAATTTCCTCAGCTGCCTGAGGAAGAAGGAAAAATTGTTGGGCCTTTTGTAACCAGTGCGTCCACATGAAGACTCCAAGAAATCTTGTGGGTGACCACTCCCAGGAGTTTGACACTCTTCACTCATTCCACCTCTGTGCTGTTAATGTGGAGGGGGTCATGAGTAACATCCTGCCGAAAGCCAATGAGTTCCTTTTGGTTTTGCTGGCATTGAGAGCTAGATTGCTCTCAGTGCACCATTTTTCCAGGTCTTTCACCTCCTGTCTGTAGTCTGTTTTGTCGCCACCAGAAATTCGACTGATTATGGTGGTGTCATCAGTGAACTTGTAAAGGGCATTAGTCTGGTATTTGGTGACGCAGTCATGGGTATACAATGAGTACAGAAGAGGCTGAGTATGCACCCCTGGGGAACTCCAGTGTTGTGTTAGTGAGGATGAAATATTGTCCCCAATCCCAGCATTGTGATTACTCCTTACTAGGCCTGAGCTCTACTGATAATGCCTTGCTGTAGGATCTCTCCAGTGTGTCGTCCCTCAACACAGCTGTGATATGCTGCCTAACCAGTAATGCAAATCTCCTACCTCTTTTTGCTCCCTCCTCTATCTCATCTAAAACATCAATATCTCTGATTATTAAAAAGCCAATCCTCTCTCTCTTTTAGCCATGTCTCTGTCTGTTCTGCTGCTACCAATGTGGTTGACCCAAACCTGAGAAGCTAGCCCCTTCTATGAGTAAACTTATAAATGTCCCCACACCTGCCCTCCAGATTTGAACAATTAGTATTTTTAAAAAGGTATTTGCATTAAACAAGCCCCTTTCTTAACCTCATGATATTTCCAAACTGCTAATTAAGTGCTTTTAAAGTAAAAGCAAAATACTGCAGTTGCTGAAGATCTGAAAAAAAGTGTAATAGGTTTGGCGGTGTCTGTGATGAAATAAACAGTTAACGTTTAGAAGCTAATTTAGTTCTCCTGTTGAACTGAGGGGAGCTGGAATTCTTTTGTGCTTTTAAACAATGGAGGTGACATAGCAAACGAAATATGGGAAGGGTGCCTCAGCAAAAGAGATTTTTTTAAAAGTGTAGTCATTGCTGTAATTGTACTGAACTCATTAACACAGGGCAGTATTTCGTTTTTTAGGTTTTTGGAAAAGGGTTGGCCTGTGCTGACAACTGAGGCAGGGAGGGGTGATTTATTTTGTCTGTGTGCAGTTCTATTTATTTGTTTGTTGATGTCATTTTAAAATGACAATCAACTCCTTGGCTTCCAGTCTGCATCTTAACGTGACAGTAATGCAGATGTCCCTAAAAGAGTGAGTCGATAGTCATTAAAGGAAGACTTGCTAAAAGAACTATTTATAGTGACATCAGGAAAGAGCTAGGGAAATGAATTGAAGTTGTACTAAGTAAGGACATTAAGTTAATTGGCTTCCTTTTGAGCCATGTCTGTGATCCTCCTTGTAAGACCATAAACATATGAGCAAAAATTAGGCCATTCAGCCCATTGAGTCTGCTCTGCCATTCAATTGTAGCTGATAAGTTTCTCAACCCCATTCTCCCACTTTCTCCCCATAACCCTTGATCCTCTTGGTACTCAAGAACCAATGTATTTCTGTCTTAAATATCCTCAGTGACCTGGCCTCCACAGCCTTCTGTGGCAATGAATTCCATAGATTCACCACACTCTGGCTGAAGAAGTTTCTCCATATCTCCGTTCTAAAAGGTCTTCCCTTTACACTCAGGCTGTGCCCTTGGATCCTAGCCTCTCCTACCAATGGAAACATCTTTCCAACATCTACTCTGTCCAGGACATTCAGTATTCTGCATATTTCAAATAGATTTCCCCCCACCCTCCCATCCTTCTAAACTCCAAGTATTGATGCAGAGTCCTCAAACATTTGAGTGTTAAGCTTTTCATTCCTAGGACCATTCTCGTGGACCACCTCTGACCATGCTCTAGGGCCAATATATCCTTCCTGAAATACATAGTCCTATCTTGGTCATTTTACTAATTGAATGTCTGGTTGTTCGTACTTAACAAATCTAACTGACTGCTATCACATTCTTATCTGTGGCTGCAGTCATTGTTCACCATCAGCTGTTAATCCTTTTTGGATGCCCCCTGATCTCACATAGATCTGCCACATCTCCACTGTTAGATATGCCTGTACAAAACTGTTACTTATTTTGTACCAAACAGTTTTCCTTTGGTTTGTATTAAAGGTTGAAAGTTTCTATTTAAAACAGTACTATGCTACTTCTTGCAGATAGCATAGAAGCAAATGTGGAGAGTGCAGAAGTACATGTTGAACAAGGAACCCACCAGTTGCAGAGGGCAGCTTATTATCAGGTAAGATTGCACACTCTGACAACTTGTTTGAAATAGCAGATTTCCTGACCATTACATTCTCAAACCATTTACTTCTGTTCTTGGGTTTTTAGAATCATAATTTTGTTTCATAGCAAAGGGTTGCTTGGCCCCTCATTTGTGCCAGCACTGCTAGAACAATTCAAAACAAAGTGTTGCTGTTCTACATTCCAATGTGCCCAATTAATCTCTCACCATAAGACAGTAACTCCATTGCCCAGAAAACCACCTCTGAACTGCTTCCAGTGTCACTATATCTTATATTAGATAAGGGGCCCAAAATTATATTCCAGCTGTGGTCTTACTAGTGCCTTTAGATAGTTTTAACAAAGCCGCCTTACTCTTTTATACTTCATTCACTTTGAAATAAAGGCTACCATTCCATTTTTCTTCCTTTTGTTATCCACTGACCTTGAATGCTTGCTTTCTTTTTGATTCATGGACAAGGAACCCCACATCCCTCTCGAGTAGCTTTCTGCAGTTTTTCAGCTTTTCTCCATTTAAATAATATTCACTTCTCTATTCTTTCTTCAAATGCATAACCACCCATTTCTTCACATTAAATTCCATCTGATTTTTTTTTTTGTCCCCTCATTTAACCTTTCTGTATGCCTCTGCATACTTTGTGTCATCCTCACCACTTGCCTTCCCACCTATCTTTTTGTCACCAGCAAACTTAGCTATAGTACATTCATTTTACTCATCCAAGTTATTAACTAAGGCCCCAGCACTGATCCAATTGTAATTCTCCCAATTAACCATTCTTCTTTGCAAGTGTTGGCAACTTTTTCTGGCTGTTCAGCTGTTGGAAAATAGTCCAATCCCGTCCCTTCCAAAATCCAGACACATGAAGCATGCTTGCAAGTATTAGAAATTGTGGTTGATTTCCACGATTATAATCGAATTGCAATGCCTGACTTTCACAGACTGTAATGTGCTAACTCTAAAGAGGTTAGACATTGAACCTGAATCTGCAACCTTTCTGTTTCAGGTTTACCTTTTTTAAAAAGTCTTTTTCTAATTCTCAAACTCGGGAAATTTCTCAAGTTTAAAACAAATGTATGAATTAAATGCTAGAAACATTCAGCAGGTCAGGCAACATCTTTGGGGGGAGAGAAGCAGCTAACTTTTAAGCTCAATGGCCTGCTGCTGAAACCTTTTGTCTTTGTTACCTCTAAACTGGACTATTCTAATGATCTTCTTGCTGGCCTTCCACATTTCACCTGTGTAAGTGTGTAATCACCAAAGTTCCAGCAGTTATCAGTCAATCATCATGTAACCAGAACATTCTCCAATGGCAACACCTCTAACAATGAGTCCACTTACCGACTAAGTTGCTTCACCTTTTTTACTTTGGTACAAATTGTCCTGATGAATACAAGATTAAAAAGCTTGGAAATGTCTTTTTTTTGGCAATACTCAAATGTATTTGGTTTATATTCTGCATCCTTCAACCTCCTCTCCAACATTGAAGATCTTTTGTTTTATTGAACTTGATCCTTCAGTGAAATGGTGCAGTGTATCTGTGTTAAATTAAATGCAGCTGATGGCTCCTTTTTCTGCTATGTCCTTGACAGTTGTTGCTCCACACATTAAGGAGTAAATTTTATTGACTTGTTCAAGAATTGTGACCATTTTGAAAGGCCTGCTTTCACACTCTGCGGGTTATATGTAATGATGATTTTGCCTGAAATCAATAATCATCATTTTAACTTCATTTTCCAGTATATTGAGCACTCATTTGCTTCCATGAATTGTGTTGCTTTAGTAAAGTCCTACCTTTCCAGTGAAGGAAAACAGATCAGTGAGCATAAATTACTCGTTCCACTTCCTAGTGAACATTAATTCACAATGCTTCCCCTGGAATTAGCCAGTTTCTTTCAAAGGGATGTTATTGCTATGTAGTAAAAGACAAAATATTATTAAATTTCCTTGTTTGAGGCTTAGCATATGAAGTGAGTTTCTTGTATGCAATTCTTCCACGATACGTCGATGTGCTTTCTGCTGATGGCTGCACTGTAAGGAAGGTATTCTTTTGCCAGTAAAACATGCCTTGCGTTATGGAGTGTGAATGACATTGACTTGGTCATCATGATATTTTTGTATTTTCAGAAAAAGTCCCGCAAGAAGTTGTGCATTCTGATTATAGTTCTTGCAGTGGTTGGTGTCGTGTTGGGCCTTGTTATTTGGTTGGCATCCAGATAGAGCTTCTATGGAAAATCCTGCACATCTCCTCTCAATGGGGAAAAATTGGATCTGTACACCAACAGAGGTCAATGGACAGTTATTTTTTTCTGCCAGTTCAGAGGGTGTGTAACTTGTATGTTGTGAATTTCATGAAATGAGACCCAACACCTAGAAAGTGGTTGCATTATTTATTTTGTGCACAATAATGTAATATTTACCCCTTGTTTCCTTATGTTTGTTCGCAGGAGTTAAAAGAAAATGATACTTGCTTAACAGAAATAAGTCTATAAAGTTATGTCATCAAATGTATTTTGTAATGATGTGCACGTGGCTTGGATTTTCAGTGTCATTCACTACATTTTACACTTTATCAATTTGCAAATCAAAAACTAGTATCACTGCTCTCCTCTGCATCTGGCTAAAGCCCACTATGGTATAATTTATTTATTTCAACATATTTTGCCTTGTATTTAAACAAAAGGTAGACACTGCATAAGATGTGTTAATGGCAATGGAAGGTGAGCTTTTTGGCATCTATCATAATCTGACTCTATTATGGTAGATTTTGCAGTGATCTAATGTTTATTGGCAATTATAAGATCACTGCTTCCTGTACAGTGATTTAAAAGCAGAAACTGGAACCCCCTACTGTCATGAAACTGTTCCTGTCAAATAGATTTGAATTGATCACCAGTTTTGTTTTATTCTTAAGTTTCTCTAGCATAATCAGATGTACATTGCAAACCATCACATGGATATCAGTCTTCCAGTTTTTCAAAATACTTTGTTTCAGGCATTTTACATTTTAGTTTTCCAATGGTAGAATTCACGATCAAACCAAAGGGCTCATAATGAAGAAAATTGAATGAGATTAAACTAGTTGCTCTAAAGATAAGAGAACACCCAGGACTGTCTTGTCGCTTCTTTATAAAACATTAGTATTTTAATAATTCTTTCAGTTATTGCTTAATTTCAATTCATGCAACAGAAATCGAGGGAGTGAGAAATCCATTCCAACACCCTTAAACTTCCTTTCACTTGTCTACAAAGCTATGTGTCTGTCATCTTGATACCAGCACATAGTCTGTAGTTGTTTTAAGAACACATTTAAATTGTGTTCTTGATTGAACCTGCTAATTTCTGTCCATGAAGTAGCTTAGTTGGAACCACGGAGCATAAACTGCCATCTCTATCAGAGCTTTGATTAGGATGGCATATGCTTGTAGGGCAAGCTGGCATTATTTAATGTAGGTGGCTTTATGTTACTTGGGATATATTGGCCTGTGAACTTTGGTCTAATAGAATAAAGCGTCAAAATGATTTCTGGATTTGAAGTCCTTTTGCACCCTGCTGAGATTTTACTTATCCATTCGCAATCACAAATATATGTATACATGTTATGTTTCAACCTTGTGAGGGACCATGCAAGTCAATTAACCAGATCACTCAAACTCTCTAAAAATCAATAGAGCCAGTCTCTGGAAATGAAGTAGAAGTTGTCAGATAATCTCCATCGTCAGGACAGGAGGGGAGCAAGAATAAATATCTCCAGGATAAGAGAACTTGGAGAAACAAACAAAAATTGGTGTCCTTTTAGAGCTGCTTTTGTCTTGCCTAATCAATCATGAATATTTCCCAATGTGAAAATAGCACCTCCAGGTGTAACAGAATAACTTTTTTGGGTGCTTTTCTGAATGAAGTTTAAAATTAGAGGTAAATCCTTGATCATCTTTGCACCCACTTGTTTTGCAGAATGCAAGCACATGGCCAACATTTCCATCTGCTTTCCATGTTTTTGTGGCCATGTTTAGTAGAAACCTGAAACTTAAATGTCAACTCTAAACCATTCCATTCTCTGTACTTTATCTTGTATCAGATATATATCACATAGCAGTTTAAAAAACAACCTTGGCATTCTGTTATAAAGAAATGTCCTTCACCTTGATTGTGTGATACATGTACATATTTGTATTTGGTTTATAAAATCTGAGTAAAGTGTTGTTTTACCTATCCTGCCCAGTGTGCTGTGTACCTGTCTGACTTTTTTTCCATTATTTATTTGAAGTGTTGGCTCTTCCCCATGAGGCAAATTCCAAAATTTGATATTGTGCCAAACTGGGATGTTATCACAGCTGTTGCAAGCTCCAAATAGTGTCAATCTATCTCCAACTAATTGCAAATCATGTCTTTCATGTGGCTAGAACTCTGGAACGTTTTCATTTTGGCACGCATTGTCAAGTAGCTTCTTTCAATGTGAAAACATAAGGTTTGAAATGTCATGCTCTGTAAACGCAGAGTTGATTTCTAAGGATGATTTTCAAACTGTCCTGTGTCTTGATAGTGAAAGACATCAGATGAGGCCTCCCCCATTTCCTGTGCACCCAAATAAGGAATCTTTAGGGGTATGTGCCAAAAGTAAATACTACAGTTTGAAATAGTCTTAGGCTTAACTCTGCTCTTTCATTAAATTGTCTGATTACTGTAGTACATAAATGGAAGAAAACTGCAGAAAGCTGCAACACAAAGGGACTTTGGATACTTGTCCATGAAACACAAGCTAACACATGGGTGCAGCAGGTAATCTGGAAAGCTAATAGATGTGTTGACCCTTATAATCCAAGATCTTTGAAATAAGAGCAGGGAAGACTTACTGCAACTGTACACCGTGCTGGTGAAACCACATCTGAAGTAGTATGAGCATATTTGGTCCCCTTGTTTAAGGAGTGATTTTTTTTTCATTAAAAGCAATTCAGCAAAGATTCACTATGATCGCCTACAAGGGGAGTATTGTTTTATGAGCAAAGGTTAAACCGGTTGGGACTCTCAACATTGGAGTTGAGAAGAATGAGAACTGATCTCACTGAAACGCACACGATACTTAACAGTCCTTGTGAGGATAAATGCTGAGGAGTTCCCCTCATGGGAAAGTCTGAGACCACGGGACGTTGCCTCAATTTTGAGGTGCTAATGTAAGATGATGAGGAATTTCTTCTGAGGTTGAGTCTTTGGAACTCATTGCGACAGAGAATTATGTAGGTAAACTCTGTGTATATTTTAAGGCTGAGATAGATTCTTGATCAATAGAGGAATCAAGGGTTACAAGAAAAAGACAGGAAGGTGAATGTGAGGAGTATCGTTTCGACTGTGTTCCTACCAAATGATGGAGCAGGCTTGAGAGGCTGAAGACCTATTTTCCATGTATGTTGGGATCATGACAGGGAGTGAGCTACAAGCTCTTGACTTTATGGCAATCTTGTTTACAGCCAAATATTGACTTGTGAAGTATGAAGGTGTGCGTAATCTTTCATTTCTCTTCCACAATTGGGAATTCAGCTTGGGAAGAGTTGTCTGTAATTGTTAATTTACTGCTTCTGACAATTGTGCAGCTGATCCCTTTATCAAAACCCATTGATGTTCTATTTTTGCCTTTTTATATTCAAAGTTTGGGAGAAGATTTGTAGCTCGGGTGCTCGTTGTTGTGGTTCTGTTCGCCGAGCTGGGAATTTGTGTTGCCGACGTTTCGTCCCCTGTCTAGGTGACATCCATAGTGCTTGGGAGCCTCCTGTGAAGCGCTTCTGTGATGTTTCCTCTGGCATTTATAGTGGCCTGTCTCTGCCGCTTCCGGTTGTCAGTTTGAGCTGTCCGCTGTAGTGGCCGGTATATTGGGTCCAGGTCGATGTGTTTGTTGATAGAGTCTGTGGATGAGTGCCATGCTTTTTATATTTCCAGCCATTATTGGGATGCCAACAGTTAAACAGAAGTGTGCAGAGACCCCAATATAAAACAATGCTAAGTCTGATAAATTCAGCCAGGAACTTACAAGTGAGGTTAAATTAAAACTGATTTTAGCGAGTTTTGAGAAGATTTGTAGCTCAGGTTGAGGTTCTGGATATAAGTTTGCTTCCTGAGCTGGAAGGTTTGTTTTGGATATTTTGTCACCATATTAGGTAACATCATCAGTGAGTCTCGAGTGAAGCGCTGGGGTTATGTCCCAATTTTTATTTGTGTTTTGGTT
Organism: Chiloscyllium punctatum; assembly: GCF_047496795.1. Lineage (NCBI taxonomy): Eukaryota > Metazoa > Chordata > Chondrichthyes > Orectolobiformes > Hemiscylliidae > Chiloscyllium > Chiloscyllium punctatum. The sequence continues at coordinate 9,791,130 of NC_092765.1, forward strand.
TTGTGATGTCATTTCCAAAGGGTTCCAAGTCGGTGTTTGTTGATAGAGTTCTGGTTGGAATGCCATGCTTCTAGGAATTGTTGTGCATGTCTCTTTTTGGCTTGTCCTAGAATGGATGTGTTGTCCCAGTCGAAGTGGTGTCCTTCCTCATCTGTAAGTAAGGATGCTAGTGATAGTGGGTCATGTCTTTTTGTGGCTAGATGATGTTCATATATTCTGGTAGCTAGTTTTCTGCCAATCTGTCCGATGTGGTGTTTGTTGCAGTTCTTGCACGGTACTTTGTAAATGAAATTTGTCTTGCTTGTCTGTACAGGGTCTTTGAGGTTCATTAGCTGTTATTTTAGTGTGTTGGTGGATTTGTGGGCTATTATGATGCAAAGAGGTCTGAGTAGTCTGGCAGTCATTTCCAAGATGTCATTGATGAAGGGAAAAGTGGCTAGGGTTTAGATTAGATTACTTACAGTGTGGAGACAGGCCCTTCGGCCCAACAAGTCCACACCGCCCCGCCGAAGCGTAACCCACCCATACCCCTACATCTACATTTACCCCTTACCTAACACTATGGGCAATTTAGCATGGCCAATTCACCTGGCCTGCACATCTTTGGATTGTGGGAGGAAACCGGAGCACCCAGAGGAAACCCACGCAGACACAGGGAGAACGTGCAAATTCCACACAGTCAGTCGCCTGAGGCGGGAATCGAACCCGGGTCTCAGGCGCTGTGAGGTAGCAGTGCTAACCACTGTGCCACCGTGCCGTTCTGGGTGCATTTTGTCTGCTTGTTTAGGTTTATTGCTGAGAAATCGGCAGACTGTGCCCCAACTCCACCCCTTTCCCCCCCACCCCATTTATCTCTCCACTCTGGAGGCTCCCTGCCTCCATTCCTAATGAAGGGCTTTTGCCTGAAACGTCAATTTTTCTTGCTGCTCAGATGCTGCTGTGCTTTTCCAGCACCACTCTGATCTAAACTCTCGTTTCCAGCATCTGCAGTCCTCACTTTCGCCCTGTGTTCATTGGGTATCCATTCTTTTTGAATACTTGGAGGTGATTTTCCTCTGCTGTTCATAGCTCCTCTGTGCTACAGTGTGTGGGGGCTCATTGAAATAGTGTTCGAATGCAGCTTTGTTTGGGAGTGTTAAGATTATTGAACTACAGAAGCAATATTTGGTCCGTATGTGGTGTTTTCCTGTAGGTATTGGTTTGAAGTTCTCCATTGACTGTTTGCTCTACTGTGACATCTAGGAATGACCAGTGTGCCTGATGTCAGTGGTGGGCAAGTTGTTGGAGGGAAATCATGCGGGACAGGATGTACATGTATTTGGAAAGGCAAGGACTGATTAGGGATAGTCAACATGGCTTTGTGTGTGGGAAATCATATCTCACAAACTTGATTGTCATTTCCTCAAAAAAAACTCAGAGGATTGATGAGGGCAGAGCAGTAGATGTGATCTATATGGATTTCAGTAAGGCATTCAACAAGGTTCCCCAAGGGAGACTGATTAGCAAGGTTACATCTCTCAGAACATAGGGAGAACTAGCCATTTTGATACAGAACTGGCTCAAAAGTAGAAGACAGAGGGTGGTGGTGAAGGGTTGTTTTTCAGACTGGTGGCCTGTGACCAGTGGAATGTCACAAGGATCGGTGCTGAGTCCTCTACTTTTTGTCATTTACATAAATGATTTGGATGTGAGCATAAGAGGTACTGTTAATAAGTTTGCAGATGACACCAAAATTGGAGGTGTAGTGGACAGCGAAGAAAGTCACCTCAGATTACAACAGGATCTTGACCAGATGGGGTTTAATTCAGATAAATGTGAGGTGTTGCATTTTGGGAAAGCAAATCTTAGCAGGACTTATAGACTTAATGGTAAGGTCCTAGGAAGTGTTGCTGAATAAAGAGACCTTGGAGTGCAGGTTCATAGCTCCTTGAAAGTGGAGTCGCAGGTAAATAGGATAGTGAAGGAGGCGTTGGTATGCTTTCCTTTATTGGTCAGAATATTGAGTGCAGGAGTTGGGAGGTTTGTTGTGGCTGTGCAGGTTATTGGTTAGGCCGCTGTTGGGATATTGCGTGCAATTCTGGTTTCCTTTCTATTGGAAAGATGTTGCGAAACTTGAAAGTGTTCAGAAAAGATTTACAAGGATGTTGCCAGGGTTGGAGGATCTGAGCTGTAGGGAGAGGCTGAACAGGGTGGGGCAGTTTTCCCTGGAGCGTCGGAGGCTGAGGGGTGACCTTATAGAGGTTTGCAAAATTATGAGAGGCATGGATAGGATAAGTAAGCAAAGTCTTTTCCCTGGGGTCAGGGAGTCCAGAACTAGAGGGCATAGGTTTAAGGTGAGAGGGGAAAGATAGAAAAGAGACCTAAGGGGCAACTTTTTCACGCAGAGGGTGGTACGTGAATGGAATGAGCTGCCAGAGGAAGTGGAGGCTGGTACAATTGCAACATTTAAGAGGCATTTGGATGGGTTTTATGAATAGGAAGGGTTTGGAGGGATATGGGCTGGGTGCAGGCAGGTGGGACTAGATTGGGTTGGGATATCTGGTCGGTGTGGACAGGTTGGACCGAAGGGTCTGTTATTGAAAGTGAACCAGGTGTGAAAAGTGGGAATTGAGATTCAGTGTGAGTAAGTGTGATGTACTGTAGAATAAAAAATATTGGAATCAAGTTTTTAATATTGATCTAAATTATGCTATCCTTAGGTGGATGTGAATGCCTAACGTTGATGTCTCCTACAAGTGATTCCAGATGAGGGACTCATATCTAGTGAACTCCCTACGAATTGCCTCCAATGTTACCCCATCTTCTCCCACCCTGCCCCTCCACCCCCCCCAAAACAAGTGCGGGAACAATATAATAGCTTGCACAACTCCAAGTATTTTAGGTAGTCTTAACAAAGCATTTGTTAAAACACTGTCTTTTACAAGCATATAAACAATTAAGTTGTATACCGGTAATGATAACCTTCACCTGAATAATTAAGTTCTTGTCTTGAGATTTCTCCAAATATATTGCGATCGTGGTTTGTGTTTGTTTTAAAAGCAGTTTCTTCAGTGTTGCTAGAGACGTAAGTTTCAAGCTGATATTGAACCAACATGCGACACAACTGACGAGCACTCAGTTTCTTCATAAATTTGCTAAAGATCCTTAGGCAGCATCTTCCAAACTTACAACCACTTCCATGTAGAAAGGTCAGGGCAGCAGATCTATGACTCTGTGTGTAATAATACCACCGCCTGCAGGTTCCTCTCCAAGCCTCTCCTCATCCTGACTTGGAAATATATCTTTGTTCCTTCAGTGTCGCTGCAAAATCCTGGAGCTCCCTCTTTAACAGCATTGTGGGTCCATCTACAACACACAGATTGCAGTGAGTCAAGAAGGTAGCTTCTCAAGGGCAACTAGGGATAGGCAATAAATGTTGGTTCCATCTGTAACAATTACATCCCACATGAAAGTCAAAAATAAACTGCTTGTTTACCATTTAATCATATTGTAGTTCAATGACAGCCACACCAAGATTGCTTGTTATGATTTTAGCTAATATTACTTCGAGACAAAACAGCTCGCAGAATGAAATTTAGCTTGATAAATCTGAACCCTCTCCAAAGCACCCACATCTTTCCTATAATAGGGCGACCAGAACTGGACGCAGTATTCCAAGTGCAGTCTAACCAAAGTTTTACAGAGCTGCAACAAGATCTCATGACTCTTAAATTCAATCCCCCTGTTACTGAAAGCCAAAACACCATATGCTTTCTTAACAACCCTGTCCACTTGGGTGGCCATTTTAAGGGATCTATGTACCTTCACACCAAGATCCCTTTGTTCCTCCACACTGCCAAGAATCCTATCCTTAATCCTGTACTCAACTTTCAAATTCGACCTTCCAAAATGCATCACCTCGCATTTATCCAGGTTGAACGCCATCTGCCATTTCTCAGCCCATCTCTGCATCCTGTCAATGTCCCGCTGCAGCCTACAGCATCCCTCTATACTGTCAACGACACCTCCGACCTTAGTGTCGTCTGCAAACCTGCTGACCCATCCTTCAATCCCCTCATCCAAGTCATTAATAAAAATTACAAACAGTAGAGGCCCAAGGACAGAACCCTGTGGAACACCACTCACCACTGACTTCCAGCAGAATATTTTCCTTCTACTACCACTCGTTGTCTTCTGTTGGCCAGCCAATTCTGTATCTAGACAGCTAAGTTCCCCTGTATCCCATTCCTCCTGACCTTCTGAATGAGCCTACCATGGGGAACCTTATCAAATGCCTTGCTGAAGTCCATATACACCACATCCACAGCTCGACCCTCATCAACTTTTCTAGTCACATCCTCAAAGAACTCGATAAGGTTTGTGAGGCATGTCCTGCCCCTTACAAAGCCATGTTGCAGCATTTAATCAAGCCATGCTCTTCCAGATGGTCATAAATCCTATCCCTCAGAATACTTTCTAACACCTTGCAGACGACAGACGTGGGACTTACTGGTCTGTAATTGCCGGGGATTTCCCTATTTCCTTTCTTGAAGAAAGGAATTACATTTGCCTCTCTCCAGTCTTCAGGTGCGACTCCAGTGGAGAGCGAGGATGCAAAGATCTTCGCAAGTGGCGAAGCAATCGCATTTCTCGTTTCCCAAAGCAGCCGAGGACAAATCTGGTCCAGGCCTGGTGACTTGTCAATCTTAATGTTTGACAAAATTTTCAGCACATCAGCTTCCTCTATCTCTATCCATTCCAGCATGCACACCTGCCCTTCAAAGGTTTCATTCGCTACAAAGTTTGTTTCTTTCATAAAGACAGAAGCAAAAAACTCATTTAGGGCTTCCCCTACCTCCTCAGACTCCACACACAAGTTCCCTATTCTATCCCTGTTCGGCCCTACTCTTTCTTTGACCATTCGCTTATTCCTCACATAAGCGTATTATGTTAAAGACTGAAAACAAAACCACGCCAACCTGATATAGAAAGCATTTTATAACATTCTTAAACTCGTCAAAACAAAGTTTTCAGCCCATGTCTCCAACCCATCAATTTGCAGAGCTTTCTGTTGAGAGAAATTAACTTCTATATTGAAACTTTAACAACATTCTCCCAAGTTTCTTCCCTGTTAATTGCAGAACTTTCTTACATAAAGTGTTAGCTCTTAATTTTGTGGGTGTTTATCAGTTCTAATAGCCTGCAGATTTATAACCAAACTCTCTCCATTTTGGAGGCTGCATGAACTAAACATTAATACTGAAATCTCTGTTTTACCCTGAACTGTTCTGTTTAGGACAGAAACTAATCTTGTGCTGATCCACTCAGTTGTCCTCTGAACTGGCCTAAAAGTTTCCAATCTCTTGATTTTCTGAACCAAAATCAATCCTTGATTATTCTAAATTGCAAACAAGCAAATGGCTTTCAATTTTTAACCAGTGGTCGTAAAGATATAAACAATTTTCCATTAACACTACAAAGGGTCTGTGCTTTTTGAGCAATGCTGGGAACAGGCCCCTGATTATATGACCTTGATTTTATTTTAAAGAGAACTTCCATCAAAATGAACCACATGCATCTGCCAGTATCGTAAACGTTCCCTTCCAAAAATCGTATTGAAATATATAGATGATATCTCTTTCGTCATAATAGTTGGATGGTAGATTTACAGATTGGTTGAAAAATTAACTACAGTGGATGTATGATTATGAAGAGAGGGAGAGAACACAGCTTATGCTCACAGCCGATCTGGAAGGTGTAGCTCCAAGCAGCAGTAGAAATTATCACAAGCAACATTTTATTAAATAACCTGAACTGTAGAGCAATTTGAAAGAGCATTTACAGTGCAGTAGTTATTTGATCGTTGTGAACATTGTCAGAGAAACACTCCATTTCTCTCAAAGGTTTCTAAATCTTTATGCTCAGTTTATGTTTTCTCTCCTGATATCAACACCATAGGGATTCTATATTCTGTTACAAGGAATGTCTTTCACCATTTATTTAACTTCTCTGAAAGCTGATGTCTGACATATCTATATTTAAAATTGTAATCAAAATCCTCCATATTTCATATAAACACTGCAAAGGTGTTCTGCAAAAAAAATGTCACAACAGAGTTCTTTCAAACAGCGCATTTCCAAGGATATCCTATGTTATTTTGTCATATGTGATGGAAACATGAGGAAATAACTGACAGTGATGAAATTACTAATGAGGAGTTTATGCTTGAGATGTTGACTCCCCTGCTCCTTGGATGCTGCCTGACCAGCTGTGTTTTTCCAGTACCACACGCTCTGACTCTGATCTCCAGCATCTGCAGTCCTCACACTCTCCCAGTGGTGAAACCAGTTTACTACCCTATGATTTAGGCAGTATAGACAGCTCTTCCAATCAGTTGTGTTATTTGCAAGAATCCCACACTTCAACTTTCTGGGATTATTGTTGACTAGGAACCAAACTGGATTTTTCATATAAATACTGCAGCTACAAGAGCAGGTCAAAGTTTAGGAATACAGCAGCAGGTAATTTATCTCCTGACTTCCTAAAAAATGCCCACCATCTACAAGGCACAAATCAGGTGTGTGACAGAATGCTCCCCACTAGCTTGAATTGGTGCAGCCCCAATAACATTCAAGAAGATTGGCACTAGCCAGGACAAAGCAGCCTGCTTTATTGGTGTCCTACCCACAAGCATTCACTGTCTCCACCACTGACGCTCAGGAGCAGCGGTGTGTGCCATCAGTAAGGTGCACTGCAGAAATTCACCAAAGATCCAAACCCGCGAGCACTTCGATCTAGAAAGACAAGAGCAGCAGATAGATTAGAATACTACCACTTGCAAGTTCTCCTCGAAACTACTCATCATCCCAGTTTGGAAATATATTGCTGTTCCTTCACTATTGCTGGGTCAAAATCCTGGAACTCCCTCCCACACAACTGTGGATCCATATACAGCATTTAGACTGCAGCAGTTCAAGCAGGTAGCTCGCCACCTTCTCAAGGGCAACTAGGGACAGGCAATAAATGTTGGGCCCATCACTAATGCTCAACATCCCATGAATGAATTAAAAATAACTATGTTTGCACTCTTATTGTCTTTATGTTAGATGAAATGTTTTCTCGTGGAAAAATGTATAAAATGTTGTATGCATTGACTGCCTGCAGGTTGTGTGCTTTTTGAGCAAAAATAGAACAATATCATCAAATACAATTCTGCAAATGCAAATTCACCCCGTAGAGTTATATGTGTGTGTGTGTGCATGTGAGGGAGAGAGGGAGAGAGAGACAGTGTGTGCATGTAAGTGTGTGTGAGTGTGAGTGAGTGAGACAGTGTGTGTTTGCGTGTGTGTGCGCTTGATAGTGTGTGCATGAGTGTGAAATATAAGCCTGTGAGAGGGTGTATGCGAAGGTGTGAGTGTGGGGGTGCATGAGAGAGGGTCTTTGTGAGTGTGTGGGTATGTAAGAGTGTATGTATGTGTGCTTGTGTGTGTGTGACAGACTGTAGTAGGGTCACCTGTAGTGTGACATGAACCCAAGGTCCCAGATAAGGCCATCCTCATGGGTACTGAACTTGGCTATCAGCCACTGCTCAGATATTCTGCGTTGTTGCATATCCTGAATATCTGAGGTTGAATGTCCCTGACTGCTGAAGTGTTCCCCGACTGGGAGGGAACACTCCTGTTTGGTGACTGTTACGCAACAATTGCGTCAGGGAACACTTCAGTGGTCAGGGACATTTGGCCTGGGATCTTCAGGTGACCAAGCTCCAAGGTGAACTTCGGGATATGCTACAATGCAGAGTGGCCGAGCAGAGTCTAATAGCTAAGTTCGGTACCCATGAGTAAAGCCTCAACTGGGAACTTGGGTTAATGTCACACTACAGGTGACCCCACTACAATATACACTCTTACACACACACACACACACACTTACCCTTTCACACACTCATGTAGACCCTCTCATACACATGCTCTCTCTCAGATACAGACACATACACCTCCCACACTCACACCCACGTACATACCCTCTCACAGGCTTATACTCAGTCACATTCACACACACATTCCACCAAGCACGTACACATGCAAACACACACTCACGCACATTCACACACACACACACTCACTCTGTCTCCCTCACGTGCACACACATATAAGTCTATCGGGTCAATTTGCATTTGCAGAATTGTATTTGCAGATTCATTCTATTTTTGCTCAAAAAGCACACAGGCAGTCAATCCATGTAACATTTTATAAATTCCTACTTTGAAAATAGAACCAGTCTGACTCAAGATTAGGATACAGAAAGACTCTAACCTCACACCTTTAATATCGTGTCTGAGCTGCGATGTCAGTTATTTTTACAAAAACTTGTTATCTTGAGAATATGACTTAAAATAAGTTCTAAGATTTACATATCAATGAACCGAAACCTGCAACCCATTCTATAAGATGAAAGACCTTACAGCAATCTACATTTGTTCATTATATCATTTTAATTGCTTGACACTGTGATCTTTTGTTATAAATTTTGTGTCTTATGATCCTGCCCCACGAAGGAGCAACACTCTGAAAGCTAGTACTTCCAAATAAACCTGTTGGACAATACCCTGGTGTTGTGTGATTTTTAACTTTGTACACCCCAGTTCAACACGGGCACAACCACCTGATGAAGGAGCAGGTTCCGAAAGCTAATGTTTCCAATTAAACCTGTTGGACTATAACCTGGTGTGTGATTTTTAAGTTAGTACAGGGAGACTGTTATACCCAAAAGTGAAATGCTGCTGATAGCCAGGCATAATCCTTCTGCTGGGGCCACTTGCTGAGAGAAGTTCGCACAAATCAAACGCAGCAACTTAGAAAAAAGAACATTTGCAGCAGGCTCTTTCAGGATGATCTATCTGCATTAGTTAAAAACCAAAAGCGGCAGCAGGGGGCACTATTCGATCAGAATTGAAGGATCGGATGTCATGAAAACTGCTTCATTGTGGAAACTCAAGACGCTGTGAACACCTTAAGAGGGATGATGCATCAGTACAACACCGGTGCTTTCAAAGTTCAATGTGTACACGACTGACATTTAAAAAAACATACACAGATTTATAATGTTAATCATATCTATCCTTCATAAGACAAAACAATGATATGGCCACACTTGAGTAAACGATGAAGCATTTCAACAGAATCAAGCTGCTTTCCGCACTAATTCTACAGCTGCTCACTCGATTACCACAGACATATCTGTACCAGCCCCTATCGTTTCCTTCCCTAAGTCACAATCTTCCTTCAATTAAGCAGGAAGAACTTGCATGGGATCGCATGCGAACTAGCTAATGGATCTTGCTAGTATATTTTTGTGGTTTATTTAATTGTTAGAAAAGAGCCGATGTGTTCTCATTTGCTCTCGTATAATATTGAAACTTAACACTGAAAAATCAATAGATTACATTTTATTCTTTAAGCCTGTGCAATGAATGGAGTCAGGTAACACAGTCTTGATATGCCTGAAACTGGTACTTAGAATAAATTAAGCCTCTGGTTTATATGAAATTACAAAATTCTGCAAAGCATTCTTGCAACAACGAACAGAGAAATTGGAATGAGACCAGAGTTGTTCTAATGGTGGGATACTCACGGGAGAAATTTCGTAATCTGTTTTATATATTTGGAATTTGTACTCGTTATGTTTTTAACAATGGCCTGTTACAGATAGGCAGCTCTTAAGCAGCCAGTCGGATACATAAATAATGTCATATCCACTTCAGCTTGTTAGAAAACAAAACGTTAGTGCGGATGTTTTTTGAACTATGAATGCCATCAGGAAAAGATCAGAAATGTGCTTTAATCTAAAAGCTTAGTGCCATTAGAGATTACTCTGATAGAAATGTACAGTGCACAATATAGCTACTGCTTTCCCTTACACAGTATTTGGTTGGTCAACTACTGCTATGTGTGGGGGGCAACAGTATTCAGAAAACCTTTGTTAAACACAGGAACCAGGTTGACGCCAAACTTCACTGTTGCTGAGTCAAAGTCCCGGAATTCCCCAGTGACAATGTGGGTGAACTTGCACCAAAAAGACTGCAGCAGTTCAAGGTGGGTACCTTGAGTCCTTAAGGACTGTTTGGGTTGGATGATTAATATTGGCCTTGCCAATGACGCCCACATCCCCAGAACAAATAAAATATGAATTGTACCGTATTGTGATTTATTTCTGATAGTGCAATAGGAAGGAAGTTTTGGGCAGGTCAGTACATGCTCCTGTAAGGCATCAATAGCAACTGGAGTTATTACAACATAAAAATTGCAGGAATATTCACAACAAAACACTGAAAGGCTCAGAGTATAAAACCAACAAAGATTATGCTTACTTTATACAACACTCATTCACCCCCAGTTAGAAGCATTGTGCCCATTCCCTTCACACATTTTAAGAAGAATGTAATGGTATAGAAGTGACTTTTGGGTTAATGGGCTGAGAAGTGGCAGATGGAGTTTAATTCAGATAAATGCGAGGTGCTGCATTTTGGGAAAGCATTTTAGTAGGACTTATACACTTAATGGTAAGGTCCTAGAGAGTAAGGTCCTGAACAAAGAGACCTTGGAGTGCAGGTTCATAGCTCCTTGAAAGTGGAGTCGCAGGTAGATAGGATAGTGAAGAAGGCGTTTGGTATGCTTTCTTTTATTGGTCAGAGTATTGAGTACAGGAGTTGGGAGGTCATGTTGTGACTGTACAGGACATTGGTCAGGCCACTGTTGGAATATTGCATGCAATTCTGGTCTCCTTCCTATCGGAAAGATGTTGTGAAACTTGAAAGGGTTCAGAAAAGGTTTACAAGGAGGTTGCCAGGGTTAGAGGATTTGAGCTATAGGGGGAGGCTGAACAGGCTGGGGCTGTTTTCCTTGGAGCGTCGGAGGCTGTGGGATGACCTTATAGAGGTTTACAAAATTATGAGGGGCATGGATAGGATAAATAGGCAAAGTCTTTTCCCTGGGGTGGGGGATTCCAGAACTAGAGGGCATAGTTTTAGGGTGAGAGGGGAAGGATATAAAAGAGACCTACAGGGCAACTTTTTCACAAAAAGGTTGGTCCATGTATGGAATGAGCTGCCAGAGGAAGTGGTGGAGGCTGGTACAATTGCAACATTTAAGAGGCATTTGGATGGGATATGAATAGGAAGGTTTGGGAGGGATATGGGCTGGGTGCTGGCAGATGGGTCTAGATTGGGTTGGGATATCTGGTCGGCATGGACAGGTTGGATGGAAGGGTCTGTTTGCATGCTGTACATCTCTATGACTCTATGATGATGGTCTGTGGATAGACTACAGAATCTGAGGTTGTTCTTGTTAGAATAGAGAGACTAAAAGGACACTTGATAAGGTGTTCAAACCCATGAATAATTTAGGTGGAGTCAATAAGGAGAAATGTTTCCAGCGTCTGAAAAGTTGATAACTTAAGGACACAGATTGACTGTCTGTTGTGGAGTTTGCACATTCTCTCTTTGTCTGCGAGGGTTTCCTCCCACAGTCCAAAGATGTTCAGGTTAGGTGGACGGACCATGCAAAATTCCCTTGAGTGTCCAGGGATGTGTAGGCTAGGTGGATTAGCCATGGGAAATGCAGGGTTACAAAGACTGGGTCAGTAACACTAACATATGAAGAGTTCGAACAATATTAAACAGGATGAACACAGGATGAATGCTCTCTGACCAGGGAGTCCAGATCAAGAGTCACAGTGTAAGGATATGGAGTAGGCAATTTAGAACTGAGATGAGGAGCAATTTCTTCACCCAGAGAGCCTATGGAATTCTCTGCCATGGAAGTGGTTGAGGAAAAAACATTGAATGTTTTCAAGGAGTTGGATATAGTTCTTAGGGCTAAAGGGATCAAAGGATATATGAAGAGAATGGGAAACGTGTGCTGAGTTGGATGATCAGCCATGATCATATTAAATGGTGGAGCAGACTTGAAGGGCTGAATGGCCTAAACTTGCTTCTATTTTCTATGTTTCTGCATCTCTTCTGTTCAATAAGATTATGATTACACTTGTGTAAATACTTTTTGGATTTGGACCCCAATGGGATCCCATGCCCTCAGTAAAAAGAAACTGTAAACTTGTTGAATATTCCCACTAGAGAGGAGGTTTCATACATGTTCTTAAAATTTTGAAGGGTATGAGAAAGGACCTTTTCTATGTGTGAAGGAGTCAATGAAGGAATCATCGACACAAAATTGTAATTAAGTCAGTGACGTGAATTTAGGACAGGTATTTTCATAGAGAAGCATATGCACAAAATGCTTTGAAACAGAGTGATTTGAGAGAGACAGCATGACATCTTTTAAAGGAAAACTTGAAATAAAATAATATAAGTCCACGAGGCAAGAACAGAGCATTACAATTAGTTTTAGGTTGTCCTGGTAAAGGATCAGCACAAGTATGATGGACTGAATGGCTACCTCCACTACTGCAAGATTCTATGTTTCTCCTTCCTTCATTTAAGCTGCTTCCTGCTCGGCCACTCATGGATTCACTGGCTGTATGAGCTAGCTGAATGGCTGGTAGCTGTTTCCTGTTCTGTTAGGTGCTGTGGTCTTTGCCTCAGCTCCTGCTTATGTGTGTGGCTCACTCGATGATGTGGCACAGAATTTGCACAAGTTTGCCACAGAGGTTGGGCTGGAGGTGGCCTGGAATTCCAGGAAGTTGCTGACGTTAAGAGACCAGAATAGAAAGTATTCCACACCACAGCCCATCAGGCTGAGCATCCCCTGCTCGTCCTGTTCACAAAACATCATTCAAATGCTTAATAATCTCATCTCTATGTGCATTAGCCTGAGGGTTTATTTTACAGCCTTGAAATGTGAAAACACATCCTTCTCTCCTCTTTGTTGCTGAACAACTCAATGTTTATAGACATTTTTATTTCAGTTGTAATTATTTTTGCTTGATGAATGTGAAAAGATGAGCATTTTCAGCCTTTGGGCATCCTGACATATGAAGACAGTGATATACAGATTAAAGTCATACATAATTCACAGAGTTTCACCCTTCTGTCATTTATAATGAAGAAGCTGCAGAATCTCACTGGGTGTAGTATTTATTAAACTTGTTCACACACAAACTGTTAGATCTATGATTAATGAGATGTAACAAACACCAGAAAATGCCTAACAGTTTTAATGAGAAATATTGACAACAATGTGCTTTCAAGACTACATCTAATCAAGCATCTGGGCTAGGAACCTTGCATTGAGAAAATTGGCTGCACACAACAACATTTGAAAGAGCACTAAAGAATGCTGAAGAAACTCAGTAGGTCTGGCAGCCCCGTGGAGAGAAAACAGAGTTAATGTTTCGGATCCAATGACTTTTCTTTGTTCTGATTAAGAGAAATAAATGCCCTCAAAACATTAACTCTGTTTTCACTCCACATGCTGTCAGACTTGCTGAGTTTCTGCAGCAATTTCTGTTTGGTTTCAGAGTTCCAGCATCCACACCTTTTTGGTTTATTTATTTATTCCTTCCTAGACCTGGTCCTTTTGTCAGAATTTCTATTGTAAGCTCCTTCGAGCATTCATCTCTTGTCCACCCTTTTGTGAATTGTGGGACCGTTCCTTGCTTTTCAATAATGGAAGTTTAGGGCAAGTTGTTACTGGAGTCAAACTTACTTCATTAAATAGAAGCAAAAGGATCCTAGTTAAGATTGTTCTATTTAAAAGCAACTTTTAAAAATTTTTTTAATCGATGTGGGCATGGTCAGCAAAGCCAGCATTTCTCTGTCTATCCTTATCACTCATAAAATGATACAGTACAGAAGGAAGTCATTTGGCCCATTAAACCTGCACTGTGTCTATGAAAGCCATATATTTATGAGACCGACACTGGCACCTAACGTGTTTTTCCCTAAAATCCTGCAAGTGTTTCCTTTTTTCCCAGAAAGAACAGAGGAGTCCAAGGGGTGACTTAAAGTGTGCACAATAGTGAGGGGTTTGAATAGTGGACAGCGAAGACCTTGTTTCCTTAAGCAGATTGATCAGTTACCAGTGGGCATATATCTTAAGGTGATTGCAGAGGATTGGAGGGGATATAACAAACATTTTCACCCAGAGGGTGGTAGGTGACTGGAATTAACTGCCCAATTTGATGATTGTTACAGAAACTGTCAACTCATTAAAAAGAACCTAGATCTGCTCCGAAAGCTCAGTAACCTGGAAGACACGGGAAATTGGGCAGCTAGTTTGTTCAGCCAGTGTAGACATGTAGGGCTGAATGGCCTCTTTCTGAGCTTTCCATGGCTCTATGTTATATTTAACTCCCATTTTGAAGGTTACTCTTGAATCTGACTTTGCAGCCTGCCACACAGTGTGTTTAAACTCTTACTCCGAGCAAAGAACTGCGAGGCGACTCTTATAAACAATAATATTCATTTATTGAACATAATTAACATTAGAACAACAAAGTGTACTATAAACTCACAATAAACACTACAACCTATCTTATGCTTTAATTTTGTATTGTATACCACCACAATAGAACTTGACAGGGCTCCACATGGTAATGTCTTCTTCTTCCGACGGTCTTGGAGTTAGAGCAGAGTAGAGTAGCTTTTTATTTGTCATTTCTACCATATACAACTGATACAGAAAAAATTAGACAGCATTCCACCAGGACCGAGAGTGCTACATGGACAGCACAAACTAAACAATCATACACAGCATAAAGTGCATAAGAAGTGCAAAACACGCAATTTATAGTATAATAGAAGAATGATGAATAATAGACATTTTTGTAGCAGCAATTCGAAGTCTTACAAAGAATTTAAGAAGGGAAAGAGTCCGATCATACTGTGTTAAGGAGCCTGATGCCTTGAGAGAAGAAACTTGCTCAGTCTGGCTATGAGAGCCTGAATGTTCCGATATCTTCTGCCAGATGGCAAGAGGGAGAAGAGTTTGAGTGAGGGGTGTGTGGGGTCTTCCACAATGCTCTTAGCCTTTTGGATGCAGCGTGTGGAGTAAATGTCTGTAATGATGGGAAGAGAGACCCTTTTCAGCTGTCCTCACTATCCATCGTAGCGTCTCTCGATCTGAGACGGCGCAATTCCCGAACCAGGCTGTGATACAGCACCTCAGGGTACTCTCAGTGATCCTTCTGTACAATGTGGTGAGGATGGGGGGTGGGAGGTGTACAGAAAGTAGATGCTGCAAGTCTTTCTAGGCTATGGAGGTGGTGTTGAGGAACCAGGTGAGATTCTCTACCAGGTGTACACCAAGAAATTTGGTACTCTTTACGATCTCCACGGGGGAACTGTCGATGTCCAGCAGAGAGTGGTCACTCCGTGCCATCCTGAAGTCAACATCCATCTCTTCCATCATGTCCATGTTCAGAGACAGGTTGTTGGCTCCACAACAGTTTGTTAGCCACTGCACCTCCTCTCTGTCTTTTTTTTAATTTCAAAAATATACTTTATTCATAAAATATTTTGATGATCTGTACAATTGGTCATGCCATACATCCGTAAACGTTCCATTTCTTGGTATACAGAGACAGAGTAATTATTCATATATACAGGTCTATACCATTACATATTTAGCTGAGGCGACAGTGGAGCCCAAATGGGCCCCCTGTTCTTCTTAGGCAGGCTGATCTTACACGGTGGTCTTTCCCCACCGCGCCTTGGTGGCAGCTGCCCCAAGCTTCAGCGCGTCCCTCAACATGTAGTCCTGGACCTTGGAATGTGCCAGTCTGCAACACTCAGTCGGGGTCAACTCCTTCAGCTGGAAGATCAACAGGTTTTGGACCGCCCAGAGAGCGTCCTTCACTGACCTTCTCCAGGCACAGTTGATGTTCATCTCGGTGTGCGTCCCGGGGAACAGACCGTAGAGCACGGAGTCCCACGTCACGGCGCTGCTCGAGATGAACCTCGACAAACACCACTGCATTGCTCTCTAGACTTCTTCTGCGTAGGCACATTCCAGAAAGAGGTGTGTGACAGTCTCGTCGCCCCCGCAGCCGCTTCGAGAGCAGCATGCGGTGCGGCTGCACCTCCTCTCTGTCTGCTGACTCATCGTTCCTGCTAATGAGACCCACTACAGTCATGTCATCAGCAAACTTGATGATGTGATAAGCTGTGCATCGCTGCCCATTCATGTGTCAGCAGGGTGAACAGCAGTGGGCTGAGCACACAGCCCTGGGGCCCCCGGTGCTCAGTGTGATGGTGTTGGAGATACTGTATCCAATCCAAACTGACTGAAGTCTCCCAGTCTGGAAGTCCAGGATCCAGTTACACAGGGAGGTATTTAGGGCCAGCAGACTCAGCTTTCCAATCAGGTGCTGAGGAATGATAGTGTTGAATGCAGAACTGTTTCTCTTTCAGTGGTTATTCTCAAGTTACTGTGCTCTCCAGTTACCATTCCTGAGGGCAGTGTTGCAGTGATTCTTATACTCCAAAGTCTTTGCACCCTTTTGGGAAGATCTTGAGTACTTTCAATCAATCAGACCCAACCAGAACATGCTGATGGCAGGGTGATCTGTAAGTGGCCATTACTGGAAGTACTGAGTGCATGTAGCCTCCTCCAAATAAGGGTGCAAGGCGCCTTCGTGTCTGGCGCACACCTCAATGTTTCCAGTTGTCCCGAGGCCAACTTTTCCATTGACCCATTCAAATCCAAACTCGAGTGTGTTTTTGGGGGGTCTGCAGCTACCAAGCTTGTTTGCAAACTGTGTGGGTAGCTGCAGCCTGTCTGGATTCTGCAGGATGTTGATTGACACAGTCACTTTAGTCAAGGCTAGCTTGATTTCCCAGCATGCTTTGGTCCTTCTCCACTTTATCAAATTCATCATAAATTTATCCTTTTGAGCGGCCTGTCTGGCCACTCAGCTTCCTAAGCCCAACATCCCTGGGTCAGCTGATGACCCACTCCAGTGGACAGAACATCCAAGAATGATTCCAAAAATCGTGGTCCCCACTCTGAAGCTTTGCTTAGACCAAGTGGTCACTCCGTGGGGTTCAACAAGGTATCTGTACTGTTAATGGTTTTTACAGGAAAATAATTTACATTTCCAGCAAATCACCCTTCCATCAAAATACCTGTGCAATCTTTACAGGAAAATGCCAGAAACTCAGAATCAGTTCACCATAGCCACTGAATTCAGTGGTCATCATAATATTTCATAATTGGTATTGGTGAAAAGACTGAAAACTGTGCTCTGTATTATTGGGTGTGTAACCCGACTGTAAGCTGCTTATACTACCAGTATTCTAAGAATTTTCTAACAATTCCAACCATTTTTGTTCACCGGCCAGCTGTCAAGGTGTATTTTTTTAAGTTGAAGGCAAAATATGAAAAAATGTAAAGAGAGAGCATGATATTTTGGTTGCATTTTTTAAAAAAAAATATCTTGGCCATTCTTCAGGTGGCAAGAGAAGGAAATGGTTCAAGTGTTGCGTGAAAAATGTCAGGTATTTGAGGATTGCACCAGCTTTGCTGTATATTTGCACTCAGTGTCACTTTGTAGTTGAGAATGTACTTAAGGAATCTTAGAATAAATGGGCGATTGTTTATAGATCAAAAGTAGTATTACGCTTCCTCAATATTTTTTTTCTAAGTAGTTAATATGTAACCACTGAATCCACTTCCCATTCTTGTCATATTTTACTGCATCTGGAAGACATCATTAGTGATGCTACCTTTTGAACTCAGCAGGTTTTATGAGATTAGACCCCTCATTCAAATAGGAAACTGAGTTTGTTTTAAATAGGGGACCCTCCAACCAAAATAGATGTCAGGAAATTGAAAGTGAGGAAAGGAGGAAGAGAGAGAAAGCTTCAAACATGACTGTGGGGAGGTGAGTGTGAAACCTGACTGAACAGAGTTACACCTGCACTACAGATGGTGCTTGTATTTCCTGCTGGGGTCAGAGAGCTAGCGAATACTGACTTGATTGTACTGACTAACCCCAGCATGGGTAAACACATTAGCAGTGAATGTTTCATCACAGAGAAACATATTACAGCTGCAGAAGTGATGAGAGATGGAAACTGGTGTTTCTCAGATTTAAGGCAGGACAGCTGTTTTATAACATGTTGGTATTGTCCGAAAGATGTACTATTTTCTCAGTTATCTGCCCCATGCTTTCCATTTGAAACAGTGGTGCAACCATCAGGAACTGGCTGCTTTAAAATGAATATGTTCCTCTGTCAAGTTAGATTGAATTGAATTGAATTGAATTAGCTTTATTGTCACATGTACCATCTTAGGTACAAAAGTACTTCGGTACAGAATCTTAGTTACAAAAAAGAAAAAAAATCACCCGTCCTTTGTGGAGAAAAGCATCTTTTGAGCACAAGTCCATCAGGAAGTAGTCAGCATATAGCATCCTCGAGACTCTGTGGGAAAAGGAGAGTGAATTCTGTTGACCTGTTCCCTGAGCACTTTGTCAAAGTCATTTGACAGAATGCCCCATCACCAGAACTTTCCAGCAAGTACCAAGACATCACTGGGCTGGTTGTGAAAAGGGAGATCTGTGAGATCCTTCATGTATGCCTGGACTCTCTGCCCCATGACACACTGCCCTCAAAGCAGCTATTGGGCGGTGGGAGGAAGGGAGTGGCAGTTAGAGACTGTCACATTAGAGACTGTTAGAAATGTACTTTTGCAAAGGAAATCTGGAGATAGTTGCAGTGCTATTTGTCAAGGTTCGTCCCAAGAAACATCATGTTACAGGACTCTGCGCTCTATGGTTCGTTTCCTTGGATGCACACCGAGACAAACATCAACTGTGCCTGGAGGATCATCAACTCAGTGAAAGACACTCTCTGGTCTGCCCAAAACCTATTCATCTTCTGGAACAAGGAGTTGACCTTGACCAAGTGCTGCAGACTGGGATATTCCAAGGTTCAGGACAATGTGATAAAGCCTGAGGAAGCTGCTGCCAAGGTGCAGTGGTATGAGGCCTTTCAGCCAAAGTTAAATTGGGGATTCCATTCAGTAATCGGACTCTTCTGGTGCCATTAATATATGTCAATATAGTCTTCTACAGGTCAAAAATGCCAGTTGGTTGTTTCTTGGGTACAGGCAATTCCAATGTTTGTTTGTTCCTACATATGCTACTGTACAGAATTGAGTTGCTTCAGTGACTATGTATGTATATAAAGATATTTTTATGAATAAAGTACATTTTTGAAATAAAAACAACAGAAACGTGAGGAAAACAAAGTATAAGAAGTTAAACATTACAGCCCTTCTTCCTAAAAAGTGGAAAAACAAAGAAACACAGTTTCAGTGATGATTAAACTTATGAACTGTAGGATTGGCCTTGCTTGGTGAATTAGTGTGGTAACTGTGACAAGTCTGATATTACAAATCTCTGTCATTGCAGCTTGTTCTTTGGAGGTGACTGCATTCTCTTTTATCTCTCAGGCAGCTTTGAACTCAGGTATAGGATATGATCAATCCATCAAACAGACAAGTCAAACAGAGAACAGCCAGGAATTCCTAGAGGCATGGCACTCATCCATAGATTCAATCAATAAGCACATCAACCTGGACCCAATATACTGGCCACTGCAGCGGACAGCTGTAATTGACAACCGGAAAAGGCAGATACAAATCACTATAAATGCTGGAGGAAACATCACAGAAGCGCTTCACAGGAGGCTCCCAAGCACTGAGGATGTCACCTAGACAGAGGATGAAACGTCTGCAACACAAATTCCCAGCTCGGCGAACAGAACCACAACAACGAGTACCCAAGCTACAAATCTTCTCCCAGACTTTGAACATTTTAAAATATTTCACAAAGAATTTATGAATTCTCCACTATATTCCATCACTTGTTCATCATTCATGCCTGACTTCAAACTCCCTACTTCAGACTGGATCATATCTGGAGCTCCATCAGCTGAGGGGAGGTTGTGTTTACAGACTGATGGATTTTCTGGTGGAATTTGGTTTATTTTGGACTTTGTCCCCAAAGTAAGCATGCAGGAAACCATTGCATCCTCTGCAGAATGTTCTTGCAAATCCACAAGATTCATAGAAAACATGTCATAAAATTTCAGTTCATTAAAAGATCCAAAGCTGTAGTTAACTAAAAAATACTGTATAGCGGAAGTAGCTGCATAGAGGCTGGCATCCCATTACCAAGGCCACCCATTATTTACATTTGCACAGTACATGGGCTCTGACCAGCCAGCTGAAAGCTAGTCTCTAGACTGAGGAGCCCTTCAGAATCTCCTTTTTACCTTTTTTCTTCTTTCTGAGACCCTAAATCCCATGTTTATATAATGTTTTTTCTTTTGTAGTGCTTATTTTTCCCCAGCACCTATGTCGCGTGTGTGCAGGTGTCAGACACAGTGAAAAACAACAACTGTGTGCATCTGTATTTATATTCCACCACCAGGAAGAAAAGAAACCCGAGTGACCAGTGACAAGCAGTGCCCTTCACATCAAAGGGCAATGCTGCGTGATCAGACAGTGAAGGGGAGGGCACCTCCTGTTGATTTTTTTCTCTTTTTTTTCCCTCCTCTGACACAAGGAGAGTCGTTGACACAGAGCCAGCTGTCTCCGAGCCAACTCTCAAAGTGACAGAACCCCTGACACTCCTGTTTGTTGTTTTTATTCCCCAGCACCCATGGTGTGTGTGTGTGTGCAGGTGTGAGACACAGTGAAAGACACAAGGTGCGCAAATCTTTATTCAAATTTCCACCACCAGGGGTGGCACGGTGGCTCAGTGGTTAGCACTGCTGCCTCACAGCACCAGGATCCCAGATTCAATTCCAGCCTTGGGTGACTGTCTGTGTGGAGTTTGTACATTCTCCCCGTGTCTGTGTGGGTTTCCTCCGGGTGCTCCGGTTTCCTCCCACAGTCCAAAGATGTGCAGGTCAGGTGACTTGGCCATGCTAAATTGCCCGTAGTGTTAGGTGCATTACTCAGAGGGAAACTGATCTGGGTATGAGCGGGTTACTCTTTGGAGGGTAAGTGTGGACTTGTTGGGCCGAAGGGCCTGTTTCCACACTGTAGGGAATCTAATCTAAGGAAGAAAGGAAACACCCGAGTGGCCAGTGACAAGCAGTGCCCTTCATATCAAAGGGCAATGCTGTGTGATCAAACAGTGAAGGGGAGGGCATCTCCTTTTTGTTTTATATATATTTTATTAAACGATTTAGAGTTTACAAAACAATTAAAATTTACAGCTGTTTACAGAGAAACAGCAATTTTACGAGGGAGAGGGGCAGCAAAGCCAAGCCCCAAACCCTAACATTCAACCAGTTTACAGGGAAATGAGGACAAACCTCAAATATCTCCTGTTTTTTCTTTCCTGTTTATAATATTTTATTAAACAAATTACAAAACAATTTACAAAACATTAACATTTACAGCTGTATACAAAAGCAATTTTACAAGGGAGGGGAGCAGCAAAGCTAGGCCCCGAACCCTACCGTTCAACCAGTTTACAGGTAATTGATGACAAACCTCAAATATCTCCTATTTTTTTTTCCTTTTCTTTTTTTTTACTCACTACCACCTAACTGCGGTGGTGCTTATTTTTCCCCAGCGCCCATGGTGTGTGTGTGCAGGTGTGAGACACAGTGAGAGACACAAGGTGCGCGAATCTTTATTCAATTTCCACCACCAGGAAGATAGGAAAACTCCCGAGTGGCCAGTGACAAGCACTGCCCTTCACAAAAGGGCAATACTGTGTGATCAAACAGTGAAGGGGAGGGCATCTCCTGTTTGTTTTATATATATTTTATTAAACGATTCAGAGCTTATAAAATAATTAAAATTTACAGCTGTTTACAGAGAAACAGCAATTTTACAAGGGAGAGGGGTAGCAAAGCCAAGCCCCAAACCCTAACGTTCAACCAGTTTACAGGGAAATGAGGACAAACCTCAAATATCTCCTTTTTTTCTTTCCTGTTTATAATATTTTATTAAACAAATTACAAAACAATTTACAAAACATTAGCATTTACAGCTGTATACAAAAGCAATTTTACAAGGGAGAGGAGCAGCAAAGCTCGACCCCAAACCCTACCGTTCAACCAGTTTACAGGTAATTGAGGACAAACCTCAAATATCTCCTATTTATCTCTGTTGACCAGGGCTCCCTGGTTGGCCTAGGTTAACAACCCTATTCAAGAATTTCAATGAGATTCACCTGTCCATGTTTTCAATCACTACAAAAGGTTATTTACCTTTGACTGAGAAAAAGTAAGGCTTCTATTTATATAAGCTCCTTTCACAACCTTGGGACATCCCAAAGTAGTTTTCAGACAACTAAGTATTTCTGTCACTTTCACCACCATTGTAATGTGGGATTATGGGAGCCAATTTGTGTATAGTGAGCTCTGACAAGTAGCAATAAGATAACTAACCACATAATCAGCTTTTAATGACGTTTGAGGAATAAATGTTGGTAACGCATTGAGGTGGGTGGGGGTGTATGTGGACTGGTAGCAAGGAAAAATGAAATCCCTGCTCTTCTGTGAAATAGTGGTGTAGGACTTTTGCGTGCTCTTGTGAGTCTAGATTTGGGTGACAGTCTAATAACTCATCCGAAAGAAAGTACCTCTGACCAGTGGTGAGGTGCTCCCTCTATTGTAATAGAGCGTGGCCTAAGTTTTGTGCCCAAGTCTTTGGATTAGTGCTATCATTCACAGCATGGTGCACTCAGGAATGCTATCTCCTAAGCCATGTCTGACAATCATTGGGCAACCAAGAACATAAACACATGTCTCTGAAATTAAACAATATAATGTGACTACTTAATGTCATCATGTGACTACTTAATGCATCTGTATGAAGTTGCATTGTTTACTATCTCAATATTAATGTGAGCCCATTTTTGACAGTATCACATTGGGATAACTTAATGTCTCAAGTTAAATACTTGTCATTTAAAATGAATTTATGTGTGGAGCCGGACAAAAATCCCTCAGATGGTCGCACTTTCCTCCAAGTTGTCATTGCCTGCCAGGTTGTGACCTATTTTACAAGTGGTTTTACTAATTAGCAGGGTATTCACTTGATTCCTCACAGAGAAAGAGAAGGAGAAAGAACAGACCTGAACCCAGCAAATTTCATAAGAGAATTAATTGGAAATTCCCTCCAGAGTTGTGAATAACTAAGGTACAAAGAAAATCACTAGGACATAGAAAAACATAATGGAACATAAAAGACCATTTTCACAGCTTTTCAAGAACAATTAAGACAGTCCCACCCAATGTCATGACTTTTCCACCCCAACCCTGAAAAATAATTTTCTTCCAATAATTTTCTGATTCCCTGATGAAAACTACACTTGAATCTGCCTGCATCAGATTCCTATACTACATAGGAGGAGAGACTTCTTCTCTCAGAGAGTAATGAATCTGTGAAATCCTTTACCAAAGAGAGCTATTGTGGCTGGGTTGTTAAGTATATTCAAGTCTAAGATTTTTAATCAGTAAGGGAATTGGGGGTTATGGGGAAAAGGCAGAAAGGGAGGTGAGGATTATCAGATTAATCATGATCTTAACGAATGGTGGGGCAGATTCAATGGGCTGAATGGTCTACTTCTGCTCCTATATGATCCCAACTTCTCAATGAATAATAAAAAAAAGGTAATTTTGGTATATGGCAGTCATTTAAACTTTCTTAGCTGTGATGAATTTACAATTGATTTTGCAGAGGCCCATTTTCCTGTTTCCTACCAAATTAGCTCCATTTTTGTTGCTTTCATGTTGTACTGTTTAAAATATTCCTTAAGTAATTATCACTGTCTTTACTTGAAAGTTACACTCAATTTGATACCACAAGTGAGCCAGTAGAATGTCTCATTTATTCTGAGCTGGGGGATCACTCCTAAAAACCAAAGTTTGGGTGCCCTCAAACAGCCAGCCTTGACAGTCTCCATCCAGTAGGAATGATGCAATGGCAGTGGAAACAAAGTCAGGAAGAGTGGAATGTGAAATGTGATTGAGAGAAAGTTGTGGGGTTAGCATTGAGGATCAAGACAGAGAATCATTTGGCATGAGGTAGGAGACAGTTAATTCTTACATCAAAAATGCAATTTTAATATTTGACCCTTTAAATAACATAAATCCTATTGAATGGAGAAAATATGTGACAGTAGAAACAGAGTCATGGATGGGTAACCAACAGTAATGGAAGCCATGGTAATGAAATTTTGAAATATGTTAATATAAAGAAAAAATATAAATGTTCCACTAATTTTGCACATGATATATCAGGATATGTGGCATATCAGAAGTAAAAGAATGACAAGAAAAAGATTAGGGTCAATCAAGGATTAGGGTCAATCAGTGGGAAATTGTGCGTGGAGTCCAAGGAGATAGGAGAAGTGCTAAATTAATATTTTTCATCAGTATTCAATATTGGAAAAAGACAATGTTGTCGAGGAAAATACTGAGATACAGGCTACTAGACGAGACAGAATTGAGGTTCACAAGAAGAGGTGTTAGCAATTCTGAAAAGTGTGAAAATAGATAAGTCCCCTGGGCTGGATAGGATTTATCCTAGGATTCTCTGGGAAGCCAGGGAGGAGATTGCAGAGTCTTTGGCTTTGATCTTTATGTCATCATAGTCTACAGGAATAGTGCCAGAAGACTGGAGGATAGCAAATGTTGTTCAAGAAGGGGAGTAGAGACAACCCTGGTAATTATAGACCAGTGAGTCTTACTTCAGTTGTGGGTAAAGTGTTGGAAAATGTTATAAGAGATAGGATTTATAATCATCTAGAGAGGACTAGGTTGATTAGGGATAGTCAACACAATTTTGTGAAGGGTAGGTTTTGAGAAGGTGACCAAACAGGTGGATGAGGGTAAAGTGGTTGATGTGGTGTATGTGGATTTCAGTAAGGCGTTTGATAAGGTTCCCCACTGTAGGCTACTGCACAAAATACAGAGGCATGGGATTGAGGATGATTTAGTGATTTGGATCAGAAATTGGCTAACTTTTACCTAGTTTTTACCTAACTGAAAGAAGACAGATGGTGGTGGTTTATGGGAAATATTCATCCTGGAGTTCAGCTACCAGTCGTGTACCGCAAGGATTTCTTTAGGGGCCACTGTTGTTTGTCATTTATATAAATGACCTAGATGAGGGCATAGAAGGATGGCTTAGTAAATTTGCAGATGACACTAAGGTTGGTGGAGTTGTGGATAATGCTGAAAGGTATTGCAGGTTACAGAGGGACATAGATAAGCTGCAGAACTGGGCTAAGGTATGGCAAATGGAGTTTAATGCAGAAAAGTGTGAGGTGATTCACTTTGGAAGGAGGAACAGGAATGTGGAGTGCTGGGCTAATGGTATGATTCTTGGTAGTGTAGATGAGCAGAGAGATCTCAGTGTCCATGTACATAGATCCCTGAAAGTTGCCACCCAGGTTGATAGGGTTGTTAAGAAGGGATATGGTGTGTTAGCTTTTATTGGTAGAGGAATTGAGTTTCGGAACCACAAGGTCATTCATTAGCTATACAAAACTCTAGTGCGGCCGCATTTGGAGTATCGTGTACAGGTCTGGTCACTGCATTATAGGAAGGATGTGGAAACTTTGGAAAGGGTTCAGAGGAGATTTACTAGGATGTTGCCTGGTATGGAAGGAAGGTCTGATGAGGAAAGGCTGAGGGACTTGAGGCTGTTTTTGTTAGAGAGAAGAAGATTGACAGGTGACTTAATTGAGATATATAAGATAATCAGAGGGTTAGATAAGGGGGACAGTGAGCGCCTTTTTTCTCAAATAGTGCTGGCTAGCATAAGGGGACATAGCTTTAAATTGAGGGGTGACAGATACAGGACAAGTGTCAGAGATAGTTTCATTATTCAGAGAGGAGTAGGGGTGTGGAAAGCACTGCTTGCAACAATGGTAGACTCACCAACTTTAAGGGCATTTAAATGGTCATTGGCTAAACATATGGACGAAAATGGAATAGTGTAGGATAGAAAGGCTTCAGATTGGTTCCATAGGTCAGCACAACATCAAGGACTGAAGGACATGTATTGTGCTGTAATGTTCTCTGCTCTATGTTCAAGGTTCTATTTGTGGTCAATAATAATTTCCTCAGTTTTGAACTTATGAATCTGGTAATCGTTGTTTTTTTAAGAAATAATTGTTGTGATTTATCTAATCCTTTTATGCTACAAAGAACTTTACAGCTAATTAAACACTGTTCTTTAGTAGTCAAATATGTCAACTGATATTTGCATATCACCATTGCATGAGTAACAATAATTGACCAAATAAATTGTTTGGTGACTTGTTTGCATGGGTCTTACAGACCTGCCCTATTTTCTGCCATTAATTCCTGATGAAGGGCTTTTGCCCAAAACGTTGATTTTCCTGCTCCTCGGATGCTGCCTGACCTGCTGTGCTTTTCTAGCACTACTCTACTCTTGACTCTAATCTCCAGCATCTGCAGTATCCATTTTCACCTAATACCCACCATTAACACCTATTCTACACCTATATCTTTCCTCTACCATCATTAACACACTCTGTGCCTTTTACTCTGAGCACCGTCACCATCTGTTCCACTTGCTCCTCCTCCCCATTTGTCAACAGCATAAAAAACATCATTTTCTTAACCCTCTATTCTGAAGAAGAGTCATATTAAATTCAAAACGATAACTGTTTTTCTCTTTCCACAGATTATGAAGGACTTTATGTGTGTCTCTAGCACTTCCTGTTTTTGTTTCAGATTTCCAGCATCAATTGTACATTGCTTTTATTGCTGGCTGTTTGAATGGTGTTGTTTGAAGGAAAATATTCACCCACAACACCGAAGGGACTTTTGTCTTCATACATGTGTTTGCATTATGTTACATCTATCTAGAAAAGCACATTTAACCTTTCATCAGGGGACTTCCAACAGTATTACCCTCTGTCATTAGCAACAATAAAATAATATGTTAGTGCAGGTTATGTTCTCTGGCCCTGTTCAAAACCTTTCCAGATGAGTGCTACCACTTAGGCTAGACTGACAGTTTTACTTATTTTAAATACAGATTAATGAAATTTAATACATGGTTTTACACAGGCAATACTTTGTCGCAGTGCTTTATTCACAGAACTTCATGGCACAGAAGGTGACTGCTTGATTTATCATTCCTCTTTGGAAGAGTTACTCAATTAATTCTATTCCTTTGCTTTTTATTCCAGTAGCCCTACATTTTTATTCCTACTCAGGGATGCTTCCAATTTCTTTCTGAAATAAAAATGAAAAATCCTTGAATTACTCAGCAAGTTAACAGTGTAAACATTTTAGATCAAGGAGCTTTCATCTTGACATTTTGAAAGTTACAATTGAATTTGCTTTCCCCTTCCCTTTGGAGCCATGCATTCCAGATCAGAACAAATAACAGTGTATTAAAAACCCAGCTCCTTCCCCAGGATTTGTGTCATGGTCAGAGTATTGAGTACAGGAGTTGGGAGGTCATGTTGTGGCTGTACAGAACCATTGGTTAGGCCACTGTTGGAATACTGCGTGCAATTCTGGGCTCGTTCCTATCAGAAAGATGTTGTGAAACTTGAAAGGGTTCAGAAAAAATGTAAAAGGATTTTGCCAGGGTTGGAGGATTTGAGCTATAGGGAGAGGTTGAACAGGCTGGGGCTGTTTTTCCTGGAGTGCTGGAGGTTGAGGGGTGACCTTGTAGAGGTTTATAAAGTCATGAGGGGCATGGATAGGATTAATAGACTAAGTCTTTTCCCTGGGGTGGGGGAGTCCAGAACTAGAGGGCATAGGTTTAGGGTGAGGGGGGAAAGACATGAACTAGACCTAAGGGGCAACGTTTTCACTCAGAGGGTGGTACGTATATGGAATGAGCTGCCAGAGGAAGTGGTGGAGACTACATTTTAAAAGGCATCTGGATAGTATATGAATGGGAAGGGTTTGGAGGGATATGGGGAGGGTGCTGGTAGGTGGGACTAGATTGGGTTGGGATATCTGGTCAGCATGGATAAGTTGGACCGAAGGGTCTGTTTCCATGCTGTACATCTTTATGACTCTATGACTCTGTGTCCTGTGGTTTTCTAATTTCCTGCTGGTGAATAATTTCTCCTTGGCCATTCTAGATTTGATCAGAGATGCAAATGAGACCCTGGGTCTCTTGGTTCAGAGGTTGGGACATACCACTGTGCCACAAGGGCCCTATCCTTAACCAGTCTCTCAAAGGTTTCCAACACTGATCACCTTAATTAGTTTCCAGCTTATCCTTTCCTGCTCTAAGGAAAACCACTCCTGCAGTTATAGTGAGGTGCCGTTTGGTCTTCATATTTCTCCAGTCTCGCTACAAATTTACAGTCTGTCATTTCTGGTACCATTCTCATAACAATATAACCCACACCCTCCTCCAAGGCTGTGACATCATCCCCAAACTGGGATGCCCAGAATTTTCCCAGGTGAGGCCAAACTAGTGACTTAGAACAGTTGAACATGACTTCTTTCTTTTGCACTCTATGCCTATATTAATAAAGCAAAGAATGCTATGGTTTATTTTCACATAGCCTATCAGCTTGCTGTGCCATTATATAATGATAGCCATTTGATAAAGAAAGGATCAATGTATCAGAGATGCTTTGACACTTGAGAATATTAATTTGCCAAAAGCTACAGTCACTTTACATAAGCATTGACTGTTTTGGCAAAAATATGCACATAAGTAACCTATAGAGAACATTCTTATTGCAACATTGGAACCCAAAACTAACAGTGAAGAAATATTTATAACATTCCATTGAACTGGTGATGTTTTGGGAACAAACATTTTTCATTTGGCTCCTATTTAACTTTGATGGCATTTTGTACTATTTTTGGGTATTTAACCTTTCTTATGAAAACAAATTCATTCTTCTAAAACAAAAGCATCACCCTAAAAAAATGCAAAGCCTTTTTTATTCATAGACCAGGAAGAAAATTGGGGATAATAATTATGAGCAATTCTAACTATTTTAATTTGAACAGAGGCGAAGATAGATAGACTTTCCAAAATATGAATATAATGTATTGTTTCAGGTCTATTTCTCGGCATGATTTTTTAAAGGGATGATCTTGTCAGCACCAAATTTCATCAAAGATTAGGTTAACATAGAGGTAAATATAAATTTAGACTGTGATGATTCTCTGTTTATGCAGATCTTTTCACCATGAGATTAAATGGGTGTAAAGTTTGTGATGCCATCGATTGAAAACTGAATTTCTGAGCACTATACAAGGAAGTAAAATCCAATGAAAAGTGAGGGAAAACGGCTGACTGCTGAGGATTTTGTTCTACTGCTTGAGATAGAAGCAAGAGAGCGGTGGATACATTCTGTTCACGAGATGTTTCTGCTGTATTTTCTACACCAAAGGCTGTAGCCATCTGCCCAGGAACCAATTGAGTGTTACGATGCTAGGTTTTCCGAAACCCACAACAACCTGTCCTAATTTTAAAACCAAACAAAAGATTGTCTCTGGGAAAAATTGCCCTCAGGCCACATACATGGTGCCAATGCTTCTTCATTGCTTAATAAGGCAACATTGTAAAAGCAACTCACAACATGCTCCAGTAACATTTTTAGAACTACAAAGTTCGGTCTCCTTGGTTTAAAGGAGCTTTTAGTCCCATTTTTGGTCTACCACCCAAAAAACATAAAAGTGATCTTTACTCAGTGAGAATGCATTTCTGGCTTGACAGCAACATCTTACTAGTGAAGAAAACCACTTTGTGCTCCTGGTAAGAGCCTGTGTGTATAAGCCTTAGAACAATATGTCCATTATTAGATATGGTTCTGCTATAGGAAATCATTTATTAAATAATCTAGAATGAATGAAGAATGAAGAATTACTGGAAATCAAGTCAAGAGTATCACTTGGCCTGACAATGGCATTTGCATGTCCTCAATGCGGTATGTAATAATATGCAAGGCATATTATTTAAATATTCTGCACTTTCTACTTGAAAAGAAAAGCTCATGGAGGCTGGCAATCTCTGCTGCATTTTCATGGTAACACTCTGACCAGAGTCTACCTGCCTGTCCCTGCAAACTGGATTGTCAGCTAACAGTTCTTACTGTTTATCCATGCCAATGATCATAGACTCATGCAGTCATATGGCATAGAACCAGGCCTTTCAGACCAACAAACACCAAACTATACCAATCCCATTAACCTACACTTGGTCCATAGAGTTTCTGATGAAGGCCTCTTGCCCGAAACATCAATTCTCCTGCTCCTCGGATGCTGCCTGACCAGCTGTGCTTTTCCAGCACCACACTCTCGACTCCGACTCTCCAGTATCTGCAGGTCCTCCCTTTCTCCATAGCCTGCCATGCCTTGGCATCTTGAGTGCTCATTCAGTTGCTTCTTAAATATTGCAAGAGTACTTGCCTCCATCATCCTCTCAGACAGCACGTTCTGTATTTCTACCAACCTCTGGTTAAAAAATGTTTTCTTCTCTAAACCACTTTTCTCACTGTAAATTTATACTGTCTGGTCTTAGCCATGTTTGCCATGAGGAAAAGATTCACACAATTTACAGTCTATGCCTCTCATAATTTTGTATACCTCAATCAGATCCCCCCCTCCCACATCAGCCTCCTTTAGTCCAGGAAAAAACTAACCCAGCCTACCCAGTCTTTGTTTTTAACTGGGATCGTATAAAATACTGTCCCTTTGTTCAAGTCTGTTTCATGCTTCCTACACCTAAATACAAGACAAAGATTTTGACTTGTTGTCTCCTTTCAGCGAAGTTTTGAGATCTTTTAAAATATTGTTTTATTTTCTGAGATTACAGCAGTCAAAGAGTTGGCATGCGGTGGAGACATAAAGAGACATTAATGGACTCCAGGCCAGGAAATGCTTTTATTTTGTTTTGAATTTACATGGGAGAATGGCTACAATCAACTTAACAACTTGGCTAAACTACTGGATTTTAAATATAAACAGGACACAGCTTCATTCCATTGTGTCCCACAGCACTATGTTATTAAAGTTGTTTCCTAAACTCACTAACATTTTACCAACTGAGAGCACTATGGTCAGTTGAATACAAACAATCTTTGAAATGAGTTAAGCATAGTGATAATGGAGAGATTCAAGGATGTTGACAAAAGTAAAACTCTTTTGTTTCCAAATTTTATGCTTTTGCTCACCTGTGTAAGGTATCCTATCATTCGGTATACAAAAAGTAGGGTTAGGATTTAGTTAAGTCCCATGTGATGTTGATTTCCTTCCATGTATATTGGGTCCTTGAGGTCTGCATCCTGTTTGTGCTCCATTGCCTAACTATCAGAACTGTCAGCAATTAGTTCCCACTGTCCCAAACCTTCCCTCTCCTCGCTCTCGAGACCTCCAGGATTAAGAGTGCAAGGACCCATTTGTTGTTCCAGTTCTGGCCACTGGTATCACCAGCGCTGCTGAGTCGATGGTCAATCAGATTAGGTGGCAGCTCTCAGAGGAGGAACTTCCAAATTAAGTTCCTGCTCCTGTGCTGTTCAATGCTCAAGGATATATTCCCCAATTTACCTATATTTTACCTATATATTCCCCAATGATCCTTTGGGTAATGGCATGGGAAATCCCATTCCTCAAATCCTCCTGCCCTAGAACTCAAGCATCAGTGAATCAAACACACGAACATTCTCAGAAGCAGACAATTCCTTTGTGTCTGGGTGACCAGGAGTAAATGCAGCACTCAAAGTGAGACCTCTTGTATCGAATACTGCCAAATTTTCAACAAAAGAATGAATTATGCTTGAGAATGAATGAATGAGGGGGAAGTCTCAGATATGGAGAAAGAACAGAGAGGGAGATGCAATAGGACTTCAAGAAGAAATGTCGGACAGAATAGTTGGAGTGCAGGGAAAATGGTGACAGCTTGAACATCATTTTTGCAAGAGTTTCTATGATGATGAGCTGTTTGGAATTATACACCACCCAAGACTATCAGGTCCCCTGAAGTGTCTGAAACAATGACATTTACAAAAGCAGAATATGTATCAAAAACGACAAGATCACTGGCCCAATGACTAAGCCAAATAAAGCTGGCAATTATGAGATCTCTAGAATTTTTAAGTCATTAATCATTTGAAAACACCAATTTTTGTACAGTAGTCAGGAGAGGCAGGGTGAACACAGAAATAAGGAAAGTTTAGATGAGGAATAAGATGTAGTGCAAGGCATGGAGTGCCAGAGAGCTGTGCCTGTGAGATTCTATCCCAATACGTTTCAGTACATTTAAGACAGAAATGAAAAATTAGGAAAGTGGAGAAGTGGAAAAGAGTGAGAGAGGCTTTAAAAGCCCTAATTAAAGTTATTTATAGAAAGGGTGGGTATCACATTAAGATCTATTCTATTGATTAATTAGGTGCACCACCCATAATTAGGGGAGAGGTTGTTTTTTGTCGTTTTGTGGTGTACTCTTTTGGTCTTGGGGAAGTACAGCTACAAACTGATGGCACTCATTGCAAGACCATCTGTTTCTGGTTATTGTAGCCCAGGCCAAAATGAAGTGACTGGGTGGAAGAACCTGATTTGGCTGTTTCTACCACAAGGGATTTCCTACTCTCCACTTTGCTAGTCGTCTTCATTTCATCTGACTCAGTTGCTAAGGTAACATTCTGCTGTTCCACAGGCACCAATAGCCATCCCCAATATCCAGAAGCCTTAAGTGGCCAATCTTCATGGCAAAGCCTAACACAATAACTGTTAAAAGGTTATGCACCCATGGAATGCCTTCCATTGAAACCTGGCTGTGTTCAAAGCCACAGTCCATGTACTTCCTTGTACAATGAATGGAAATTAAGGGCAGGGACAGTCTTTTCTTCATCTCCTTGGCAGTCTGGAGACAGTGAGGCCAACTGTAAAACCTCAAATTGTGCCCTAAGTGAGATCATCCAACTGCTCGCGGGATGGAGATTTGAATTTGTGACCTTATCACCCCTGGATAATTTGGTATTACATTGGATGATGTCTCCATTCACTATAAAAGGAAATAAGATGGAAATGATGGTCCTATTGCAAGTTTATGCATCTATGAAAGGAAGGTGATCCTAATAGGTTTTTTCCTGTGCTTCTGTTCGATGAAAGCATTCATATTATATTTGTTATATAGCAAAGTTTGAAGCCTACAGAATGAAAATATTCTTAATGACTAAGAGACAGAAAATAGAGATGATCCAGGAACAGTTTTTTTTAAATCAGACATGAAGCATTTCATTACATTAATAGAATGGATATATTGGAAGTTCTAAATATTAAGAATAACCTATACAACCCATATAGTGGAATTCATATCAGAATTCAATACAGACAACTCGATTCATTAACTCAGCCACTTTCTGCACATGAATTACCCAACCCAATCCCACTCCACCTCCAAACTAAGCTGAGAGATAGGACAATTGTATTGTAGCTCCCAAAATATACTGAAACATTATTAAGAACATTTGACATGTAAACTGAAAATTCATAATGTAACCAATAAACACTCAATATGGGGGCAGAAAGTGTGTTCCAGATGTCAACAATTCTATTTTTGAAGCATCCAAAAGCATTTGTATTCACTTTATATATAGATATCATTTTTCGTAACAATTTGTTCTCCTATTTCCTTAATTGTTCAATTTCTGAAAGTGAATAATAGTAGATGTGGAGATATATAGCATAACCATATTTAGTTACCAAAGTAATAATTAATTTCAAACACACAGAACAACTTCAAATGCAACCAACTAATTTTTAAAAAGAAATTCATTCTAATGCTGAATAAACCACATGCAGATTGAAAATGTAATGCGGCCCCTTCATTAAATGAAAACTTACGGAAACTGATGGCACTCATTGCAATACCGTCTCCCTCTGCAATACACAACTCCCTCTCTCTTCTTTCTCTATATCTGAGACTTTCCCTGAGCATAATTCATTCTTTTGTTGATAATTCTGAGCATTCGAATGAAACAAGAGGTCTCACTTTGAGTGCTGTATTTACTCCTGGTCACCCAGACACAAAGGAAATTGTCTGGTTCTGAGAATGTTCATGTGTTTGATCCACTCATTTTTCATGAGTTTTACAAGCCTACTTAAGAAAGCTGGCACAGGGATTCATTGTGAACTCTCTTACCAAATGGTAGCATATTGCAATGTAAATGTTAACGTTACCCAAGTATTTTTGATGACTTGGTCATTCTAATGTAATTTCAAGAGACCTATCATAAATGGAATGAAAAAAAATCACTCAAAGTTGAGGGAGCAACTCCAGTTAATAACTGTACAACACTTACATCTGCTGCATGTAAAGTTGGACCAGAATCCATTGTCAGGGACACAAGTAAAGTAAGAGGTCATGTCACTACTAAATAAAAAAAATGTTATCAACCTGTTAAAGAAACCTTATTACACACTGATGGGAGCAGATAAGACTTGAGCCAATGCCTTCTGGCTTAGAGGTAAAAACAGTACTACTGTACAACAAGAATAACCACCACTCTGTTTTACACTTAACGGAATTTCTTTTAATTCGAATTAGATCACCTTTAATGAGCAACCAAGTGTAATATACCATGAGGAACATTCATGACTCCCAAGCATTGCTATTCATCCAATACATGACTGAGATGTACCGGCTGAGCACAAGAAATTGCACCTTTCGACATTTGATGGGGAGAATTTTCTTCAATTGACTTTAAAAACAACTTAGATACCCAAGAACAATTACTTGTTCTGGTGTTGAAATCATCATAATACTTTTCCAATTTGATCAAGTTCACCTTCTGGCAGTTCAACCAAGGAGCATGACTGCCACAGGCAACTGTAATGGAAAACTCAGAGGAAGGGGAAGGGAAAGGGGTTGGGGAAAGGGAGAAGTGAGAAGTGGGAAGAGCAGAGGGTGGAGGGGAAGGGGAGGAGGAGTTGGAAGGGGAAGAGATAGGAGAAAGGGGAAGGAAGGGGGAAGGAGAGGGGAAGAGGGAAGGGGTAGTAAGGGGAGAAGGATGTAAGGGGAAGGGTGAATGGGAAGGGGAAAAGGGGTAGGGTGGAAGGGAGAAGGGGAAGGACATTTGCATGTTATTATTTTGAATGACAGGAAAATATTGTTTTCAAAATTTTGAACCCAGCCTTATACCATGCACCTTGGATAATTAACTGAGTTGTTAATATTTCAAATAATTGTTTCCTAAATGTGTTAGTGAGGGAAGATGTGTAAACCTTCACAGGAGGTTCTGCTTTTGAGTAAACAAAAAGCATTACAGATGCTGAAAATCTGAAACAAAAACCGAAATTGTGGAGAAACTCAGCAAGTCTGGTGACATCTGCGGAGAGAAAGCAGAGTTAATATTTCAAGTCCAGTGACCCATCTTCAGAACTGTTCATTCAGAATGGTTTTGAAGAAGGGTCACTGGACTTGAACGATTAATTCTGCTTTCACTCCACAGGTGCTGTAAGACCTGCTGAGTTTCTCCAGCAATTTTGGTTTTGGTTTTTGCTTTTGAGTAACTGCAGTTTGCAGACGTATTCTAGATCTCCCCTCTCTGCCTCTTTCCTCAACTACAGAGAGCTTCTCTTGCCATGCCTCCTCCTTCGAGAACCTGTCAGCATCTTTAATTGGGATTGTGAGGCTTCCTATGGTCTTTCAGTTGCCTTTTCAGGGAAATTCACTGATGGGTTATTGTTTCCCAGGTTAGGAATGGTCCTTTTATCCAGACATGTAGAATTGATCCCAAAACCCAAAGCTCAGCCCTCATCTCCAGTCATTTCCAAATACCAATGAGGAAAGAGAAGCCTGAACTATATTAACAAATGTGTCAAATGATTCTGAGAACAGTTACATTGTTATTTGTATAATGTTCTGGGCACTGAATACTCTGATAATCTCCTATCTACAGAACCACTGGACAGAGTCCATAAAGCTGATCTCTATTGTCAGAGGACTGAGTAAGGAAGAAAAGTGTTTGAGAAGTTTTGGCTCTTCAGCCTCAAAAAGTACTTTTAAGTTAGAATCGAATAGAAAAGCTTTGTCCACTTCACTTTTTGAGTTAATCTATGACTGCCTAATGAGGCACTTGAATCCAAACTAAAAGACTGGAACATTACTCAGTAATAATGAAAGGAAGGACTTTTTCACTCACCATGATAACTATCTGAAATGGTTCTCCAGTTAGGAATAGAGAAGGTAAAAACTCAGGTACTATATTATCCAAGAGGCAGTTAGAAGTTTAGTGATGGAGTATGAACTGTATGGCTTTAAGAACAAATGCACTGGATAGACTAAACTGCATATTTGAATTGTACGTTTATGTAAGGGAATTAACGCAATTATAAACTTAATGCTTTTATAACATGGCTTTAATGAGAAGCATTATAGCACTCAATACTTTTACTTCTATTATTTTGTGTCAGGCTGCTGTTGTAAAGTTTAAAATGACACGTTGAGTGACTCCTCAGATACTAAAACAGTCCATGGCAAAATGCAGCAAGGTCTGGACAATACTCAGGCTTCAGCTGAGAAGTGGCAAGTAACATTCATGCTATGCAAATACCATCACCAGAATCTAACCATCAGCCCTTGACATTCAATGACATTACCATCACTGAATTCCTCACTACCAACATTGTGGGAGTTACCATTAATCAGAAAGTGAACTGGACTAGCCATATAATTACAAGACCAGGTCAGAGATTTGCAAAAAGTAACTACAAACCATAGGTCAGAAATGTGATAGATGACACTCCATTTTCCTGGATGAGTACATCTCCAACAACACTGAAGAAGCTTGACACCATCTAGGACAAAACAATCCATTTGATTAGCATCCCATCCTCAAACATCCTCTCCCTCCACCACCGACACTCAGAAGCAGCAATCTGTACCATCTACAAGATGCACTGCAGAAATTCACAAAGGCTCCTTAGATAGCATCTTCCAAACTCATGACTTCTACCATATCCAGAAGGACAAGAACAAAAGAGTCATGGAAACACCACCATGTGCAAGATCCTCCCAAGCCACTTATCAGCCTGACTTCAGTGTTGCTGCAGAGAAACTGAGGACTGCAGATGCTGGAGATCAGAGCTCAAAATGTATTGCTGGAAAAGCGCAGCAGGTCAGGCAGCATCCAAGGAGCAGGAGAATCTATGTTTCGGGCATAAACCCTTCTTCAGGAATTGCAGTGTTGCTGCATCTAAATCCTGGAATTCCTTCCCTACCAGTACTGTGTGACATGTCTCTCAGTGATGATACCCTCCCTGTCTAAAGGAGGATCTGGTACCTGGGCAGGAATGAATGGGACTGACATTGTCTGAAGATGTCATATTTACAATTAGGTTAAATATTAAGAAATGTCCTGATAACTTCACACTCTCTGAACTATCTCAACCTCTTTGTCCAATGAGCATGTCTGAGAACAAATCTGAAGTGATATTTCTGATTGAGGGTACCAGAGCCATTTGTAGTATGCAGCTAATGTTATAATGTTTGCATTTCTCCTTATCAGGTCCTAGGTTCATTCATTACTATACACCTGGTAACTATTGTTATCCAATCCAAGTACAGAATGAGGGTAATTGCTGCTGATTCCAAATGTATGAAGTATCAATTAAAACATTAGACTTACTCTGACCAAAAACTGATATATCTTGCATTTTCACATGGTGTAACATTGAGGCAAAGTGGTTATTAAATTGGAGCTTTGCTTTTTTGCTAAGTAGCATCACCATTAGGTTTAATTAAAGTGACCTTTGCTGAACAGATTCAAAAGATAAGTGGGTGAAAGTGAGTTCTGCAGATGCTGGAGATTAAAGTCAAGATTAGAGTGGTGCTAGAAAAGCACAGCAGGTCAGGCAGAATCCGAGGAGCAGGAAAATTGACATTTCGGGTAAAGCTTAAAAAATGTGTTGCTGGAAAAGCGCAGCAGGTCAAGCAGCATCAAAGGAGCAAGAGAATCGACGTTTCAGACATAAGCCCTTCTTATGCCCCTAACATCGATTCTCTTGCTCCTTTGATGCTGCCTGACCTGCTGCGCTTTTCCAGTAACACATTTTTAAGGTCTGATCTCCAGCATCTGCAGTCCTCACTTTCTCCTAGTTTCGGGTAAAAGCCCTTCATCAGGAATGAGGCAACCTGCTCCCCGAGTAAGAAGGAAAATATCCAGACTGGAGCTTCCACTGGTTATTGACCAGTGACAACCCCAGGCTGAGTGTAGATCTGCCTGTGGATTTGGAGTTCACTGTAATGCCTGTTGTGATTGAATAAAGATAAAGTTCCCATAGTCCCAGAGGACTGTAGAACTGCTGTCTCATTGGAGACAGGCGACTGGCATGGTTTATCCTGAGTCGAGAGTGTGATGCTGGAAAAGCACAGCAGGTCAGGCAGCATCCGAGGAGCAGGAGAATTGATGTTAGGGGCATAAGCACCATTCTCTCGACTCTGATCTCCAGCGTCTACAGTCCTCACTTTCTCTATGGTTTATCCTGAGGGTCACGTTTGCTGTTGTCGAGACACAAAGAGGAAGAATGGACGAGACAAAAACAGAGAAAAGATCAAAACATGCATCTGGCTAATTGTCACTGACAAGTCCAGGGTAAGAAGGGAGGGTGACATTGGTAGTTACATACCTGTCTTTTACAACCTTTTCTGTGCCTGGGTAATCCGGGAGAGGGAGAGTACGATGCCATTTGGGGAATTCCATGGACAATTGGCATCACAGGCAACAGTTCTAGTGATTTCAGAAAATATGATTTCGGAACAGTGATTTTGATTCATTAGTTCCTTTTATGTTGGGTTGTGGAGGGTTCTTGTGGAGAAGTGGTAGTGCTCCAGGCTCTGAGCAAGGAGACCCAGATCCAAGCACCACAAGCTCCAGCGGGTTGTTTAAAAATCCATGTTTAATTTCAGAATGCCCTTGTGGTGCAGTGGTAGTGTCCCCACCTTTGAGCTGGAAGGTCTAGGTTCAAGTTCTCCCGTTGTATTGGCATGTCATAATGTGTCTGAACTGCTTGTATGAAAATATTTTTATTTTGTTGTACTTTGTTTGAATTATTATGCTAGTTGCCCTGGTCATAGAGGAGCACTTGCAGAATTGTTTATCTGTTGATGGTCCTGGAACATCCCTTGATGGTCAATTCAAAATAGAGACCTATGGAGGGAATAAGATAAGATTTAGGTTTGTAATGTTCACTGAGAGTGAGCTGCACCTCAGGATCTGTAGCAATGAAGATCACCACAAACTGGGAGGAGACTGGAAAAGGAAAAATAATACTTTCTACTCTTTGAAAACTGCAGTGCCCCAATGAACCAGTGCTTTGGAAAGGGTGCGGAAGAGATTTACTTGGATGTTGCCTGGTATAGAGGGAAGGTCTTATGAGGAAAGGCTGAGGGACTTGAGGCTGTTTTTGTTATAGAGAAGAAGGTTGAGACGTGACCTAATTGAGACATATAATCAGAGGGTTCCATAGGGTAGCCAGTGAAAGCCTTTTTCCTCGGGTAACGATGGCTAGCACAAGGGGACATAGTGTTAAATTGAGGGGTGATAGATATAGGACAGGGGTCAGAGGTAATTTCTTTACCGATATCTATCACCCTTAAATTTAAAGCTATGTCCCCTTGTGCTAGCCATCATCTGATGAAAAAGGCTCCCACTGTCCATCCTATCTAACCCTCTGATTATCTTATTTGTCTC
This sequence comes from Chiloscyllium punctatum, assembly GCF_047496795.1. Classification (NCBI taxonomy): domain Eukaryota; kingdom Metazoa; phylum Chordata; class Chondrichthyes; order Orectolobiformes; family Hemiscylliidae; genus Chiloscyllium; species Chiloscyllium punctatum. Next base: position 9,830,757 of record NC_092765.1, read on the forward strand.
AATTAAGTCACCTCTCAACCTTCTTCTCTATAACGAAAACAGACTCAAGTCCCTCAGTCTTTCCTTGTAAGACCTTCCCTCCATACCAGGCAATACCCTAGTAAATCTCCTCTGAACCCTTTCCAAAGCTTCCATATCTTTCCTATAATGCGGTGACGAGAAATGTATGCAATATTCCAAGTGCAACCGCGGCAGAGTTTTGTACAGCTGCAGCATGACCTCATGGTTCCAAAACTCAATCCCTCTATCAAAAAAAGCTCACACACCGTATGCCTTCTTAACAACCCCATCAACCTGGGTGGCAACTTTCAGGAATCTATGTACTCGAACACCAAGATCTCTCTGCTCATCTACACTACCAAGAATCTTACCATTAGCCCAGTACTCTGCATTCCTGTTGCTCCTTCCAAAGTGAATCACCTCACAGTTTTCTACATTAAATTCCATTTGCCACCTCTTAGCCCAGCTCTGAAGCTTATCTATGTCCCTCTGAAATCTGCAACATCCTTTGGTGCTGTCCACAACTCTACTGACCTTAGTGTCACCTGCAAATTTATTAAGACATCCTTCTACGTCCTCATTCAGGCCATTTATAAAAATGACAAACAGCAGTGGATCCAAAACAGATCCTTGCAGTACGCCCTTAGTGACTAAACTCCAAGGTAAACATTTCCCATCAACTACCACCCTCTGCCAGCGAGCCACTTTGATGATCCAAGCCACTAAATCACCCTCAATCCCATGCCTCTGTACTTTGTTCAATAGCCTACTGTGGGGAACCTTATCAAATGCCTTACTGAAATTAATATACACCACATCAACCACATTACCCTCATCCACCTGTTTGGTCACCTTCTCAAAGAACTCAATAAGATTTGTGAGGCACGACCTACCCTTCACAAAACCATGTTGACTATCCCTAATCAACTTATTTCTTTCTAGATGATTGTGAATCCTATCTCTTATAACCTTTTCCAACACTTTAACCACAACAGAAGTAAGGCTCACTAGTCAATAATTACCAGGTTGTCTCTACTCCCGTCCTTGAACATGGGAACAACATTTGCTATCCTCCAATCTTCTGGCACTATTCCTCTGGACAATGACAACACAAAGATCAAAGCCAAAGGCTCTGCAACTTCCTTCCTGGCTTCCCAGAGAATCCTAGGATAAATCCCATCTGAAAATGTGTTGCTGGAAAAGCGCAGCAGGACAGGCAGCATCCAAGGAGCAGGAGAATCGACGTTTCATCCCATCCCACTCGGCCCAAGAGCCTTATCTATTTTCAAACTTTCCACAATTGTTGACACCTCCACCCTGTGAATCTCAATCCCATCTTGGCTAGTAGCCTGTGTCTCAGTATTCTCCTCGACAACATTGTCTTTTTCTAAACATACTGATGAAAAATATTCATCTGGCGCTCCCCCTGTCTCCTCTGACTCCACACACACCTTCCCCCTGCTATCCTTGATTGGCCCTAATCTTACTCAAGTCATTCTTTTATTCCTGATATACCTATAAAAAGTCTTAGGATCTTTCTTGATCCTATCCACCAACAACTTTTCATGTCCCCTCCTGGATTAAGTGTCCATAGTCTAAAACCATCAAATCCTTCCAGATTTTCCCATTCTCATATTTCTCAAGCTCCTCTGTTGCAACAGAAGTGAAACATTTTGAACCTTTCAGCCTTTGGTTGGTTTATAGTAAAATCTCGTACTTATTTAAGTGACTCTTGATTATGAACTCTGGATATCTCAATGCTTTTTAGAATCATTTGACTAAAGTATAATCATTATAGTAAATGCAGAAATTGCTGGAGAAACTCTGAAGAAGGGTTGCTGGACTTGAAACATTAATTCTGTTCCCACTCCTCAAATGTTGCTGAATAAAATTCTCCAGCAATTTCTGTTTTTGTTTCAAATCTTTGGCAACTGCAGTTCTTTGTTTTATTTTAGTGTAATCACTGTACTTATGCCAGTAAACCTGGCAGCCAATCCATGCTCCCATAGTCAGGAATGCGATAAATGAGTCTGGTGATGGTGTTGAGTTATATATGTTGTTCAAACAAACACAAAAGTTATTTCTTTCTCCTCAGTTGTGCATCACTAGTACCCAATATCAAAATGATCTTCAAGTAGTTAAAACAATAAAATCTTTTAATGTGGTCAAAATTCAATAGAGAGTTCAAAACAGTAGAGATTTTGGATAAGATTGCCAAATGTTTTTTAAGCAAGTTTCAAGCAAGTTTCCAACTCATGGGAGAGAGGAGATGAGGGAATAAAGTTGTTGCTATTAGTAATAGTTCTTTTCTTATAACCATGGGGAATTCCATTCGATACAGACTACTTGTTATTCTCCCTTTAATTTTCGTGAGAAAGACCATTGTGTTTTTATTTAATATATAACATGGATTGAGCTTGCCTAGAAGCACTTAACTGCGATCGAAGTCTTTCTGCTACAAAAAAGTCTTTGGATTCCAAACTGCTCTCAAGTGGACTCTGGAAAATATTATCAAATGTTTTCCACTTAGCAAAAATCATTTAGCTTCAGCACGAGGACTGATCACCTGGGACAGCTTATAACACAATTGAAAGCACATATTTAAGCAAAACATTGGGACTCATGTTTGTCAGTTAACAAATTGAAAAACTACACAGGAAAGCAATGTTCTTATAACATCTAAACAAATCAGAAAGACTGAGAAAATGATATACCGTGCCAATCTGTGGTAGACATTAACCCTTGGAGAGAGGGTTAATGCATAAATGATCTGTGGAAAAGGATTTTTTAAAAACTCTGAATATAAAATAACTTGCATATTTATAAATTAAGACTTTGATATTCCCTTCTGTTATAACTGCAAACTAAAAGCTGTCGACACTGTCTACATAGACTTTAGTAAAGCCTTTGACAAGGTTCTGCATGGTAGACTAATTAATAAAGTTTGATCACATGATTCAGGGAGAGATTTCTAATTGGATACAAATCGGCTTGACATTAGAAGATAGAGGGTGATAGTGGAGAGAGTTTTCTCAGGCTAAAGGCCTGTAAACAGCAGTGTTCTGCTGGCATCCGTGCTGAGTCCACTGTTGGTTGTAATTTATATAAACGATTTGCATGAGAGGAGGAATGGTTAAGAGGTTTGTGGATAACACTAAAATTTGTGGTATAGGTCGACAGTGAGGAAGGTTATCTAACATCACAAAGGGATCTTGATTGGACCAGTGGGCTGAGGCATTGCAGACAGACTTTAATTTGGATAAATGCAAGGCATTGCATTTTGGTAAAGTGCACAAGGGCAGGACTTATATGATTAGTGGTAAGGCCCTGGGTGGTGTTGTCGAACAGAGAGATATGGAAGTTAAGGCACATAGTTCTTTGAAATATGCGTCCCAGGTAGACAGGGTGATTAAGAAGGCATTTAGCACACTTAGCTTCATTGCTCAGACCATTAAGTATTGGAGTTAGGACGTCATGTTGAGGCCGATGCAGTTGCACTGCTAAGGACGGTCACTTATGGGTGCTGTACAGCTGCTTAGTGACATCCTTGACCCTGGCACTAAGAAGTCAGCATGCCATCCTGGGTTCATGTTTGCATCCGCAGAAATGTCTATCTCTCCCCCTGCTGAATTTCTTTTCATGATTGTTCTTCCTGTTTCCTTTGTGATTCTTATACAGCTGAGTTGCCTGTGGTGCCATGGATCTGGCTATAGCTACACTCCAAGATAAATCAACATTTTCACCAGTGTTCAAATCTGCCTATTTAATTTGGCTTAAGATATCGCTTAAGCCTCTAAATATGTTTCTCATTGAACTCTTACCCTACCTTTGTTTATCACTCAATCCTGTATTAAATACAGGGGATCTTCACAACATACACACCCCATTTATCCTAGAACTCTAGAATACAGTGGGTTATGATAGCATCCAGCAGGCTTTCAGCTGTAATGGCTGAAAAGTGATATAAAAATGTCAAAAGTTGATGGAAATGATATAAGTGCATGTGCCCCATCTTCATTATCACATACACCATCAATTTTATCCTTTACAATTATATTTGAAAACTAGCAAAATTCCTTAATGTGCAGGCCGACAAGATGGAATTCAACTTAGAGTGGCAGCACTTGTTGAATTATAATGAACGCTTCTATTTTTGACTTGGTTTCAAATGGATTTACTGGAAGAATAATATGTTGTGCTGCCAAACAATTGAGGGAAAATGTAAAACACTTTCCCAGCAATTGTGCTTATTCAGCATTTTCACCTCTGGAAAACTAAATACTTGAATTTGTTACAAACTGCTAGGCTCTTCCTTTTTCTTCCATCAGGAGAGACAGACAGGAGGTCTGGACTCCAGAATGCTGAGATCTGCAGAGTCAATCTGGCCATGCCTGTTATATTTGCTCTTCCAGGAGATGGATTCCTCTTCAGCATACATCACTCCACTTGGGAACCTAAATGAGAAACTGTTCTGTTTTCCCCTTAAAGGGGTCCTAAACAGGAATACATGCCTTTTAAGGCAGGGTTAGCAAAACAGATAATGCCTTTTAGGTAGTACAAAATTTCAAAGGTGAGTCTGAAAGAATGTAATGCAGGGCAAATACGAAATTAAGTTTTCCAGTACTGAGTGCTACTGAATTCAAATGTTTGATAAATGCTTTCTTATGTCACAAAATTAGTTTGAGTGTTTCAAGTAAGTATCCCAATTACTGATGTGTAAATAGTACAGATTTTAGGGCAAGATCATTCTATTTCTGAAACCATCCCATCAACCCATCCCCAATAATTTCATGAAAGTATATGCTGTGCCTAAATAGATGGAATAAAGAAGACCAGAAATAATTGGAAATCTGTTTTGTTGGGATTGCTAGACTTTATATGATGACTATGTTTTAAACGACTACTTTAATTGGAGGTCAAATAGAGTAACTTAGCAAAAGGTGATGCAACCTTCTAAAGAATGTGTCCACAGATAAGCCTTCTTATGGAGAGACAGAAGCTTATTTGAAAAGTATTCAAAATAAGGTTCAAATTGTAACAATTTGACACAAAGAAGAAAGCACCTAACATTGCTGCATACAGTCAGCTAACATAACAGACCACAAAACGTGATCCTGATGTTTAAAAAATCAAATGCCAGGCCAAAAAGATGTGTACTATAAAAGCATCCTTCATTTTTCAGACAGCCTTTTCATAGTGGGATCTGCCAAATGATGTAAAAGATCAAATACAGAAAGAGGCCGTCAGTCCACCATATCTGCTCCGATAGTTGTGAATGGTGCAGGTCTGAAATGTACCACTCTCAAGCTATCCACATGATAGTACTGTTTCTGACATTACTGCTGTGCATACGCTTCTAAAGAATGTCATTGGCTCCAAAAAAACCCCAAAGAACTGTGGATGCTGGAAATCAGAAACAAAATCAGAAATTACTGGAAAAACTCAGCAGGTCTGACAGCATTTGTGGAGAGAAAGCAGGGGTGTTAATGTATCGGCTTCCGTGACCCTTCAGAATTTTTGATTTTGTTAATTAGCTATAAAATGCTTTGAGATAGTCTGAAGTCATGAAAGGTGCTATATAAATGTATGTTTGTCCAAATGCCTTTCTTGATCAGTTTATCTCCATGCCAAAAAACAAGAATAGAGGTCAAAAAGGGGAGTAAGTACCTATTAAATTAGGAAGTGGCATATTTTAGTAAACCATTTAAATATAGCCTTTGGACTTAAGTATTCATGCCGCAAATGAAGATTTCTGTGGCCTATACAGATTCCATTTTGCTACTAATTCATTTCCCAAAATAGCCCTGATTGAAAAAACAAATATCGTCCCAAAGCCCAGACTTGCTTTGAGGATATCTTAACAGCTACTATTATTGTAAGGCTGAATACATATAATTTAATCACTGAAGAATGTATACCCTGCTGAGTCTAAGAAATATGAGTATGTCGCTGTAGGTGTCTTTCAAGATGATATGACATTTGTTGAATCTTCAGACTCGGTACTTCAGCTACACACTATCTATCTGTGTGCAGACTGCACAGTTCATTAAATTCAGACAGATTAGATTGACCTCAGAACATGAATTTCACCAAAGAATTGTCTGCATTGAATCTCCTGAGGCATTGCTTGGATGCAGTGATTTGAAATAATTGAATGTCTGATGGGGTTTTGCTTTTAGTGCTTTTGTGGTTGCAATTTGTTCAGTCGATTCTAAATCAGATCAAGAAAGGAATCTGTCCTGTAACTGGGGTAATTGTGGAACTTGGTCCAAAATGTTGAACTTGCCAAGTTAGAGCAGGCAGGAGCTGCACTGGACTTTGTGAAAGCATAGTTGAATCTATTGAGTTATCAAATTTCCATCTCGGGCTACAGTAAAAGGATGCCTTACTTCAAGGCAAACTCCCAGGAGTTCAGCAATATATTTCAGCATTTACAATTGACTGTGGGTCAGCAGCTTCAATTTCTCACATTAGTCCAAAGTCTAAAGAACTTGGATACTGTCAGTTGGGGGACAGTCCACACACAGCCCAGAGGATTGGCCACAGACAGTCAATTGGTGGGACACTCACAGTCAGAGGATTTACCTGACTGCAATCCAGGAGTCAGTCCTGTAGGGAAATCCCAAGTTGTTGGGGGAATCGCAGTGTGTGTGTGTGTGTGTGTCTTCATTTTTGCCAATTATAAATAAAAGCTCATGCCTGTATGTGTTCAACACATGATGTAGGGAGGGTGTTTAACTGGGATATAGCTATAGACAGGAACAGTGTGTGGTCTCATGGTTAAACAGCGACCAGGCTGAGAGAATGGGTTCTATGCTGGTTCTATGATAGCTGTGCCTTAAGAGGCAATGACTCGATAGGGTGCCTTTCAAAGATGGCAAGGGCACAAGGGATGCTGGTCTTTTGGCAGATACCCACTGAATAGTGAGCTGTTCTGGGAGTGATGCAGGTGAAGATGGAGCTGACATCAGATGTAAGGGATGTCATGGGGGCAGGGTTGATATTTAATGAAGTGAACATGGTCAGATACAGGTAGACATTCCAACTAAAAACATTCCAAAAAACTCAACACAACTCACACTTAGTCAAAAAAGTATGATCCAGCCTATAGTTTATCCTTAATTTTACAGCATGCACTTGCAATCTATGATTGTTGGACAAGTGAAGATCAAAAAAAGAACAATAGGATCTACATTTGTGTGTTACTGTCATCAGCTGTTCCATGTAAGTTACTGAAGCAGGGCCTTCCCTCCCTTTTTCCACTTCCATCTCGGCACAATGAAATTTTAAAATCTTTCTCAAAGTTTAGTCCCTAAGGATGAAGGGTGATATGGTTGGGAGGCTGTTGTCCAAATTGAAGAGCTACTGTCTAGTGAAAGTAAAGTTCTAGCTCTTTCACTGGGAAGATGTGCTCCATGCCACACACAGCAAACTACAGATAATGCCAGATACACAAACAAAAGAAGGACTTTACCAGTTAACTGTTCAGACACATGTGAAGCTGAGCGCAACAAACTCAAACCATCTGCTGTGGATAGCGGCAGGGAGCATTCTGTTTATAGCGACTGTTTGTTTATTTGGGCTGTTTCATTGCTTGCCAGGAGGTTGTAAATTATGCTCTTTCCTGCAAAAAGGGAAAGAGTTCTGTCCCCAGTCATGGTTTTCCCTGCAGTCAGCAATTATTGTGGTAACTCTTTCCCTGTTCAGCTATGATGAGGTAAGTTTTGTTCTAAACATATGCAGAAACAACCTTGAGCTTATAAGTGTTAAAACAGGCATGTTAGCTCATGGCTTTAGAATGTAATGACAGTAGGGTTGTAGCGTCGATACAGAATGGTTGTGTTTCATAATGATTCTATAGTTATACTGTCACCAACCTGAAGTCAGAGTCAATGATCAGCCGGAGATTAAAGGAAGGAGGGAAGAGACTTCCTGGTGCAGGAACTGAGATGCAGAATGGAACAGTCACATTCAGGAAAAATCATTCCAGAGCCAGTTCAGGCTTCCTCATCCTCATCCAACACTAAACCAATACACCAGGCATTGGAGTGGATCATTCCCTGCCCTTCCAACATAACCCCAGGCAAAAATTCCCAAATTATCCCATGCAGTTTTGGTCTCTTTATCCGAAGGAGGATGTTCTGGCTATCGAGGGAGTGTCACATATGGAGGGTTTAAATCCTGCAATGGCAGGACTGATGTAATGTTGAGAGACTGGGTCCATTAGGTCTACATTCATTTGGAATTTAGAAGAATGAGAGGGGATCTCACCGAAACCTTTAAAACTCTAACAGGACTAGACAGGGTAAAGGCAGGACGGCTGTTCCCAATGACTGAAGAATCCAGAAACAGGGGCTGCCATTTAAGAATTTGGGGGAGTCCGTTTAGGTCTGAGATGAGGTGAAATTTCTTCACCCAGTAAGTAGCCTGTGGAATCCTCTGCCACAGAATGTGATTGAGGCCAAAGCATTGAATGTTTTCAAGAAGGAGTTAGATATAGTTCTTAGGTCTAAAGGGATCAAAGATATGGGGAGAAAGATGAGCACAAGGGTTGCTGGTCTTTTGGCAGATATCCACTGAATGGCGAGCTGTTCTGGGAATAATGCAGGGGAAGATGGAGCTGAAATCAGATGTAAGGGATGCCCTGAGGGCAGGGTTGGTATTTAATGAAGTGAACATGGTCAGATACAGCCACACCAATTGCATGATGATGAATGGCTTCCAATTCCGGAAGCCAGTGGAACTCTAGGGTCGGTGCAGCAGAGAAAGTAATTACAGGGAATGTTGCAGCAGAAGGTGATGCTGAGAAGCCTTCTTCAACCACTGCAGTCCTTAGGGATGAAGATCGATCTACAATGCTGTTAGGGAAGGAATTCCAGGACTTTGATACAGTGACAATGATGGAACGATGATAAGTTTCCAAGGACCGTGTGTGGCTGGGAGAGGAACTTGCTGTCATGCCATTTGCTGCCTGTGTTTAACAGACAGGAGTTTGAAAGGTGCTGTCAGAGGAGCCTTAGTGAATTACTGTGGGTATCTTTTAGATGGTACACACTATAAATGCACAGCTGTAACTCAGCAAGTTAATTTGCCTTTTTTACCCTATTCTGCCCGTGCTTGAAGATGACTTTCTTTCGTCTTTACTGTGGACTGTATGCCATGGATAAGTGGGTCGCACTCACATGGTTTGCTCCAGACTTGCACTTATATAGCGCCTTTGAGACCACTGGACATTATATTATAGACAATGAAGTACTCTTCAAGGATCGTCAGTATTGGAAGGCAGGAGAGACAGCAGTCAATCTGTGTGAATGTGATCATGATGGAGCTGTGGATTGGGGAATAGCATTGGGGATGACATCAGGATAACCCACTGGACCTTCACTTTTTGCACTCACTTGAAAGGGCAGGTTGAAGCCACACTTCAGTGTGCAATTAACAGGATAACCAAAAGATCACAGCATCCAAGATTTTGTTCTATTGAGCTTCAACTGAATAGACATCAGGGTCTGTGTTCTAGCATCATACAATGACAGCACTGATGAATTCAAACCATCTAAAATGCATATTTGATGGAACCAATGAATAACGTTTTGAAGAGTACAGAGAGCTAATCTTTCACACAGTAAGTTTCAAAATGCAGAAATGCAGAGATTATGACATTTTTTGGATACTAGATAAAGGGTTAAATATTAGCCATGCTCTGCACACGTAACTTATAACTTCCATCACACGTGAAATGAAATGTCCTAAGGCACTTGAGGAGGAGCATTATAGAACATAGTACAACACTGAGTCACATTAGGGGGTGTTAGGTTGGACCAAAAACTTGGTCAAAGAAGTTGTATAAAGGGAATTAGAACATTCTGCTCCTATACCCTATGGTCTTACTCCTCTAATGATAACCACTGAGCATGTGTTAAAGTACAGGTGATGTAATGATGTCAGATCACATAGTACTGGAGCCAAGTGCTGTTAGGCCCCATACAGGACATTCTCTCATACCATCATCTATGTATCATGCAGATCAATAAAACTTGTGGCTTGTCACCCCAAAAGTGTCTAGATCTTATGTTGTTACATAGTAGTAATGGTGACCAGACCCACAGAGCTGGAGACAGCAGCAAAGTGAAAGTCATTGTCTGTGTAGTGTTACGGATAAAACAGAAGGCAATGTGAACTGAGAGATGGGCGAAATACCTGAAGAGAAGCTCAGTGCCAGTGGAGGGTCAATGAAAAATGGATTTGAGGCTCATCTAAGTAGCAGACCCCAACAGGGAAAGCCCACGTAGAAGCTGAAAAAGGAGGAGTCTCACATAGAGATATATTAAAAGCAACAGGAGCAAGTCGGCTGTAGTGAGTGAAACTTTATAGGAATGTGGAGGTGTTTATAGGGATGGAGAAGAAACAAGTCCTCAGAATATTCACCAATGGCAAGTGCACCAAGAAACAGGGCAAGGTTCATGCCATGAAGGTACCGCCAAGGGCAGGAACCCACCAGCCAGTTTGATAGAGAATCACAAGTGCAACGCAAGAGCCCTGGACATAGCCCTAGTGGCACAACAGAAAGTTAAACACAAGCCTTGACAATGTGCAGGTGCCCCAGCAGCCAAGAACGTAGAAGTGCAGAATAAACCCTTTGTCACAGATGAAGCAAGCCCACTGAAAGATTCTGATTCCCTGATTATACAGAACTACAGAACAAACGGTGGTAAATAAAGCTGAAGATTAATGACAAGAAAACTGATTTTAAAGTAGATGTAGGGGAAGATGTATTCATTCTTTTAGGTGGTTTGCCAGTTTTGTGCCTGACTTCTTCAACTGTCTTCAGAGTCACTCAGTAAGCCCTGACACAGTCTCCACCACAGACCCTTCACCTCATCAGAAGGCAATATAGATGTTTAATTTTCCTCAAACAAAATGTCACTAATCCTGAAGTTAATCATCCATAAGAGGGCAGTCTGGAACCTAGTTTGCTCTTTCAATACCAGATTCCACAGAAGAATCTGGGATTCCACTGCAACAATGTGTTCACTTGCCATGGAGAAGATTTTAATCCAAGGTTAGTGACAGAGTGAAAGGAGCTGTAATGAGTTGAAAGTGGAGTCGCAGACAGATAGGATAGTGAAGAAGGCATTTGGTATGCTTTCCTTTATTGGTCAGAGTATTGAGTACAGAGGTTGGGAGGTCATGTTGCGGCTGTAAAGGATATTGGTTAGGCCACTGTTGGAATGCAATTCTGGTCTCCTTCCTATCGGAAAGATGTTGTGAAACTTGAAAGGGTTCAGAAAAGATTTACAAGGATGTTGCCAGGGTTGGAGGATTTGAGCTATGGGGAGAGGCTGAACAGGCTGGGGCTGTTTTCCCTGGAGCGTCGGAAGCTGAGGGGTGACCTTATAGAGGTTTACAAAATTATGAGGGGCATGGATAGGATAAATAGACAAAGTCTTTTCCCTGGGGTGAGGGAGTCCAGAATTAGCGGGCATAGGTTTAGGCTGAGAGGGGAAAGATATAAAAGAGACCTAAGGAGCAACTTTTTCATGCAGAGGGTGGTACGTGTATGGAATAAGCTGCCAGAGGATGTGGTGGAGTCTGGTACAATTGCAACATTTAAGAGGCATTTGGATGGGTATATGAATAGGAAGGGTTTAGAGGGACATGGGCCGGGTGCTGGCAAGTGGGACTAGATTGGGTTGGGATATCTGGTCGGCATGGACAGGTTGGACCGAAGGGTCTGTTTCCATGCTGTACATCTCTATGACTCTATAACTCTAATATACAGATGTCAGATCTTATGGAGATGGAGCTTGGGTATGTAGGACTCCAGTTATATTGCCCTTTCTTACCACCCTCCATACAACGTGATGTAGAATAAAGCGTGTTGCTGTTCAATCATGAGAGACAGCTCACATTACTGAAATAATAGTTTGGCTTTAAGATGTGTCTTAAAAATCGCTTAAAGGAGACATGAAGTTGAAGCCTTTCAGCTTGTACTCATCAGGAGGGAAAGGCAAGAAAATCAACTTTAGAAAGTAAAGAACTATTTGTCCAGCCCTGTGTGTGAACCTCATGAATAAGACTCTAACTATCTACTCACTGTGTAACCTTGATGCCAAGATTGGGTGTATTGAAGTAATTGCCCATAGTGTTAGGTGCATTAGTCAGAGGGAAATGGGTCTGGGTGGGTTTCTCTTTGGAGGGTTGGTGTGGACTTGTAGGGCCAAAGGGCCTGTTTCCACACTTTAGGGAATCTAATCTAATCTAACCTTAATAGCGACACTTGCTGTATATCATGCACACACATGGAATAGCCAAAGGTTACCATGTTTGCCCACATGCTGTAAGAATTGTCCTCTCACTTACAGTCATAGAGTCATAGAAATGTACAGCATGGAAACAGACCCTTCGGTCCAACCCGTCCATGCCAACCAGATATCCCAACCCAATCTAGTCCCACCTGCCAGCACCCGGCCCATATCCCTCTTACCCTTCCTATTAATATACCCATCCAAATGCCTCTTAACTGTTGCAGTTGTACCATCCTCCACCACATCCTCTGGCAGCTCATTCCATACACGTACCACCCTCTGCGTGAAAAAGTTGCCCCTTAGGTTTCTTTTATATCTTTCCCCTCTCACCCTAAACCTATGCCTTCCAGTTCTGGACTCCCCGACCCCAGGGAAAAGACTTTGTCTATTTATCCTATCCATGCCCCTCATAATTTTCAGCATTTCTGTCCCGGCGAATGTAAGAGGAAAATGTTTGACTTGATTTTTTTTAAAAATCCCCTGAAGTTCTGTTCCATCAAGCAATTAAGTGCCTTAAAAGAGAGAAGTGAAGTAGTAAAGCAAAGAGGCATTGGAAGGGAATCCCAAGAACTCAGGACCTTGGCAACTGAAGGTGGAGCCAGTAAGACACAGCTATTCTTTTTCTATAAGAAATGCTTTGAAATATTTTACTTCCATTTTGAAAGTTAAACTGGAGCTTTTGTTTTAATGGCTGATCAAGGGGATTGCACCTCCAAAAGTGTAATATCTGCTCAATTGAACCCACTATACTTTAACTCCAAAGCAAGCTCACTATGCATTGTGACAGTTCCAGGTCTGCATCACTGAGTCGTGTTTACATTTACCACCATCAGTAATCCAACTGTACCACAGCTCAAGCACAGATTACTCATTCTCTTCCAATCCATCCAAAGTGGTTCTGACACAAGACCTGCATGCGTGGGGAATGATGGAACGGGCAGTTTCCTGTGACATTTGTCAAGGAGATACTTGCAAATTGCAATGCTCTGTCCTCTGATACAAAGGTAGAATAAATCGCCAACCAAAGCTGCAACAGTGCTCTTTAATTTCTAAAACTATCAGTCTTCTCCAAGTCATGGTACATGCTGGAAAGTATTTTATTTTAAAGGTTATGCAAACATTTCAATCAGTTGAGAATTGTTTGTGTCTAAATTATTGAAAGTAAGATCTGGGAATGATCCTATGCCTTGTTTGAGCTCCTTACCCACACTTCCCTACTTGTTTCAATAGCAAGGATGATATTTGGACCCTAGTGTTGGTGAGGATGAAAATTGGGATTGAAAAATCTCAAGGACTAAGGTTAGGCATAAGAGTATGACCCCTATAAAAATGTGGTTAGAAGTGTCAATAGGCAGAAATTCAAAAGAGGAGGCTGAATTGGTTAATGACAGTTGTATTTTGCAGAAACTGCATTGCTTTGGTAATGCGATTGGCATAGCAAGGCAACAAAATTTGGATAACCTTTGTTTGTCCAAGTTCTGGAATTTGATTGGTTGAAGACACAGTCACATGCAGTTTAAGAATCCAATTTGTCAGTTGTGAGACCATTCCAGTCATACATTTTTATATCACAATGATTAACATACACAAAGTTATAGTTCAGTCTTGTAGGAATACATTAATAGCATGATAAATTTATATAATATGGTGTTTAAGAGTAGTTCAGAGATTGGAAGTCAGCTAAATTTACTACACAACCTGGTTCTAATTTAGATATAATTAAAATATATCCTTTTTCTGCAATACTTCAAAATACACATTACTTTAAATGAATTTTTCAAGGAATAATCAGATACTGTATTGTCAGACATGCATATATTTATTTTTATTGACCTTCATCCTCAGGATCTTAATCGTTTTGTAATCTTTAAATTCATTTCTACTGTTTAAAAAAAGTCTGATTTTTATAAAGCTAACATGCAATAAACAGATATTGCTAAATTATCTTAGTATGGTCACACAGAATTAACATAAACACTCAAGGTCTTTAGGCTTATTTCTGAGTAACATATAAATTTTCACTAATCTTTGCATGTAATAACTAGCTAGATTATTAAATAATGTACGAGATATACAATAGTTCTGTTAGGACACAGAAATTGTCATTTGACTCCAATACTGAAGATCATAATATTCGATTGATGTCATGTTGTCCTAAGTTAGATAAGATTTCAGTTTTATCCTTTCACTCTGGATCCCGAGGGATCTATGGGCAGAATCTTGTAGGGGTCTGAGTGATATTGGCTATGGTAAAATGTTTGGCAGAACCAGATGAGAAGTCCAATTCAGCTGATCTCAATGTGAGGAGCATGTTTCTTCACTCGCAATGAGGCAGCAGCAAGTTGCCAGTTAAAGGGGATTACTGCTTATTAAGTGACTTGATAACAGCCCAACTCACCCTCAGTAATATTCAGCTTTCTATCTTACCAATCATGCCAATTAGGATGGATGTTGGGAAAACTTGATATGGAAACCAGAAAGGGTATCTGGCAAAGTTAGCTCAACGAAGACAGAGTAAAGAACTAAGAATGTTGGAAATCTTAAAAAAAACCCACAAACAACAGACCAAGAAGTTTGTGTCACAAACAGATACAATGGTTAAGAAGGCGTTTAGAATGTTTGCCTTCATTGCTCAGACCTTTGAGTATATTATTTGGAATGTCAAGTTGAGGTTGTACAAGGCATTAGTGAGGCCTCTTCTGGGCTACTGTATCCAGTTCTGGTCACCCAATTATAGGAAGGATATTATTAAACCGGAGAGAGTTCAGAAGAAATTCACCAGGACGTTATCAGGACTGGAGAGTTTCAGTTATATGGAGAGGCTGGATAAGCTGGGTTTTCTTTTTCACTGGAGCTAGGAGGTTGAGGCATGACCTTATAGAGCTTTATAAAATAATGAGGAATATACATAAGGTGAATGGTAAGTGCCTTTTGCTTAGGGTGGGGAATTCCAAGACTAGGGGACACATTTTTAAGGTAAGAGGATAAATATTTTTAAAAGATATGAAGGACAACTTTTTTACATAGAGAGTGGTTCATATATGGAATGTGGTGGATGTGGGTACAATTACAACATTTAAAGAACATTTGGATAAGCACATGAATAAGAAATGTTTGGAGGGATATTGGCCAAGTGCAGGCAGGTGGGACTAGTTTAGTTTGGTATTATGGTTAGCATGGATTGTTTGGAGCAAAGGATCTATTTCTGTGCTGTACAAATCTATGACTATGAATCTATAACTACAAAAATAGCTGGAGAACGCAGCGGGTTTGGAAGTATCTGTGGAGAAAAAACAGAGTTATTATTTTGGGTCCAGTGACCCTTCTTCAGAACTATTAACAGCTTGGAAAAGATGGTATGTATACTGAAGATAGGGTGTGGTGGATTCGGGGGAAGGAGTAGGCAAATGGGTTCTCATAACTTTTCAGGCTTGTTAATCAAATCATTTGCAGTTTCATAATTTTGCCCTTGCAAATAGAAATGTTGCCAGTGTCATTTCATTTCGACCTTTCATTTTGACTTGTGCAGGAATGGAAAACTTGTTGCCATTGAGCCTTACACAGTGCTTTGAGGTATGCTTCTTTGTTCTTTTTCTGTAGCTTATCGTAGCATTCAGCAGCTCTGAACATTTCTACATTCCTCTTTTATTAGCTATATTTTCAACACTCAATCTCAGCTCTGTTCTGACACTATGTTACAACCTCACAGGACAGCATTCTTGTGTGTACTTTATTGAACTAGTTCTAAGATGCAATGTTGGACCTCATGGCAAGGATGATATGACGCTGACAAGATTGGAAGGAGATTTTTACATGATGCTATTTCCATCCAAACAAAATTATTGCAATTGCATAGCACTTTTCATAGCCTCAGTACATCCAAATACCGCCAATGAATTTTGATGTCTAGGTTCCATTATAATATATAAAATGCAGTTGCTTGTTCTGGAAAGCAAAGCCCAGCAAAGAGCATAGAGTCCAGAAACAGACCCTTCAGTCTAACTCGTCCATGCTGATCGAGTATCCTAAACTGGTCGAGTCCCATTTGCCAGCATTTGGCCCAAAACCCTCTAAATCTTCCTATTCATATATCCACACAGATGCCTCTTAAGTGTTGTAATTATCTCCCTCTGCATGAAAACGTTGCTCCTTAGGTCCCTTTTAAACCTTTCCCCTCCCACCTTAAACCTTAAACTAACTTTGGACTCTCCTATTCTGGAAAAATGGCCTTGGTTATTTCCCTTATCCAATATAAGAATAACCAGATAATCTGTTTTATTTACATTGATTGAGAGACAAATGTTGGCCAGAACATTAGGAGCAAGATCCCTGTTAATCCTTTTTAACCCAAGAAGCTGTCAGGACCGCAAATTAGTGTCTCATCTGAAAGACAGCACCTCTGACAGTGGAGCACATTACATTAGAGCATCAAGACAGATTATCATTCTCAAATTTCTGGAGTGAAGCTTGAACTCACAATGCTTTGTCACTGGATAGTGGGTCTGTTATCCAGAGGAACATAGTCATCATATCTACAGCAGATATCTCCTAAAACTGTTTTGTTTGGGTGTAGGGGTGGATGAAAAAGTGCGCACTTGTCCAACATGGGCGAGTGCCAACAACACGTGGTTTACAACATTTCGTTGACCTATATTTTATTGATTACTGTCTGCAGCTTCCTGAGAGAAAGCTAATGTTAAAAGAAATAATGGATAATTCTGAAATGAATAGAAAATGCAGTCATCATTGAGTCTGTTTTGAATGAAGTCATTTATCAAGTTCAGCAGTGAGCAAGTTCAGTTTTGCAGTTGAATCATGTTGCTCTGCAGTGCAAAGGAAAAACAATATTAATCAGATCCAGACTGGGTCATTGCAGCTCATTAATATTGTATAACCCTGTTATATGCTGTGTCTGGAGATCCCACACTGTGATTCCAGTTAATCCACATCCCATAGGCAAAATGGTGTACGTTTGGTGTGTAGATTTCATGCCAACTCCCGCATTGATCAAAGGCGTACAAACCAGCAGAATTGATTAATATAGCTGAGGTGCACTTTATCCAGTATCAAAAATCTGTGTAGGAGTCTCCGTCTGCTACACGATGAGACAAAGAGCAACTTTGCAAGTGTTGTTAGCACCTTGTCAGCTGCCATGTTTCCCCTCATAATATGTGACATTTTTCCTTATTTTGTAATTCAAATGATCTGCAGCATACTCCAGCAGTAAGGCTTCATCAGCAGGTTCTCCTGCCCATTGAACTCAGTCCCGGATGACGTATTGTCTCGAGATTTATACCCAGAAGTTGAATCATGCAGCACACCGTCATGTGCTGAGTGGCTGCAGCGTGCATTGAATGAGCATAAATGAGTGTTTTCCTGAATGGTATCCCAGTGCAATTTCTCCAACTTTTATATATCCCTGCAGATTACAATCAAATTTTGTAAGGCCTGCATCATTTAAAATGTGTCTATTTGCAGTTGTTGCATTTTGTTTTTGGTAAATATTATTAAATTTATGGATATTGTGCATTGTTCTAACATATTACAATATTGGAGTAATTGTAACCATTAAAAATATTTCAGTTCCACAAACAAGAGAAAAAAAAGAAATTAATCTCATTTTTACTTGAAGATCAACTTTATCCAGTCTGATCTGTTGACCTAACTTACCTTTAATTGGTGTTGATCTGCAGTTTTTGCATGTAAAATAGTGAAATTTAGCAAAATGTTGAAATAATATGTTGTGTACCAAAGTTAAGCAAATACTATATGTTGGGGTACTGTTCTTTTTCTGGCCCATAGTGCTGTATAACCCTTTCCAACCAAGGTGCAACATCAAATACCACACTTCTCTTTGGCACTGACACAAACTATCTGCTGCTGAAACTATCTCCTGAGCAAATGCAGAATTATAAAATCAGAAGAATGCAGGAAATGGGAAGATCACAAAAAATAAACAACTCATGAAGGTGACATTCGTGACACCTCCACCCTTTGAGGTATCCCACTGTTTGGTATTATCTGAAAATTCATCTTCTTGCATTGATATTTCAAATCCAAGTCATTAAAATAAGTCAAAGACAGTATGATTCTAACACTTACTGATGGAGCATCTGGCTCAGTATCTCCAATGTTCCTCACACTAATAAAATTATGAACAAGTCTCTGTCATTTTCTACTCCTTATTTGATTCCCATTGCTTTTGCCCTTCCAATGGAGCTTTGTCAGGAACTTAGCAGAATTCAGGTTACAATCTCATAGGCCCTTCCTCAATACATATTTGACAGACCAAAGCCTTACACAGAATACTAACACTATGTAACGATTCAAATCTTATTCTTATCTCTCCTTTTTAACAGATAATTAAATCAATTAACTTCACTGCATTAATGTGGGAAGAAAGCTACAGAAGAGAAAATGAAGACTTTATTTAAACAACTCCTTTCTTGGTCCCAGAATGTCCCAAAGTGCTTTACAGTCAATTATCGTCTTTTCAAACTCTAGTTGCAAGGTAATGTAGGAATACAGCAGCCATTTTGTGCACAGTAATCTCCCAAAATAGCAAAGAGGAAACAATCAAATACTCTTTCAGACTTTAGTTGAAGCATAAATATTCCCTTAACCTCATAGAGCAATGAGATCTTTTATATCCTCCTGAGAGGACAGAAGGCAGGTCTTCCATCATGAAAATAACAACTCTGAGAGTGCAACACTCCCTCAATACTCTCCCTCAATACCTTCTTCAGTGCGTTCCCTCACTGCTGCACTGTTAACAAATGGTTAATATTTAGGGGAATTGGATTTGGAAGTAAAAAGGTTCTGAAAAATCTGTGGAAGACAGTGGATAGACCACAGTTGAAGGACTCTGCATTGTCTTGTACCTAAGGAGCATATCTGCATATTAATGGGAAAGATTCACAGCGCTGTCACCATGTGTGTGATATCGTGTGGCTAAGCCATGTGGAATGTCATGGGTACATTCACTGCCATCAATCCATCTAATTGGAATTAGCTACTGATACCAAGTGAGGAAGAATGTTCACACCAAGTCTTTGGCAGAAGTTATACTCAGTCTTGATAATCAGGAGAGGTTTATGACATAGTACTTATTATCTAGCTACATTGTATCTAAGATATATAATGGTCTCTTTTGTGAGACATCAGTCTCAGCTTAAGGGTAAGTCCATATCGTTGTTGGCTACACTGACTTAGCACCAAAACAACTCAAACCAAACACCGGTCTAATACCGAACACTGAACAATACAAAACTAGACACTGTGTATCTCCTGCCAGGAAACAGTCCTTTATATTTGGATGGGTGGGGTTTACCTTGCGGAATCAGTTATATCCCATGTGACTGCTCCTCATACAGTACTGGGCCTCTGCTCCCTCAACCCATTTCGGCCTGACACAGGATCTCAGGAGCCTGCAGGGAAATTCCAATCCTGTGGCAATTTGACACTGAGACAATAAAGGCAATATTAAGGCTAGCCCTTACATAATTCGAACAGTACCTGGACAGGCAGAGCACAGTCTCACAGGAGAAATGTAACAGTGGCAATGTTAAACACATATATATAGTATTGAGGCATGTGGTATTGGATAAGTGATTTTTTTTTGTGACTTATTGATCAGCATTTTGATTTGCTGTTAATTCTAAGTCAGGGTTGTATTTTGTTAAGTTAATCCAAATGTATGGTACACGTTCTGGCAACAGCAAAAAAAACACCATTTTGTAGCCCCTTTCAGTTCCAAAGGAGAGTCACTTTGGACTCAAAACTTAAATTCTGTTTCTCTCACCATAAATGTTGCCACACTTGTTGAGTTTCTCTTGAATCTTCTGTTTTTACTTCAGATTTCCAGCATCTGTGGTATTTGGCTTTATATAAGGAATTGATACTAATGCTCATTGTTATGAAATAATATTAGTTTAATGGATACATATACTACACTCATACATTCTTATAAAAGTGATGTTGCCAAAATATGACACTTCCCTTTTCCAAATCAGAACACTCCCCAAAACATTTTAATGTTGTAAAAACTAGTCAAAGACTATTTTAATTTGTTGAAGAACACTTCTTGAATGTCATGATTTTCCATGGCAAATGATCTTTTGTATCTCATTTATATTGAAGATATACTCTGGGAAGATCTAGAATCAGAATTTTGATGCATGTAGTGAAAATTTATAGTGTAGCACTGTAATTTGGGAACTTAGATTCTAAAGTAGAGGATTTTCCCTGGAGCGTCAGAGGCTGAGGGGTGACCTTATAGAGTTTTATGTAATCATGAGGGGCTTGGATAGGATAAATAGATAAAGTCTTGTCCCTGGGGTGCGTGAGTCCAGAACTAGAGGGCATAGGTTTAGTGTGAGAGGGGAAAGATATAAAAGAGACCTTAGGGGCAACCTTTTCATGCAGAGGATGGTATGTGTATGGAAGAGCTGCCAGAGGAATTGGTGGAGGCTAGTACAATTGCAACATTTAAAAGGCATCCGGGTGCTGACAGGTGAGACTAGATTGGGTTGGAATATCTGGTCGGCATGGACGAGTCACACCGAAGGGTCTGTTTCTGTGCTGTACATCTCTATGACTATGACTCTATGACATTGTACAAGGATAGGAAACTGCAAAAAGAAATAATTTATTTTTAATGTGAATCACAGATATGTTGGTTTGTCGATCATCCAAAACACTTTATGTTTTAAGGATTTAAAACAAATGTGCACCCCCAAACCACAATTTTTCCTGTCTGGCAACTGAACCCAAATATAATTTATGGTTCCTTCAAACTCCAATATGGCCCTGGGAAACAATTGCTTAGTTAATTTGTATTTGGTGAATGATTGTACCAGGGTATTTGTTCACTTAAAAATAGGTCAAACTACTCAAAACAAATAAAATTGAGGAAAAAAGTATTGAAAAGTCTATAGGCAAAAGGGGCCAAGGATTTGGATGTTAAAATGCTAAGATTTCCAGATTACTAACCCAAGAATGCAGTGGAAATTGTAACACCAACTGTGAGGTTAGTCACTAAACAATGAGATTCAAATAAAACTCCAGGCTGTCTTTTTTCAGATGAGCAGGCTGTTACATACCATGGGTAGTTTCTTTGTAAAACAACGTTGCTTTTGTCTACTTTCTATGATGTGGCAATTTCTAACAAAATCCTCAGGTGAACCGAAAATAGTTGGTTGGGTAACCTCACAGACTGAGCATCCTTTTAATCAGAGCAGAAGCAAAGTACTCCAGGTGCGATTGGCTGCATTTCCTGTCAAGGGGCGATAAACTGATGTCAGCACTATTTGAGGTCCCATTCCACTCCAGACTGAGACAGTGACTCCCCTGTGATTTTCCGCTGTGTGGACAATCAAGGCTAAAGAGCACACATGCCACCCACTTAAGGATGGCATGGCCCTCATAGCTGGAAGATTAGGTTAGATTACCTACAGTGTGGAAACAGACCCTTTGGCCCAATAAGTCCACAATGAAGCGTAACCCACCCAGCCCCTTTCCCTCTGACTGATGCACCTAGCACTATGGGGAGTGGGAATAACTAATTCACCTGACCTGCACATCTTTGTGACAGTGGGAGGAAACCAGCATACCCAGAGGAAACCCACACAGACACAGGGAGAATGTGCACACAGACAGTCAC
Source organism: Chiloscyllium punctatum (assembly GCF_047496795.1). Lineage (NCBI taxonomy): Eukaryota > Metazoa > Chordata > Chondrichthyes > Orectolobiformes > Hemiscylliidae > Chiloscyllium > Chiloscyllium punctatum. The sequence goes on from NC_092765.1 coordinate 9,852,726, forward strand.
CTGAGGCTGGAATTGAACCTGGGACGCTGGTGCTCTGAGGCAGCAGTGCTAACCACTGAGCCACCATGCCACCCATGAAAGCCAACTAGATTACTTCCAGTCTAAGAGGAGTAGCATGTTGCAGTGAAGGGTAAATAACAGAAAGGATACTTCAAGCTGGAGGACTTCACCTCTGACTTTTTAAACTCTTTAATGGTAGTTTTAGCAGCCAACAACTGCTGTGGGTTGGCTTGGCTGTTCTTGCACCAAGCCATACAAGAGGTGAGAGTGAGGTTTGGGGAGTGGAGTGGGTTGGGGGGAGGGATTAGAGGGGTGGATTGGGGGACAGTTTCTCTTGGCCTGTCTGAAGATGTGGACTCCTGCCACCAGGAGGCAGCCTTGAGGCATCTACACAGGTCCCCGCCATCAGCAGGACCCTGAAGGCCAAGTGGAAAATTCCTGTTGGCTTTGAATGGCCTTAAATATGAATCTAAGAATGTGGTGCTGGAAACGCACAGCTGGTCAGGCAGCATTCGAGGAGCAGGGGAGTCGACGTTTCAGGCATAAGCCCGTCATCAGGAATTGATGCCCATAATGTCAACTCTCCTGCCCCTTCGTTGCTGCCTGACCGGCTGTGCTTTTCAAGCACACACTCTTCAAGTCTGATCTCCAGCATCTGCAGTCCTCACTTTCTCCTTAAATATTAACCCTCATGAAGTTAGCTGCTGTACGCAGGTGAGTAGCCTTGCCATTCCTCGATCCAAGAAAGACCTGGAGACAGAATGGAGCTGGGAAACCAGTGTGCTGGATGCTCAGGTTATCTGTAATTCCCATCTATCTCCAGTTCTGCACCTCACACTTCTAGTATCTGAATATCCTGCTCTAGAAACTTAGCATTAGACATTGGAAGTTCCCATCTGGTTGGGCAGAATCTGTAAAGAGACTTAACATTTTTGGCTAATGACCTTAAAATTAGATTTTGCTTAAAGTTTTAGGCATCGAAGTTCAGCGGCTTGAATAGGAACACACGGAGGCTTCAGCATTGGTATGAACTTCCTTCACCCAACACATTGATCAAAGCATCAACCTCTTTGCAACAATAACAATAAATGGCATTAACTTGCTGGAATTGGCCATCCTCCAATTGTTACTGTCATTAGTATTTAACTAAATTATGAATTTCAAATCATTTCACACATTAAGCTGAGCCACAACCATCCCAATTTTCCTGAATTCTGCTTGTTCACTCTTAAATACAGCCTTGAATTGCTCATGACTCTTAATTCATTCTCTTTGTCTCACATGTCTGTCTGATCTCTCAGTCCACTTTTTTCTCCAACTCTCCCACTTTCTCTTCTTTTGTTACTTTTACTGTTTACTTTTTAGATTAGATTACTTACAGTGTGGAAACAGGCCCTTCGGCCCAACAAGTCCACACCGCCCCGCCGAAGCGTAACCCACCCATACCCCTACATCTATATCTACCCCTTACCTAACACTACGGGCAATTTAGCATGGCCAATTCACCTGACCTGCACATCTTTGGAGTGTGGGAGGAAACCGGAGCACCCGGAGGAAACCCACGCAGACACGGGGAGAATGTGCAAACTCCACACAGTCAGTCGCCTGAGGCGGGAATTGAACCCGGGTCTCTGGCGCTGTGAGGCAGCAGTGCTAACCACTGTGCCACCGTGCCGCCCACATTGTTTCCAACAATGCCTTCATGTAAGTAGACATGACACAAAGCAATTTGTCATCCAAAGGTCAAGACAAGGTTGAAAAGTATAGGTTTCAGACAGTAGCATCAGATTACTGTTCATAGATTTCAGTTCTGCATTCAACACTATCATTCCTCAGCACCTGATTGGAAAGCTGAGTTGGCTTGGCCTAAATCCCTCCCTGTGTAACTGGATCCTGGACTTCCAGACTGGGAGACCTCAGTCAGTCTGGATTGGATACAGTATCTCCAACACCATCACACTGAGCATGGGGGTGCCCTGGGGCTGTGTGCTCAGCCCACTGCTGTTCACCCTGCTGACACATGACTGGGCAGCGATGCACAGCTCAAAACATATCATTAACTTGGCTGATGACACGACGATAGTGGGTCTTATCAGCAGGAACAATGATTCAGCATACAGGGAGGAGGTGCAGCGGCTAATGGACTGGTGCAGAGCCAACAACCTGCCTTTGAAAGTGGACAAGACAGAGATGGATGTTGACTTCAGGAGGGCACAGAGCGACCACTCTCAGCTGGACATTGATGGCTCCCCTGTGGAGATCATGAAGTGAACCAAATTTCTTGGTGTCCACTTGATGGAGAATCTCATCTGGTCCATCAGCACCAGCTCCATAGCCAAGAAAGCCCAGCAGCATCTACTTCCTGTGCAGACTGAAGAAAGCCCACATCCCACCCCACATCCTCATCACATTCTACAGAGGGTTCCTTGAGAGTACCCTGAGGTGCTGCATCAATGCCTGGTTCAGGAATTGCACTATCTTGGATCGTAAGACCCTACAACAGATAGTGAGGACATCTGAGAGGATCATTGGGGTGTCTCTTCCCTCCATTATAGATATTTACTCCACATGCTGCATCTGAAAGGCTAACACCATTGTGGAAGACACTACATGCCCCTCATTCAAACTCTTCTCCCTCCTGCCAACTGGCAGAAGATACCGGAGCATTCGGTCTCACGGCCAGACTGCGCAACAGTTTCTTCCCACGAGCCATCAGGTTCCTTAATACAGTATGATCAGACTCTATTCTATCTGAGACTCTTTGCACGATTTTGAATTGCTGCTGGAACAATGTTTTATGAATTATCATTCTTGTATTACACTATAATTTGTTCACCACTCTGCCTATTGTCTTGACCTGTCAGGAAGTACTGTGCTGTCTTGCGTGTTTTGCACCTCTCTGCACTTTATGCCGCCCTGAGTGTGATCGTTTAGTTTGTGCTGTCCATGTAGCACCTTGGTCCTGGAGGACCACGGTCTCGTTTTTACTCTATCAGTTGTATATAGTAGAAATGACAAATAAAGCTATTCGTGACTACTCTCTTGACTTGACTCTTAACAATAGCTTAACAGTGGATTACATGTGTAAAGGTGTGTGTTTAATAGAGATGTCACTTTATGGATTGCTTTCATTCACTCTTCATTCCTCAATAGTAGTTCATTTCTCCTCCCAGTATACTTTCCCTCCAGCATTGCAGACCACTCTATCAGGTTTTTACCCCCAGAATCCTGGCAGAAACCAGGCAATTATGTTCTGAAACTCAGGGTACTGACTTTTCCAAGAGTCATTTATGACACAGATGTATAAGTGATTCTACCCTTCCAGTCCATGCCAGTTCTTCACAGAGAAAGTTCTTCTTGTAATCAGTATGTTGTTATAGCCACTCCACTTCCCCTGGCCTCATGTTGCATTCTGGATTAGTGATGCTGGAAGAGCACAGCAGTTCAGGTAGCATCCGAGGAGCAGTAAAATCGACGTTTCGGGCAAAAGCCCTTCATCAGGAATACAGGCAGAGAGCCTGAAGGGTGGAGAGATAAGTGAGAGGAGGGTGGGGGGTGGGGAGAAAGTAGCATAGAGTACAATAGGTGAGTGGGGGAGGGGATGAAGGTAATAGGTCGGGGGGCGGGGGGGGGAGGGTGGAGTGGATAGGTGGAAGAGAAGATAGGCAGGTAGGACAAGTCATGGGGACAGTGCTGAGCTGGAACTTTGGAACTGGGACATTGCATTCTTACTGCATGATTAATGCAGCTCCAAAAACAACCTGGCCACCATTTTCTGACAAGATTTTATCCATCCCTTCACTACTCTGAAAGGATTCTCGTATCCAACATCATCTTCCAATGATGTCTCAATGACTGGTGAAAAAATTTGAAGGTGGAGGGTTTTTTTTCAAAGAGAGAGAAAAATAAATAAATGAAAGTTAAATTTGGAAACACGTGTGAATTTCAGAACTCTCTTCTGTTTGATTGGAAACTGATACTTCACTTGCCTTCCCTTTGCACATTTCACTTCACGCTGGTAGCTGGTCATTGACATGTTACGGACATGGGTCAATGCATCACAACCAAGAGCGGTTATTTTTAGTAAAGGGTCAGGCTGTTGATAGGTAAGGTCAAACAGGATCATTAGACCAGCAGTCCCAAATGGAAGTGTCATTTCACTGGGGTTCATTGATAAAAGGAGACAGTGTCAATCTTATCTGTGCGTCTTTTGGAGGGAACGTGACTGCAGGTGGCTGATGTTCAAGTGGTCAGACCACCATTGGAGTTAGCATCTGCTCTGCAGTCTTCTCTTGTAAAGAAATTAAGTAGAAACTTTCTCAACCATACTGACAAAGCAATCCTTACACAGATTTGCATTTTGAAAGGTTCATTATAAATGATTAAGTTAGTCAGCCATGTGTCATTATCATTGCTCAGGCTTGGCATTGTCAGCTGTGGTAGCCCCAGAGGCTGTGGCTGCTCCAGAGACTTGAGAACAAAACCAAGGCAAATCCTCCAGTGCAGTACAGAGGGACTGCTACACAGTCAGGGGTCACTGTCTTTCAGATGAGACATTAATCTAACGCTGTTTCTGTGCTCTCGGGTGGACTTAAAATTGTCCACGGCATTATTGGCATCCTGCTCAATAATCTTTCTTCAAACAATATCACTAAAAATACATAATCTGTTTGTGACCACATTGCTCTTGGGCATGCTTGTTCTGTGCAAAATGGCTGCCACACTTCCTGCAATAAAGCATTGTCTGCACTTCAAAAATGCTTCATTGATTATCTCGGCTCGTTGAGGGACTGGTGTGGGCTACATCAGTCCCAGCAACATAGCGTTCAATCCCTGTTCCAGCTGCTGGTGAATTTGAGTCCAGACCCTGATAGAAATCTCAATGCTGAGGGCAAGAAGTTTGGAAGAAATTGAGAACCTTGCAGTTTAAAAAAAAAGATTGTCCATCTTTAACAAGAATACAAAATGCACATAACCCAAAGACATGCCATCTGTTTCATTTGGAAAGAATGTTACGATCTGGAATTGAATTGAGTTTGAAACTTTGGACTGGAATGATTTGAAAAACAGAAATACTAGTGTTTGGTAAACCCACTCTGTTTCAGCAGAAATTCAAAGTTAAAACCAAATAAATCACTCCAATTTACGACAAGAAATTCCAGCCAACTACCTTACTGATAATATGAAAATTCTTTTGCAGAACTTGTGAAATGACTCATTTTTGAAACTGCTTACCTGCTCTGCACTTTGTAATATTGGGATCCAGCCAGGACATTTTGACATAGATGTTATTTATTTGATCAGAGTCCTGTTTATAAGGTGCCAGCAATAAGTCTCAAGAAACTAAGCTGCTTAGACCTGCCATTCTCCAATTGGGTGTGTCCTCTGTGTCTAGTTATGTTTCCAGATACAAGAAATTATAAAGTAGGTCACTTTTAACAATCAAGCCAAATGGTGGTTCTATTCCCCAGTATAGTCAGGTCTAAATCAGAATGACTACAAAAGGAGATGGAAAAAAACTGGTTTAAAGGACCAGAGAGATGTAGGGTTTGAAAACCTGCAGATCATGATCACAAAATGACTAGCCCAAGTAGCCTCTCATGCTGACTGCAAGCAACTGGAATTGGTGGGCGAGACCCAAAATTCTTTGGGTTGGAGTACGAGTACTTAAACTACCATAAAAAAATACATCTTGGGTACCCACACACCCAATTCAATCAGAAAATCTGACTACTGCCAACTCTTGTGGGATGCTAAACGAAGACCTCAACACCTCCACCTCCCAACTCCAACCCTCAATCTTTCCCTAACTGAAGCACTCCCTTTTATCCAGTCGAGATTATTGGTAGCAAGGAAACAATTCCAGAACCATCTGCATAAGAAATGATCGTTTGGTTTTTCCATTGTAAGGTATTACACAATCTATTCAGTCAGAACTGCCAAAGCACACAGTGTTATGTAGTCTCAGATTCACACTCCTAAATGGCATCTCAGACAATGCTCATTATCCTGCACAGAAGGCAACATTCAATAGATCGTGAGTAGCAATTAAAATTCCTCACTCCCTAAGCAGAGGCTGTCATGGAGATCATATGCTTAGGAGAGTGTGTGGCACCTGGGTTGTTTGCAAAGAAAGCAATGCTTCTGGCTCGTGTTATGAAAAGTGGGTAAATTGAGTGGGACAATGATTTTCTAAAGCAGTGTTTGTGCTCTGCTGAGAAAGACAGCAACAAACAGTCTTTGATGTGAAGTAATTTGACAAGTGGGAATAGCATTCTGGATTAGTAGTGCTGGAAGAGCACAGCAGTTCAGGCAGCATCCAAGGAGCAGTAAAATCGACGTTTCGGGCAAAAGCCCTTCATCAGGAATAAAGGCAGACAGCCTGAAGCGTGGAGAGATAAGCTAGAGGAGGGTTGGGGTGGGGAGAAAGTAGCATAGAGTAAATGACCTGGGAGTTGCAGTGGGAGAAGGACTCCCTGAGAAAATAGCAGCAGACTCGGAAGGAGCAGTTGATTTTGGACCTATGCTTCTCAAGGTTCCTCACCACTGATATTTTTATTATCTTACATCTGCCACTGTCACAGACTAACTGACAGAAACAACGTTCCATTACTAGTCACTAACTCCATTATCATTTAATCAGGGTACACTTGAGAAGCCCAGTTCCACAGTGTTCATGATGTACCTGAATGCTCAACAGGTGCCAACTTCTGTTTTAATACAAATTACATTAATCGTTACAGGAAAAATATCAGGTCTAATTTACGATTGAAACCAAACGGAATGCAAAATATATATTTTGCATTCCATTTGGTTTCAATCGTAAATATATAATTTTGGATCTGACATGATTAAGTTTTATGAGTGAATTGATCTCTATCTGACCTTCGTCACCAGAATAGGATCAGTGCTGGGTCCACTACTTTTTGTCATTTATATAAATGATTTGTATGTGAACATAGGAGGTATAGTTAGTAAGTTTGCAGATGACACCAAAATTGGAGGTGTAGTGGACAGCCAAAAAGGTTACCTCAGAATACAATGGGACCTTCATCAGATGGGCCAATGAGCTGAGGAGTGGCAGATGGATTCTAATTTAGATAAATGCGAGGTGCTGCATTTTGGAAAGGCAAATCAGGGCAGGACTTAGACACTTAATGGTAAGTTCCTGGGGACTGTTGCTGAACAAAGAGACCTTGGAGTGCAGGTTCATAGTTCCTTGGAAGTGGAGTCTTAGGTAGGCAGGATAGCGAAGAAGACATTTGATATGCTTGCCTTTATTGGTCAGAGTATTGAATACAGGAGTTTGGAGGTTATGTTGCAGTTGTACAGGACCTTTGGAATACTGCATGCAGTTCTGCTCTCTCTGCGATAGGAAGTATATTGTGAAACTTAAAAGAATTCAGAAAAGATTTACAAGCATGTCGCCAGGATAGGAGGGTTTGAGTTATTGGGAGAGGCTGAATAAACTGGGGCTATTTTCCCTGGAGCATCAGAAGCTCAGGGGTGATCTTATAGAGGTTTATAAAACCTCAGCCTGAGCTACAAATCTTCTCAAAACTTGCTAAGAGGTTTATAAAATTACACAGTGATCTTACAGAGGTTTATAAAATCATGAGGGACATAGATAGGGTAAACAGATGAAGTCCTTTCCCTGGAGTGGGTGAGTCTAAATCTAGAGGGCATAGATTTAAAGTCAGACAGGAAAGATTTAAATGGGACCCAAGGGTCAATCTTTTCATGCAGAGGGTGGTGTGTGTACGGAATGAGCTGCCAGAGAAGGTAGTGGAGACTGGTGGAATGAGAACATTTAAAAGGCATTTGAATGGGTATATGAATAGGAAGGGTTTAGAGAGATGTGGCCCAAATGCTGACAAATGGGACTAGATTAATTTAGGATATCTGGTCAGCATGAACGAGTTGGACCAAAGGATCTGTAGCTATGCTGTACAGCTCTATGACTCTTCAATAGGTTTTAAATCTAGTGAAAGGGAAATAACACGGTAAAAATAGAATTGAACAGGAAACTCAAAGTGAAGGTTGGGGGCTATTGATCAATTGCCTTTTTAAATTGCAAGTACAGAATTCCTTGAATCATTTCCCATAGTTTTAGATTGTGCTTGGAGTCTGAATTATCAAACTAATTGAGAGTTTTATTTTCACAAGAAGAACTGCAGTTGCTGGAAATCTGAAACCAAAACAGAAATTGCAGGAGAAACTCTGCAGGTCTGTTAGCATCTGTGGAGAGAAAGCAGAGTTAGCATTTTGGGTCCAGTAACGTTTCTTCAAAACTGTCTGAACAAGGGTTAGTGGATCCAAACTTTTCTCAGCACAGATGTTGCTGGATCTGCTGAGACTTTTTTTTTTGCCTTGATTATTAATTTTCAAAGACTATGGTAGCAGGATTTGTGGATGAAAGGCTAAACTAAAGTCCTGCCCACCACCCACAGTCTGGAACAATGCCTTGGTCACTAGAGCTTTTTTCTAATCAACCTGTCAGAGATAATTTAACACAGGAGAAGGTGGGACTTGAATCTTGGTTCAGAGGTAGGAACACTACTGCACCACAGGAGCCATAAAAGCATCTACTGTCAGTTTAGATATTTCCTAATCAACCTGTTCAGGGATGTTACAGCACTCTGCTGAGGAGATGGAACTTGAACCTTAACCTGGCCTCCTGGCTCAGAGGTTGGGACACTACCACTGTGCAAAAAGATCCCTTTGTCTTGGTCACTGTATCGGATATGTAAATCCCTTCAACTCTTACCTAAAATAGCAGTTCCAATTATTCATTTACTTGTTGCTTGTGGGAATTTACTAGTGTGCAAATTGACAGACGCACTTCCTACATTGTAGCGGTTTCACTCATTAGTTATAACGTACTTTAAAATATCTTCAAGTCATGAAAGGCACCACAAATGCAGGCTTTTCTTTAAGTGGACAAAGTCAGAAGTCACACGACGCCAGGTTATAGTCCAACTGGTGTTTTTAAAATCACAAGCTTTTGGAGCACTGCTCCTTCGTCAGGTCGCTATAATCTGGTGCCATGTGACTTCTGACTTTGTCCACCCTAGTCCAAAATCAACACCTTCACATCATGGCTACCTTTTTTAAGTGATCTTAGCTTTGAACCCATGAAAACCTGGGTTCACCTGCGTAAATTAGATGATGAGTTTGGCAGTGGCAATGATCAAATAGTTCCAGTCTTTCAATGTAAATTCAGGAGTGCAATTCTTTTGAACAGCTTTTAATAGTTTCATTATTTTTGGAAAAATAATTACCCGACATTTTCCTTGATCAGCCAGACAGAACACTATTTTCCAATGAAGGAGCATTTAAAATAGGCACCCAGACAAAAACATTTGAATTAGAATTAGATTTTATTGTCACGAGTATGCAAATTCAGGGATACAGAGATACAATGAAAAGTGTACAAAGTCACCACTCCTCCTGACTGCCGTGTTTTAATTGGGAACCATTGTGTAGTGGTTATATTACAGCAGCCTGGGTAAGTAATTAATAACAGGTCATGAAACTGTTGGATTATCATAAAATCCCAATGGTTTGGCAAATGCTCTTTCAGGAAGAAAACCTGCATTCTTACTTTGTTTGACACAGATGTGATTCTACTCCCATGCCAATGTTTAACAAAACTTGCATTTGTATGTCAGCTTTAACATAATAGAGCATAATTTGAAACTTAGTCACAGAAGGAGCTATCAGAACTGTGGACCATAGAATACAATCAGCTTAGAAGGAAGCTCTGTGCAAGAGGAATGCACCTAGTCCCACTCCCCTTCTACATAACTCTGGTTGGAAAGGCCTGAATTGAATCAGCTTCCATTACACTCTCAGGCCGTGTATTCCACTCATTGTGTTAAAATGTTTTTCCTCATATTGTCAATGTTTGTGAGTTACCTTAAATCTCTGTCCTCAGGCCCTCAATCCTTCCATCAAAAGGAACAATTTCTCCCTTTCAAATCTCAGTCTTCTCTGTATAAAGATCAACATCACTTCAAAGTTTGGGAGAAGATTTGTAGCTCGGGTGCTCGTTGTTGTGGTTCTGTTCGCTGAGCTGGCAATTTGTCTTGCAAACGTTTTGTCCCCTGTCTAGGTGACATCCTCAGTGCTTGGGAGCCTCCTGTGAAGCGCTTCTGTGATGTTTTCTCCGGCATTTTCTGCCAGAGAAAACAGCACAGAAGCGCTTCACAGGAGGCTCCCAAGCACTGAGGATATCATCTAGACAGGGGACGAAATGTTTGCAAGACAAATTCCCACTCGGCGAACAGAACCACAACGATCAACATCACTTCCTAATAGCATTGTGAGTGTCTGCACACCCCAAGAACTACAGCGGTTCAAGAAGGCAACTCACCAGCACCTCCTCCAGGACAATTAGAGATGGGGAATAAATGTTAGCCTTGCCAGTGACCCCACATTCTCATGAATAAATTATATAAAACCGCCCCAGCTTCTCCAATCAATCCTCATAACTGATGTTCCTCAACCCTGAACCAATTTTTGTGAATCCCTCCTGCACCCTCTATAATCCCTTTTCATCTTTCCTAAAGTGCAGTGCCCTAAACTGATGCAATCTCCTGTTGAGACATTGAATGTGTAGAGACAATCTGAAAGGAGGAAAGAGAGAGGGCGTCTGAAGAAGAGTCATATTGGACTTAGAGTCATGGTCATAGAGATGTACAGAACGGAAACAGACCCTTCGGTCCAACTCGTCCATGCCAACCAGATATCCTAACCCAATCTAGTCCCACTTGCCAGCACCCAGCCCATATCCCTCCAAACCCTTCCTATTCATATACCCATCCAAATGCCTTTTAAATGCTGCAATTGTAACAGCCTCCACCACTTCCTCTGGCAGCTCATTCCATACACGTACCACCTTTTGCGTGAAAAGTTGCCCCTCAGGTCTCTTTTATATTTTTCCCCTCTCCCCCTAAACCTCTGCCCTCTAGTTCTGGACTCTCCCACCCCAGGAAAGAGACTTTGTCTATTTATGCTAATCATGCCCCTCATAATTTTGTAAACCTCTAAAGGTCACCTCTCAGCCTCTGACGCTCCAGGGAAAACAGCCCCAGCCTATTCAGCCTCTCTCTATAGCTGAAATACTCCAACCCTGGCAACATCCTTGTAAGCCTTTTCTGAACCCTTTCAAGTTTCACAACATCCTTCCAATAAGAAGGAGACTAGATTTGCATGCAATATTAGACAAGTGGCCTAACCAATGTCTTGTACAGCCGCAACATGACCTCCCAAGTTGAAATTCTTCTCTGTCCACAGATACTGCCAGACCTATTGAGTTTCTCCAACACTTTCTGTTTATAATGCAGATTTCCACTTGCTTTTAAACAAGAAATTGAGAGTGGTTTGAGGAGAAAGCTCATCTCCGCCTTTTCAGGAAATATCAATAAATACTGAACTTTCAATCAATGCAAACAACCCACAAATGAATAATTTAAAAATAGATTACTGACTCTGAATCCAACCCAGCCAATTACCATCCCATTAGTCTCCTCTTGATCATCAGTAAAGTGATGGAAGGTGTCACCAAGCAGAAACTGCTCAGTGACGCTCAGTTTGGGTTCCACCAGGGCCACTCATTCCTGACCACATTATAGCCTTGGTTCAAACATGGTCAAAACAGCTAAATTCCAGAGGGGAGGTGAGAGTGACAGCCATCGACATCAGGGTCACATTCAACTGAGTGGAGCATGAAGGAGTCCGAGCGAAACTGAATCAGTGAGTATCGGGGCAAGATCCTCTGCTGGTTGGAGTCATACCTGGCATTTGGAAAGATGGTGTGATTGTTGATGATCAGTTATTTCATCTCCTGCACATCTCTGCAGGAGTTCCTCAGGGTAGTGTCCTAGGAGAAAGTGAGGACTGCAGATGCTGGAGATCAGAGCTGAAAATGTGTTGCTGGAAAAGCGCAGCAGGTCAGGCAGCATCCAAGGAACAGGAGAATCGATGTTTCGAGGCCCAACCATCTTCAGCTACTCCATCAATGTCCTTCTGATAAGGTCAGAAGTGGGGATGTTCACCGATGTTCACCGATGATTGCACAATGTTCCAGCACCATTCACACCTCCTCAGACACTAAAGTACTTCATGTTCAATTGCAGCAAAATCTAGACAATATCCAGGTTTGCATTGGTAAGTGGCAAGTAAGATTTGCATCACAGAAAGGCAATGAGCATTGTCAACTAGAGTGAATCTAACTATTCAGTGTCATTATCATTATTGAATCCCCCTACTATAAGCATCAAGGGATATTTTATTGACAATTAAATTGAACTGAACCAACCAAGAAAATAGAGTGACTTCAAGAGCAGAATAGGCGCCAGGAACTCTGAGGTAACTCACTGACTGACTTTCCAAAGCCTGACATCATCTACAAAGTAATCTTCTCTTGCCCTGATTCTCTGCAATTCCAACAACTTTCAGGAAGTTAACACCATCCAAAACAAACTAACAGACTTGAGGGCCTTTCATCCATCATTTGAAACACTCCCTGACCACATTTGCACAATAACAACAGATTGTACCACCAAGAAGATGCACAGCAGTAATTCAACAAGGGTCCTTCAACAGTACCTGTCAAACCCATGACTTCTAACATTTAGAAGGACAAGGGAACACCATCATTTGCAGGTTTCCCTCCAAGTCACACACCATCCTGACTTAGAAATACAACATGTTCCTTTCACTGTCGCTAGACCAAAATCCTGGAATTCCCATCCTAATGGCACCATGGGTCTACCCACAGCACAAGTGTCGCAATGGTTTCAGAAGGCAGCTCACATTACCTTCTCAAGGGCAATTAGGGGTGGGCAAAAATTGCTGGGCCAACCAACAATACCCACATGATGAATGAATTTTTAAAAATGTGATTCCAGACCCAAAATGTGACCGACTCTTAACTGCCCCCAAATAGTATCAAAAGCCAGTCACCTGTATTCAAGAAGGCTGCTCACCACCATCTTCTCAAGGCAACTGGTGCAAGAGATGCTGGGCCAGCCAGCAATATCCATGTCCCATTAGTGAATATACTTGTGGAAGTGCCACTGAGATAATGAACCCAGAACCAGAAAGAAAGTCAGGGTTTAATGTTTCAGACCCCAATCCTTTTCCAATGTCAAAATGCACCCTCCTTCAGGTACAGACATTTTTATTCATTTGTTACTTCATGTGATGTGAACATCACCCATCCAGAATTGCCACTGACCTGAATTGCTTGCGAGGTAATTTCAGAGGTTTGTATATTTGTGTGTGATAGACAGAGAATGAGAGAAAGAGAAAGAAGCCTGTATTTCATTTAATATGCAAAAGGAATTTTGAACAAATAAACCTTTTGCAAGTTTTGAGGTATTGACACTGAGAAAGATGTTGATACATTTCCATCATAATGCACATAGGTCTGCTCTCACAGGTTAGTCATGGCATATAGCACACTGGACTGTAATACAAGTTCTTGTCCTCTCAGGAATGAATTATTGGGGGGGGGAGTAGAGAAGTTAATCCATGCTTATACTCTTACATTGTCTACCATTGTCAGACGTAGAAGCCAATCTCTATGTCCTCCCTGTAGAGAGTCCTGTACCTGTAATACCCTCGTTCTTGCCACACACACACACACACACACACACACACACAGACATATACATGCACACTCGTATATGCATGCCCACCACCCATTCACACATAGACACTTATACACACAGGCACAAATATACACACACACAGAGCAGATACATACACAAACACCCAGACACATGCATATATATATATATATATATATATATATACATATACACACACGTAGAAACACACAGACACAAAGGCACAAACATACATAGACAAAGACACACATACACAAACACACACACACACAGACACGCACAGACTCCAACTTTCTGTATGCCAGTGTTGTCCAATAGTTGCTGCTGACTAACCAAAGATGTATTGGCTGCAATGTTTTATTATCCACCTTAACTTTAGTAGAACACACCTTATACAAACTCACATAATACAGCTGACCATATTTCTCACATGTATATTTACTCAATAAACATATATCACCATCTAATAATTAAGGAATCTGAGAAGTTTCAACAGTAAAAGAAACTTGCACGCTCTTAGCATGTTACCAACAAACCCATAAAATGTTTAAGTTTGCATGAATTTGTCTTGAATATTGACATATCTAATGTCAATTTGTGAGACACATTGTTGACTTATAAATATAAAATGCAATATGGTTAATGGGTTTGGCATTGCTACTTTAGATAAATGACCCACACATGCACTCTACTCCTCTAACTATCATATTGTCTTTAATTAATTTGACATCCTTTCCACCAGCTGTCGTCACTCTTTCAGTTACTCTGTCATTTTCTTTCTAAGTTCCTTGTTTAAACCTCTTCAACCTTGATATACTCCTTGTTCCTTTGGAAATCCTGCCTCCTGAAAACCCTGTTCTTTTATTGTGCTTTTGGCCCTGAAATTAATGCCAGATAAGTCAGATCCATTAGTGAAATCTGGCTTGATAGATCATGTGCTAAATTTGTTTGTTAGTTAATTAGCATGATGTTTAGTCACCAAAACAAATTCACACAAAGCTGATGATGTTCTTTAACAACAGAATATGAGCTGATTCCACAAAAGCAAAATAAAACCTACATATATTATACACTACATGTATATTATATAAGCTTATAATCTGTATTATAAACACATCTTATATATTACAGTTAGAAATATCTTAACACAAGCATTAAAACAAAGCTTTTTCCCAATACTATCTATTGCACAGACTCAAGGCCAAAGATATTACACTCCTCTCTCAACTCATTAAGTTCCTAATGTACTGACTCTTTCCAGTTTCTCTTTTTGAAGTGAGAACCAGTTTCACAATTCCTCTCTGGGTCTGATGGAATGAACCTTTCTCAATTCTGATGGCCGAAGCTTTTTCATTTCTTACAATCTGCAGATTTCTATCCCAAAATCTCTTGGCTTAGACATTTAGCAAATTAAAGAAAATGATGGTTTCCTCTAAATTGATCTGAACTGAACAAAGGAGAGAAAGCAAAAACTTCCTTCTAAATTCAGACCTTAATTCTTCTCAACTGAACTGTAGGTTTTCTGCTCTGAATTCTAAACAAAACTAATGGTTTTTCGTCATATATCCAAATGTATAAACATCTTGTTCCATTATGCTCTGGGGGTTCTTGCAAGCCATTGTTTATAGACATGTCTTCTTGAAACTCATCCATTTAGGTCACTGTTCCAGAATGATTTTCTGACCATTTGTTTAAGAAAAACCTTCATAGCATTAATCCACATCCATATGCTTCTCCTTTTAAAATAATCCAAATTCAAAAAATGATGAATAATATATTTTGCCATATTCCGCCACACCCCACACCCATAATCCCACTGCCTGCAATGGAGTGGACAGCATCTTTGCCTCTGAGTCAGAAGCAAAGACTGTGGCATAGGAAAAGCACAGCAGGTCAGGCAGCATCTGAGGAGCAGGAGAGTTGACGTTTTGGGCATTAGCCCTTCATCAGGGATAGTCTTGTTAAAGTCTGTGCCCGAAATGTTGACTCTCCTGCTCCTCAGATGCTGCCTGACCTGCTGTGGTTTTCTGGCACCACACTTTTCGATTTTGACTCTCCAGCATCTGCAGTCCTCACTTCCTCTGAGTCAAAAGCTCCAGGTTCATGTCCCACTCCAGGACGTGATTCAAAGGAACCAGGAGCTTGGCCAAACAGGTTGAGTATCAAGTTGCAAATCCTTCCAATGTACATCAATGGCAGTGAGAGAGAGTCCTGGTCAGCAACGTGAAGGAAAAAAATGGAAAATCACCTTTGTGTATAGCTCCAGACTGGAACATGCTTGTAAAAGTGCATGGTGCCCTCACACTTGGACACTTTGAGTGAACTGTGCACTTTCCATCACATATTGTGTTCCCCCAAGCTACCAATGACCAGGCAGCAGTCTGAAAGGTACTGTGCAGACCGTGCTACATATTAAATCCCATATATTAGATACTCAAAAGAATCCAACTGTGTCATTCATTGAAAAACTGGCCACACACAGCACCAAATTTTAAAGGGAATATCCCCATATACTTAAACCTCTCAGTTTCTTCTCTTTCCATTCTGCAGTTAAACCCATTTCTTTCCTTCCTCCTGGGACTCATTCTGTGGAGAGACAGCCTGGTGAAACACTGAAGGCCATTCATATCCCAGCGATGAATATGACTTCATTCATGACGATGAATTGGTGCACTCAGAGGCTTGATGGCCGTAATATTTTCCAGCTGATAAGCCTGTTGGTATTGTTGGTCATGTTCTGTGAATAGACCCTCTTTCATTTCCAGAGGAAACATGTCACAGACTGCAGTATTTACATTTCCAGCGCACAACATGTCACAAGCACCACAGAAAAGCCCTCTGAGAACTATGGAAATTTTAACATTTGCTCCATCGACCAAAGTTGAACCAAAGTTTTTCAGGTCGAAAAGACTAAAATCTGCTTGTTTCTGTGGTTTCGTGAGTCAGTCCTCTTGGATGTAGCCTCAGGTAACCCTTTCTGATTGAGGGTTCAAACTTCCCTTCATGCCCTAAGTATTAGCAGAAAATTCCACCCAAAACTTATCTCTGTGTTGTTCCATTTCAAAGCTTCCAAACAAAATTCAAAGATTTGGATTGAGTTTATGGTTTAGACCCTTTGCAGGGCACTGCAGTTAAGATTATGAATTCAGCATTACTGATATTTGTGAAGACACTGGCCTGCAGGCCAATTGCTGGGTCTTATTTAAATTCAATTATTGTGAGTGTTTGGAACAGGAAGAGATTCAATCATTTGAGTCTGTTCCTCCATTCAGTTAGGTCATGGTCAGACAGTAGCTCAGGTCAATCTTCCTACTTTTGCAGCAAAGGCATTACCCTGATCATGGATTAGAGCCCTGAAGAACTGTGGATGTTTTTAACTTGGAATTCCAAATGTGCTTTGTTTAAGGAGGGCTGATAAAACCAAAAATGGCTGCAGGTGTAAATTAAATTGAAGTCTGGAGAGAGAATCCTAAGGAATATCACACCTCAAAAGGTGAAGGGATCTTCAAACAACAGCCTTTTGAAGGAAAAAGAGACAATTCAATAAAGATTGTACTGTGATCCCTTGTCATTACAAACATAATGAGGAGCTAGTGACCACTACTCAACAGCAAGATACCCCCAGTGGATTCTGTTGTCCAGTGTGTGTTCATGGGCTAAGTTACCCTTAGCTATTAGCCTGGGTTTGACTGTTAGCATGTTGTGAAGGTGACATATGAAGAGCTATGCCATAGTCACACTTGCATTGCAGATAAGGGGATTGTCTCATTCTGGGTGCTGGATGTCAGCTGGCCAAGGAAACAGGACAATAAGATAACTCTATTTCACCATAAAATCTAGAATTGAGTCATGCTTGAAGGCAATCAGAACAACAGAATCACAAACAACCTGTGAAGCAAAATTGTGAAATTGACTGTTCAGCAATTAATGTCAACACAAATGGTAATTCTCACTGCAATGGCCACAACATTTAACTATCTGCTCTTCACAAACAATTCAGAAACTGATTTGTATGTCTGAATTTGATCTTTTTGAACTCATCTCTTATTTCCAATGCATTATTAATTCTTCTCGTATTTAGAAATTAATAAACTCACTTTGTTAACTCAAGAAAGCCTAGTTAATTGGCTCTTTTAAAATTATATGTTAATCTGGGTCTAGAAGAAAGGTATCCTTAAATCAACCAGCCAAGGCTCCAGATGAATAAAGACAGATAGATAGTTTATGACTCCTCATCCAGAAGATAAATGATTTGCAGTATCCTATCTAGAACAGTAACAAATTGTGGAAGCTCACCAGGGGTCTGGGCATAACAAACATTAGGTCTGTAACAAATAAATAATTACCAAGAATTAAAAATCTGATTGTAGCCACTGATCTAAGTGTTTTAATGGCCTTACACACTAGTATGTGGACTAGTGTGCTATGAAGGTCACTGTTTGAGAACAGCAATTAAACACTTCTGCACTGCAGCTAAAGAAACAGAGGGAAATCTCTCATTCTGAATGCAGCTAGCTAGCCACCAAGACAAAAGAATTTCAATCAACCTACAAAGCCAAGAATCTCAAAATGTTCAACTGCCAACACCAATGCCCCTGGTACCATTGCATGTAACAGCCACATTCAATGATTTAATATTTGCAAATGACTCAGATAGCAATCCGTATCCTTTTAAAAACTATTATCTTACTTACTTTTTATTCCTAATATGTGTGCAAGTATGTTACTTTATTATTTTATCTTGCATTTACTAACTAATAAACTCACTCTTCAGTTAACTCAAAAAAGCCTGGTTAAAATGGCTTGGCGAGCCAAGGGGTTGGATGAAGAAAGAAGGGGAGGCTATTCATTGCCCCTAGCCTGGGACCTTAACATTTTGGGGTATTCCATCTGGAACTATATCAATTTGGGGAACATTGCACAGGGACTGCTTGTAACTATTTGGGAGACCATCCAGGATTTGAACCCACAGTCAAAATTAAAGAATTAGAATGGGCAAATTGTTACTTCGAACCCAAGTTCTTTCAAAAACTGCAAAACAGTTGCTACAGCATAAAAATATCCATGTTCAATGTCTGTGTGTTACTAGGCAAATCAGAATAAATTACATTTGAGGATGTAAAAGAACTGTCCTCCAAACAGCGAAAAAAATCAGTGAGACATTTCGGATTTAAATTTCAGACAGAAGCCAGCAACTCTGAACAATTTATAGGTAGAAATTGAGGAGAATGAAATGGATAGTGTAGCAGAAGACAAATTGAGATTGGAGCAGATAAAAATAGAAATTCAAGAAAAGAAGGAATAGAAAAGACAGACGGAAGAAACAGAAAGTGAGAGAGAAAAGAAATAGAAAATAAGAAATGAGAGAGACGGGAAAGAGCAAGGAGGAAACAGAAAGAATTTGATGAGAATTGGCAGAGGTGATTGGCAGTGAACGAAGACAACTCGAGCTGAAGAGCAGGAACCTTACTGTGTCCCAGGAAGACACCACTGGCTCAGATTTGAGCTCAGGCTCAAATCAGAAGCAACTTGATTTGTTCATTTAATTCCTAAATTTGAGCAGGTAGAGGTGGAGACATTTTTTATCTCTTTCTGGTGGATAGCACAGCATTTAAAGTGGCCAGTCAAGCATTAGTGCTTATCATTGCAGAATAAGCTTTCAGAGAAGGTTCACAATGCTTCCTACCTGACTAAGGAAGGTGCCACTGATTATGAAGCAGTTAAAAAAAAACATTTAAAAGTGATGAATCTCTGGCCAACTACTGGAGGCTTTGGAAAAACCAATGGGATTTACAAGGACGTATTCACCCAATGCAGAGAATGGGAGTTAGTCAATGTGGATAGTAGATTCAGCTGCAGCTGTGAATCACTGTATGGGCTCTCCAGGCTGCAGAAAAGGTTAAATAAATCCTTATGATTTACCCAAGTTCTAAAGGAAGGGTAGTCACATTCACCAGAGTGAGGCAAACAAACTCAGTTAAATGAGTTCATTTTAAAACATAAATTGATTAGGTCTGAGTGAAAGGCATCCATTAGGGAAGGGACCGTTTATAAAATTAACTTCTTGTGACCAACTGCGAATGCAGATGAATAAGGACAGGGAGCCAATTCTTCCCTCATCACCCAAGAATGTAACAATTTGGGGTATCCCATCTGGAACTGAAACAAATTGAGGAACCTTGCTGAGGGATCGGTCGTGACATTATTTGTCCACCAACTTCTCTATCTATACTGCAGAACATTATGGGGGACAGAAAGGAATTATTTCCTGATTGAACTCAAATCATAGAATGGTTATGGCACAGAAAGAGACCATGCAACCCATCATGTTAATGGTGACATTCTATAAGAGCTGCTGGCCTTGTGCCTTCTTATTGCCTCCTCGTTGCCCCCCACTCCCACCACCACCCTCTCCGCCCCCCCCCCACCCCCATCCCCGGAGTTCTGCAAGTCCGTCTTTCTTCAGCTATTTATACAATTATCTTTTAAAGCCAAGTTTGAATCTGCCTCCACCAAATCCTCAGGCAGGGAATTCTAGGTCCTGTGTAAAAATTGCTTTTCCTTGTGTTGAGTTTGGTGTTTTTTGCCAATCAGGTGAAATCAGTGTTCTCTGATTCTCAGCCCTTCTGCCATTGGAAACAATCTCTCTCAATCGACACTGCCAGATCCCTTACCCCATATCAGGTGTTAATTTTAAATCTGAGTTGATAAATGTTTGTTAAGCAAAGGTATTAAGGGATGTGGACCAAAGGCAGATAAATGGAGTTTGGCCACAAATTCGCCAGTCTCATTGAGTGGTGGAACAGGCTTGATGGGCTGAATGGCCTACTCCTGTTCCTGTTTTCCAAACTTCAAACAAGTCTCCTCTCAACCTTCTTTCACTAAGATGAACAATCTTGGCAGTGCTAGTTTTTTCCTCTGTCATTCCCAGAACAAACCTCATAACCTTGTTTCCATTGCTTTCATTGTTCCTTTTATTCCATGAGCTTTGACTTTGCAGCACTGTTTCTGACAATCAGGGTATCACTGCCATGAAATCCATGTGCTTGACTATAATACCTACATATTAGGAGTCTCAATTTATCATCTGTATTCAGTTTTTGGATTGACCATCATAACCCTCTCCTAAATTTCCCATAATTAATCCAACCATAGTTGAAGTTTCTCAAGCTTTTAGTTCTTTCAAATTTTATGGGATTTGTGATCAGGACTGGGAAAGGGTTAACATTTGCAGCAATTATCAGTACTACAGCTAACTGTGACAGAAGAATCTACATTCATCGTTAATAATAATGAGGTGACACAGATGAAAATGTCTGCTAAACCATGAGATTCACAATTGCAATAAGTTCATGTTTTGTGGTCTGGGAGATTGAGATCTAAAAATGAAGGTGGGGATAGAAGAAAAAGAACAGTAAACCAATAGAATAAAGAGCAAAAGGTGGAATGTAGGGGAAGCTAAGAGCTAATTCTGCAGCTACACTACTCTGAATGTACCCAATGTGTCATCTATATCTGTGTAACCTCCAGTCCCAGAACTCTTCATGATATCTGAGCTCAGTACCTTCAGCTGCCTTGACTCTAAGTTGTGAAATTCCCTCCCTAAGCCTCACCACCTCTTCTTTAAAATTGCCTTTTGAAATTAGCCTCTTTGACCTAACCTCATCATCCTGTTCTAATATCTCTTAATGTGGCTCAGAATCCAATTTAGTCCGACAGTACACCAGTGAACCACTTTGGTTTACTTTTATTACTTTAAAGGCACTTCATAAATGCAATGTACTGTTGTTATTGAATGAGTCTGTGTAGGTGAAGCAAACAGAAATGTGCAGAAGCATTTGTTACTTCACCAGTAGTAACTGCTTGGAGAACTGTTTTGGTTCAAACTAAATACATGAGAACAGACTAGAGGATAAAATATACCCTAATATGTACCATTGGTACTTCTTCACTGAAATCATTTACAGAGCTGACATCCATTTTGCATTATTGATCATTTCAGAATTTTATTTTTGCGCATGGATGAGCCTGTCATGTTCTCTCATTGAAATTTAAGATTGAATAAATGCCATTGACCGAAACAAATCAATATTGCAAATCATTGCATCCTTAACAAAATGTTGATTGGACCTCTCTGCTAAAATAAGTGAAGTCCAAAGCCTCACAATCTTCTTCCCATTTCAGAAAAATGGGTTACATCCTTTACTATCAGTGCATCTATAGTGAACAATCATTTCAGATGCTGGTTTTAAGATGCTGCAAATGGAACAATATCTCCATTCAGGAACTGGGACAAAACTAACAAATGGAATAACAACAAAGATTTGGAACAAAAGGTCTCAAACAAATCTAATTCCTTTTCAGTGAAAAGAAGGAGAGCAGTGTTATTTTCAATAGGCTAAGGTTATTCTTGTAAAGCACTTCATGATTCCCATCAGTATTAGAGCATCCACAATGAACAAAGTACTGTCTGTAAAGAGGAATTTGAGTAACACAATAGTTGCAGGCGGTTAAAGACTTCATGAGTGTGAAAATGGGTACAAATCTCTTTCAAATCCATTCGCCTTCATTTAGTTGCGGACATTCCATGGCAGAAATTGCCTCGTTTGACATCTCTCACATGGATTAAGGAGGCTTTTGTGAGTTTGGCCTAGTGTTAAAAACAAAGATAAATCTGCAGCTTTGTTCCCTTTGCCAAGAAAGGGAGCACTTGGTATGTTTAAAAACCTTGGCTGTGTTGCCCTTTTTTTAAAGTCACTACTGGAGACATTGGTATAAGAAGGTAAGGGTGGGAAGGTTGAAATTATCCATCATCGCCAGTTACTTTGTATAATGGTGACAATGGTTTGCTGTGCATTTCAGCAATAATCTTATGGGACAGTCCTCTACAAACAGCAAGAGGTCCTTCGGGTCAAACATATTTATTGACGATTTTCAGAGTTTACATATAAGGTGCATCAACTTTTATAGATCAAAATAATTGATCAGAAATAGCAGTGCAGCAGGAAGGAGCAAAGGTTTTATCATACAGTACAGTACAGTGCAATACGATCAACCACAAATAGGAAAAATTGAGGACTGCAGATGCTGGAAATCAGAGCTGAAAATGTGTTGCTGGAAAAGCGCAGCAGGTCAGGCAGCATCCAAGGAGCAGGAGAATCGACATTTCGGGCATGAGCCCTTCTTCAGCAAACCACAAATAGTCTATCAATATTGTAGTGTCAGAGGTGCCATCTCTCAGATGAAATATTAAACCAAGATTCCATTTTCTTTAATTTAAACAGAAAGTGTTGGAGAAACTCAGCAGGTCTGGCAACATCAGTGTAGGGAGAAACAGTTAACATTTATATCTAATATGACTCTCCTTCAACTTGCTTCTCAAATGGCTAGAAAGGATCTCTTGGAGATATTTGGAAAATGAATCTAGGAATTTTCCTGGTGTCCCGGAAATTTACCCTTCAGTTTGCATCTCTTAAATAAAATAGATTATCACGTGTTGCTTGTAAGAGTTGCTGTGATCAAATTGGAAGCTGCTTTTCTCTACATTACACTCTGAAGTGGAGGTGGACATTAGATTACTTACAGTGTGGAAACAGGCCCTTTGGCCCAACAAGTCCACACCACCACGCCGAAGCGCAACCCACCCATACCCCTAACCTAACACTACGGGCAATTTTAGCATGGCCAATTCACCTGACGTACACATCTTTGGACTGTGGGAGGAAACCGGAGCACCCGGAGAAAACCCACGCAGACACGCGGAGGACGTGCAAACTCCACACATTAGTTGCCTGAGGCGAGAATTGAACCCGGGTCTCTGGCGCTGTGAGGCAGCAGTGCTAACCACTGTGTCATCGTGCCGCCCACTCGTGACAATAGCATGACTTTAAGAGATGTATTTTGTCCTTTTTTTTAATGAAGAAAGGTTGAGACAGAGGTGTGGAGTAGTCTGCCCCAATGCCAGTAAACAATTTGTGAGGCCTTTTTTTTATTAATGTTGGAACAATAGAAGGAGCCTGAATGGGTGGGGTCAAACTCCAACAGAACCAGGATTTTTACTTTTAGCTTTCAGCAGTTGCTGGGGTCTTGAAGCTGGGTGTGGAAGCTCTTATTCCTTTCTCTGTTACAGCTAAAAGCTGGGGTTCTCTTCCTGATGCTAGAATTGCATGTGAGACAATCTGTTTTACTGAATTTGCCTTTGCCAAGGGTGTTTATGGGATGTTACTATATTGGAACCGTTAATTAGTAGTAGTTAATATATATACTATTTTGTTAAGCATTCTGATAGAGTTACAGTTAAGCCAATTCTTCTATTTTTATTTTGTCGTATTTTAATTATAGTGTATGAATAAAGTGTGCTTCTTTTTTTAAAATCCCTACAGTGTGAAAACAGGCCCTTTTGCCCAACATATCCACACTGATCCTCCGAAGACGAACCCACCCAGACCCATTCCCCTACTCTATTATCCTATATTTATCCCTGACTAATGCATCTAATCTATACATCCCTGAACACTATGGGCAATTTAGCATAGCCAATTCACCTAACGGGCACATTTTTGGATTGTGGGAGGAAACCGGAGCACCTGGAGGAAACCAATGCAGACACGGGGAGAATGTGCAAACTCGACACAGACAGTCGCCCAAGGCTGGAATCGAACAGGATCCCTGGTGCTGTGAGGCAGCAGTGCCAGCCACTGAGCCACCATGCCACTGTTTCATTTCAAGTCTGGTAGTTTGACCAATTGAATACATCCAGAACAAAATACCATACACCTATTTTTAAAATAAGAGAAAATTAGGGGCTAGACTATCTTCTTAATATATTTTGAGGATGTTTGGTCTGGTCCATAACGTGATACTGACAACTTTCTTTGAAAAGTATTTCATTGTCTATAAAGCAATTTAAGTCATCCTGAGATGAAGAAGAACACTATATAAATGCAAATTGTTTTACACTAATCAAACAATAGCAGCCAATTCATTGTGTATAAATATACTTTGACTGGTTCAACTCTGTAAATCAAATCTGTAAGAAACATGTAATCTTACTTACTTTATGTCTCGCCTGGATATATTTAGTGTCTGTTGCCTCAATGGTAATTAAAATATCGTGAGTTTCTCTTTTGTTAAAGCTAATTTAATTTTAAAGCCATTCATGACATTTTGTCTCCAACACACAATGTGGTTTTCATCAGGATTCTAAAGTTTTACATAACTATAGCTATGGCTGCTCTTCAAATCTGGTTTGGCGTTTCACTGTAGTTTATTGTCTTGTTCAAAAAACTTATGTTTCATTTAAATAAACATCAGGCCATTGAGTAAAGGATTTGTTCTATCCAGCTACCTAACAGTGCATACTGCCAAACTCTGACATTTTGTAATAGGTATTTGTGGTTACTATGTCAACAATTCAATGGAAAGGATATTCTGTTACTGAGAAATTGGCTTCACTTTCTGAAGTGATATGTCACTGTGTGCCTTCCTGTTCACTGTGACCTTGTGCCTTAAAGAAAGGCAGTATTCAGAGTGGATGTGATAACATTTTACTGTCAACGTTAGATGGTTTGTTGGATTCCTTCTAGCAGGTACAGTGAAGGGTTGAAATGAGTTACTGATATCTGTCTCTACACGCTGCAGAAGTTATACATTATGTTCTGATACACTGATGGGCTTGTTTGTGTCAACCAATTGCTGCCATTGCCTTTTAGTAGGGCTTATTTCACAAGACAATCAAAATGTTTGGTAATGATTGATGATTACAGCCATTCCCTTTGTTTTAAAAGATTTATCCATTCATTAGATGTGCGTATCACTGATAAGGCCAGCATTTGTTTGTTGTTGGGACGGGATTCCAGGATTTTGACTCAACAACAATGGAACAATGATATAACTTCAAATCAGGGAGGCTGTGCTTCAAAAGAAACTTGCAGTGACCACTTCTACCTGTTTCCCTTTTCCTTCTTGGTGGTAGAAGATGTGGTTTAGCGTGGTGATGCAAGGAAGCCTTGGTGCATGGAGGCAGTGGATCACAGAGAGTGTTGATAGTAATGATGTTGATGTGGTGTACATAGACGTCCAAAACGCATTGGAGACAATGCTGCACTACACGCTTGTGAGCAATTTTATAGTTCATGGAATAAAAGTGACAGTAGCAATGTGTACGGAATTGATTGATTGACAGGAAACAGAGAGTAATGGAAAATGGATGCTCTTCAGGTTTGAGGAAGGTTTGTAATGGGGTTCCGAGGGGTCACTGTTGGAACCTTATTGTTCCTGATGTATCTTAAAGATCTAACTTGGAAGCATTGTAAACTCTGTGGAGGATAGTGTAGAATTTCAAAAGGACAGATGAGGTGGTAGAGTGGTGGACAAGTGGGAAATGAAGTTCAATGTGGAGAAATGTGAGATGATTCATTTTGGTGGGATAACCACAGAGAGACAATAGAAAATAAAGGAGGAAGTATATGACCAGGGAACCCTAGATGTATCTATGTATTGACGGTGGTGGGACAGGTTGGGAAAGTTGTTAATAAAGTTTACAATATCCTCGGCTTTATTAATGGGGTACTAGATTACAAGAATGGGGAGATTAAGTTGAACTAGTATAAGACAGTAGATTAGCCTCAGCTGGAGTATTGAGTCCCCTTCTAAGCAGCATTCTTTAGAAACGATGTGAAGGCATTGGAGTGCAGAAAAGATTCACAAGAATGGTTCCAGAGATGTGAAATTTCAGTTATGATGATAGATTGGAGAAGTTAGGACTGTTTCCCTTGGAGAAGAGAAACCTGAGAAGAGATCTGATCAAAGTATTCAAACTGGTAAGGAGTTTGAACAGAGAATGTAGGGAGAAAATATTCCCATCTGTCAAAGGAGTGAGAATAAGGTAGCATACAGATTAGATTAGAATTCCCACAGTGTGGAAACAGGACCTTCGGCCCAACAAGTCCACACCGACCCTCCGAAGAGCAACCCAACCAGAACCATTTCCCTCTGACTAATTAACCTAACACTATGGGCAATTTAGCATGGCCAATTCACCTGACCTGCACATCTTTGGACTGTGGGAGAAAACCGGAGCACCCGGAGGAAACCCACACAGACACGGAGAGAATGTGCAAACTCCACACAGACAGTCGCCCAAGGCTGGAATCAAACCTGGGTCCCTGGCACTGTGAGGTAGTAGTGCTAACCACTGAGGATTAAAATTAATTGGCAAAACAAGATGAGAAAAGCTTTTTCATGCAGTGAACAGTTATAGTTTGGAATGAATTCCAAGACAGTATGGTCAAGTTGAGACATGCCAAAGGAAGATAGACTGTTATTTGAAAAGGACAGCTCATGCAGGCATGATGGACTGAATGGCATCCTAGTGCATTGTATTGATTCCGTGAGATGGTGTTTGGATGAGTACAGCTGCAAAACAAATAAATATTGTAAGCAGTATGTTTGCTACATCCATTGTTTGGCAGCGATGGAAGGATGGGGCAAATCCCATTTTATATCCTGGAGATATCTGATGACTTCAGCATGTTATGGGAAATATATTTATGTTCTTCTTTCTGGAATATCTTCAAAGGAATTTGAACTGACTTTCAATTAAGTTTTGTGTGTACAGGCCATGCCTTACACAAGACTAATCAGAGTAATCCACTGTAATAAACTATGTTAGGAATGAAGGAATTGTGTTTTAAGTCTCAGTTTTCTGAGAAAGGTTATCAGAGAGGGGAGCATCTTAGTGTCTGAGGTGATTAGATTACTTACAGTGTGGAAACAGGCCCTTCGGCCCAACAAGTCCACACTGCCCCACCAAAGCGCAACCCACCCATACCCCTACATTTACCCCTTACCTAACACTACGGGCAATTTAGCATGGCCAATTCACCTGACATGCACATCTTTGGACTGTGGGAGGAAACCGGAGCACCCGGAGGAAACCCACGCAGACACGAGGAGGACGTGCAAACTCCACACAGTTAGTCACCTGAGGCGGGAATTGAACACGGATCTCTGGCGCTGTGAGGCAACAGTGCTAACCACTGTGCCACCGTGCCGCCCACCATTACTGAGCAAAGAAATATTCCATTAAACCAGTGTACAATAACAATGGTGCAAAGTGATTGCTACCAAGACATAATGTTCATTTATGTAATATTTAGTACGATAAATTGAGCCATTAACTTGTGAATGTGCATTCTTCTATCTACTAAAGGCAAGGAGATTCCATTGTGAGATGTGACATAGAACTCTGTTTGATCCCTAGGTTTTATTATATCTACTTACAGATCAACAAATTACAGAATCACACAACAGAAAGAGAGGCTTTTTTGGATCATTGAGCTTGTGCTGGCTCATTGTTAGTGCCAATTATTTTTCCTTATGTTCCTGTTTATTTCATCACAGCCAGATAAATCCTTCTCTTCAAGTAACATCTGATTTCCCTTTGAATGTTATAATTGAATTTGTTTCTATTCTTGTTTCAGACAGCACATTCCAGATCATAGCAACTCAGTGCAGATAAAAACAGCTAGTCATGTTGCCTTTGTTTTTACATGTCTCAGCAAAGGCTTCACCTTCATCCCACTACACTCCCGGATTAATGAGTTTGACACGCATTGCAACATTGAACATTTCTTCCGTCATCTCTGCCTCTGGGCCCACTTTTTCCATCAAGACCCCTGCCCACCCTCCGAGGAACCCTTCTCCTGCAACCAATACACTCCATCCACCTGGACACGCTGTGCTGGTCTGTTACCTACCCTTGACCTCTTCATTTCCAACTACCGCTTGTGACATAGACTGCCTCAACTTGTCCACACCCACTCCAACCTCTCACTCTCGCAATGAGCAACCCTCCACTCTCTCTGCTCCAACCCCAACTTCACCATCAAACCAGTAGACAAGGGCGGACGCAGTGGTAGTTTGGCACACTGACCTCTACACTGCTGAAACCAGGCGCTAATTCACAAACACCTCCTCCTACTACATCCTCGACCACGACTTCACCTCCATCACCAAACCATCATCTCCCAGACCATTCACAGCCTCATCACCTCTGGGGACCTCCCACCTACAGCCTCCAACCTCCAACCTCCTTGTCTGGGAACCCCACACCGCCCTGTTCTATCTTCTACCCAAGATTCACAAACCTGATTGCCCCGGTCGACCCGTTGTCTCTGCCTGCTTCAGCACCACCAAACCTATTTCTGTACACCTTGACACCATCCTGTAACTCTTAGTCCAGGAACTCCCCATCTACATTCGGAACACCATCCACACTCTTCACCTCCTCCAACGCTTTCATTTCCCCGGTCCCCAATGCTTTATCTTCACCATGGACATCCAGTTCCTGTACACATCTATCCACCACGACGAAGCCCTCCATTTCTTCCTCTCACGCCGTCCCAACCAGTACCCTTCCAATGGCACCCGTGTCCACCTGGCTGAACTGGTCCTCACCCTCAACAACTTATCCTTCCCATCCTCCCACTTCCTCCGCTGCATCCATGGGCACCCGAATGAGCCCTAGCTATGCCTGCCTCTTCGTTGGGTACATGGAACAGTCCACCTTCCACAGCTACGCCGGCACCATTCCCCAACATTTCCTCCGTTGCATCAATGTCTGTATTGGCGCTAACTCATATTCCTACAAGGAGCTTGAACAGTTCATCAACTTCACAAACACCTCCCAACCTGACCTTAAATTCATCTGGACCATCTCAGGTAAGGCCCTCCCCTTCCTGGACCTCTCCATCTCCATCTCAGATAACCAACTAAATATGGATATTTACTACAAACCCACCGAATCCCACAGCTACCCAGACTAAACCTCCACTCACTCTGCCTCCTGTAAAAATGCCATCCCTTATCCCCAATTCTTCCGGCTCCACCACATCTGCTCCCAGGAGGACCAATTCCACCAAAGAACATTCCAATTGGCCTCTGTCAGAGAAATTTGCCCAATAGGTTAGATATCACAAAAACACAGCTCGAAGTGAAATCGACGAACAGTTTATTGCAAACAGTACCGCTGGAAGAGAGACTGACTAGGCTGACACAGAACTGACAGTCTGTACAGGTAGATCAGAATTTTTTGTCCCAGAACTGAGGATGAGACAGTTTTTATAATAATGCTGCAAAATAAGGCTGATTAAGAAATGGGGACAATGCAGTGTATCTGGAAATGGAGTAATCTAGTTACAAGAATGCTAATTGGAAAACAGTTATCGGATGAATGTCCTGTTCCTTCATACAATGCAACATCCTGACAGTATCGATGGTTCCATTCCTCTTCACAAGTAGGTGTTAATGTTCCCTCTGAAGTGGTGAGGTGCTTCCATTGTCCTGTTCCTGGAGCATGTCCATGCTGGTGCCTGTCTGTCTGACCTGCTCTTTGTGTGGCTTTGGTATTGCTGGGTTGTGAAACTACCCATGGGGCTTTGAGATATCTGTGGTGCTCTATCATTGTTAGCGAGCTTAAAGTGTATTCCCTTGTCTGCATGGACTGTCTGATTTGGCTTGTGAGCCTGCTTGGGAATTCTGGGTGTTTTTGGTACAGTTTGGCCAATTTTGCTTTTGTGGGCCTATTATGGGTTGGCAGAGCTTTTCCCACAGCCTCCTTCTTCAAAGACCGCAACTTCCCCTCCCACATGGTCGAAAATGCTCTCCAGCGAATCTCCTCCACTTCCCACACCTCCGCCCTTGAACCCCACCCCTCCCAACGCAACAAGGACAGAACCTCCCTGGTCCTCACTTTCCACCCCACCAATCTCTGGACACATTGCAGCATCCTCCACCATTTCTGCCACCTGCAAACAGGCCCCACCACTAGAGATATATTTCCCTTCCCATCCCTATCTGCGTTTCAGAGAGACCATTCCCTCCATGAGTCCCTTATCAGATCCACGACACCACACCCCCCCACCCACCCCACCCAATGCCATCAGCCCTCACCCCACTCACGGCACCTTCCCCTGTCAGTGCAAGAACTGCAAAATCTGCACACACACCTCCGTTCAAGGCCCTAAAGGATCCTTCCACATCCGACAGAAACTTATCCTTACCTCCACCAATGTCATCTACTGTATCAGTTGCACCTGATGTGGTCTCCTCTACATTGGGGAGACAGGATGCCAACTTGCAGATCATTGCAGAGAACATCTCTGGGACACCTGCACCACCAACCTCACAGCCCAGTACCTCAAGTCTTTAACTCCCCCTCCCACTCCACGAAGGACATGCAGGTCCTGGGCCTCCTCCATTAACAAACCCTAACTACCCGATGCCTGGAGGAAGAACGCCTCATCCTTCACCTTGGGACCCTGCAACCACATGGGATCAATGTAGATTTCACCATTTTTCTCATTTCCCCTCCCCCTATGTCATCCCAGTTCCAAGCCTCCAACTTGACACCACCCTCTTTACCTGTGCATCTTCCCTTCCACCCTCCTGTCTGACCTACCACCTTCTCCCCCATCTTCATCTACCTACTGCATTCACAGGTACCTTCCCCCAGCCCCACCCCTTCCCATTTATCTCTCAGCCCCCCAGCACATCAGCATCATTCCTGGTAAAGGGCCAGAAATGTCGATTTTCCTGCTCCTTGGATGCTGCCTGACAGGCTGTGCTTTTCCAACACCACACTCTTTGACTTTTTACATGTCTTCCCTGTTTAAGGAACCTTTACCACTTGAAATAGTCTCTGCTTCCTTCTTTCCTCAAAATCATGAAAACCTCCATTTGATCCACTTCTAACTTTCTATACTTGAAGGAGAAGTCCCTCATCATTGGTAGCCATCTTCTAAACCTCTTCTGCATCCTGTCCAAAGTTTTGCAGTGACCAGAACTGAGCTCAATATCCTGGTAACACCTAACACAGTCCACCATCTACAAGGCACAAATCAAGAGTGCAATTGATTGTTTCCCACTTGCCTGGATAAGTGCAGCTCCAACAACATACAAAGGTATATACATCATCCAGTCAAAGCAATCTGTTTCATTGGCACCCCATCCACCAACTTGAACATTCACTCCCGTCAACATTCATGCACAACAGCAGCAGTAACTACTGTCTACAGGATGGACTGCAGTAACTCACCAAGGCTCCTTAGACAGCACTTTCCAAATCCACAACCTCCGTCACTTAGAGAACAAGGGAAGCAGATGCATGGGAACACCTGCAAATTCAACCAACACACCACCCTGATTTGGACCTATATCACCGTCCCTTCACTGTCACTGGGTCAACATTCCGGATCTCCCTTCCCAACATCACTTGGATTGCAGCAGTTCAAGAAGGCAGCTTGTTGCCATCTTCAACAGGACAATTAGAGATGGGCAAGCAGCAACCATGAACACCCAACATACTATGACTGAATACCCCAGTCCAACATTGGCATCTCCAAATCATGACTAAATAAAATAGTGATTAGTACTTTATGAAGGTTTAATTGACTGCATTCTCTTCCTTTCTTAATAAAGCCAAAGATTTATTTCTCCACTTATCCTTTGACCTTCAAGGATCTGTTTATATGACATCTTGCTCTTCCCGCTGGGCAGGATGTTAGCTTGCTACATCCCACTTTAATGTTCCACTGTTCACTTTATCTTGCTTTTCACATACATCTTACCAGAGGTATGTGTCACTTCCCAATTTCCCACATTATTTTTCATCAGCATGTGGCTATCCATTTTACCCCCTGAGTTCTGTTGCTATCCTCTTATTGTTAATAACATTCCTGAGTTTTACATCATCAGCAAACTTTGGCATTATGCCTTGTATAATCAAGTTCAGGTCATTACAATTTACCAAAAGGATGTGCAAGTATGGCCAACAACAATGAAGCCAAACAATCGATTTACTGTAAAAGGTACAAGTAGGACACAAGTGTTGGCACATCACATCTTCTGAACTTCCAACAATGTTGTTCAATCCACTGGGCAGATTTTAATGTACGTGATAGGGTTCTTGCCCGCAGGCTGAATGGTTGGTGAGAGCCCTATGTTGCCCACTTTCAGGAAATAAGTGCTTATGAGTGCCCTCCCTTGAGTTAAGGACCCCACAGGCAGAAAACTTGTCCCCCAATTGAAGGCTGCTCATTGTGTATTGCTCAGCAGCGCCAGCTGACTGGCAGAGGCTGCTGTTGGTAATGCAGCTGTCTAGACCCAAGTAATCAAGGTATCCAGACTGCAGATGAGTGACATGAGGAGAGAAGTCATGGAGAAGGTGGTGTTGACAGCAATGGCTTAAAAAAAGTCCCAGCAAACATCCCCTCCCTATTCCTGTTACCAGGTCCTCCAATCAGGCACCGAGTGCCCTCAACGATTTATTTCTTTTGGGCTTCCCACATGGCAAATCCTTGGAGTGTGTCTGGATAAATACCAGTGACAGCGGAATGAGGACCTGAGATACCAATTTAAAAGGCTCACAAGCCCTTCCACCTCAAACTTCATAAGGACAGAAGCAGGAAGGTGCGAGCGGCCCCACTCCACACCCCCTAACCCTTGCCACCAAACTTGCCTCAGGTGAGGAAATGAGACTCTGCCCGCCATTCTTGCTCCTTGAACCCTTGGAAGTTTGACCTCACCATCTGGTGACACCTGATCCTCTTCATTCCTCCAGCTGGGGGACATTTGACAGCTTCAACTGATCGGAGTAGCTACACCAAACACCCTGAGTCAAGCCTCCTGTGTCAGTCAGATCCACAATTTGGATGTTTCAGGTTTGTCGCTCCACAAAGGACATTGAACATTGAACGCTGTTGTCAGATGAATGGTGCAGTCCCTCAGCATTAGCCTGACCATAGATTGGGGGGGAAATGCCATATGGACAGATTAACTCCAGTGGGAGTTAAAATCTGCCTACCCTGACTCTTTCTGCTGGCACAGCATAAACAAAGCTGTAGGACAGTCACTGGTCTTTACAAATGCTACCTGAATGTGCCCTTGTGTCATCTGAAGCTGTCTTTTTTGAACAGCTCTGTTGGCATTGTGTAAATGTAGCTAGGCCTAGCTCTCTTTAGTCTAACCTGGGGTCAGGCATTGCCATACATTTGAGGGTGAGTCGTGATATTCGCAGCTGTGTGGAGAGACCAGACAAGACGGAATTGTTCTCCTTAGAGGAGCAAAGTTAAGAGTTAATGGACTCTTTCAAAATTATGAAAAGGCTTTGATAGACTAAATAAGGAGGAGCTTTTTCCACTAGTGGAAGACCTCTAATCTAAGACAAATAACAAAAGATCCAGAGACCAGAAGAACCTTTGTAATGAATTGTTATAATCTGGGATTCACTGCCTGAAAGGGTGGTGGAAGCAGACTCAATGATGACTTTCAAAAGCTAATTGGAACAGTTTGCAAGAACAGGGCAGTGTGAGAACTAATTGAATAGATCTTCCAATGGCTATTTTTTATTGCCTTGAGTGCGCTGATAGAGCCATGATGTAACATTGCATCCAAAGACTGCACCTCTGACAGTGTAGCACACCTCAGTGCTGAATCCCTTCTTCAGTCAGAATTCTTCACATACAATTTCTACCCCTTTGGGGACTGACTGGCTCATTAGCCTGTTAAACCATGCCATCAACACTCTTTCCATGGAAAAAATCCAGGAAGGAACTTGAACCCAGAGGTATGGATGCTATCACTGCACCAGAAGACACTCTCTAATGAGAGAATAACCAATGGTCTTCTGGCACTGTAGTGACTGTCACTTTTCACTACCTGAGTAACACTGCACTGATGAGGTTAACTCAAATTATGTGCATAAATTGATGGACTAGGGCTTGTTCTCCCAAATTTTTGACTAGAGAATTTTAGCATTTGGAATTTAATTTATGAAATTTTCCCTGGAGCGTCGGAGGCTGAGGGGTGACCTTATAGAGGTTTACAAAATTATGAGGGGCATGGATAGGATAAATAGGCAAAGTCTTTTCCCTGGGATCAGGGAGTCCAGAACTAGAGGGCATAGGTTTAGGGTG
Source organism: Chiloscyllium punctatum (assembly GCF_047496795.1). Classification (NCBI taxonomy): domain Eukaryota; kingdom Metazoa; phylum Chordata; class Chondrichthyes; order Orectolobiformes; family Hemiscylliidae; genus Chiloscyllium; species Chiloscyllium punctatum. Next base: position 9,887,338 of record NC_092765.1, read on the forward strand.
AGAGGGGAAAGATATAAAAGACACCTAAGGGGTAACTTTTTCACACAGAGGGTGGTACGTGTTTGGAATGAGCTGCCAGAGGAAGTGGTAGAGGCTGGGACATTGCAACATTTAAGAGGCATTTGGATGGGTATAGGAATAAGAAGAGTTTGGGTTTGGGTAATATGGGCCGGGTGCTGGCAGGTGGGACTAGATTGGGTTGGGATATCTGGTTGGCATGGACGGGTTGGGCCGAAGGGTCTGTTTCCATGCTGAAGATCTCTATGACTCTATGACTGTAAGTGTGCTTTTACAGCAAAGAACACCTAAGGATATAAATCCTCTTTTCTTCATTTATCCAAATGATAAAGATATCTGGTCACTTTTTGACTTTCCCTGAAGAAAATGATTGATGTTCTGATGCTTTGTACAAACAAGAACTTCGAATAGACCCCCTAATAAACTTTTTCCATGAGTAACAATGATTTGTCTGTACACAGGACCTTCCCCCTTGAAATAAGGTCCTTCATGGGTGTGATTATCTGAAAAAATTCAACACATTGTCCATAAAGGGACATTGAGATAGGTGACCAAAAGATTGGCCAAAGAGGCTGATTTAAGGAGTATCTTAAAGGAGTAGAGAGACAGAGAGAAGGAGAGAGTTTTAGAGAAAGAATTCTAGATTTCAGGTAGCTAAGGACCTGACTGTCAATGGTGGAGCAAAAAAACCAGGAATGAGCATGGCTCGAATTGAAGGACCAGAGAGGCCGAGAAGAGTTGCATGGTTGGAAGAGGTTACAGAAGTATGGAGGAGCAAGGTCATGGAGGGATTTGAATGCAAGGATAAGGAATTTTAAGTCACGGTTTTCCAATCCAAGATCCAAATGTGGGTCAGTATTGACACATGACTGGGGCTTAACCGAAATTCGGACATGGGCAGCAGAGCTTTAGATAAACTCGAGTTATTTAATTTGTTTATTTGCCTTACAATTGTATTATCTTGAAAAGGAAAAGAAAAGGTAATTACAGGAAGGGTGGGTTGTGTTTATTCATTGACATAGACAAGTGACCAGATATCTTTATCATTTGGATAAATTAAGAAAATAGGATTTATAACCTTAAATGTTTTTTGCTGTAAGGCATTTAATAAGATGGGATAACACAACTGAGCCCAGTCCACACTCACATCCACAATTCATAGAAAGAGTCACTGGACAGGAATCAGGTACAGAAATCCTGACTGGATTGCAACTCCTGCTCCTGAGGTCAATTGCCATGAGATTATAATGTGTCCAATTTTAACCATGTGAGTCACTTTTGAATGGGTTGAAAAGTGCCCTTAAAGTCAAGCATTTTCTGGGAAAAAAGGATGCACGTAGAGCCACATAAAGTCCTAAGTAGTTTACTTTTATGCAGAAAAATAGTTTTTAAGGCATTGGCTTGTTGCAAAGCAAATCCGTACGCCCTCTAGTGGCACTCCTTCAAAAAACACATGGGAAGGAAAAATAAGAACTGATATTTTTACATGTAATAAGGGATAAAGTCCAAGTTATTATATTATTAAGCCTCTGCAAAAAAATGTTTCTTTGCAAAAATTGAGGAGTGCCAGTGCTGTGCTGTGTGTACAGCTCTGAGTCCAAAGAACCCTAGACGGATTTCTGTCATTGACTGGGAACATGCTCAAAACCACAGAGCGATTAGGAATGTTCAGAATGTGTTATGAGACTTCGATTTGCCCCATCAGCACCGCCTCTGACTTCTCCCAAAGATAGCAACACTCAAACAAACAAATCTGTAAAAACAAACTCGTGCACCAGACATCGTTTCATCAATCAGGATATAACACGATTCGCTAATTTCACCAGAGCCTCGCTACACAACTCAATTGGTAGTTTCCTTCAGAATATTGTCTGTCACCTTAATCTGTGTTTTCCAAAACATGAAAAGGTCTGAAGACTAACTGGCGCTGGTTTACAATCTGTTGTGTTCTGGCAATTATTCTGTTGTCTCTGCACTCACTGGTGTGTAGTACAACAAACATAATCATTTCCTTTATTTCATAAAAATAAAATAACCTTTTCACATGCTCGGGTGTCTATGTCAATGAATAAACACAACTCACCCTTCCTGTAATTACCTTCTCTTTTGCTTTTCAAGATGATAAAATTGTAAGGCAAATAAACAAATTAAATAAATATATCCCTTGTCAAAGTTAGCTATTTGTTCCCTGTGCTAATCTCAAAATGAGCGAAGGTAGGAGGGGTTCTGAAGCATTATCTCAATTTCTGTCTCCACACGTTTCCAAAGGTTCATCATTCTCAGTTTTGATTTATGATCTCCAACATCCACAGTATTTTGTGTTTGTTGAAATGACTTCTTGCTGAGTTTACAATCCCAATTGTGTTCCTGCAACTTGCACTGAAAAAGAAACATGCACACCTGGTGAAGTCAAGACCAAGTTCAACAATGTTGCCACATGCAGTCAAATAGGCAGCGGAGTGTTGAAAGTCTAGAATGCCATATGAATAACTATCACTTTAGTGTGGTACTGGAGGAAGATCAACCAACCACCAAAATGCTAACCATTCAGGGGAAGAGAAACAAGAGAACACTGGTATAAAAAGGAAAAAAAAAACATAAAGTGCCTTAAAGCAATCAAACTCATTGCAGATCATAAAATGAGAGAGCAGCTGCAGGAATAAGGTTAAGCTGCTTCAGACATGTAGAAAGTTATAGAGAATTTACGATACAGAAAAAGGCCACTCAGCCCAACCAGTCTGTGCTAGAATATCTGCTCTACATGAGGCTCCTTTCTCATCATCTAACAATAGGCAACCCTGAGATGGGGGAGCACAATATCAAAAAAGTTAAGACATTAAGGATTCATAGGACCCCTAAATGGTTTGGATGCCTCTGGTTGGTTTTGGGAATTCCTAATTGGTTCTTGAATGGAATGGGGGCCATTCCCTGATTGGCACAGGGCCCTGTGGAATTTGAAGAGACATTGAAACTGCTCCAGTTCGAAAGATGATGAGAATCTGTCTGCCCAGTCCAGTCTGTTTTAAATAAAAAAGGCTTACATTTACAAAGCACTTTACAGAGAGTGAAATGTTGAGTGGAGAAGCTACAAATCTGTGCACAGCAATGTGATATTGACTAGGTATCTGTTTTATCTAGAGATGAGAATACTAAGAAACAGGCTGCTAGACCAGATGGGATTGAGGTTCACAAGTAGGAAGTTTTAGAAATTCTGGCAAGTGCGAAAATAGATAAATCCCCTGGGCCAGATGGGATTTATCCTAGGATTCTCTGGGAAGCCAGGGAGGAGATTGCTGAGCCATTGGCTTTGACCTTTATGTCGGCATTGTCTACAGGAATAGTAGCAGAAGACTGGATGATAGCAAATGTTGTTCCCTTGTTGAAGAAGGGGAGTAGAGAAAACCCTGTTATTATAGACCAGTGAGCCTTACTTTGTGGTGGGTAAAGTGTTGGAAAAGGTTATATGAGTTAGGATTTATAATCATCTTGATAGGAATAAGTTAATTAGGAATAGTCAACACAATTTTGGGAAGGGTAGGTTGTGCCTCACAAACCTTATTGTGTCCTTGGAGAAGGTGACCAAACAGGTGGATGAGGGTAAAGCCGTTGATGAGGTGTATATGGATTTCAGTAAGGCATTTGATAAGGTTCCCCACAGTAGGCTACTGCACAAAATATGGAGGCATGAGGCATGGGATTGAGGGTGATTTAGCGGTTTGGATCAGAAATTGGCTACCTGAAAGAATACAGAGGGTGGTGGTTGATGGGAAATGTTCATCCTGGAGTTCAATTACTAGTGGTTTTTTTAGATTAGATTACTTACAGTGTGGAAACAGGCCCTTCGGCCCAACAAGTCCACACCGCCCCGCCGAAGCGCAACCCACCCATACCCCTACATATACCCCTATACCTAACACTACAGGCAATTTAGCATGGTCAATTCACCTGACCTGCACATCTTTGGACTGTGGGAGGAAACCGGAGCACCCGGAGGAAACCCACGCAGACACCGCAAGGATCTGTTTTGGGCCCACTGTTTGTCATTTTTATAAAAGACCTGGATGAGGGCAGAGAAGGATGGGTTAGTAACTTTGTGGCCAACACTAAGGTTGGTACAGTTGTGGATAGTGCCGCAGGGTGTTGTAGGTTACAGAGAGACATAGATAAGCTGCAGAGCTGCGCTGAGAGGTGGCAAATGGAGTTTAATGCAGAAAATGTGAAGTGATTCACTTTGGAAGGAGCAACAGGAATGCAGAGTACTGTGCAAATTGTAAGATTCTTGAAGGTGTTGATGAACAGAGAGATCTCAGTGTCCATATGCATAGATCCCTCAAAGTTGCCACCCAGGTTGATAGGGCTATTAAGGAGGCTTACGGTGTGTTAGCTTTTATTAGTAGAGGGATTGAGCTTCCATGAGATCATGCTGTGGCTGTACAAAACTATGGTGTGGCCACATTTGGAGTATTGCGAACAGTTCTCGTCACCGCATTATAGGAAGGATGTGGAAAGGGTTCAGAGGAGATTTATTGGGATGTTGCCTGGTATGGAGGGAAGATCTTACAAGGAAAGGTTACGGGACTTGAGGCAGTTTTTGTTAGAGAGAAGGTTGAGAGGTGACTTAATTGAGACATATAAGATAAGCAGAGGGTTAGATAGGGTGGACAGTGAGAACCTTTTTCTGAGGATGGTGATGGATAACACGAGGGGGCATAGCTTCAAGTTGAGGGGTGGTAGATATAGGACAGATGTCAGAGGTAGCTTCCTTACTCAGAGAGTAATGGGGCATGGAATGCACTGCCTGCAACAGTTGTAGACTCGCCAACTTTACAGGCATTTAAATGGTCATTGAATAGGCATATGGATGAGAATGGAATAGTGTAGGTTAGATGGGCTTCGGATTGGTTTCACAGGTCAGCACAACATCGAAGGCCGAAGGGCCTGTACTGTGCTGTAATGTTCTTTGTTGGTTGAGGGATAAATATTGACCAGGGCATTGGGGATAACTTCCTTGCTCTTCTTCAGAAATCAAGCTATCAGATGTTGTACAACCACCTGTGGCAATTGGTGCCAAAGTTTTAACGTCTCAGCTGCAAGGTGGCACCTCTGACAATATCGCATTCCCTCAGTTCTGTCCTGAATGTTATGACTTGGAGGTGCCGGTGTTGGACTGGGGTGTACAAAGTTAAAAATCACACAACAGGTTTATTTGGAAGCACTAACTTTTGGAGCGCTGCTCCTTCATCAGGTGGTTGAAGGAGCGGCCGTTTGAAAACTAGTGCTTCCAAATAAACCTGTTGGTCTACAGTCTGGTGTTGTGTGATTTTTAACTTTGCCCTGAATGGTAGGCAGACAATTTTGAGCTCCATCCCTGGATCTGAAGTCAAAGAGGCTGCCAACTGAGCTGACTCTTACTTGCATCTTAAAATTAAAATCATATTAGCAGAGCACATCAGTGGAGATCTTTACTGTGCTACTTAACTGTGAAATAATGTGTGCCCAGTGAAATATGTTTGAATATAACCCTGAATGATATTAATGTTTTAAGTAATTGGTCTTTGTGCACTTTTTCTGTGTAATCTGTAAGAATCTAACTGCTAGAGAATCTCAAAATGGTTACGAAACACTCAGTTCAGATCAGATATTTGGCCAGCAAAATGTTATTGAATCACAGATTGATGTGAACATAGTACAAAACAGGAAGCCATTCGGGCCATTCACATGTACTAACCCCGCAATACAGCGATCCTTTCAGTCCCATTCTCCCGTGCATTTTAAATAGCTCTTGTACGAATCTTTACCGATTTCTCTTTTGAAAACTGTTCTGCTTCACCACATCAGAGTTTCCTTTTTTGTTGAAAAAAAGTGGAAAATCACTGCTGTGTTGTCGGTTTTGAAAGGCGAGGTGTGAAGGAAATATTGTGTTGAAGTGGGTCCCTCCTTTTGAACAAAAACCACAAATATTTCAGGTAATTTCTTCTCGGCTGGCGGCTTCATCTGAAACCACTTTTTGGATACGAGGAATTGGAAACATCCGTCAGGAATGTGGCCACATTTTGGCCGCTCGGGGATGTTGTTGAGGCGATGGTGACCCGCCCTCTGAGCGGCTACTTAAAGAGACGCGGTTGGCGCTGAGTTGCCGCAGAGCTGGACTGAAATTCATTCGGTCAGTGCTGAAGAAATCAGGAAACTGGTCTGTTAGCTGCAGCAAACCGGCGCATTAAATCATTAAAAAAGGCATTAGGTTTCTTGTCAGGGGGAAAAGACAATGTCTGGTGAAATGGAATTGACCTTCTGCCGGTGTCTGGCGTTGCTTCTTGTCCTCTCTTGGTATTGGGTAGGTTCAGTTTCCTTCCAGTGTCAGCGCAGCCCCGCAGGCGCCCGCTCACTAACCGGCTGATCGGCTATGGGGGGAAGCAGCTTACACATTTCGGACATTGTGGAGGGCGATACAGACCTCCACAAACTCCCGCTGTATCACCGCCTGTATTCGGCAGTAGATTTCTGGGTGTTGCGTTAAAGTGGGCTGAAACTCCTCAGATTTTTAACCACCGTATCGTAATCGCTGCTGTTTTGGGGGGTGAGGTGGTCTGTCAAACAAGTCGCCTCTGACTCTTGTTCTCCGTTGAACTGTGCATCTAACTACCTTAAAGAGCGGATATTGTTTCATGCGTTGTAAAATTTTGGATGGGGCAGTTATTACAAAAATCAAACAAATAACAAAAAAATATTAAATACAGAGAAGGCTGAGCGCTTCCTTTAAAGCGTCATTATGTTTCATATTTTCTCATTTTGTACCAATAGGTTTCTGTTTCCAATAATTTGTGTGTCTATTTGAATGGATGGGAGTTGAAGATGTAAACTTTATTTCAGTCCTTCGCTGGCACCATCCTATTTTTAATTAAATGTGTGTATATTTTTGTTTTGTTTCTCTCCCGTTTAGGCCGGAGTGGGGGCTGAGGACTGCGTGTATCCTTGCCGTTGTCCCCCGGGTCCACCGAGCTGCCCTGCCGGGGTGAGTCTGCTGACTGATGGCTGTGGCTGCTGTAAGGTCTGCGCCAGGCAACTGGGTGATGTGTGTGACTCCACGCAGCCCTGCGACCAACACAAGGGGCTGTACTGCAGCGGGCCCACTCTCTCCAGCGAACAAACTGGCATCTGCATGGGTAAGCTACTGCTGAACCTGACAACAAGCCAAAAGGAAATAGCTCATTGCTTACCTCTTCCCATGAGAAAGAAGTGGTTGGTCTTTAAACAGTGTCTTTTACTTGCTCAGATTCCTAGATGTTTCTGAATTGTAATCACTTTTGTAATGTAGACACAGGATCCAATTTGCCCAGAGAGCAACCCTCCAAAACAGCAATTCAATAATAGACAAGCAAATGTAACTATAACATTGCATCATGGAATGAGATGTGGGATTAGAATGGTTAAGTGGTTGTTTTTGACTGGTGCAGATTCAATGGGCCAAATGGTCTGTTATTTCTGTGCTGTAGGCAGTTTGCTTTTTCTGACTCTATGACCCTAATGCTAGGATTACTCAGCAGGTCTGACAGCACTTATAGAGAAAGGCTACTGTCTCCATTTTTGCTGAAGAGCCATAGACATGAAAGATTACAAAGGGCTGAGAAACTCAGCAGGTCTAGCAGCAACTCCACAGAGAAACAGAATCAGCATTTTGGGTCCAGTGACCCTCCTTCAGAATACCTGGAAGATTTAACTCTGTTTCTCCGACCCACTGAGTTTCTCTGGCATTCCGTTTGTTGGAGAAACACAGCAGGTCAGTCAACATCTGTGCAGAGAGAAACCGTTTGTGTTTCGAGTCCGATATATGACTCTTCTTTCAAACTGTTTTTCTCTTCATACTTCAGACTTTCAGCATCTTTTTTCAAATTAATGGTTGGTGAGGGATATATTGGCAAGGACAAAACATCGAGAGCCAAAGGGCCTGTACTGTTCTCTGTTCTATGTTAACATTGGGGAGAACTCTCCCACCCTTACATGTGTGATCATTCTTTTCTACCTAAGGGTGGATGGAGCCTCTGTTTATCCACTCAGCGGATAGTCAATGCTCCTCACAGCGCAACTCTTGCTCATTACATTACTGCAGTGTTAGCTTGGATTGCCTGCTGGGGGGTGCTGTTGTGGTGCAGGAGCAGTGTCCCTACCTCTGGACCAAGAGGCCCAGGGTACAAGTCCCACCTGCTTCTGTATAATAATATCTCTGAGCAGATTGATTGAAAAATATATGGATTACCTGCTTGTATCACTGAAATGCATGTGAACCTCCTGAATGTGACAGGTTTTGCATAGAATCTGTTGAGAGCAAGAGTGTAAATATTTCACATCATCCTTGCTCTTGCAAGAAGCCAATTATTGATTTGGCAATGGACCCTGACAGGGTTAAGTGTAATAAACCATAAAATGCTGGGAACCTTCTTCAAGACAAGCAGCTTAAAAGGAAAGAGTGAATATTAAGTCTGAACTTTTTGTTTCAATGGAATTTTAAATGCTAGAGCTATTTTTAAGGGTCACCTGATTCAAAACATTAACTACTTCTCTCACCACAATTGCTGCCAGACCTGCTGATTTTCTCCAGTAGTTCCTGCTTTTGTTTATTCTTTTTTTTGTCTAAATCCCAGTTTTTCTGTCTTTTAGCGAGGGAGGGAGCTACCTGTGATCTGGGAGGAGTGATCTACAGGAATGGAGAGACATTTCAGCCCAGTTGTAAGTATCAGTGCACTTGCATGGATGGAGCAATCGGCTGTGTCCCTTTCTGTATGGATGACATGCGTCTGCCAAGCCCAGATTGTCCAGCACCCAGACGAGTGAAGATCCCTGGAAAATGCTGTGAAGAGTGGGTTTGCGACAAACCTCGGGATCACTCAGTCTTCAATGCTGCCATGGCAGGTAAGGATTAATCCTTCGTGGAACTCAGTTCTCACTTTCTCCAGCAATCATTCACCAGCTGAACTCCTTCACTGACAGCCTTTGTTGTGGAGATGTAGCTCCTAATAATATTCACAGCTAAATATTTAACAAACTCAACAGAAGTGGGGGGGTCAAAGACTGGAGTAGCATTGATGAGCAAACCATCTATTGGAATGTGCTTTGCTGAGAGTAAGTTAAAAATTATACAACACTAGATTATAGTCCAACAGATTTATTTGGAAGCAACTTTCGGAGTGCAACACAACCACCTGATGAAGGAGCAGTGGTTTGAAAGCTAGTGCTTCCAAATAAACCTGTTGGATTATAACCTTGTGTTGTGTGATTTTTAAATTTGTCCACCCCAGTCCAACACCTGCACATCCAAATCACTTGCTGAGATTAATGGTGATAATTATGCCACTCATTACAGTCACTTAATGAAAGGGAATCTGTTAAATCACTATTAAGACTTTATAAGGTATTGAAATCCGGGAGTTTCCCTGCCTCTTTAATTTTTTTAAAATTTTTCAGTTTATAGGCAAGAAGCTATTTTTGGCCCTGATTCAAGTCAGGTCCGTGACAATTGTATTGTCCAAACCACGGACTGGAGTGCGTGCTCAAGGTCATGTGGAATGGGGCTTTCCACCAGAGTAACTAATGACAATAGGAAATGCCGCTTGGAGAAGCAGAGCAGACTGTGTATGGTCCGGCCCTGTGGTGCCAATCTCGAGAAAAGTATCAAGGTATTAAACTCCTCACAATATGTCAGTTTAACAGTCTATCATAGAGGAAAACCCTCTGCTTTATGTTGGTATTTTAATTGTTGGTTTCTTTTGAAACCTGTGCAATAATCCATCTAAATACTAATACAATTTTACATGAAGGTTTATAGTTTGTTTTAATTCTCCTCTCACTCAAAATTACTGCCTAATATGGCACTAAGTCATGTGAACCTGCAAAGTTCCAAGTATCTTCCTGCTCTGTGCAAAACCTAGGGGTAGGCTATTCACTGTTTTACCCTTGAACCTGTTACCTCATTCAGTGAAATCAATGCTGATTAGCAACATTATCCCAAAGTGCCCACTTTTGCCCCATATTGGTCATGCTATTTTTGGCTGATAAACCTTGTGCTGAATTATCTGATCTCCTGTGGAAATGTAGTGGTAGTGCTACAATTGAATACAAAACTGAGGAGGAAATTGTTAGTTGCTTAGATGTGATTTTATTCCCTGTCTTAGATTGACCACTTTAGTTTTCACCAGAGTGCTTTCCAACCAAACCTCATGCCCCCTACAAAATATGTTGATAGCAGAGTCCTAACATCTCCTACTGTGATGTAATAAATTTGCCTCAGCCAGATAAATGGAAGATAATAAAACCAAAGAACTGGGGATGTGGAAACAACAAATTGCTGGGAAAACTTATCAGGTCTGGCGGCACCTACAGAGAAGAAACAGTCAACGTTTCAGGTCCAATCAATGTTTAAAGGGACCTCTTCTCTGAAGAAGGGTTACTGGACTTGACATATTGACTCTGGTTTTGATCTTGGTGCTCCCAGGCTGGGGGAGTGACAATATGTGCTAGGGCTTCAGGTCATTGAAGAGCAAGTCATTTCAGATGAAGTACTTGGGGGTGGCTGTGGAGCTCATTCACCAGCAAGGGTCAGTACTTTCAGAAGTGAGAGGGAAATCATATATCTTATGACATAGATATGGCAATATTAAATTTTTAAAAACCTTTTGTAAATGGAACTTGGTCCAAATTGTTATTCGAGTTGATGCCCATAGTGCTTGCCTCATAAAGTGCCTCTTGACTGTTTCTAATTTTTTTTGTTGTTTCCTCCTCTTTTTGCAGCAAGGTAAAAAGTGTGTCCGCACTCCAAGACCAATCAAGTCAATGAAATTTGAGTTTTCTGGTTGTACAAGCACGAAATCTTATCGCCCCAAGTTCTGTGGAGTCTGCACTGATGGGAGATGCTGCACTCCTCACTCCACCAGCACCCTACATGTGGAATTCAAATGTCCAGAGGGAGATCTTATCAAAAAGAAGATGATGTTTATCAAGACCTGTTCCTGTCACTATGATTGTCCCTCTGACAATGACATTTTTATGGCAACATATTACAGGAGAATGATTGGTGACTATGCTGCATAAAAGCAGAAGCTTCTAACTGTTGACGAGCTGTAACAGTACAGTATAACTGTCTTTAGATTCATTTGATATCTGCAGTGATTTAGAATACTTTTGTTTTCAAGAAAGGTGGATTATAAACGAGCATATATCCATAAATACCTTGTTTTGAATATTATCCCTTTCTGACAATCAAATGTTTGAAAATGCAGTCTTGCTAAAAGCAAATTTTGTTTTGAAGATTCACCCAATAGCATTGGTCCAAATTGTTTTTGAATTGCTCTCTTCCAAAGCCGTGAATTTGCAGTGATACATTTTTGGAGTATAGGAACACAAATTGCAGTTTCATGCTGAAATTGTAATTGATAATGGCAGAGTTTATTTTTTTTAAGGCTAACAATTATTTTCACACAAATTGCGTGACCTAAACTGTGATAGAACTACAGGACAAAAAAAAAGTCATACTGACCTGAGTATTGGCATGCTAATGCTGCCAAGCATAGTATCTGGGTTCATGTAACAAGCCTTATTAATGAATGAACAGTTCACTGAAACTGAGGGATTAATTCTACAAAGCTATGGATGAGTTATTGCATTAGGCAATGGAAAATCATAGAGGTGTTTCCTATGATTGTCCATTACATGCAGCTAGCAAATGTGGCTCATCTCCCTGCTGATGGTACACATTCATAAAATTAAAGAGTGCTGACTTCAGTGCCAATCACCTCACAATTTAATGCGTTTTATTAGTAATGCATTAGTGTTCCAGAGGGAGCTGTAGCTAAGAACTTCTCTCTGAATCTGTTTCAACTCTAAACCTTTTGAATTGTGACCCAGCCCAGATACTATTTGATCGATACTGTCTCACATGAATTCCAAAATATCAATGCAAGAGAGCATTATTTTAACATTGCCATGTCATCATCATATGACTGGTGTAAATATTGTAAATGCAAGTGTACAGTTTTATATAATATATTATCACTTACTTTTTTTATTGTAGCTGTATTTTTAGAGAAGATGCTTCTGTGAGGTTGGCAAGGAAGTAAATATTTGTACTTTTAGAATTAAAAAAATCTATTTTTTATATAAATGGTCTGCTTTTATTTTGGATCCATTTTCTTTACAAGTGGGTAAGAAAGGAGTGTGTGGGGGGGGGAAGAGTCTGTATTATGTTCATGACAGTATTTTGCCATATATTGACCCTTCTGCCAAACATCAAGTATAAATATACCAGGAACAACACCATTTCTGCCGTCGCCACAGCCACTTCCGCCTCCAGTGCCATCACACACCTGCACAACGACCACACCACATGCGTCTCCGCCCCCACGCCTAGCCCCGCCCCCGCCAACACCGTCACCACGCTTAACCCCGCCCCCACACCTAACCCCGCCCCACGCCGACTCCATCACCACATCTAACCCCGCCCTCACGCTGATCTCCGTTCCCAAGCCGAACCCCACCCCCGCTCCGATCTCCGTCCCCGCCCCGATTCCCGCCCCCACGCCTAATCCCGCCCCCACGCCTAACCCCGCCCCCTCTCCCAGCTCCAGCCCCACACCAGGTTCAGGTCCTAGCTCCCAGCCCTGGCGTATTTTCACCATCCCTCCAGAATTACCCCTCTCTGAGGATGAAAGATCAGTCCTCAGCAGAGGACTCACCTTCTTCCCCCTACGCTCCTGGATTAACGAATTCAACACGCAACGAGACATCGAGCATTTCTTCCGCTGCCTTCGCCTCCGCGTCTACTTCTTCAACCAAGACTCTCGCACACCCTCTGATGACCCCTTCTCCTGCCTCCAACACACCCCATCCACCTGGACACCCCGTGCTGGCCTCTTACCCGCCCTCGATCTCTTCATAGCCAACTGCCGCCGCGACATTAACCGCCTCAACTTGTCCACCCCTCTCACCCACTCCAACCTCTCACCCTCGCAGCGTGCAGCCCTCCACTCCCTCCGCTCCAACCCCAACCTCACCATCAAACCGGCAGACAAGGGAGGTACGGTAGTAGTTTGGCGCACCGACCTTTACACCGCTGAGGCTAAATGCCAGCTCGCGGACACCTCCTCCTACTGCCCCCTTGACCATGACCCCACCTCCCATCACCAAACCGTCATCTCCCAGACCATCCATAACCTCATCAACTCAGGGGATCTCCCATCCACCGCCTCCAACCTCATAGTCCCACATCCCCACACTGCCTGTTTCTACCTCCTGCCCAAAATCCACAAACCTGACTACCAAGGCTGACCCATTGTCTCAGCCTGCTCCTGCCCCACCGAACTCATCTCTGCATACCTCGACATGGTCCTGTTCCCCTTAGTCCAAGAACTCCCCACCTACGTTCGGGACACCACCCACGCCCTCCACCTCCTCCATGATTTTCACTTCCCCAGTCCCCAATGCCTTATCTTCACCATGGACATCCAGTCCCTGTACACCTCCATCCCCCATCACGAAGGACTCAAAGCCCTCTGCTTCTTCCTTTCCTGCCGACCCAACCAGTACCCTTCCACTGACACCCTCCTTCGACTGACTGAACTGTCCTCACTCTGAACAACTTCTCTTTCCAATCCTCCCACTTCCTCCAAACCAAAGACGTAGCCATGGGCACCCACATGGGCCCCAGCTATGCCTGCCTCTTCATAGGATATGTGGAACAGTCCATCTTCCGCAGCTACACTGGCACCACCGCCCATCTTTTCCTCTGCTACATCAATGACTGTATCGGCGCTGCCTCCCACAAGGAGGTTGAACAGTTCATCCACTTTACCAACACTTTCCACCCCGACCTCAAATTTACCTGGACTGTCTCAGATTCCTCCCTCCCCTTCCTAGACCTCTCCATTTCTATCTTGGGCGACCAAATCAATACGGGCATTTACTATAAACCAACCGACTTCCACAGCTACCTAGACTACACCTCCTCCCACCCTGCCCCCTGTAAAAACACCATCCCATATTCCCAATTCCTTTGTCTCCACTGCATCAGCTCCCAGGAGAACCGGTTCCAATACCGAACAACCCAGATGGCCTCCTACTTCAAAGACTGCAATTTTCCCTCAGACGTGATCGACGATGCTCTCCACCGCATCTCCTCCACTTCCCGCTCCTCCGCCCTTGAGCCCCGCCCCTCCAATCGCCACAAGGATAGAATCCCACTGGTCCTCACCTTCCACCCCACCAACCTCCATATACATCGTATCATCCGTCGTCATTTCCGCCATCTCCAAACAGACCCCGCCACCAGGGATATATTTCCCTCCCCTCCCCTATCAGCGTTCCAAAAAGACCACTCCCTCCGTGACTCCCTCATCAGGTCCACACCCTCCACCAACCCAACCTCCACCCCCGGCACCTTCCCCTGCAACTGCAAGAAATGCAAAACCTGCACCGACACCTCCCCCCTTACTTCCCTCCAAGGCCCCAAGGGATCCTTCCATATCCACCACAAATTCATCTGCACCTCCACACACATCATTTACTGCATCCGCTGCACCCGATGTGGCCTCCTCTATATTGGGGAGACAGGCCGCCTACTTGCAGAACGTTTCAGAAAACACCTCTGGGACACCCAGACCAACCAACCCAACCACCCTGTGGCTCAACACTTCAATTCCCCCTCCCATTCCATCAAGGACATGCAGGTCCTTGGACTCCTCCATCGCCAGACCATAGCAACATGACGGCTGGAGTAAGAGCGCCTCATCTTCCGCCTAGGAACCCTCCAACCACAAGGGATGAACTCAGATTTCTCCAGTTTCCTCATTTCCCCTCCCCCCATCTTGTCTCAGTCCCAACCCTCGAACTCAGCATCACCTTCCTAACTTGCAATCTTCTTCCTGATCTCTCTGTCCCCACCCCCACTCCGGCCTATCACCCTCACCTTAACCTCCTTCGATCTATCGCATTCCCAACGCCCCTCCCCCAAGTCCCTCCTCCCTACCTTTTATCTTAGTCTGCTTGGCACACTTTCCTCATTCCTGAAGAAGGGCTCATGCTCAAAACATCGATTCTCCTGTTCCTTGGATGCTACCTAACCTGCTGCGTTTTTCCAGCAACACATTTTCAGCTCTGATCTCCAGCATCTGCAGTCCTCACTTTCTCCTATAAACGCTATTTGTATGGTGACGGAAACAGGAATATGAATTAAGTAGAGGATGAGAAATGGAGTGGTTACCAATGATTATACTCTAACGAGACAGCTGTAATCAGTAGAATCCTAGCAGTCTTGATTCAGGAACTGTACTTTGACATAATATCTATTGAAGTCCTCACCAGCAGCAACATAATAAGGATTGTCTCAAGATGTGCCGCTAAATTTTGAGAGCAGTGCTACAATTTATGCTCATCCAAGTTCTTAAAGGGACAATTCATATTTCATCCACCAGTCCAGCTCATGAATAATTTAGGGTCATGATTAAGGCTTGCACCGGGTCCTTAAGGAGCAGTTATAATTCCGAAATCCTTAAAGGAACACGATGGTGATCAAAGCGAATGGAGATCTTTTATTGGAACAGCATCACAATTTCCAATCCAGAAGAGCTTGACAATTAAGACTTGATCCAGTTGCTGAAAAAGGTTACATTTGCATGATTGTTTTATGGCCAAGGATGTTTCAAAGCCAATATATAGTCATCATGGTAACTGTCAAAATATGGCTGCCAATTTACATACAGCAATGCTCCACACTGAGATAAGTTACTGAGAAATCTGAATAAGGTAGACCAGGAGAAACTCTTACAATGTGTAAATAGATCAGGACTGAGAGTGCATAGACTCCAAGTGATTTTGAAAAAAAGTATTCATGCAACCTTTCTAAGAAATGAGTGATTTGGCTTTGGAATGCAATGCCTGGAAGTGTGATGAAGGCAGGTTCAGTCAAGGTATTCAAGAGGATATTAGATGATTATCTAAATACAAATAATGTGCCAGGTTATGAGGAAAGGGCAGGACAATGGCACTCAGTCATGTTGCTCATTCGGAGAGACATTGTAGACATAATTGGTTAAATGGCTGCCTCCTGTACTGTGACAATTTTGTGTTGGTGGAGAAAATGTCATATGTTACAGTTTATTTGGTGCAAAACATACCATTTTTACAGTGGAATATTCTTTAATATGGATATTTGTTCCACTATTCAATTAATGGGAGCTATTTTTAAATGGCCATAATAGGCAATTAAAATGTTTAAATATGTTAAACAGCTAACAAAGGTCTGATGTTTGCAAAATATGTTGCTGATGAGAAGAAAGCATTTTCCCTTTGCAATAATAATCCAGGCTGAGGGTCCAACTGACCGAAAAGAGCCATGTGAGACTCCCTGCAGTGCACAGTCCGACAATGTATGGAGTGTAAATTACCCTGGGTGCTCAGAGAGATCCTTAACCCTGCTAATCTGAATTAAGCAATTTAGACTGCAAAGAATTTACATTTCGCACTGTCGGAAGAATGTTGGCTCAGGCTTGATGAGCTGAATGGCCTCCCGTATTGTATCATTCCATGAGAGCTGTGCTAATGCTTTATTCACAAAAGCACACAGCTCTCTGACAGCCAGAGAGGGTGCGAATGTTGTAAATATGGGACAGCCTGATGGAGCTTGAGCTTAATACTGCATAAATATACTGCACAAAGCATTGATGGGGTTGTGCCTGGCTTCAGATTTTCCCACCAGATCTATGTAAAGTACAATTATGTGAACAAAGTATCCCACACACTTGTGATGATTAGTTAATTTAATAGAAATTACGATTTCTGCTCAAGCTTTGTTAAAAATAACTACACAATTTGTCAAAGCTATTTATCCTGCACTCATTTTTTGCAAGATTCCCAGCTCAAGAGATAAGCCAACATCTGTACTGCATGAGAGGAAACAAAACTGTTAACTGTCAATCAGCATTAATGGACATATTCTCCATGGCAACACCTGTACCAATCACAGTCCACTTGCCAACCAATCAGCACTCTCTTATACGTTATAAATGTCAGTTTTCCCCCGAATTTATTTTCATACAAAGTGTACTGAGCATGATGCAAAGCTTCAATAAAATGTCTCTTTTCATCAATACTTAAGTTCTGTATTATTAAACAACTATTTCTATCTAACAAGGATCAAAGAGATAAACTAGGAGAATGTCGACCTATTAGACTAATGTCTACTTTGGGTAAGCTACTGGAACTTAGAGGCAGAGTGTTTGAGGAGGTAAGCAATGTGGAGAAGCAATGAAAGCACTTATCCTAATTTTGTAAGTATATACACTGCAATTTCAAAATATCAACTTATTTTTCACTTAAGTTTAATACTTCCAGAAAAGGTCAAGTCAATACAACTCATGCATAGTTTTGTTCACCGAAAGTGCTAATTCATGTTGGGCAGGCATTGTTTCCTGCCCACTTTGATTGACAGGACCCTCAACCTTCTGACTTATCACCCATGCTTCCACCCTTCCCCCTCCCCATCACTCACAACAGTGTGATCGTGTCCCCCTTGTCTTCACTTCTCATCCCACCAGCCGCCGCATTCAAAGGATCATCCCCTGCCATTTCAGACAACTCCACTAAAACGCCACCACCAAATACATCTCCCCCTCACTCCTCCTGTCTATATTTCTTCGGGATTGTTCTGTCCGGGACTCCCTAGTCCATTCCTCAACCACCAACGTCAAACACAGACCGGGTGATCACCTAGCAGAACACCTCCAGTCTGTATACAAGCATGACCCTGATCATGGCAGATTCAACATTCCCCAACTTCACTCTACCACCCTTTCCCCTTAAACCCCAAATTTCCTGACTAATCAAGAATCTATTTATCTCAACCTAAAATATATAGTCAGGGACATTAGCCCCACTGCTCTCTGAGTTATGAGTTCCAAAAGGAGATGCTTGAAGGGAAGAAATTCCTCTTAATCCCCAGTTTTAAACTGGTACCCCTTTATGCTCCGATGATGCTCTCTGGTCCTAGAATCTCCAAGAGGGGCAACATCCTCTTAGTATTAGGACATTATTAATGTTAACATTATTAATATTATATATATAAAATGTGTGTGTATACATAATCTATTTTAAAATCTTCCACCTATCTATATGTCCTATCAACTAATTATTTTATAAATTCCAAAGGCTGTGTTTATAATGTAACCAGGGATGAGGAAGTGCATTTTGAGAAGATTTGTAGCTCAGGTTGAGGTTCTGGATGTCATTTCCTGTGGGAAAATGCCACCAACACAGGAAATGACATCACCAACCCAAAGAAACCCAAACATATAAATAGAAAGTAGGAATCATCAGCAGTGCTTCACCCAGGGACAACTGAAAATGTTACCTAGTAGAGTGACAAAACATCTGAAAATGAACCTTCCAGCTCAGCGAGCAAACCTCCATCCAGGGATGAGGAACTTCAGTTAATTGGGGAGAACAGAGAGGCTGGGGTTATTCTTGTTACAGCAGAGAAAGTTAAGGGTTGGTTTAAAAAAGGTGTTCAAAATTATGAGGGACATTGTTTCGTTAAATAAGGAGAAACTGTTTCATGTGGCACTAAGTCAGTAACTATAAGGACACAGACATATACAACTGGCAAAAAATCCAGAAGAAAGCAGGTTTGTCGACACAGCAAAGATTGATCTACAATTTCATTGATTGCCAAGGGTCTGGGGCATATGTGGTGATAATGCCACTGGGCTAATAATCCAGAGGCTGAGGCTAACATTCTGGGGACATAGGTTTGAATTCTACCCTTGCTGCAGAGAGAAGTTAATTTCAATAAATAAACCTGGAATATGAAGCTAATCCCATTGATGGTAAGCGTAAGACCACTGTCAATTTTCATAAAGATATAATTAATTCATTATGTCCTTTAGGGAGGGAAATCTGCTGTTCTCACCCAGTCTGGATTACATGTGACTCTAGACCCACAGCAACATGGTTGACTCTTAAGTGTGTTCCAAAATGGCCTAGCAAGCTGCTCAACTTGTCCATCTAAGAGATGGACAATAAATGCTGATCTTGTTAATAATAAGGGCATCCTATGCAAGTTTAAAGAAAATAAATACATGAATAATTGTTGCTACAAGCTGCCGTAAAGGTTTCTATTGCAATCACAGTTTACCATTTTGAGATTGGCATCTCAGCGATCATTTGTTTATTGATTTCCAAAATTTGGAGTTGAGAAAGCATCTCCTGTTATTGCCAGAGGTGCAATTAAAAGGTTGGTTTTTAGAGGAAGTTGATGAATGGAGTAGATAATGAAGGTTGTGTGGTTTTAGGTTAATGTTTTGTGTTTTGAGAGAACTGAAAGTGAGAAATGTTTTTCTTAACTGATGCAAAACAGTTACAGACACTCTCAGGTTATTAAAGTGCTATTCTAGAAATGAGAAATAGTGAGAGGTAGAGGTCACTGTTCTCCCTATAAGAAATGATAACAGCTTCTGAGATGTCTTTGTACTTACATAGTCTTTCTTTTATCTTTACCTTTCTTCCCTTGATGGTTCCTACAATACAGTAAATCACAGTAAAGTAGCATTTCTCCAGGCACGAGAAGAGCCAAATATTATAGATAATGGAAATTGGAAATAAAACAGAAAATGATGGGAAGTATTCAGCATCCCAGGCAGCATCTGTGGAGAGAGAAACAGATTCCAAGTCTGATATGACTATTCTTCAGACCTTTAAAGAGTTTGAAAATGATTGCTTTTATACTTTCCACACGTGATGAAAAGTGAGTGGAACAGACAGTGTGGAGGCCCAGGGCAAAAGACAAAGGAGTTTCTAATTGGGGTAAAAGAGAAAATATAAAATGGGTGTATATTAAGGTGTGAAATGGTGAAATGGGTCCTCTCTGTTGAGACTAAAGTAATCAAGACACTTAGAAGACAAGATGCTGGTGTCGTGACACTCAACTTTAATATTATTGTAGAAGATTGACCAACACATCACTTACATTAAACCACAAAGGCATGTAAAAGAGGGTTCGTGCTTTTTAGTGTATATACCTTGTTATGTTGGTGTAATTAATAATGCTTTACCGTTTATTTGTATCAACATTTATCTTTTTTACTATTGCTCATTGCTTGAGTGTTTATAGCCGTTCCTCCTCTTCACATACTAATTCTGTACAAAGTTGTGGCTTTCCCGTCAAAAAGGTGTAACCATCCCTGATTTAATTAAATGTTGGAATGGTCTCAAGTAGCTGACTGGCCTCCTTTTGTTCCTATTCTTTTTTGACTCTCTTCAGTGAAAAACATTAAATATTAGATCCTTTCCCTTTAATGTAGCACTGTACAGGTGCACTGCTTTATGAATTGAATTGAATTGAATTTGTTGTCACGTGTACCGAGGCACAGTGAAAAGCTTTGTCTTGCGAGCAATACAGACAGATCACATAGTTAAGTAGCATAGATAAGTAAATAATAAGTAAGCAGCGACTAAAACAAAAACACACGTACAGGCAAATGTTAAGAGTTTGAGAGTATTGTAACAACAGGTGGGTAGAAACTGGTTTGAAACTGGTTGGTGCATGTGTTCAGGCTTCTGTACCTTCTCCCCAATGGTGGAGGTTGTAGAAGAACAGGGTGGGATGGATCTTTCAGAATACTGGCAGCCTTTCCTTGACAGCGGGCCTGGTAGATGGATTCTATAGATGGGAGGTTGGCTTTTGTGATTGTCCGGGCCGAGTTCACCACTCTCTGTAACTGTCTCCGATCTTGAATGGTACAGTTGCCATATCAGGTAGTGATACATCCAGACAGAATGCTCTCAATGGCGCACCTATAAAAGTTGGTAAGGGTATTCACCATCATGCCAAATTTCCTCAGTTGCCTGAGGAAGAAGAGATGTTGCTGGGCCTTTGTAACCAGTGCGTCCACCTGAAGAGTCCAAGAAAGCTTGTTGTAGATGACCACTCCCAGGAGCTTGACACTCTCTACTCGTTCTACTTCTGTGCTGTTAATGTGTAGGGGGGCATGAGTAACATCCCACCTAAAGTCAATAACAAGTTCCTTGATTTTACCAACATTGAGAGCTGGTTTGTTCTCAGTGCACCATTTTTCCAGGTCTTCCACCTCCCATCTGTAATCTGTTGCGTCGCCATCAGAGATTCGACCAAGTATGGTGGTGTCATCAGCGAACTTGTAAATGGCATTAGTCTGGTATTTGGCGACGCAGTCATGGGTATACAGTGAGTACAGTAGGGGGCGGAGTACGCACCCCTGTGGGGGTTCCAGTGTTAGCATTAGTGAGGATGAAATATTGTCCCCAATCTTCACTGATTGTGGTCTGTGGGTCAGGAAACCAAGGATCCAGTTGCAGAGTGGGGCTTCATCCAAGATCACTAAGTTTAGTAATCAGTCTCAATTTACAGAATAAAGTTGCATTTTTAAATAAACTTTAATATCATGTCAATTAAACAGCAGAAAATAATCATCCTTTGTCCCATTGCAAGGATGTTATTGCATCTGAAATCTGGTGTTACTAATGTACTTTTGGCTCAACAGCTCCAGAATCTGAAGACTTCTAGAGTTACAGGCCACTCTATCATCTTAATTACAAAATCTAGACTGACACTCCAGGGCATTGCTGAAGGAATATTCCACTTTCAGATGTGCCATTCTTTGGATGAAGCACAAACCAAAGCCCTGCCTGCCTTATCAGATGGACACAGGTCCCACAGCACCGTTTTAAAGAAGGAGAGAGGGGTTTTCCTTGGTTTCCTGGTCAATGGTTGTGCCTTAACAAGCATCATTAAAGCTGATCATTTGGTCATTATGTTGTGACCATAGGAACTGCCTGTGCACAAATTGACTGTCACATATACTTTACAGCAGTGATTATATTTCAAACGTACGTAATTGGCTGCACAATGCTTGAGATATTCAAGATTATGGTAGGCATTAATTAATGTGAGTTATTTTCTTAAATTTTCCTAATTTCCCTCTCACAGGGTTATATTTGTCGCTGCTTCACAAATAGTGTTTCATTTGATGCTGGGAGGAACCAATCAAAACATATTTGTGATGCCTCCACAGGTGAATAGACAGATGTTAGTCTAAATTCTTATATAAAAACATCCAGTCAAGCAAAACACTAAGAATATCATTGTATTGCCTGCATCTTCGGAGGTAAAGCGGTATAAAGGGAAAACCCCAAAAGAGCTTTGACTTTTTAAATGGCCTTTTGGACAATATTGACATTATCTTTGTTCTAGGAAAATATTTTTCCCACTCTGACTGTATTTAGTCACATCAGTGCTGGCTCAAACATAACCCTCACCAGAACATATTCATTCAGTCCTACCAGTTCAGTCACAACCTTTAACTGACCCCTTGGCTTCACACTGAATTGCTGGCAAAGGGATTGTATTCTCTGGTTAATGATATATAGTATCTACATGGATTGAAAAGTCGGGAGCTGTGCCCATTTTCTATTGTCCCATTAACTTATAACAGCATCTGTTCAGTGATTTTGGAATTGGCTACAAGCTGAATGGGCTGAGGAAGCAGCCGGAAACTGTCAGAGGAAATCAAGCATAAATGGAAGACCCTAAATTGAGGATATTACTTTCAGCCCATGCTCACATATGTGTGTTTGTAAATTGAAAGAAGGACATACAATAACAAATAAATATTTATCTCACCAACAAAGTTTACCCAGTAGATGGCAGCCTAAACAAACCTGTGATAAACTCACTAACTGGTACAGGGGAGCCATGATGTGGAGGTGCTGGTGTTGGACTGGGGTGGACAAAGTTAAAAATCACACAACATCAGGTTATAGTCCAACAGGTTTATTTGGAAGCACTAGCTTTCAGAGCGCTGCTCCTTTGTCAGGTGGTTGCGGACACCTGAGGAAGGAACAGCGCTCCGAAAGTTAGTGCTCCCAAATAAACTTGTTGGACTATAACCTGGTGTTGTGTGATTTTTAACTTGGTACAGGGAAGCACAGAAGGAGACAGCCTTGGAGATGGACGAGGATAATGCCTCACCACCTCATCCCTCTCACTCAAGTGGCCTTCAAGGTGTAGTTGCCACCCAAGGGCACACCTGAGCGGGAGGTGGCAACAGAGTGCAGCGTGAGGAGATCATTATAAAATCAACAGTTATAGGAGTAGGCCATTCAGCGTCTTGAGTCTCATCTGCCATCTGATAAGGTGCTTGTGACCATTTACCACCTCCCACTAGGATTTACAGCTATGTGCGAAAAACTAGTCTGCATCATCATGGGTGGCACGGTGGCCCAGTGGTTAGCACTGCTGCCTCATAGCACCAGGGTCCCAGGTTTGATTCCAGCCTGTCTGTGTGGAGTTTGCACATTCTCCCTGTGTCTGTGTGGGTTTCTTCCAGGTGCTCCAGTTTCCTCCCACAGTCCAAAGATGTGCATATCAGGTGAATTGGCCATGCTAAAATGCCCACAAGTGTTAGGTGCATCAGGCAGAGGGAAATAGGTCTGGGTGGGTTACTCTTCAGAGGGTCAGTGTGGACTTGTTGGGC
Organism: Chiloscyllium punctatum; assembly: GCF_047496795.1. Classification (NCBI taxonomy): domain Eukaryota; kingdom Metazoa; phylum Chordata; class Chondrichthyes; order Orectolobiformes; family Hemiscylliidae; genus Chiloscyllium; species Chiloscyllium punctatum. The sequence continues at coordinate 9,910,902 of NC_092765.1, forward strand.
CGAAGGGCCTGTTTCCACACTGAAGGGAATCTAATCGGTGATACCAGATGATACCAGGTCACACAGATCTGGGAGCTGAATGAAAAAGGACCTGATGAAGTCCTGTTGAACCAGGTTTTGTAAGTACTGTAAATAGTTCATGCATGTTCATTAGTGTACGCCAATAAGGTGCCTACTCCCCAGCTCTCAAAAGCAGCCAGAATCCAGTTGTGACATTTATATATTCCTTGCCAATCCCTGTAAGTGTTAACTCTCTTGTCAATCAAAAATCAGAGGAGACCTTGAGCAGGATTTATTCTCTGGGGAAACTTGAAACAGGTTAGGTCTGTTTCTGGGTCCCAAACCCTTGCTCCTATTTCCTGGGGAGAACTGATTTGTGTCAATGACAAATATAGAAATTGCTGGAAAAGCTCAGCAGGTCTGGCAATATCTGTGGAGAGAAATCGGAGTTAACGTTTTGGGTCAAGGGACCCTTCCTCAGAACTGATGGTAGCTAGGGAAATGTTAGTTTATATGCAGAAGATAGGGTGGGGGGAACGGGGTAAGGTGTAAATGGTAGGTAGGGACATTAATTCTGATTCCTCTCCACAGATGTTGCCAGATCTGCTGAGGTGTTCCAGCAATTTCTAATTTCGTCTCTGATTTACAGCATTCGCAGTTCTTTTGGTTTTGATTTGTGCCAATGTTGCTGTCACCATGTTACTGCATTTTTGGACTCAAGCTGCATTGTTCTACCATTATGGATTCTGCCTACTATGAAGTCTGGGTGTTGGGCGCCTGTACTGCACTCATGAAGTTGCTTTATTCAGCTAGACTGTTCCTATTCTGAATCAGCTACATTACAGTCTTTATCTGAGTGTAGCTATTGCCTGACTCTCAGAATGTTCTGTAAACATTTGAGCTATCTTCTAAAAGATAGCTGTCAGCTTGCTAATACAGTTATTTAGTATTTTTCTTCTTAAAGTCTCAATAGCCTGTGACTGTTTGGTATCAGAGTTACATAACTAATAAATTCATTCCCGTTGTAATACCAAAACAATTGCTCACAGTGATCACTGCTATGATCACTATGGCCCTTAGTTGGCCTGAAGACTGGCTCAGTGTCCAATTAAGGACAAGTTCTTGAAGGACAAACAAAGGCCTTTAGGAAATAGAAAATAGGAGCAGAAGCAGGCCATTTGACCCTTCGAGCCTCCTCTACCATTCAATAAAAATCATAGCTGATTATCCAACTCGGTCCCCTATTCCCTCTTTCTCCTTTTAATCCCTTTTACTTTAAGAACTATATCTCCTTCTTAAAAATATTCAGTGTTTTGGCCTCAGCCACTAGGAAGGGAAAGGAGACTGCAAAGAAAGATGATTTCTTTTTTTCATTGGCTTTGTTAGGCTCTCAGCAATCAGTGTGTGCTGCCTTACCATCCTGTTCTCGATTACCAGGGAGTCCAGGACCAGGGGTCGCAGTTTGGTCTCCAGTTTCCCCAGAGGCCAGATCCTGCCAAAGGTCACCTGATTTTTGATTGACAAGGGAGTTAACACTTGCGGGGACTGGCAAGGAATATATAAACATTGCAGCCAGATTCTGGCTGCTTTTGAGAGCTGGGGAGTAGCCACCATATTGGTGTACACTAATGAACATGTATGAATTATTTACAGTACTTACAGAATCTGGTTCAAGGTAGGCCAATTAGGACAGAAATAAGGAGAAATTACTTCACCTTGAGGTTGGTGAGCATGTGAAATTATCTGTCACAGAAAACAGTTGAAGCCAAAATATTTAATGTTTTGCTGTGAGCAAGAATATTCAGCGTTCATTTAACAAATATATTTTGAAAGGTATAAAACATTTCTCTTCAGTAAAATTGATTAAACTTCTTAATACTCTTGGCAGGGTAGTGAATCTGAGGAATTTTTCGCTGTAGAGGGCAGTAGAGGCTGGGTCATTAAGTATATTCAAGGTTGAGACAGACAGATTTTTTAATCAGTAAGGGAATCACGGTTCATGCGATAAGGTAGAAAAATAAAGTTCAGGATTATCAATTCAGTCATGATGTCATTGAATGGTGGAGCATGCTAAATGGGCTGAATGGCCCACGACTATACCTATGTCTATGGTCTTATGGCCTTAAATTTGGTTTCAGTACCTAGGCATCATAATGAGGCCAGATTTCATTGCCTCAAATAAAATGTTACAGTTGAGTGGCTTTCTAGGATATATTAGAGGGCATTTAAGATCAACCATGTGGAGGTAGAACTTTGTTTTATTTATGTGACTTTTGAATGTCAGTGGCAAGGCCACCACTAATTGTCTATCTCTAACTGCCTTTGAGGAAGCATCAGTGTCCCTCTCGAATGAAGGAGGATGATTACTGGACCATTTCAGTGAGCAGTTAAGGGTCAATTACTTTGCCATGAGTTTGGTACCACATGTTGGCCAGACTAGGAAAGGGCAACTGGTTTCCTGCCCTAAAAGATATTATTGAAGTAGTTTTATGTTTAAAAGCAATGTGACATCTTCATGATCACATTTGTAGCCAACACTTCAACTTTCTCTACTTCCGACACAAGATGGCAGCAGAGTGACAGGGCTGCGTGTGGGCTCTTGCCCAGAGCCCATCTGCTCCCTTCTGCTTTCCTTCTTTGTTTTACTTTTGCTTCTGCACTTTATTTTTCTTTTCTTTTGGTCTTTTTGTTTCCTTTCTGTGCTGGATTGATTGATAGCACTGTGGCAGCAGTGAGAGCGGGTGGCTTCTCCCAATGATGGGAGGCGGTGGCAGCAAGGATGTTCTCTCACCATTTGGGGTCAGCGGCAGCAGCAGCAAAGCTTCTCCAGTGATCAGGGACAGTGATGCCGATGGCAGTGGACTCTTCAAGATGGCAGAGTTGGCAAGGCTGAAGTGGGGCTCGTGACCTGGCGGCAGCCTGGCCTGACTTGGCAGAGGAGCAAGGGGACTCTTGCTGTGGGGTAAGTGTGGATTCAGCAATGACAACAAAGTGGGCCCAGCGCCAAACAGATGGCATCTGAAGTAGGGTGACTCCTATATTCCTGATGAAAGGATCTGCCCCGAAACGTCGACTTTCCTGCTCCTCGGATGCTGCCTGACCCACTGTGCTTTTCCAGCAACACACTCTCAACACTGATCTTCAGCATCTGTAGACCTCACTGTCTCCTGACTTCTACATTGGTGAGTCCAGCAATGGCAGCAGCAAGGTCGTTGCCAGACGGGGTCGTAACGACTGATTCTGAACTTCTTACTTATTTATTTTTTCTAATTTATTCCTGTCACCTATAATGCTGGACTCAGTTTTTTTTAACTTTTCTACTTTTTGTTTGTTTCCTAAGAATTTGATTTTAAGTATCTGTACCTAGCCTTTGTATTTAAAATGGTGCTGTAATATGGCGACTGTAAACTTTTCATGTACTTTGACTACATGTGACAATAAAGCTAATTCAATTCAATTCATATTTATTGATGCTAACCTTTTATTTGTTTGTTGTATTAGATTTATTTTTGAAATCAAAGTGCACCAGAAGGTCATTCAGTCCAATGTACCACACCTGAAGTAATTCAGTTAGTCCAATTGAATTCGTATTTTTTCCCATAGCCATGTAATGGAGAGATTTGAATTATGCTTTTAGGATAATCTAGTAATGCCACCATTATAACACCACAGTTCAGTAACCGACAATTATACAGGAATTGAATAATGCAGTAAAGCTTCAAAACAAGATTTTTTTTTAGACTTAAGTGCAGGGTGGAGGATTATTGCTTGTAGAATGTCTCTTAAATCCAGGGATGGAATTGACCTCCCAGCCTACTGAGACAGAAAATGGCACCAGCCTACATTAGAATGAACTACAATATGGAAAGGAAACCATGGTTTATTTTGAGCAAGAGCCTTTGGGCCTAATGCAAATCTGATCTTGGAAGTAAGTGTGGCTCCGTTCTACTGGAAGTCAGACAGGTTTTTCCAGGCCCTGGGGCCTGTTTTTGCTCCCATACCACCATCCCTGGGTTTCTTTATCTCCAGGGCTGAGCATCACAGACAATGCCACTGGAACAATCAAATCATTTTAACATTTCAGTAATCAATTTAGACTTGTTTTGAAACTCTTCAGGGTTTCGTTCCCACTTGGGATATAATTTTGATTTTGGGTAACAGTGAGCCAGCATCAGCCTATTTTAAACAAGCACAGGGAAAGCTGGAGAAATTCAGCAGGTCTGGCAGCATCTGTGGAGAGAGAAACTGAGTTAACATCTCGAGTCTGGTATGACCCTTCTTCAGAACCCTATTAAACCTATTTTACATCACTCTCAAATTGTATTTTCAATCGAGAGGGCTGTAATAATGTGAGCCACTTGTCTGGTATCACTCCCTATCCACTTTGAAGGCAAAATCACCATCCCCCCCCACCCACTTAATAACTTGCTCCCCTTAATTTCCAGTTTGGTCTGTGTTTACTTGTTTACAACAGTTGCATTAATGTAGCACAGACAGAAATCTAACAGACATATGCAAACCTGGAGTTAAAAGTAGAAGACAAATGAAATCAATGTTTTTTTTTAAATAGCTTACAATGGCAGACTTAATTCCACCACGTGAGGGCACACTAACAGCAACAATCATTTTAAAATTTTGTTATGTATTGTTATATGCCTTTTAAGATCATTTGAGCTCTTAATTTAGTGAGCTGATTTGTTTAATCCAATTTCCTGCCTTATATGATCTCACCCATTTAGGCCACTATAATTACTTTTGTGTAGGCACAGCAATGATTAGAAAGGCAAATGGAATGTTGGCAGTTATTGCAAGAGAAAGTGTGAATGTTTAACTGCAGCTGAGCAGGGCGTTGGTGAGACCACATCTAGAGTACTCCTTTGGTCTCTGTATTTCAAAAAAAGATATAATTACTTTAGAAGAAATTCAGAGAAGGTTCGTTCAACTCATTCCTGGGATGATGGGTTTATCTTCTGAAGACAGGTTGGGCCTATACCCACTGAAGTTTGAAGAATGAGAGGTGATTTTATTGAAATATTTAAGATCTTGAAATGATGGGATAAAGTGGTTATAGGGAGGATGTTTGGGGAGAATAGAACATACTTAAAATTAATAGAGATATGGCAATTTTTGTTTACTCACAAATGGTCATTTGTCTGTGGAATTCCCTTCCCTAGAAAGAAGTGGAAGATGGGTCAACTATTTATCCAAGGGTAAGTGAGATAGATTTTTTTGATTGACAGGATTGTTCAGGGATATGAAAGGCAGACAAGAAAGTGGAGCTGCAGCCAGATTAGCCATTGAGTGATAAAGTTACAGAGAAGATTTCACGGAATACAGGGAAAACTTGCCATCTGGATACAGAATTGGCTCAAAAGTAGAAGACAGAGGGTGGTAGTGGAGGGTTGTTTTTCAGACTGGAGGCCTGTGACCAGTGGAGTGCCACAAGGATTGGTGCTGGGTCCTCTACGTTTTGTTATTTAAATAAATGATTTGGATGCGAGCATAAGAGGTACAGTTAGTAAGTTTGCAGATGACACCAAAATTGGAGGGGTAGTGGACAGCGAACAGGGTTACCTCAGATTACAACAGGATCTTGATAGGATGGGCCAATGGGCTGAGAAGTGGCAAATGGAGTTTAATTCAGATAAATGCGAGGTGCTGCATTTTGGGAAAGCAAATCTTAGCAGGACTTATACACTTAATGGTAAGTCCTAGGGAGTGTTGCTGAACAAAGAGACCTTGGAGTGCAGGTTCATAGCTCCTTGAAAGTGGAGCCACAGGTAGATAGGATAGTAAAGAAGGCATTTGGTATGCTGTCCTTTATTGGTCAGAGTATTGAGTACAGGAGTTGGGAGGTCATGTTGTGACTGTACAGGACATTGGTTAGGCCACTGTTGGAATATTGCATACAATTCTGGTCTCCTTCCTATCGGAAACTTGATGAAAGTGTTCAGAAAAGGTTTACCAGGATGTTGCCAGGGTTGGAGGATTTGAGCTATAGGGAGAGGCTGAACAGGCTGGGCTGTTTTCCCTGGAGCATCAGAGGCTGAGGGGTGACATTATAGAGGTTTACAAAATTATGAGGGGCAAGGATAGGGTAAATAGGCACAGTCTTTTCCCTGGGGTCGAGGAGTCCAGAACTAGAGGGCATAGGTTTAGGGTGAGAGGGAAAAGATATAAAAGAGACCTAAGGGGCAACTTTTTCACGCAGAGGGTGGTACGTGTATGGAATGAGCTGCCAGAGGAAGTGGTGGAGGCTGGTACAATTGCAACATTTAAGAGGCATTTGGATAGATATATGAATAGGAAGGGTTTGGAGGGATATGGGCCGAGTGCTGGCAGGTGGGACTAGATTGGATTGGGATATCTGGTCGGCATGGATGGGTTGGACCGAAGGTTTGCTTCCATGCTGTACACGTCTATGACTCTATGACTCTATGTAAAACATGGAAAGAAACCCTTCAGTCCAACTCGTCCATGCTGCTCAGATATCCTCAATTAATCTAGTCCATTTGTCAGCATTTGGCCCATATCCCTCTAAATCTTTCCTTTTCACATATCCATCCAGATATCTTTTAAATGTTGTAATTGTACCAGACTCCACTACTTACTCTGGCAATTCATTCCATACATGCATCACCTTCTGTGTGTAAAAAGTGCCTGTCAGGTCCCTTTTAAATCTTTCCCCTCTCACCTTAACCTATGCCCTCTAGTTTTGGACACCCCTACCCTGGGGAAAATACCCTTACTATTCATCCTATCCAATGCCCCCCATGATTATATAAACATCTATAATGTCAATGATTTTATCTAATGGCATTACAGGGCCAAATACTCTGTTCCTGCTTCAAAGTCCCATGTTTGTATGTATAGGATCAGTAGAAGTCATTCAATCCTTTGAGCCTGCTCTGTCATTCAATTTGATCATGCGCTTAAAGCCACTTAATTGCCTATTCCCTGGACACATATGTTTAAGAATAATTTATTCCTTTCTGTCTTGAAAACATCAAATGCACGTCGACATCTACAACTTTCCTGGAGAAAGGATTCCAGATCTTTCCTGCCCTTTATGTGTTGGTGACGGGAATGTGAGATTGGTGGGAAAATGCTTCCTGATTTATTTTCTAATAGCCCTGCTCTGATCTTTATATGTTCTTCATTCCTGCATTAAATAAAGTATTTTCTGTGTACCTATACTATTAAATCCTTCTTACATTTTTAAACCACCTGATCAGATCATCTCGTAATTTACTTGACATAAAAGAATTATGCATTCTGTCCTGATAATTTAACTCTCTCTCTCTACTGTTTGTATCATTCTGGTGAGCCTGTACTGCACCCAGTTGGGGCCATTGTATCCTTCCTTGAGGTGTAAAACTGGAAGCAGTTACTCCATATAGAATCTGATGCTGGTTCTTTACAACTTCCTCCTCTTTGTAATTCAGATCACATTGAGTCATAGGTCATTGTTTCATTTAGCTCCTTAGGAGCATGTGCATGTGCATGTGTAGACATTGAATGAGACACCAACTGGGTACAGTGGCTTTAGACCCACAGAAACAGCCTTACATTATCCATATAGGATCAGCCCAAAAGTTGTGATTTCAGAGAGGGGTCAGGGTCGCCAAGCTGGTCACTGCAAATTGGAGTTTGCCCAAAAAATTGCTTCCACTCTATCATTATGACTTCACCAGAAATGCAGCACAAACTCCAGTTACGTACATTGACATTATTTCAGGAGCGGGGAACAGCACACAGGAAATGTGGATTAAAAGGTGCATGCAATTAACACTTGGTGTATTTAGAAGATGCAAGAGTCTCTGTGCCCAAACAAACTAAGAACATCATTGAAAAAAATATTTTTCCAGTGCTGAAATGTAGGATTTATTGTAGTTGGAAATTTGCACACTCATTTTTCTTAGGCACGCAGCTTTACTTTTAATTGTTCTTTCTGTTCCACTAGAAGGCATAATCTACTTTCATATTACTGCATTTCATTAAAAGCATCACGACTTGAGGTTTCTGTGTAAATGGGGAGGAAAAATGTATTCGTCACACCCTCTTGATCACAACTTGTGCACTGAGCCTTTTATCAGCTTTCTAATGTTCAAAGGCAGTGCCCTGTCCTGATTAAGCCAACTGCTTATTTATCTACACTACCATGCAGCAATGTACAAATTTCTAGAACAAAGAAATGCATTAAAGAACTATTCCCTTGAAAGTTCGGGGAAAGCCATGTCTGGTCAATAAACAAAATTCTGAACATTTGCATTCAGCTCTTGTTCAGCTCATTGCATCATATCTATCTCAGGCACCCATCCATACAAATTCAATTCTTCCACAGCTGCTGTTGGCTTCTATGCTTCCATCCTGGGTTAATTGTCCACAAACACACTGCACTGGTTCCCCATCTGCTCCAGTTTCAGTGCTCTTGCTGTGAAATATCTTAATTTCCTGGTTCCCCATGAGATTGTTCTCCCTCTGTCTGTCTGCCATTGTGCTTCACACTTTCTGAGGTTGAAGACCTCATCCATCAAAATAAACCACCCATTATTTTCAAACAAGAAAATACACCTTATGGCATTTTCAAATGTCTACCCTTCATTAAAAAAGCAGTCTGGTGAAACAAATGTGCCAGAAGCTGCCTGAACCGCTCCTTAGCTCCTGTATATTTTATTTCAGTTTGGAACGTGAAGCATTTGCAGTTGAATCCTCTGAATTGATTCTCCTATATTACCCAAGGAACAGGAGAATCGATGTTTCAGGCATAAGGCTTATGACCGAAACGTCGATTCTCCTGTTCCTTGGATGCTGCCTGACCTGCTGCGCTTTTCCAGCAACACATTTTCAGCTCTGATCTCCAGCATCTGCAGTCCTCTCTTTCTCCTCTCCTATATTACCACCACACTAGAATCTGTCGAATTAGGGTCTATACAAAGGTCTGGCCTACACAACTGAATTATTTAGTCCCTCTACTGCTGCAGACACCAAATTCACTTTATTATCATCTAAATAATACTCCCTATTTTAGAAGAGTAAACCACTTTGCTAATTCTTATCTCTATAATTCAAAAAACGTTTCCAGTCTTGTCATCAGTTTTTTTGGCCAATATTTGAAAGCAAGCATGAATCATAGATCAATAACAGCATAAAACAAGGACATTTGGCTATTCAGCACATGCCAGGAATCTGAATAAACAATTTAATTTTTTTTAATTTCAAAAATATACTTTATTCATAAAATATTTTGAAGATCTGTACAATTGGTCATGCCATACATACGTAAACATTCTATTTCTTTGCATACAGAGGTAGAGTAATCAGTCGTATATACAGGCCTGTACGTTTACTATCCATATAATTAGCTGGGAGGTCAGCGGAGCCCACTTACTGAGTGGGCCCCCTGTTCTTTGGCAGGCAGACGTTACACGGTGGTCTTTCCTCACCGCGCCTTGGTGGCAGCTGCCCCAAGCTTGAGCGTGTCCCTCAACACTTAGTCCTGGACCTTGGAATGTGCCAGTCCACCACACTCAGTCGGGGTTAGCTCCTTCAGCTGGAAGATCAACAGGTTTCGGACAGACCAAAGAGCGTCTTCACCGAGTTGATGATCCTCCAGGCACAGTTAACCATAGGACATAGGAGTGGAAGTAAGGCCATTCGGCCCATCGAGTCCACTCCGCCATTTAATCATGGCTGATGGGTATTTCAACTCCACTTACCCGCATTCTCCCCGTAGCCCTTAATTCCTTGTGACATCAAGAATTTAGCAATCTCTGCCTTGAAGACATTTAGCGTCCCAGCCTCCACTGCACTCCATGGCAATGAATTCCACAGGCCCACCACTCTCTGGCTGAAGAAATGTCTCCGCATTTCTGTTCTGAATTGACCCCCTCTAATTCTAAGGCTGTGCCCACAGGTCCTAGTCTCCTCGCCTAACAGAAACAATTTCTTAGCATCCACCCTTTCCAAGCCATGTAAGCCAGTTGATGTCTGCCTTAGTGTGCGTCCCAGGGAACAGACCATAGAGCACGGAGTCCCGCATAACGGAGCTGCTCGGGACGAACCTCGACAAACACCACTGCATTCCTCTCCAGACTTCCTTTGCATAGGCACATTCCAGAAGGAGGTGTGTGACAGTCTCGCCCCCTCCGCAGCCACTTCGAGGGCAGCGTGTGGTGCAGCAGAGACTCCGGGCGTGCATAAAGGATCTCACAGGCAGAGCCCTTCTCACCACCAGCCAAGCCATATCTTGGTGTTTGTTGGAAAGTTCTGGCGATGAGGCATTCTGCCAAATGACTTTGACAGTCTGCCCAGGGAACCGCTCAACAGGACCCGCCCTCTCCTTTTCCCGAAGGGTTTCAAGGGCACTACGTGCTGATCACTTCCTGATGGACTTGTGGTCAAAAGTGTGTTTCTTCATAAATTTCTCCAGGAAAGACAGGCGATACGGAACGGTCCAACTACTTGGAGCGTTCTGCGGCAACGAGGCCAGGCCCATCCTTCACAACACTGGGGACAGATAGAACCTCAGTACATAGTGACACTTGGTGTTTGCATACTGGGGATCCATGCACAGCTTGATGCAGCCACACACAAAGGTGGCCATCAGGGTGAGGGTGACATTTAGTGTGTTTTTTCCCCCGTTGCTCAGAGCTTTGTACATCGAGTCCCTTCGGACCCGGTCCATCTTTGATCTCCATACGAAATGGAAGATGGCCCGGGTGACTGCGACGGCACAGGTTCTCGGAACAGGCCAGACCTTTGCCACATATAACAACACTAACAATGCCTCACACCTGATGACCAGATTTTTACCCGCGATGGAGACGACTGTAGCTTCCATCTGCCCAGTTTCTGCCTCACTTTCTTGAATGCGCTCCCCCCAAGACTTGGCGCATCCCCCAGCCCCTCCGAACCAAATACCCAGCACCTTCAGGTGGTCAGTCCTGACGGTGAAGGGGATTGAGGATTGGTCGGCCCAGTTCCCGAAGAGCATGGCCTGGCTCTTGTCTCGGTTGACCTTGGCTCTCGAGGCCTGTTCGAACTGGTCACATATGCACAAGAGTCTGTGTACAGACAGCGGATCCGAGCAGAAAATGGCGACATCATCCATGTACAGGGAGGCCTTAACCTGCAGGCCCCCCACTGCCAGGAATAGTCACCCCCCCTCAGGCTCGCATCCTTCCTGATGGGCTCGGCAAATGGCTCTATGCAGCACACAAACAACGCAGGAGAGAGAGAGCAGCCCTGCCTGACTCCAGATCTGACTGGGAAACTATCTGATTCCCACTCATTGATTGAGACTGCACTGACTAAGTTGGTGTAGAGCTGTAAGATCCAATTGCAGATTCCCTCCCCAAAACCCATTTTGGACAGAACATCTCTCATATATTTATGAGATATTCGGTCAAAGGCTTTCGCCTGGTCCAGGCTGGTGAGGCAGGGTCCAACCCCCTGTCCTGCACGTAGGCAATCGTATCCCTGAGGAGTGCGAGACTCTCAGCAATCTTTTTAATACTTCCATCCCCCAGTTCTATCCCCATGGCCCTTTTCCTACAACACTATCAATTTCTCCCTTTCAGTTTCCCCTTCTATCCCCACTTGAAAGTGATGGTTGCATCTGCGTCTATTATCCAATTGCAACAGATTCCAGATAGTAAGTAACCACCACATAAAAACATTGTTCCTGTTGTCAACTTTATGTTTTTCTGCTAGTAACTTCAAATCTGTGTCTTCTGGTTCTTAACATTTATGTTAGTAGGGGCAGTTTCTCTCCAATCCTATAGCAAGCAACTCACCTTGTGACTTCCTAGACCTTCCCAGAGCAAAGGCATAGTCTTTGTGATGGAATATGCTCCGCTTGTCTGGATAAGCATAACTCCATCAACACTCAAGATGCTCAATACCATCCAGGTCAAAGTTAAACTTTACCTGTCTTTTCCTGTTATTATTTTGAAGATTTCAATCAGATCACTTTTTAACCTTTTAAATTCTAGACAAATCAGGCCTAATTTATATCATCTCCCCTCATACCTTAACCCCTGAATTCCAGAACAAAAACACAAATTGCTGGAAAATCTCATCATGTCTGGCAGCATCTGTAGAGAGAAATCAGAGTTAACCTTTTGGGTCCAGTGAACTTTCTTCAGAACTCCAGTTATTTCAGGTATCATTTTTGTAAACCTACACTGTATTACCTCCAAGACCAATATTTTCTTCCTAAAGTATGGTGTCCAGAACTGCTCACAGTACTCTCAGTAGTGTCTCATCATTTCTGGTGAGTAGCTGGCATAAAGGATATCTGACTGTACACACAGATGGTAAAATTACAGTCAATTCACCACCTCTATATTTACTGTGAACTAAACCTGTTTATTAGGAGCCAGAAAATGATCATCTTTAAAGTAGCGTTTACTCTTCATCTTCTGTTTGGTGTTGATACTGCTACTGAGGATTATAACAGTAGCTTTTTTTAAGATTAGATTTCCTACAGTGTGGAAACAGGCCTTTTGGCCCAACAAGTTCACACCAACCTTCCAAAGAGTAACCCACCCAGACTCATTGCCCTATATTTACTCCTGACTAATGGGCAATATGAGCAATTTAGCATGGCCAATTCACCTTACCTGCACATCTTTTTGGAATGTAGGAGGAAACCAGAGCACCCCAACGAAACCCACACATATCAAATTCAAGAACTTTAGCGTCTGAACACTTTCTTCCACGTCCTTTACCCATCCCACACGCCAAGCCCTGTCATCACATGGGCTGCTTTCAGCACTCCCAATCCATTTTCACCTTCTTATGGTCCCCATTCTCAGCTTTTCTTTCTCCTTGGCTTATCCATCCCTCTGTTTGCCTAACTGTCTTTCTTTGTCTCTGAGCTCCATCTCCATCTATTGCTTACTTCTTCACCACATCCCCATCTCACCTCCTCACTCCTCTCCCCTCCCCTCACCACTACTGTCTTCAGCATATTCACCACTTTTTCCTAGCTACTTTCAGTTCTGAAGAAGGGTCACTGGATCCAAAACATTAACTCTGCTCTCTCTTCATAGATGCTGCCAGACCTGCAATTTCTGTATTTGTTGTAGTTATACAGCTTCCTAATTATTGCTGGAAGTCACAGTGCTTTCTGCAAGTAAACAGATAAAACCAACCAGAAGGTCCATTAGGAATTGCAACCACTCATTGTTTTGATGTCAGTTATCCTTCTTGATGAAGGCTCTACTTGGCTTACAACCTCTTTTTGCTCTGGCTTGCTGCCCATATGAGAGATTAGAGTTGATTTCAGATTGCAATTTCCAGCAGCTTCGCTCTCAGCACATCGAAAAGATAAACCTTGTTTATCCTGACATCCAACTAAATGCTAGAACATTAATGATGATACTATATTCACTCAAGGACTGGTGTCATTCCTAGATCAATTATTTGAAACATTATATAAGGTGCTATGTATTTTAGGAAATGTGTGAAAATGCTATAATGTGCTACATGGTATGCATTAATTCAGCTGGAAGCAGATGGAAAATTCTAATCTTGTGTTGTCGTTTGGATTTGACTCAAGAATGACTAGGGTCCTCAAAGATTTAAGATACAGGCAGCCTGCCAGCCAGTAAGATAGTGGATCTAATTCAAGTCTCTAACACAAAATCTGGGACTTAGATTAATGTAATTTATATTGGGTATGAATATTACTTTAAAATATTATCCCCAGACACAGACAATTTTATGGTGCAGTTGGAGATCTGAAGTGAGCAGGCTCAGCTAGAAGTTCAACTTGTGGTTTCATTAACCACCCAGAATCCATAATTTTTTTCTGCGTTGTTCCTGACTAACCTGTCAAAGAACTTAATGGGGGAGTAATTGGTGGGTGTTGCAGCCATTACCTGAGATTAAAATGGATACAAAGCAGACCAGTTTCATTGTGATACAACTTAGGTTCAATTTGCAGAGTCACACCCTCTTCCAATTTCATGTGGCCCACTTTTACTCTGATGGCTTCCCAAATTAGAGCTAGGTCCTTTCTGTTTGATTATTAGGAACTTATTAGCAATTATCCAGCCTCAGGAGAATGGGCAGCGCTTGACCTACTTTGAAATCTCTTGTGACCTACATAGCCACCAGTCAGAAACCAGGAGAGTTCCTCCAATTTGACAGGCACACTGTAACATAAACATACCATTCTCGGGTTCTGCCCAACCACCACTCTTATCAAGGGAAGCCACAGAATTTTACTTTCCTGTAAGGTACACTGCATTGTTTTTTCCCACTTCTGCAATTCAATATGGAATAAATATTCTGGATTTATCTCTTCTGTTCCAAGACAGTCCTATACATATCGAGAAGATCATCTCTCAGACACCTCTTTCCTATCTCCAAAATACACGTTCACCCAATCAGTCCTCCTAATTCAGATCTCAGACACTTGGGGTGGAACTTAATATTTGGAGACACGGGATGTTTAATTAGTTAGGTGTGTGCCAGATAGATACCTCACCACTTTCCTGCCTCTGCCCTAATTAAGCCTGAAGTAGGATGGTTTGTGGACAGCCTTCCAGCCCCATAACCAATTGCGGCCCTGAAGTCAATGCTCCCTCTAAGCAGTGGGATCTGACTGGTTGAACAATGTTCCATTAGCCTGAGTTTTACTTTTGTAGACCTAGAAATAGCAGCTATACATATTGTTACTTTTGTTTAAATTTATAATATGCATTGTCATGCATACCTTGAATAATGTTTTTGAATTATATATGTAAAGATCAAAAGAGCTCCTTATGAACTGTATTTGAACGTGGTGAAAATGCTGGCTTAAAGCTGTGATTCTCTACAAGAATTCCTTTCAAGTTTGCACATAAAACAGAATGCTGTTATCTATTAAATTATATTGTACAGCTGCTGGCAAAATGTATGTTTTAAGATCCAGAATGAATGGATTTTAAGAAAACATCACCCTGGAACCTGGCCATTTGTCTGCCATAGCTACAGAAAGACAGCATAAATGAATAAGTTGTTCAGTTCATATGGCTTTTTTATACTTAATGTCCCATCCTCCATTTGATTTTTTTTATCATCCTTCTAAGTACCAACCCGTACTCTCACAATCTATCTTGCAACATGGTCAATAAGAAACATAAGGGGGATAAAAAACAACTGAGCTAACTGATCGTCAATGATGAAATGCCTGCTTCCCCAGGTCCAGCTAAGATTGGGACCTTGTGGGAAATCAAGGCACACACCCACTGATATTAGTTTTTAAAATATATTTACTTTAACCCCAAATCCAGCATGTTGAGGTTGCTTCCAGAGTGTTACCATTTAGAAATTAACTTGTGTAATTTTCACACTGAAATATTATGACATTGCATTTTCTGCTACTTTAAACGGACAACACACCTATTGTTTTGTTTCTTCCCAATTACTTCTTATTCTTTCAACAATATTTGATTACCCCATAAGGTATGAATCTGCCCAAGATTAGAATATTGCTCCTAAATCTGAGATGATAAACTTTTAGCACCTCAATAGAAAATGAGAAAAAAAAACTTAACATTGAATATGCAATCCATCTTTCACATATGCCTGGATCCTTCTGCTTCTGCATCCCATTTAGAATTGTACCTCTTACTTTAAATTGACCGTCCATGTTCCTCCAAGCAAAATACATCCCTTCACACTTCTCTGCATTGAACCTCATCTGCCACCCATCTGTCGATTCTACAAACTTCTCTCAGTCCTTTGGGAGTTCTGCACTTTCTTCCTCACAGTTGACAATACCTATATACCTGCAAACTTTGAAAGTCTCCCCTGCACACTGTGATCTAGAGTCATAGATTCACAAACTCATACAGCAGGGAAACAGACCCTTCGGTCCAATCAGACCATGCTGAACATAAACCCAAACTAAACCATCCTATCAGCCTGCTTGTGACTGATATCCCACCAAACCTTTTCTATTCATGTACTTATCTAGTTAAACATGCTTTCTCCTTTTCAAATCTATGCTGCTCATCTTAAACAACCTATCGTTTTCAATGAGACTACTAATTTTATCTTGGGCAATTGTTTTTCGAAGCTTCCTCACCATTGAAGTTAAACTGATTTGTATTTGCTGGGATAATCCTTAGGAAGGATTTGATGCTTGCAATTCTCCATGTCAATGGTTGACATGCTCTGGGGAGTGAAGAGATGAGTTACAGGATTCTCTTCTGACACCTTCCCTTAGTCTAGGGAAGACTTAAAGATTATTGTCAGTGTCCATGCAATTTCCACTGTCACGTCCATCAATATTCTTGGATGCATCCCATTGATCCGGATATCTTGTCAAAATTAGATACCAATAATCTATCTCTTCCTTATCAATTTTGAACCCATCAAGTAACAGAGTTTCCCTCTCTGTCATCATTACCTGGTACCATCCACTTCCTTGGTAAAATCAACTGCAAAATATTTACATAATACCTCAGATGATCATCCAGTCTCCATGTGTAAGTCCCCTTTTTTGGTCCTGTATCAGTCTCATTCCTTCTTTTACCATTCTTTTACAATGTTTACGTTAAGGAAGACTTTGGGTCTCCACTTTATGTTGGCTGCTAATATTTTCTGTAACTCCTCTTTGGTTTTTCACCACCCCTAATACCAACCTGCCTATAAATCTGCATTGAACTCTTTAGACTCACAGCTTCAACTTGTTGATTAGTTTGGACATTCTCATTCAAAGTCAGCAATTGACATCTTGGTGAAAACAACATATCATAGAGTAATAGAGATGCACAGCACAGAAATAGACACTTTGGTCCAACTTGTCCATACTGAACAGATATCCTAAACCTATCTAGACCCATTTGCCAGTACATGGCCCATATCCCTCTAAAACCTTCCCATTCATACACCCATCCAGATACCTTTTACATATGTAATTGTATCAGCCTCCACCACTTCTTCTGGCAGCTAATTCCATTTATGCACCATCCTCTGTGTGAAAATATTGCCCCTTAGGTACCTTTTAAATTCTTCCCCTCTCACCCTAAATCTATGCCCTCTAATTCTGGACTCACACACCAAGGGAACAGACCTTGTCTACTACCCTATCCATGCCCCCCATGATATTACTTACCTCTATAAGTCACCGCTCAGCCTCTGACGCTCCTGGGAAAACAGCCCCAGCCTATCCAGTCTCTCCCTATAGCTCAAACCCTCCAATCATGGCTGCATCCTTGTAAATCTTTTCTGAACCCTTTCAGTTTTCACAACATCCTTGCTTTGTATCGCAGCTCTTTGATTTTTAACTCATTTTCCAGTTTCTTTTTCTTGTTTATTGAGAAAACATATGATTCCTTTCCAAATTTGCTGGCACAAACCTTTCACAGTTCTGGTGGCCTGAACGTTATTAGCACTCTATATCAGTTTGGAACTAAAATCACCTTGGCTGGGGTGACTGGTTCACCTGAACAGACCTGAAAAATGTGGTCTTCCTGCTCAGAGAAAATTGTTCTCTGCTTCTGAAGCATAGTCAAAAGCTACTCCAATGCCCTCTGGTTTACTTATGAACTCAACAATATAAACATTCCGGGTAAAAACAAGGACTGCAGATGCTGTAAACCAGAGTCTAGATTAGAGTGGTGCTGGAAAAGCACAGCAGGTCAGGCAGCATCCAAGGAGCAGGAAAATCTACGTTTCGGGCAAAAGCCCTTCATCAGGAATAGAGGCAGGGAGCCTGCAGAGTGGAGAGATAAATGAGAAGGGGGTGGGGGTGGGGAGAAAGTAGCATAGAGTACAATAGGTGAATGGGGCTGGGGATGGAGGTGATAGGTCAGAGAAGAGGGTGGGGGAAGGTAGCAAAGTGTACAATGGGTGAATGGGGGTGGGGATGAAGGTGATAGATCAGAGAGGAGGGTGGAGTGGATAGGTGGAAAGGAAGATAGGCAGGTAGGACAGGTCATGAGGGCAGTGCTGAGCTGGAAGGCTGGAGTTGGGTTGAGGTGGGGGAAGGGGAAATGAGGAAACTGGTGAAATCCACACTGATGCCCTGAGGGTTGAAGTGTTCCGAGGTGGAAGATGAGGCGTTCTTCCTCCAGGCGTCCGGTGGTGAGGGAACAGTGGAGGAGGAGGCCCAGGACCTGCATGTCCTCGGCAGACTGGGGGGGGGCGTTGAAATATTGGGCTAAGGGCAGTGGGGTTGATTGGTGCAGGTGTCCCGCAGATGTTCCCTAAGGTGCTCTGCTAGCAGGCGTCCAGTCTCCCCAATATAGGGGAGACTGCATCGGGAGCAACGGATACAATAAATGATATTGGTGGATGTGCAGGTGAAACTTTGATGGATGTGGAAGGCTCCTTTGGGGCCTTGGATGGAGGTGAGGGAGGAGGTGTGGGCATAGGTTTTGCAATTTCTGCGGTGGCAGGGGAGGGTGCCAGGAAGGGAGGGTGGGTTGTTGGGGGGCGTGGACCTGACCAGGTAGTCACGGAGGGAACGGTCTTTGCGGAATGTGGAAATAGGTGGGGAAGGAAATATATCCCTGGTGGTGGGGTCCATATGGAGGTGGCGGAAATGTCATCGGATGATGTGGTTTATGCGAAGGTTGGTAGGGTGAAAGGTGACCACCAGGGGGATTCTGTCCTTGTTACGGTTGGAGGAATGGGGTTTGAGAGCAGAGGGACGGGATGTGGATGAGATGCGTTGGAGGGCATCTTTAACCACATGGGAAGGGAAATTGTAGTCTCTAAAGAAGGAGTGTTCTGTGGTGGAACTGGTCCTCCTGGGAGCAGATGCAGTGGAGGCAGAGGAATTGGGAATACAGGATGGCATTTTTGCAGGAGGTAGGGTGGGAAGAGGTATAATCCAGGTAGCTGTGGGAGTTGGTGGGTTTGCAAAAAATGTCGGTGTCAAGTTGGTCATCATTAATGGAGATGGAGCGGTCCAGGAAGGGGAGGGAGGTGTCAGAGATGGTCCAGGTGAATTTAAGGTCAGGGTAGAATGTGTTGGTGAAGTTGATGAATTGCTCAAACTCCTCATGGGAGCACGAGGTGGCGCCAATGCAGTCATCAATGTAGGGGAGGAAGAGGTGGGGAGTGATGCCAGTGTAACTACAGAAGATGGACTGTGCCGGTGTAACTATGGCTATTAACATTGAAGTTGTCCAGCCAGGCATATATCTTCTTAGAAATTATGTATTTAGATCGCTGTTCCAAATAACTTTCTGAAAAAAAAACTCAGAGCTAACAAAAATCCGTCTTTTATTTCAAAGTCCAAATTTCAAGTAATAATAATTTGTAAATATTATATCACTGACTATCTTTCCTGTGAAAGCTACTAAGCTCCTGACTTCATTGCAACCTTGGTCCAATCATGGATAAAAGAGCTAAACCCACGAGGTGAGGTTACAGTAATTGCCTTTCAGGCTACCACCACTGCCAGCCCATTGTTTGTGCAGTTAAACAGAGTTGGAACCATATTGTGGGATAGATTTGCTGCCATCAGCCTATTTAGGTGTAGGGATCAATGGTGCCTGCTTGGCCTAGTGTGGTAAAAGTAAATCGCATTCTGGTCTAACCAGTAGAGGCTTTGGTATTGTACAAGAAGTAGTTTATTGAATGGTCACAACTAGTTACAGATTATATTGACAACATAGGCATTGTTATAGAGACTATGCAGAGAACTTGAATGTTGGGTTTTAATCCTTTGAAATCCAAAATTGTTCTGCCCACAAAAACAAAAGATGTCATAACTGGGCTGAAGTTTAAGGCACTCCTCAATATAAATCATTTCAGACCATTACATATGTATACAACAATTAGCACATTGCTACTTGTGGAACCTGGCTACATGTAAATTGGCCGGTGCATTTCCAACAATACAACATGTTAAAAAAAAAATTATAAAGCTATTTGTGAAAACCTAGGCTTGTGAAAAACATAACCTTTCATAGTTCACTATTTTGATTTCACAGGAAGAAAAGCATTGTTTTCCAATTAGTTCATAAATTCAGATGTTCAGTCATCACAATTGTTTCAGTTTTCCAGTTTGCATGGTGGTAACTGATACTGAGACAAGTGCAATGGCATTATTAATCACATCATTGTTTTTGTTTCAGTGGCAACTTCAGAATTAGTGCAACTTCAAGACTTACTAAGATTGAAGTTCAACACTGTTAAGAGTATAATGATGAAGTGTGGTTAATATTATACATGAACTTCCACAACTGCTTGAATTGAAAATTCTATTTCATCCAAAAGCAAATTGTAAACATGCAAGTTGAATTCTATAATAAAAATGTTGAAATTCAACATATCTTATTTGAATTACAATACCCCATTGGTGATTTATGATGTACCTTGAACTATTCACTTGATCCTCTTGATATTGCCTCAACAAAATGTATTCTACCAACAGTCCAAATAAACCAACCAATTAATCCAGAGTGGAAAAGAGAGTATTTTCACAAGTTAACAGCCTTTTAAGTTGTTCAAGCCTCTAATATTAGGAACACTAAAATTCATTTGAGTATAAGAACAACATAGCTTATAATTTGTTCCTTGTAATTTGGTTCTGAAACAGCCTTCTAATTCTTTTGCTGAATGCTTGATACTTTCAGAACAAGTGCAATCATGATTTTTTGTTACTCTTTCTTGTTGCCTCCACCTAGATATTCCTTGCATTTGAAATGAAAGCCATTCTCCATTTAAAAGATCATATTTCACCTCATTTATTATAAAATGTGTGTATTTATGTCTTCAGCATTTGTTCATCACCACATTTCCCAGTAATTATATGCAGTCCATCAGCATACTAACAGAGAACACACAGAAATAAAAATAAGATAATCAATGTCGTAGACAGCTAGCAATCGTAAGCAGGTGATTGAAAAAGAGTATGGAGGGCAGAAAAACAGTTTAAAGCAGTGCTTTCAGCTTAGAAGAAACAATTGAGAAACATTCAGAAGAGCACTAACCATAGTACTTTCAATAGAGAATAGCAAAAACTTGCAATCAAATCGCACATTTAATATCGTAGAACTTCTCCAAGAGTTTCAGAGAAGTCAAAGGAGAAAGACAAGTAAGTTGAAAAGAAAAAGGAAGAGAAGCTGACCGGAGATGAGAGAGATATCACTCCACTCGCTCCCCACCCCACCCGCGGCGCAATCATCACATTCACAGATACACCAGAAATTGGAACAACCATACAGTTTCAGGTTGATCATGAAGTTTGTATTTGGTCTGCCACAGCCTCTCAATGTTTTACATATTTACTGTTTATTTCCAAAAGGAAGTAACTTTAGTTAAATAAAGTTAACTTGTTTTGAGTCTAAAGTAAACTGTGCAAATGGTGGAAGTGATGAACTCTGGCACTTTTATTTCCATCAGTACTGCAAGAATATGAATGAATGTGCAGATAAAACTCTATATAAAGCCTGGTTAAACATAATTTTGACAGGCACTGATTTCCCCTTTCCTCTCATATTCTGTTTTTCTTTGTTGGTTGCAGTATAGTTTGGAGTATATATAAAACAAAGCACAGGCAGGGATGTGTCATTAAAACAAAATGTTCTTGAAAAATGCACAGCCCACAGTAAATGTCCCGTGAAATGGAAAATGCTGAACTATATTGAGTTGAAGGAGCTTGAGAATGCTGTTATTGCGTTGGTATGAACAGCTGCTCTACTTCCTATTCAGCACATTGCAGTAAACTGAACCATTGCCTATTCATTCTCCAACCTCACCCTCTTTTTCTCTCTCCCCACCCCCTCTCTCTTGCTGTATTTTATGTGGTTATACTGAATCAGGAATATAGCATCCAGCCAGCAAATTCCATCTCATAAACAAACATAATCTGATAATCCCTCAACAAAACTGGGCTAAAACATCCTGTCATTGTGAAATTGACAGTTGCTGATAAGTCTATTTATAATGTTGATGCTTTGCTGACTGACAAATTGTTCATTATTTAAGACACTAGGTTTCACTAGATTATACTGGAGTGATAGAGTCTCTATCTGTTGGCCTGAATATTACAGCACTATTGTAGTAGACGTGGACTAGGAATACTGAAGGTCGAGTACAAACTCTACTGTAGCCAATTATGGATGTTATTAATTAATGTGTAAGCTAGCAAGGGAGGCAAAATAGACATGAAACTATGAGTTTGTCATTTGAAAATCTCAGATTGAGCTCATTGGTAATATTCTGACCAGAGTCAGAAAGTTGTGATTTTCGCCATCCCAGTGATTTGAGGCAGAACATAGAATTGAGGCAGAACTCTGGAGCACTGAAAAAGCATTCAGACACTAAGGCTGTCGTCTTAGTGATTATAAAGATCCCATTGATCTATGACAAAGAAGAACAGGGCAGTTCACCATGGTGTCCTAGCAAATACTTATCAACCACAACTTACATCAACTTCATAAAATACCCTCACGATCATACAATTCTGATGCGCTTCTGTCATGAAAAATTTGAAATGAAATCACATGAGGAGATGAGATAAATTTTAAAGAGGGTCTTGAAAAGCTTTCTTTAAATTTATTCATGGAATGATGGCCAACATTTGTTGTTCATCCCTAATTGCCCAGATTACATTCAAGAGACAATCTCATTGCTGTTTGTTTGGTGGCACATAGGCCAGACCATTTAAGAATCACAGATTTCCTTCCCTAAAAGACATTACTGAACCAGATACATTAACAGTGTTTACATGGACATCATTGAGGTTTTTTTTAATCCAGAGTTTTATTGGATTTAAATTTTAACCATTTGCCACTGTGTGATTTGAACCTATTTCCATTGGACATTAGTCTGAGGTTCTGAAATTCTAGTCCATTGACATTACCCCTACAATGTTGCCACCTCCTCCCCTGCAGTCATTCTACAGTCATCAAGCCACTAATTCACTGGAGGCAAGACTTCCACCCGCATCGGATAGGACATCCCACATCTGAGCTCTCTGGCCAACCTGACATCTGATGCTTTTCTTAATATAGCAGCGCTACCTGGAGAAGTGGTCACTGCTGGGATTTCAGGCACACCCAAGGAAGGCACACCGACAGAACCCAGACTTGCACGTAAATCTGGCTGCTGGCCTCTAATACTACTGCATTGAAATGTCAGACTCGATCTTGCGCTATGATGAGGATTTGAACCATAACTTTCCGATTCAGCGGTAGAAATGTAACCAACTAAGCCACAGCTGACATACCATTAAAGATGGTTTATGAAGTCAATTAAAAATAACAGAAAATATATTAAATATAGCATCACCTTTATCTTCTGCGTAAAAACAAGGGCTGCAGATGCTGGAAACCAGATTCTAGATTAGAGTGGTGCTGGAAAAGCACAGCAGGTCAGGCAGCATCCGAGGAGCAGGAAAATCGACGTTTTGGACAAAAGCCCTTCATTTATCTTCTGTGCCTGCCAAATGATTTTTGAGTCCATTTCATTGTCATTCCTTTCTAAAGTTTCCAATCTTAGTTTTAATCACACCATACTATTAATTGAACAGTATCATTTGGTTTTATAAACAGTACTTCCAGTTGCAGCAGGTGGAAGGCATGACTGTGAATCTATTGTGTGGATTCTGTATCATGTGGTGCTGAGTCAGGTTATGGTGGAGAAAATTCATATCTACACTTCTCACAGCCTGGTTAGGTTTGCAGGTGAGCTGAAACAATGTACAGTCCTCACATGCAAGGTCACAGTTTTAATATTATTTGAAATGAAAACTTTGAAAAAGAAATTTGGAGGCAGATGTTCCTGGTCCTTCTACTAAGCAGGAGTTTGGGAAGACTGTTGCATTAGAGACTGGAGGTTGCTTTAAATAGACAGATCATGAAACTTTTGAAAGTGGGGAGAGATGTTTTAGTTCAAGCACCTATTATCAGAAGCGTTATTAAAATATTTGTTGTCAATGCAATCAAGGGAATGAGAATCTTATCCAATTCTTAATGGACTCATGCAAGATGACCCAGAGATGGTAGAGTGATTTGTGGAATAGTTTATTGTTTGAGTGAGTTTGTTCAGTCCATTTACTCTTATTTGCTCAGATGTTAATGATCCTTTTAGCGGAGTTACAGCACGCAGTGTACCTGATGCTAGGCCGGAGGCTCCAAGTTCAAATCCCATCTCAGGATTTGAAAGTGTGTTCTAATATGGAAAAACAAGATGATTATCAATCTGTAAATTCTTCCATGTAGAAAGAACAGGTGAGTTTCTTGGTCAGCCAAGACCCTGTAGTAACTGTAGCACAGCAATCTCTTCATGATAAAAGACTCCTTAGGCAGGTTGTTGTTATGGGCTTGTTTCACTCTTGTTTTGAAAGATTACCACTTACACAAGGATGCTTTTTAGTTTTCCAAATTAACCTGTTCAGAGATGCTATTACACACCTTAGGAGTAGGTGAGACGTAAGTATAGACTTTAAATTTTAAATCAACCTGTTCACACTGTGACAAATTTGGAGCAGGTGGGAATTAAACACAGACATTTTGGGCCGAGGGGTTGGGCCACTTCCACTCTACCACAAGAACCTTAATAATCCTTTTCAAAAAATTAGCCCTTCTATAATACCAAAGAGGTATTTATTCTGCACTAACTATTTAGACAGAATACATCACATAATTATCATTTTGTGTTGGTGCTTATTGTGCACTCTTCTCATTTTCGAGGGCACTAGGTAATTTTTTGACTTGAATCTCACCTCCTCACCTCAAAGATAATTGCTGATCAACCTGTTCAGTTCAACAACCAGTACAACTGGGATTTTGAACCCAGATCTCCTGGTCCAGAGGCTAAGGACAGTACCACTGCACCACTAGAGTCCTTAGGAGCAGCACTTAATCCCAGATGGATAAGATAAAGCTGTCTCTCATTGCTAGGTCTGGAAATTCTCAATCTAACTGCCAGCATGAATGAATAAATGAAAGAATGAATGCATGAACCCACTAAACAGCACTGCCCAAATCTTGGATGAGTGACACTAAATTAAGTCTCACTCAAAGAATTCTGTGAGAAATAAGAGGAAAGTAACATAGAAAGAGGAAGGAGTTGTTATTCCAGAAACTGTGATCAGTACACATTGAGAGAAAGTGAGGGTGCATTGTTCTGTTTCCAGCTCTTGCTGTAATAAACAGATTTTTTTTGTGGAAATTACGCATTTTTAATTACAGTTTGTGACAGTTTCACATCTATGGGCTTAAATACATTTACATATTTTGTCTTGTTGATAGTTCTAACTGTAAGTATGAACTATACCTTTCATAAAATTCTGTTTCCTTTGTTCCAACAGCATTCAAAAGGAGCAAGCTGAAACAAAGACTTTACAATTTAATATTTGTTAGCAATGTCAAAAGGAACAAATCAGGGTGGCATAATAGCTCACAGCACCAGGGATCCACTTTCGATTCCAGCCTTGGGTAACATCAGTGTGGAACTTGCATATTCTCCGCATGTCCGCACGAATTTCCTCTGGGTTCCTCCCACAGTCCGAAGATTTACAGGTCAATTGGCAATGCTAAATTGCCCGTAGTGTCCAGGGATGTGCAGGCTAGGTGGATTAACCATAAGTGTGTGGTTATGAGGATAGGGTTGTAGCGGGGGGGTGGCTTTTGGATACTGTTTGGAGGGTTTGAGCAGATTTGATGGGCTGAATGGCCTCTTTCTGCACTTAGGGAGTCTGTGAGTCATTTAAATGGAATTAGACAAGCACATATTGTTCAAGCTTGAGCTTCTTCAGTGACAATAAGGGACATTGTCACTTAACATTATTGATTAACCAGTAAAATGTTCAGCCAAGCAAAGTGGTATTTGAATTATTTCTCTTCACACATTATCAGTCAATTAATCTGGAACAGTCAAATTCTACCAGCAAATTGAAAACACACCTGTTTTGTTAAAAAAAACTGAAAATGTTGAATAAACCGCAATAAAAACATAAATGAAGACAAAAAGCAGTTCCGTGTTTTGGAAACTTGATGGTGAGTGCAAGAGGGAAGGACACAGAGAACAACAGGTGGAAACCAAAAATCCAGGAATGCTGACCCCAGTCACAGAACAGATCCAAGAGATTGAACTGTGAGTACACATATTCTTTGAAAAACTGGAAGAATGTAAAAACTAGAAAATGATCTACAAAAATCATCTCAGTAAGGTCTTAGAAGTCAGTGAAAAATTAAAAAATAAACAGTCAGATCTATCAAACACTAAACAAAAGTGCCTGAAAACAGAAAAGACAGACTTCATGCCAGGACTGTGTTCTTTGAGGTCCCACATTTGAAATATTACCATCTTCGCAGACCCTGTTAAAACCCAAGATCTCCAGCAGAATAAACCTCCAAAAGAACCCAAATAATATCCCAGCATTTACCCTGTTTATGCCTAATTTCTCAACTACAAAACAGATCACGTCTCAAACAGTCCTTTCATAGGGTATTTGTAATGACCGAGATGGGAGGAGTGCACTGTCTTCTCATTCCCACTACACCATTGGCACAATATAAATATAATTGTGTTACCTGGTTCCCCATATGGATAATCATATGCTTCTCTGTAAAAACCAAAAGAATTGCAGATGCTGTAAATCTAAAATAAAAGCAGAAGTTGCTAGAAAAGCTCAGCAGGTCTGGCAACATCTGTGCAGAGAAAGTTGACATTTTGGGTCCTGAAGAAGGGCTTATGCCCGAAACGTCGATTCTCCTGCTCCTTGGATGCTGCCTGACCTGCTGCGCTTTTCCAGCAACCCATTTTTCAGCTCATACCTAATATTTTTGATGTATTTGAAATGTATTTGATGGAAACAGGTTTCCTTAGTAAACACAAAATTATTGATTTATTGAGAAACAAAACTTACTCAATGGAGGTGCAAAACTGGTTGATACATTTAGTTTGTAATATCAAAACTCAATGCTAACCCTTCTAAATAACCTAATATAGACACACATTCAAACACAGACGCCACAGAGACTTACACACACAGACACAGACACACACAAACACACACAGACAAATACACACACAAACAAATATACCCACATACAAGGTAAAAGGGAAAAAACTTTCTCTGCTCAGATTCGCTTTGGGATTTTTGTCTAATAAATATAATTTTTGAAAGCAAAATGGATAAAATTTGAGATGATTAGATGGCTGTCATTCTGACGCTCTGTAAAATGTAGTTCGAAGTGACCAAATGTCACCAATATCTTTGAGATCTTTGCATATCCAGTTTGTTGCAGAAATATAACACATTATTGTTGATTTCTCCAGATGCTCTGCATGAGGTCAGTCAGGATTCAGAGTGGACCCACAACAAGACTTTTGCTAGAAACAAAAGAGCTGATCTGGATGGAGTAGGAGAAAGTGAGGACTGCAGATGCTGGAGACAAGAATTGAAAAGTGTGGTGCTGGAAAGGTGCAGCAGGTCAGTCAGCATCCGATGAGCAGGAAAATCGATGTTTCGGGCATAAGCCCTTCTTCAGGAATGAGGCTGGTGTGCCAAGTGGGCTGAGATAAAAGGTGGGGTGGGGGAATTTGGGGGGGATTTTTTTTTAAAGAGCTCAATGAAAGGACATTGAAACATTGTTTTTTAACAAGACATTTCTTGAAAGTCATAGGTCTTGTGATATCTACTTGTTTGCTCCAGAATCTCTGCCTGGATTTGTGACTGTAAGATTGCAACTCCTGCCTTGGAGATTATTTGGATTTTGCATATAGGTGGCCATCATGGATTTGGAAAATAGTTATCCAGATCAGCTTGGCAGGTCAGTCAGCATCCGAGGAGCAGGAAAATCGACGTTTCAGGCATAAGCCCTTCTTCAGGAATGAGGCTGGTGTGCCAAGTGGGCTGAGATAAAAGGTGGGAGGGGGGGATTTGGGGGAGGGGCGCTGTGAATACGATAGGTGGAAGGAGGGGAGGGTGAGGGTGATAGGCTGGAGAGGGGGTGGGGGTGGAGGGGTCGGGAAGAAGATTGCAGGTCAAGAGGGCGGTGCTGAATCCGGGGATTGGGACTGAGATAAGGTGGGGGGTGGGGAAATGAGGAAGCTGGAGAAATCTACATTCATCCCGTGTGGTTGGAGGGTTCCTAGGCGGAAGATGAGGTGCTTTTCCTCCAGGCGTCATGTGGCCAGGGTCTGGTGATGGAGGAGGCCAAGGACCTGCATGAGGGGGAGTTAAAGTGTTCAGCCACGGGGCGGTTGGGTTGGTTGGTGCGGGTATCCCAGAAGTGTTCCCTGAAACATTCCGCAAGTA
The DNA here is from genome assembly GCF_047496795.1 of Chiloscyllium punctatum. Taxonomy (NCBI): domain Eukaryota; kingdom Metazoa; phylum Chordata; class Chondrichthyes; order Orectolobiformes; family Hemiscylliidae; genus Chiloscyllium; species Chiloscyllium punctatum. The sequence continues at coordinate 9,939,130 of NC_092765.1, forward strand.
GGCGGCCTGTCTCCCCAGTATAGAGGAGACCACACTGGGTGCAGCGGATACAGTAAATGATGTGTGTGGAGGTGCAGGTGAATTTGCGATGGATATGGAAGGATCCATTGGGGCCTTGGAGGGAGGCAAGGGGGGAGGTGTGGGCGCAAGTTTTGCACTTCTTGGGGTTGCAGGGGAAGGTGCCAGGAGTGGAGGTTGGGTTGGTGGGGGGTGTGGACCTGACGAAGGAATCGCGGAGGGAGTGGTCTCTCCGGAACGCTGATAGGGGTGGGGAGGGAAATATATCCCTGGTGGTGGGGTCTGTTTGAAGGTGGCGGAAATGACGGGGGATGATACGATGTATCTGGAGGCTGGTGGGGTGGAAGGTGATGACCAGTGGGGATCTGTCCTGGTGGTGATTGGAGGGGCGGGGTTCAAGAGCGGAGGTACCTGGACCGTCTCAGACTCCTCCCTCCCCTTCCTAGACCTCTCCATTTCTATCTCGGGCGACCGACTCAACACAGACATTTACTACAAACCGACCGACTCCCAGAGCTACCTAGATTACCCCTACTCCCACCCTGACCCCTGTAAAAACGCCATCCCATATTCCCAATTCCTTTGCCTCTGCCGCATCTGCTCCCAGGAGGACCAATTCCACTACCGAACAGCCCAAACGGCATCCTTCTTCAAAGACCACAATTTCCCCTCCGACATGGTCGATGATGCTCTCCACCGCATCTCCTCCACTTCCCAGACCTCCGCCCTTGAACCCCGCCCCTCCAAACACCCCTCCAGGAGGAAGAGCACCTCATCTTCCGCCTAGGAACACTCCAACCACATGGGATGAATGTAGATTTTTCCAGTTCCTCATTTCCCCTCCCCCCACCTTATCTCAGTCCCAACCCCCGGATTGAGCACTGCCATCTTGACCTGCAATCTTCTTCCTGACCCCTCCGCCCCCACCCCCTCTCCAGCCTATCACCCTCACCCTCACCTCCTTCCACCTATCGTAGTTGCAGCACCCCTCCCCCAAATTCATCCCCCCAACCTATTATCTCAGCCCGCTTGGCACACCAGCCTCATTCCTGAAGAAGGGCTTATGCCCGAAACATTGATTTTCCTGCTCCTCGGATGCTGACTGACCTACCGAGCTGATCTGGATAACTATTTTCCAACTCCATGATGGCCACCTATATGTAAAATCCAAGCAATCTCCAAGGCAGAAGTTGCAATCTTACAGTCACAAATCCTGGCAGGGATTCTGGAGCAAACAAGTAGATATCACAAGACCTATGACTTTAAAGAAATGTCTTGTTAAAAAACAATGTTTCAATGTCCTTTCATTAAGCTCTTTAAAAAAAAATCCAGTTTTCCACAAACCTTCAGATTCAACTCCATACAAAAGTATTAAATATGAAGTGTCTTCATAAAACACTCAATGTACTCACAGGGCAGCACGGTGGCACAGTGGTTAGCACTGCTGCCTCACAGCGCCAGAGACCTGGGTTCAATTCCCGCCTCAGGCAACGGTCTGTGTGGAGTTTGCACATTCTGCCAGTGTCTGCATGGGTTTCCTCATGCAGACCCATGCAGACCCTCTGCAGGAGGTTTCCTCCGGGTACTCTGGTTTCCTCCCATGCACCAAAAATGTGCACGTTAGGTGAGTTGGTCATGCTAAATTGCCTGTAGTGTTAGCTGAAGGGGTAAATGTAGGGGAATGAGTCTGGGTGGGATGCTCTTTGGAAGGTCGGTGTGGACTTGTTGGGCCGAAGGGCCTGTTTCCACACTGTAAGTAATCTAAGTATGGAGTGCTGTTTCCTGGAAATGCTGGTCAGGACATAGTGGTTAGTGGCTTCAGATTCTCTACCCCCCCAACACCGTTGCTTCTCAGAAAATGTGACAATTGGCTAAGGTTTTATGTTTCTAAGCTGGTATTGACAACAGAGTGCCGAGAAGAAGGCTGAATTACTATTCTCCAAAACTGTATTGAGTTTAGTTGGAGTACATTAGATAATAGTCGTTGGTGTGAGAATTTGAGGGAGGGGGGAATTAAGGAGAGTTGAACTGGTGAGAGATTAGAGTTGCATTCAAGAACAAAATGGAAATCTTGGCAAAGAACATTAAAAGAATATAATTAAAGTAGGAACCAAGCTGTACATTTTAAGTCCAAGTATACTATGATTTATTCAGATGTGTCTGGAAACATTTTAAATTTAATACAATATCAATCACTGCTTGTCTCTGGTTGTAGTTTTGAGGGATATTTTAATTGCTAGTTTAGAGTCTTCAAAGGGAGAATCAAATGAAAATACGAACAGTGAGACCACTTTTGTAGCTGAAGGAACAAATGATTAACAAAAATGATATCCAAGGACAATTACAACTATAGATCTAGCATTTGAGATGCAAATTATCTATTTCTTACTCTAAAAGAATGAAAAGTAATAATTATATATGCTACGTTTTCCTTATTGTGCTCTGGTTTACTTTTTTACTCATTCATTGGATATGGACATTGCTGGTTGATCATTTATTGCACATCCCTAATTGCCGAGAGAGCAGACAAGGATCACCCACATTGCTATGGGTTTAGACTCACATATAGGCCTGGATGGCAAATTTCCCTCCCTTTCAGGGATTGATGACTATTTGTATTTTTAATGATAATCAATAGTGATTACATGGCCATCAATATACTACATTTTTATTGAATTCAGATTTCACCATCTACTCTGGTGGCAGATTTTATTTGAATCCATATCCCCAGAACATTTGTCTCGGGTTCTAGATTACTAGTCAAAAAGGGTGATGCTGGAAAAGCACAGATGGCCAGGCAGCATCCAAGGAGCAGGAGAGTCAACGTTTTGAGCATGAGCTCTTCATCAGGAGAGATTACAAGTTCAGTTACATTACCACTCCATCACCTGTACCTTATGTGATAATCAAATGACTAAAATGAGATCTGGTTCCAAAATCTCTTTGCTATCTTTTGAAGACATCCAGTCCTGTGAAGATTTCTGATAGGACGTGCTGAAAAAGTGTACCCAAGACTTGTCCCTTCATTATTCTAGACACAGTACAATATTCTACCTTGAAATAAAGCCAAATGGAAAACACCTCAAGGACATAGGAAATTATCCTTTATGAGAATAGTCCAAAACAAAGAAGCTTAAAAATTGAGTTAAAAATGGAAACAAAATGATCACATGGTATCTCTGTAAGAAACAAGACATTTCAAGGTCTTTCAATTCACCTCGATTGAAGCCTAGTTCAGGGGTTTAAATATTCTTCTCAGGGACAGTGTGATATTCTCTGGCACCCACTGTAAATATTGATATATTCCTGGAGCTTACACAAAAGGTTCTTTTTAGAATCATTGAGTCATACAGCACAGAAACAGTCCATTCTGTCCAAACATAATCCCAAACTAAACTAGTCTCACCTGCCTGCTCCTGGCCTAAATCCATCCAACCAAACGTTTCCTATTCATATATCTATCCAAATATCTTTTAAACTTTTAGTTTAAGGACTCCTCAGTAAATGAATGAATAAGCACAGCCCCATCAAAACAATAATAGTGTAATAATACAACATTAAAATAACAAAACTTATAGGGTTTTATAAAATGATTCTAAGGGAAGTGGAACTTACATACTGATATTAATGCTATGGGTTTTCCTGCATCTCATTGTAGACTCTGTCACAGTTAGGAGCCCAGAGGGAAATAAACATGAGAGAAACACATTATGTATGCTAAGTGCTAAGTGACAGTAAGAACTCTATAATAGAGTTGGGGGGTGGGGGAGCACCTGCTGTTGGAAATGGGGGATCAAAGCATTCAGCTCTTTTAAAATTTACATCCATTAATTAGATGGGGGGCGCGGGTGGGCAAAGGCAGAGTAGCTACATTTGCAAATGACACAAAGTTAGTTGGGAACTATGATGCAAAGAGGACGTAGAAAGTTGCAGATGGATATGGACAGGTTGAATGAGTGGGCAAAGATCTAGTGGGTTGAGTATAAAGTGGGAAAATGTGAGATTATCCATGTTGAAAGGAAGGATAACAAAACAGAGTATCACTTAAACAGAGAATCACTGCCAAAATTTGATGAGCAGAGGCAGTGGTGAGTCCTCTTCTCAAGTACTGTCTACAGTTTTGGTCTCCTTAATTAAGGAAGGATGTAAATACATTGGAGGTGGTTCAGAGGAGGTTTACTCGATTGATATCTGGAATGAGTGAGTCGTCTATTGATCAAATGTTTGCACCGACCCTCTGAAGAGTATTCCATCCAAATCCATCCTGTCCCTGTAATTCTGAATTTATCATGGCTAATCCCGCTAACCTGCACATCTTTGCATTGTGGGAGGAAACTGGAGTACCCAGCAGAAATGCACATAGAAACTGGGAAAACATGCAAACATGCTAATTATTGCACCACTGTGTCACCACAGTGATTAGCACTGCTGTCTCATGGCACCAGGGACCCAGGGTTGAGTCCAGCCTTAGGTGACCATCTGAGTGGAGTTTGCAAATTCTCCCTAGGTCTGTGTGTGTTTCTTTCAGGTTCTCCAGATTCTTCCCACAGTCTAAAGATGTGCAGGTTAGATGGATTGGCCATTCTAAATTGCTCCGTGGTTTCCCAATGGTAAATATGGAGCTACAGGGATGGGGTTTATCTGGGTGGGATGCTTTTCAAGGGTTGGTGCTGACTCGATGGGCTAAGTCGCCTCTTTTTGCACAGTAGGAATTCTATAAGTTGACAAGAATGGAGGTGAAAGGATGTTTCCAGGACCAAGGCCACTGCTTACAGATTATGAATCTTCTTTTTTAGGGTAGAGATGAGGAGAATCTTTTTTTCAGAAAGTTGTGAAACTTTGGAACTCTGTCGCAAAAGGAAATGAAAGTCAACCAATTTGTTTAAGGCAGATGCAGATAGATTCTTGTAATGTAGGCAAATCAAGGGATATCAGGGGTGGAAGAGTGGAATTCGAAGCACAAGCAGATCAGCTTATGATCTTATTGAATAATGCAACAGATGTGAGAGGGTGATTGGCCTACATTTGCTCCTATTCTGTATATTTGTATGTGGAGCAATAATAGAGTAGGATAAAACAGGTGCACAAGGAGAGTAGAGCACACCTCCTGCCACCACTCAGTTGATTGTAGAACATTGAATTGTCACTCACTCACACAGCTGACCCTGCATCCTAAGATGCTGGAAGATCTCTGTAGACTCCCTGGGTCTGTAGACCCCAGTTTGAAAATGAATATCCCATGGAGCCATTACCTTAACGTGTTGCTTTAAAAAGAAATTTAATTAATATCACTGGCAAAAAATATTTTTCTTAACATACGGTAACAGAAAATATAATAGTAAGTCAGGAAACACCAGTTTTGGATACCAAACAGGCAGAAATCTGTCTACATTAAGAAATTGCTGAGAAATGGTTTCCAGGCTGCAGGAAATTGAATGCCAAACCCATAATTTTTCTGGGTATTGTATTTGCTTTCTAAACTGCGACAGTTCAAATTGGAGCTGATTTAACACCAGTAACTGTGCATTTGGAATAAGGCATCCTGTCCATGGAGGCATATCCTGTTTTGTTTCCAGACACCATGAAGTAGTAAGCAACAAAAAACACTCCAATAGATGCCTTTTTGCTTCAGCCCTTTCAATATGAAAGTAAAACACTTCATTTTACACTTAATATTCAGTGAAATTAGATTTATTACATTTTATGTCATTACTTTTAACAGCAATTTTGATTTTCAAATTTGATTGTAGTTATTTTCACTCAAAGAATGTTATGCTTTTTCTTTGTGAACATAGTTATTGAAATCTTTTCAATACTATTGAGACTATTATGGTATGCTAGCACATTGCGGGAATAGTGAATAAAATATTAACTATCTAGATGCAATTAGAATAATAGACACATGAATAGAAGAATAAAATAATCTTTGGCTGAGGCATTGTCCTCATGTGACAGAAAACAGCTCAATGAATCAGGTGTCATTGCAATGATATTGCACAAAAGGTCATCGTGTTGTTATGTCAGCAAATCTTCAATTATCATGTCCCAAACCTGTACCCACTAACATTTAGAATGATAAGAGCAGCAGAAGCAAGAGAACACCACCTTTTGCAAGTTCTTTTTGCAAACCATGCATCAACCAGATTTAAATGATTTCACCATGGCTTTACTTCAAAAACGTGGACCTCCCCTCCTAATAGCACTGGAGCACACCTACACCAAATGGCCTCTAACTGTTCAAGGAAGCAACACATCTTCTCCAGGGCAATTAGCAACAGACAATAAATGATGGCCCAGTAGTAATACTTATATCCCAGGTGGCACGGTGGCACAGTAGTAGCACTGCTGCCTCACAGTGCCAGAGATCTGGATTCAATTCCCACCTCAGGCGACTGACTGTGTGGAGTTTGCACATTCTCCCCGTGTCTGCGTGGGTTTCCTCTGGGTGCTCTGGTTTCCTCCCACAGTCCAAAAATGTGCAGGTTAGGTGAATTGGCCATGCTAAATTGCCTGTAGTGTTAGGTGAAGGGGTAAATGTAGGGGAATAGGTCTGGGTGGGTTGCGGGTCGGTGTGGACTTGTTGGGCCGAAGGGCCTGTTTCCACACTGTAAGTAATCTAATCTAAAATTTTTTAAAAATGGTCGACTGACTTACTTTAATATAAGTTGCATCTTATACCAAAGAAAACCAAGTCCATCAAATAATCTTCATTAAGTGGATAATTCTTAGAATACTTAAGAGATTTATGGGATCTTGGAGCAGTGTAGCACATAAGAAGATCACTTAGCCTATCATGAAAATATAAGCTCTTTGAAAGAATCATCCAATTAGTTCCAGTCCTCTGTTCTTTTCTTACAGTCTTCCATTTTATATTCCCTTTTCAGATTTTTATTTGATTCCTTTTAAAACTTAATATTGGCTATGCTTCCACCAATATTTTTGTAGTGAATTCCAGATATATGCAGCTCACTGTTTCGCATAAACAGTTGTGTGATTATGACAAGATAATCTTTTTCCTTATTAATGTTGCTAGAGAGATAAATATTGACAAGACCACCCTGTCTTTCTTTGAAATACTCCCTTGGGATCTTTTATGTCCACCTAAGAAGACAAAGTATTGATTTAATTTCTTAGCCGAAAGACTGCACCCCTTGAATAGTGTGACACTACTTTAACGCTGCACTGAAATCTTATATCTGAAATGCCCCTCATTCCAGTTAAAGGAGTTACATGGAAAATGATTCTCTTATATGGAAATCATTCCTGGTGTGATATGTCAGTAGTTGTACTGCTCTATACAAGCAGGAGCTATACTATGCAAAGCACAAATATTATTACGATGCTGGAGTGGAAATATGTATGTCCCTTTAATACCTCAAAGCTAATGGTTCGTTCAATCAAACCCTCAGGTCAATCAGGGATCAGATTGGGTTTTCAATACTTTTTAGTGTAAGATAAAATTTACATTTGTGATGCTGAAAGAGTGATGGGCACTATATTGCTGGATGGAATGTTTAAATTCCATATCTACCCTAAGTGTATGCATTTATCAAATCAATTATAACGCTCAAGCAACTGTACAGTTTTGAAGCATCTAATAGTCAAGTAACCAAAGTTCAGGAAATTGCTTGCAATAAAAGTTCCAACAGATTTTAGCCACAAAATGTCATCAATCAAACATCCCTCCCTCACCATTCAATTAAACCTAAATAGTTGGTAGTCTAGGATTCTAGGATAGACACCACACCCTGAAGCAATAGATTGGATTCTCCAAGTCAGTTTCTGTATTATATTATCCACCATTTTATGTCTTCATGTCAAAGAAACCTTATTTAAAAGTGATGCCCTTTAGTTTATTTTATATAGATGAACCTATCAACTTATAAAGCCTTTTTTGTGTCAGTTACAATTCAACAGTAGCCTAAAAAGCAGACAATAATCTGATTCTAAATCTTCCTTAATCTTGCTTTATGACAGCCAATAAATGCTTAATTTATTAAATAAAATTCTTACAGTTATGTAGTTCCTTTTACAAATTCAGGGTGTCCTAGAATGCTTTACATTTGGTAATATAAGAAAAGACAGTATATTTTCTTTGTCATGATGTGGAGGTGCTCATGTTAGACTGGGTGGACAAGGTCAGAAGTCAGATGACACCAGGTTGTAATCCAACAGGGTTATTTGAAATCACAAGCTTTCGGAGCGGTGCTCCATTGTCAAGTGAAGTGATGAAGGAGCAGTGAACCAAAAGCTTGTGATTTCAAATAAACTCATTGGACTATAACCTTGTGTTGTCTGACTTCTGACCTTGTTTTCTTTGTAACAAAGAAGTTTGAGGGGGGAGGAACCTAAGAGAGATGCATAAGATTATGAGTGACATGGACAGGGTGAATAGAAAGCAGCAGAGGGGCTTAATTAGGTTTACAGGAGATCCGAGGAGAAATCTTTTCAGCCAGAATGTGATGATGGTCTAGCATACACTGTATGAGAGGGTAGTTGAGGTGGGAAACCTCACAACCTTTAAACAGTTCTTGGATGAGCACTTGAGTCTCATAACATTCAAGACAATGGGTCGACTGCAAGAAATTAGGACTCGTGTAGGTATGAGATTACTGTATTTTTGGTGGTGCAAACTTGATGGGCCAATGGCCCTTTTCTGTACTGTTTGATTCCATCATTCTATGATTCAGCCAATTTATACACAGGAATATCCCATTGATAGAAATGAGCTGATAATTCTGTCTTTATTGTGATATTGAATAAGATATAAATATTGACTAGGACACGGAGTGATTTCCCTGATCTTGTTTGAATAGTGATATGTGTCCTTTTATATTCATATGTTTTACAAGTAATTCATACAACATCACCTCCTACAGTGCAGCACTTTCTCTGTATGGTACTGAGGTGTCAACCCAAATTATATACTTAAATTTCTGGAATGAAATATGAATGTGCAACTTTCTGACTTCAAGTCAAAAATTCAAGGACTAAGTCAAAGTTCAGACTCAATATTGCCCAAATATCTTTACACATCGGCCTCTAGCAGCAAGAACTTTTGTTGGTGGTGAGGTTTTGGCAAACTTATTATCCTGGGCCCTGACTATGAGATGGCTGACTGTCCAGCCTGCAACAAATGTATTCTTTCCAACAGTGCTGCCACTGCGTTTACAGTATAGTTCCCTCTAGCATTAGACTTCCCAAAATGTATCACCTCACATTTGCCTGGGATTGTGAGCAGTGAAAAGGAAGGAAAGAGGCTTAAGGTCATTTAGAAAAATTGAATGAGTGAGCGGATGCATAGAAATACAAAAGATAGTACAGAAGTGGGCCTTTCAATCCCTTAAGTCTGCTACATCATTTGATCTGATGATGGCAGATCATTGAGCTCAATACTCTAATCTTGCTCTCTCCTCCAGATCCATTGATCCCTTTAGTTACAAGAGCTATATGTGTCTCCTTCTTGAAAACACATAATATTTTGGCCTCAGCTATTTTCTGTGATAGTGAATCCCATAGGCTCACTACTCTGTACACAGAAATTTTCACTTCATCTTCATTCTACAATGTTGACCCCTTATTCCAGGTAACCACAGACCATTGAGCCTGACATCAGTGGTGGGAAAATTGCTGGAGAAGGTACTGAGGGATAAAATCTATTTGTATTTGGAAAATAATGGGCTTATCAGTGATAGGCAACATGGTTTTGTGTGGGGTAGATTGTGCCTTACCAACTTAATTGAGTTCTTTGAGAAGTGACCGAATTAATAGATGAAGGAAGGGCTGTAGATATCATATACATGGACTTTAGTAAGGCATTTGATAAAGTTCCCCATGATAAACTAATGGAGAAAGTAGAGTCACATGGTGTGCAGGGTGTTCTAGCCATGTGGATAAAGAACTGGTTGAGCAACAGGAGACAGAGAGAAGTAGGAGCTGAAGGGAGTTTCTCGAAATGGAGAAAGGTGACCAGTGGTGTTCCACAGGGATCAGTGCTGGGGCCACTATTGTTTGTAATATACATAAATGATCTGGAAGAGGGCATTGTTGGTCTGATCAGCAAGTTTGCACATGACACGAAGATTGGTGGAGTAGCAGAGAGCATAGGAGACTGTCAAAGAATACAGGAGAATATAAATAGACTGGAGAATTGGGTGAAGTGGCAGATGGAGATCAATCCAGGCAAATGTGAGGTGATACATTTTGGGAAGTCTAATGCTAGAGGGAACTATACTGTAAACGCAGGAGCCTTGGGAAAAGTTGATGAGCAGAGAGACCTGAGAGTTCAGGTCCATTGTTTCCTGAAGATGGTTGCACAGGTGGATAGAGTGGCCAAGAAGGCATATGGTATGCTTGCCTTTATTGGATGTGGTCTTGAGTATAAGGGGGCATAGCTTTAAATTAAGGGGAGGTAGATATAGGACTGATGTTAGGGGTAGGTTCTTCACTCAGCGAGTAGTAAGTTCATGGAATGCCCTGCCAGTAGCAGTAGTGGACTCTCCCTCTTTATGGGTATTTAAGCGGGCATTGGATAGGTATATGGAGGATAGTGGGTTAGTGTAGGTTAGGTGGGCTTTGATCGGCGCAACATCGAGGGCCGAAGGGCCTGTACTGCGCTGTATTCTTTTATGTTCTATGTTCTATAAGAGCTGGCAGGTCATGTTAAAATTGTATAAGACTGGTTCAGCTGCATTTAGAATCCTGTGTATAGTTCTGGCCATCACATTACCAAAAGGATGTGGATGCTTTGGAGAGGGTGCAGAGAAGGTTTACAGGGATGTTGCCTGGTATGGAAGGTGGTAGCTATGAAGAGAGATTGAGTAGGTTAGGATGGTTTTCATTAGAAAAAAGAAGATTGAGGGGGGACCTGACTGAGGTCTACAAAATCATGAAGGGTGTTGACTGGGTAGATAGAGATAAGCTTTTTCCCAGGGTGAGGGATTCAATAACGAGAGGTCACGCGTTCAAGGTGAGATGTGAAAAGTTTAAGGGGGATATACGTGGTAAGTACTTTACACAGAGGGTGGTAGGTGCCTGGAACACGTTGCCAGCAGAGGTAGTAGAGGCAGGCATGGTAGATTCATCTAAGGTGTGTCTGAGATGCATGAGTAGGTGGGGAGCAGAGGGATACAGATGCTTATGAATTGGGCGATAGGTTTAGAGAGTGGATTTGGATCAGCTCAGGCTTGGATGGCCAAAGGGCCTGTTCCTGGGCTGTAAACTTTCTTTGTTCTTTGTTCTTTCTCCTTAAACTATGACCCCTGGTTCTGGACTTACACAGCATGAGGAACTTCCTTTCTACATCTAACTATCTGCTTCTGTCAAAATTTATAGGTTTCTATGAGACATGCCTCATTTTTCTAAATTCCAGTGAATTTATCCTAACAGATGCAATCCATCCACATGTATCAGTCCTGCCATCTCAGGAATCAGTCTGGTAAACCTTTGGTAAAATCCTTGAAGAGCAAGAACATTCTCAAATAAGAAGATCAAAACTGCACACAATATTCCAGGTGTGGCCTCACCAATACCTGGTATAATTGCAGCAAGACATCCTTGCCCAGTACCCAAATCCTCTGACTATAAAAGCCAACATGCAGCTTGCCTTCTTTACTGGTTGCTGCACCTGCCTGCTTACTTTCAGTCACTGGTGCATGTGGACACCCAGGTCTTGGTGAATATTCCCTTATCTCAATTTACAGCCATTCAAATAATAATCTGCCTTCCTATTTTTGCTACCAAAGATAATCTCACATTTATCCACCGTCTACTGCATTTGTCATGCATTTGCCCAATCACTCAATTTTTCTAAGTAACCCTTAGCCTCTTTCCTGTAACATTTCTGCACCCTTCCACTCACATTGTTGAGGAGTGGCCAATGACTAAATTTGAAGGTGATCTTAAAGATGTCCATCCAGGTACTGACCAGGCTATTACTTGACCCTGTGACTTCACCTGCTAAATAAACAGTAATACCTAATATTTTATACCAATTCACTTATGAAATCTCATTCAGTCCTTTACAGAAATTAATACAGTACTTAAAAATGAGTAATTTTTAATGTCTCCCGTGTTAGTATTGTATAACTGAGACACATCATCTACACTCAAAGGGCCAAATGGCCTATGCCTGCTTCTACATTTCTATGCCTTGGTGACGTCAATGGTGTTGGATGGTTGTACAGTTGTTCTGGATAGTCCAGGAACAGTTTAAACAAGGTCACCATCGCTATGGGAGATCAAAGTCAGGAGGATGTGCAGTGGGGTCCACAATGAAAGAATGATTCCTGGTGAACATTTTCCTCCTGAAAATCCTCCTGCCATAGGTTCTCAGCTGTTACTCCTTGATGTGATGAGTTTAACAATATGAGGTGGTGTGAGGAAATGCATAATTCTAGGGAGTCAAAGAGATAATTCAATAAGCTCATCTTATTGTAGCCTACAAATAGAAACTTTGTTTAAACTGAACCCACACGGAAATATCTTTCTGGTATAAGAAACGCATGTCCAGCTGAAGAATAAAATATTAATCCAAAACAGTAGTTGCAAACAGTTTAGCAACTCATCTACTTAGAATTCAAAGGGTAATAGGTGTGTGTCAGAGTGGATTGTGTTAGACACATTCTGCAGGAACCTATTAACACTTTCCTGCATTGATGGATTTTCCAAGTTTCCTAATATCAATCAATAATGAAAGGAGGGGGAAGTTGCCCAAAGTTGCCAATAGGCAATGCCTGGAGACAGGGACCAGCTTTTTCATAGAACACTTCACAGCAATGCTTTGCCTATTTAGCTGTTGGATAAGCTGCACCATATTGAGTTAATGAGTTGCTACTGTAAGGATTACTTAAATAAAAATATTTTGGTATAAGGTGGATTCAAGGAGAAATTGAGGACTGCAGATGCTGGAGATCAGAGCTGAAAATGTGTTGCTGGAAAAGTGCAGCAGGTCAGGCAGCATCCAAGGAACAGGAGAATCGACGTTTCGGGCATCAGCCCTTCTTCAGGATAAGGTGGCTTCAAATCAGACATTTCCCAAACCTAACCATCAATCCAACTACTGCACAAACCATGCTATTCTTTACTGAACTTGCTCTTTGCTGGATTATTGGTGTAGGAATATCATTAGGAACTTGAGGGTTAAATACAAGGCTAGTGAAAACTGTTAACTGTTAGCTATCTGCATAAACATGTTGGAGCCAAGAATGAATGGTGCCCTTTTCCAAAAGGCCTCATTCTCATATGATTGGATGTCCCCAGCATGACATAGCTCCTAATGTACATGTAGCTGTTATTTAAGTATTTTACTCTTTACTCTACAATTGGTCTGTTAACAAAACTATTATGCTACCACATTCACTGAATGTTATTTATTCTTTATTTGCACAAATGAAATTGAGTCAACTATATATCTAGTTGGTAAAAGTGGTCCCTGATTTACAACCGCTTGTACTTATTAAGAAATCCCACAATTTTATTAACTTTAAAGATCCAACATGCAAATATTTTCTTGTACTTATGAAAGGCTATTGTGTATCAATTTGCATACAGATTGACTTATGAACATACTAAAAACTGAAGTCCCTTCATAACCATAGACTATCTCTATTTCTGAACAGCCCCTTTTTATCAGTTTCAGGTGACTTTGTGCTGTTGCATTTTTTTATGGTTTACCCAGCTGAGAAATGGATACCAGTATTTAGTGCCAATCCAATCAATACACCAACCACTTGCACATTAATCAACTGATGCACTGATACAAGTATGACAATCAAACTGCAGACCTAGAGTATGCACCGTCACTATAAGGATTAAAGGCTCTTATTGTAGATCCTATTTTCCCCTCTCTTTTAATAATATTTTGCCCTTACAGCTTCTGTCTATAAAACATGTTTTAACAACCCCAACTGGTGACCAACTTGATAATCACCCACTCATTTTCTGAGTGGGGTATTGAGTATCATCACTGATGTAATTTGCTTGGTTATTGCACCTTACGTGTTATAAAATATTTCTTGATTAACCACAGTCCAAATTATCCCTTCAGCAAATTAATTACTTAATTGTTCCTTTTCAAATCATTTTGTGCCGCCAACCATCTGGAGCCACACAATGCAACAAGAGTGGAATTATTGACTGATCAAAGAATTCAAATTCTATCAATTAGCGTACAACAAAACTGAAAATGACACAAGGAAAACCCTGGAGCTGTTGATCTTTGGGGACGGTGAGCTGAATCTTCAGGTGTTTTTGGCTAAGTCAGGTCAAGTTTGGTGGAAAAAAACTCACTGTGAGGCTAGATAAAAATCTAATACAGACTAATTACCCAACTACTTAAAAAATAAATCACTGCGAGGCTGGATGTATTTTTTTCACAGCATCTTACCAAATTCACCACTTTGTCAGTGCCAACCCAGTGTTGAGTGTCATGTCGTATCTCTGTCCCATCTTACCATAATCCATTCCTGGAAGAGCTCGCCACTCACTGGATATCTAACGTAATATCAGAGTCCTGTGAGGCCATGTCATCTTCAAACCCCATGATAGAGGAGTGCTGGCATCTGGCATTTACCTTGCTCCTGATTGGTGACTGGACAGAGATGGATAATAAGGGTAAATTGGCATGGAGGTACATAGACAGGGGTCTGAAAGTCCTAATTGATGGAATGGTGCATGGGGGTGACATCTGATCTCAGAAGCCAGACAGAGGAAGTCCATCACCTCAATATGTCTGCCTGGTCAGAGATCACCATGGGGTCAGTGCCCCTCTTCAGGGTACAGAGGTCCAGCAGCAGTGCCAAAAGATAGTCAGTGACCTTCTTCCTGCCACCAAGATAAGTGCCATCCTTTGTTCTCTGCTATCTCACACTCACTACATCTCTGATACTGCACCCACCTCCCACCTAGGGTTCTGCTCTGACATCCCTTCCACTGCATGTAATATCTTCCCTCACATTCCCCTTATCCCTCCTTCCTCCCACACTACTAACCCTGTGTCCCTTCCACATTGCCTCCTCACTCCCTCGAAATATCGCGACACCTTTGCCCACATGTACCAGCAAGAAGAGCAATGCCATTCATTAGTGTCTAACCCATTTGCCCATCATTGCATGGGGAGACATCCTGTAACAAGGTGAAGTGAAGGTGAACCACTGTGGATTCCAGATACCTAGATGGTTTGTTGCTCGATATGACATCACTCCCTGGTCGCTAAGGACATGTTATGGTGGGGGATGTACAATAAGCTTGTGGAAGTAAGATTAGCTTATGGCACTAGCTTTTATCCTCAGCAATGAAGAGTTGCTGTGAACCCCAACATCACCCTCTCCCCTCTAGGTGTCCATTCTATCAATACCACTGCAACATTGGGCCCATTTGGAACAAGAGATGAATCTATCAGACACCTGCTCAAGTTTCCATATTGAAGTTTTCCATCAGCTAGTTTGTTTGGCTTATTTGGTAAAATCACAACTCATGGTGGGTTAGTGGTTAACAAGGCATTTAAAGAGCAATAAAGAGTGTCAATTGGGAACTCACCACTCCCTGTGCTGAAATCATCATTATATTTTCACACAGAAGAATGGCAATTGCATTGTCATTCAGATGTCTCCTGATGGTTTAACCTTGGCCCTTTCCTGGTTCTCACTGGCATCTACCTCTTGGCTATGCAGCAGCAGATATGAGATTAGCTTCCACTTTTAGAACTGCTTTTGGTCAGTCCCCTTAATAGCTCTATATTCAACAGTAGGAACTGGAAGACTTTAATTACCCCTCTATGAAATGTTTTGGGGTATTTCCTACATCAAAGGTGCTATACATGTGCAAGTTGTACAAGCAATGAATTAATTACTTTAAAATGAAATGTTGCTTTTATTTCCATTGAGATGCCAATGTACAAGATTGAGGGCACATCATTATCAAGATTGAAAAGAGTGAAAGGAAGGGCCAGATAAATTGAAATTGAAATTGTTGCATAATGATGCCAACTTTAAATTTTAAAGCTGAAGTGATTAAAAGAATGAGGGAAAGGCAGAAATTCCTGCAGTATTTGTCAGAGTCTGGGATGTGACAATGCTCTTGTGGTCTCCAAATTGTTAAATAGAAGCATACCAAAATTAAAATAATGGAGGGAACTAAAAACACTTAATGTAAAGGTATGAGTAACATCAATTACATATAATTTTCTTTTGTGTAAAGTAACACTGCTTTCTTCTGATCCAAAGCTATAATTATGTATAGAAGTCAAGTATAATAAGACAAAATATTATGAATACACTAGCCCACACACCATGTGTGGTGTATAATCTTAGCCATTTTCATTTTATGTGTGATCTGGTTCAATGATGCATAATTGTCATGAAATGACTAGTAGTCTGCAGTACTTAACTGAGATCAATAGTATCTTGTTCTGTATTCTTACAGTAGGCTGCTGGATTGTTATCCAGATGTCTGTACATGGGTGGTCAGCATGATATAATTGCAATTTTCTATTTATCCTCTTCCTGCTCATATTGGTATTTATTTTTGGGAAACATGACATGTTGCAATAAATATTAAAATAATAGGTGTTCTCTCATGTTAGCTGTGACTCAGTGGTAGCACTGTTTCATCTGTGACAAGAGGTTAAGATTTCAAGTCTTACTATAATAGACTTAAGCTTCTAAACTACCTGAGGCTAACAAGCCAGTGCAGCATTTCTGTCACTTAACTCTCTGAACGTCCTCTGAGGTGAAAGATTCCAAGGTGTCATTTGAAGACAAGGAGAAGATTTCTTCTAATCTCCAACATTTTCCCCCAAACCAAATTCTAAAACAGATTATCTCATCACCTCATTGTTGCTTGTGGATCTTTGCTGTGTGCACCTTAGCTGCTGTGGTTCCCACATAACAGAAGGGTCCTCACTGAGTGAGTTGTAAATGATCCCAATCTCTCTGGGAGAATATTTCTGGTCTTCAATAGGTTCACCACTCCACTTACCTCTAGACTCCCACAGAGAGTTGTAGAGTCACAGAAATGTACAGCAGAAACAGACACTTTGGTCCAACTCGTCCATGCCAAACAGATGTCCTAACCTAATCTAGTCCCACCTACCAGCACTTGGCCCATATCCCTTGAAATCCTTCCTTTTCATATAATCACCCAGATGCCTGTTAAATGTTGTAATTGTACCAGCTTCCACCACTTCCTCTGGCAGCTCATTCCATTCACAAACCACCCTCTGCGTGAAAACATTGTCCCTTAGGTCTCTTTTATATCTTTCCCCTCTCACCTTAAACCTATGCCCTCTCGTTTGGACATCCCCATCCCAAGGAAAAGACCTGTCTACATACCCTACCCATGCCCCTCATAATTTCATAAACCTCGATAAGGTCACCCCTCAACCTCTGACGCTCCGGGGAAAACAATCCCAGCCTGTTCAGCCTCTCCCTACAGCTCAAATCCTCCAATCCTAGCAACATCCATGTAAATCTTTTCTGAACCCTTTCAAGTTTGACAACATCCTTTCGATAGGAGGGAGACCGGAATTGCACACATTATTCCAAAAGTAGTCTAACAATGTCCTCCATACCTGCAACATGACTTTCCATCTTCTCTACTCAAAACTCTGACCAAAAAAGGAAAACATACCAAATGCCACTATCCTATCAACCTGCGACTCCACTTTCAGGGAATACTAGACTATCATTTTTTAAAATGTACCTATTTTTCAAGCTACCTAACAAAACTCATATGCTGACAAGTGAGACAAAATGGGTGGCACGGTTGCTCAGCGGTTAGCAGTGCTGCCTCATAGCACCAGGGTCCCAGGTTCGATTCCAGTCTCAGGTGAATGTCTGTGTGGAGTTTGCACATTCTCCCCACGTCTGTGTGGGTGTCCTCTGCATGTTCCGGTTTCCTCCCACTGTGCCCTCGGGTCCTCGTCTCTCCTGCCAATGGAAACATCTTCCCAATGTCCACTCTGTCTGGGTAGTTCAGTATTCTGTAAGTTTCAATCAGATCCCCGCATATCCTTCTAAGCTCCATTGAGTATAGTCCCAGAATCCTCAAAGATTCTTCATATGTTAAGCCTTTCGTTCATGGGATCATTCTCGTGAACCTCCTCTGGACCTGCTCCAGGGCTAATACATCCTTACTGAGATATGGGGCCCAAAATTGCCCACAATAATTGTGTCCAAGGAGCAGGAGAATCGACGTTTCGTGCATGAGCCGCTCATGCCTGAAACGTCGATTCTCCTGCTCCTTGGATGCTGCCTGACCTGCTGCGCTTTTCCAGCAACACATTTTCAGCTCTGATCTCCAGCATCTGCAGTCCTCACTTCCTCCACAATAATTGTGTGTTTATGTGCAGTTCACACTCAAAATTCCTACTGCTTAATGCACTCATATTTGTGACTTCAGCATTTGCCCCAGTGCAAGAACACCCTTTGGAAGAAGCTTGCCAACAGATATGGAAGTTGCAGGTCCATTGACAGCTAACAGCAATGACGTAATGGCTACTCCTGCTTTTCATGGCAAGAAAAACTAACCCAGGAGATTCAGGAAGTGGCATATTAAATCCTCCAAAGACTGCTTAATCTGTAAGTTGTTGATGATCCACAAAGTCCCATTTTAATCATTCTGCTGTGTGAAGAGAACAAGGTGAGATATGTTTTTAATCACACTTGAGATGAGATTCTGATGCTCAGAATGAAAAGCTCCTGGGCATGAAGCACAAATGAGCTTTAAGGCTCGCCTGTAAGAGTTTCTGTCTATCCTTCAAAAATTCTGCTCACCTTCCAGTAGACAGTAATGTTATAATTCCATATAGAAATATATAACTGCAGCACTCCAAGTGTGATATCACCATTACAAAAGTAACAGTCTATTTTGTCTGGTTCTTCACTTATCCAGAGAAAACTTAATTAACATTTTTCCATGAAGCTTATCACCTTTTAATTCCATTCGGATATCAACCTTAACATCCAAAGAACAAAGAAAATTTACAGCCCAGGAACAGGCACTTCAGCCCTCCAAGCCTGAGCTGATCCAAATCCACTCTCTAAACCTATCGCCCAATTCCTAAGCATCTGTATCCCTCTGCTCCCCACCTACTCATGCATCTGTCCAGACGTACTTTAAATGAATCTACCGTGCCTGCCTGTACTACCTCTGCTTGCAACATGTTCCAGGCACCTACCACCCTCTGTGTAAAGTACTTTCCACATGGATCCCCCTTAAACTTTTCACCTCTCACCTTGAACATGTGACCTCTCGTTATTGAATCTCTCACCCTGGGAAAAAATTTATCGCTATCCACCCTGTCCATACCCTTCATGATTTTGTAGACCTCAATCAGGTCCCCCCTCAATCTTCTTTTCTCTAATGAAAACAATCCTAACCTACTTAACCTCTCTTCATAGCTAGCACCTTCCATATCAGGGAACCTTCTCTGCACCCTCTCCAAAGCGTCCACATCCTTTTGGTAATGTGGTGATCAGAACTGTAACAGGATTCTAAATGCGGCCGAACCAATGTCTTGTACAATTTTAACAAGAGTCATGTACACTTTTAACATCCAGTCCTGCACTTAGCTTGTATTGTTAATGGGGGTTGAAAAGACTCAACTCTAGGCTTTATTGCCCATGCACTTAAGCATTACTGCTACTATACTAGTGATCAATAACTTGTAAATATTGCTCAGATGAAAAGTAGAAATTTTAAATTGAGCGTAACATAAATAGTATTCAGATAATGATTTTTGCAATCATTTATATTAAAGAAGTTTGTTTTGAGAAATCATAACATTAATTGGCTACCTGATGAAGAAGCAGCGCTCCAAAAGCTAGCGCTTTCAAATAAACCTGTTGGATGATAACCCGGTGTTGTGTGATTTTTAACTTTGTCCACCCCAGTCCAACACCAGCACCTCCAAATCATGATCAACATTAAACTTGCCATATAAGTGCTTGAAGATGTCAGTAATGATTGGAATTGTGTCACAATACAATATTTCAGCCCAGATCTGTATGAAACTCAGGATTTACTTCAAAATCCAATTAGAGTAAATACATCTACATGATTCAAAGACCTGTCACTCTCACTGCAACTTTTATCTTCCCAGGAGTTGAAAACCACAGAATTGCCTCCATACTCTTTATTTTCATCATTCCTCCTACAATCTTGAAATATAAACTTTTTATCCCCTTGATGCATGTCTAAATTAGTTAATTTAAGCAATTTTACCTGAACTGTATTCAGTCTTGCTGAAATACCTTTTGCATCTCCGCTGACAAGGAAAACAAGTATCTTTCAATACGGTTATCTAAACTGTCCACAGTACATGGCCAGTGAGTTGAAAAGGACAACATGTAAATTGTGTTTTCACTTTCATGCCTCTAACATGACAGCTATTTAACCCTTGTCAAAAATGCAACAAACTCATTCAACAGGAACAAAAAAATGGATTACTTTCACAAATATTTGGAAGGGAATTTTATTATGGGTGCTATAAAATCAATTCCTATATTTCAAGTGCTAGAGATTGCACTGAGCACCTGATTTAAGATAAATTTGCATAATGCCTTTCATAACCTCAGGATGTACCAAGGCACCTTATAGCAAAATGAGTACTTTTGAAATTAACCTTTGTTGTAATCAGGGAAAAATGGTTGCTAAATTGCTCACAGAATATTTTTAATTCATTCATGGGATGAGGGCATCCCTGGCTAGTCCAGCATTTATTGCCCAATTCCTAATTGCCCAGAGGGTAGTTAAGAGTCAACCACATTGCTGTGGATCTGGAGTCACATGTAAGGATAGCAGTTTCCCTCTCTAAAGGTCATTAATGAATCAAATTGTTTCTAACAATCAATATTGTCATGGTCTTCATTGAGATCATTGTTGGACTCTTAATTCCAAAAATTTTTTAAAATTGAATTCAATTTCGACCATCTGCCATGGCAGGATTTAAACCTGGGTCTCTAGCACATTATCTGGGTCTCTGGATTAACAGTCCAGTGATAATACCATTAGGCCATTGTCTCCCCTGCAAATGGGAATGAAGGAATGAGCAGTTGTTTTGTTTTCAGTTATTTAAAGGGTTAAAGTAATGAAGAACTTTCCGGCTGTTCTTCAAATATTGAGATGTCATGAATCAGAGAAGGTAAATCGGACCTCTGCTTAACATCTCATTTGAAAGTCAAAACTTCAGTCAGTTGCAGATCATCAAGTGTGCACAATAATTCAGTCCATTCTCCTTGGTTTTTTTATTAAATGGCCAATGTGATAGGTCAAGACTCTTAATTTCAGATCCTACCAAGATTGGAAGGAGTTGGTTTACTGCAAGCTCATGTCAAATTGTGGAAGTGATTATCAGGAGTAAACTTGAAGATTTAAAAGTAGATCATTCGGCACGTTGAGTGTGTTCAGCCATTCAAATGATCATTCTACTCAGTATCCTGTTCCTATCTTCTCCTCATACCCTTTGACTCTTTTAGTCCAAAGGAATATATCTAACTCCTTGAAAACATTCAATACTTTGGCTTCAACTGCTTTCTATGGTAGAGATTTCCACATGCTCACCATTCTCTGGATGAAGAAATTTCTCCTCATCTCAGTCCTAAATGGCATACCCAATATCCTTGTCTGTGACTACTGGTTCTGGACTCCCCCATCATTGAGAATATCTATCCTGTGTTTACCCTGTCTAGTCCTGTTAGAATTTTATGGACTTCTATGAGAATCCCACCCTTTTCCTTCCAAGTTCCAGCAAACTTAGTCCGAACTGATAAAGTCTCTCTTTATGTGTCAATCTTGCCATCCCAGGTTTCAACCTGGTAAACATCCCTCCATAATCAGAACATGCTTCCTCAGATAAGGGGAGCAAAACTGCCCACAGTTCTCCAGGTATGGTCTCACCAACATCCAGCACAATTGCAGCAAGACATTGCTGCTCCTGTATTTAAGTCCTCTTGCTATGAAAGCCAACATACCATTTGCGTTCTCTATCACCTGCTGCATCTGCATGCTTACTTTCAACAATTGGTGTATAAGGATACTCAAGTCTCGTTATACATTCCCCTTTCCCAATAATCTGTCTTCCTGTTTTTGCTCCCAAAGTGGATAATCTCACATTTATCCACATTATGCTTGATCCATCATTTATTTGCCCACTCCATATTAAAAAGCAATTAACATAGATTCAGAAGAAGAAGACCTTGCCTTATTAATCTCCTTGAATTCTTTGAGTAACAAAATCAGGAGAATTATGGAAAACCCCACAATATATTATGACACGATTTCTAAAAGACATTTTGCATGGAAGTTTCATAAGACCATAAGACATAGGAGTGGAAGTAAGGCCATTGGGCCCATCGAGTCCACTCTGCCATTCAATCATGGCTGATGGGCAGTTCAACTCCAATTGCCCGCACTCTCCCTGTATCCCTGAATTGCTTGCGAGATTAAGAATTTATCAATCTCTGCCTTGAAGACATTTAACGTCCTGGCCTCCACTGTGCTCCGTGGCAATGAATTCCACAGGCCCACCACTCTCTGGCTGAAGAAATGTCTCCTCATTTCCGTTTTAAATTGACCCCCTCTAATTCTAAGGCTGTGCCCACAGGTCCTAGTATCCCTGCCTGACGGAAGCAAATTCCTGTCGTCCACCCTTTCTAAGCCATGCATTATTATGTAAGTTTCTATTAGATCTCTCCTCAACCTTATAAACTCTAATGAATACAATTCCAGGATCCTCAGCTGTTCATTAGGCCTACCATTCCAGGGATTATTCATGTGAATCTCCGCTGGGCATGCTTCAGTATCAGTATGTCCTTCCTGAGATGTGGCCCCAAAACTGGACACAGTATTCTAAATGGGGCCTAACCAGATCTCATATGAAAGACTATAACTTAAACTGAAAGCTTTAGGCTGCATCTTAGGTGTGGGAAGCAAGTTGTCTGAAGGGTTCAAACAATGGATAGTTATTAGAAGAATTACATCAAGTGAAAAAAATGTTGATTTTCGGAGGGCGAGCATTGGAGAAGTTAGCATTTTCAGCTGTGAAAGACCGTATCTCTGAAGTGAGCTTGTAGAGGGACAGAAATTAAATCAAGGGAAAAGGTAAATTCAGAAATTGGATTTAAGCTAACTTGCAAAGATAACAAATTTCAAAGTTATAACTAGCATATTTAGGACTGACTCAGGACATTGGTCTTCATATAACAGGTGAACAATAATGTGGAGTGGTAAAAACAATAACTGCAGATGCTGGAAACCAAATACTGGATTAGTGGTGCTGGAAGAGCACAGCAGTTCAGGCAGCATCCAACGAGCAGTGAAATCGATGTTTCGGGCAAAAGCCCTTCATCGGGAATTCCTGATGAAGGGCTTTTGCCCGAAACGTCGATTTCGCTGCTCGTTGGATGCTGCCTGAACTGCTGTGCTCTTCCAGCACCACTAATCCAATAATGTGGAATGGACTGCTAGAATGATGTAGACAATAACTCAGGACTAATTTGAAATAATTTGTTGCTGCATTGGGGTTACTTATATGTTGGAAAGAATTAGATGGGCTGAATGGATGTCTTTATTTGCAGTTTGTGATTTAAACTTAGACATTGCCAATTAATAAATTAGGAAAAAGATGAGAAGCTATTTCTTGTTTTTGACTCTATTTAAAACAGTAACAGATGGTTCCTCTTTAAGTTGTTTCATATGTTTTATTTAAATATTTCAAGCATTTCCTTGAAAGAAGGAGTCAGAAAGCCCCGTGCACTAATTAAATATGTGCTTCTGCAGTATGTAGATAAGGCAACATGTAAATAAACATTTCCTCCCAGTGTTTTAAAATTCTGGCAACGTATCAACTCGCAATGATGAGTAAACCAATTTTGTCCAGTATAGCTTTTAAAATGGTTCAACATCAATTGTAGTAACTGACTTTTTTTAAAAAACCTATTTTGGATAACATCCTGAGATGACAATGGAAATAGCAGTCAAGCTTTCAAGAGAAAAAATATTTTGCCTTTAGCTGCATTACTTTGCAAATCCAATCCAATCTGTACCCTTTAAAAATATTGTTACACTTGATAATTTATAAACATGTTTCTCTGCACAATACAATGCATTTGATGATTTTTACTACACTAATGTGTGCCTTGCTGAATTATATACCTTTTGAGCAATGAGGCAGCAATAACAGATGGAACCCCAGCTCAATGACTCAGCTAACTTGAAAGCTCAGTGCAGTGCAGATTAATCCATTTATTTAATAGAAGTGAGCAAAATGCCAGTGAATCATTGCCTTTGTATAATATGGCAAGGCTGATATATCCAAATGTGTATAATTTTAAATAAAATTTTGTGTTGATCGTAACTTACTCTTTCTCAGTGTTTAATTTTCATTCCTGCTACAAATGAAGTTTAATCAAGCTTTAACACTTGCAATGGATCTGATATAAGTGCACAGGCCTGAGCCTTTAAACTTTTCCTGCACATCAAGTAAAATTGCACAATAATTAGTTCAAGCATAGCATATTGGGGTGTGATATCATACCATAGTAACACACATTTTAGAATTCCTTCCCTAGGGTGCCACTTCCATATTTCTTGGCAGTCATCTGATACCCATGGGCAAGTTTGTGCCAATTATGTCAGTTGGCTAATTGATAGCAGCAAAGATCACAACAAACCCTAATTCTGTTCTCACTGACATCTGCACAGTTTACTTTTGAGCAAGTGTGGCTGGATGATATTTATGGCATCACCTATTTAAAACATGTTCTTGGATTTTGCCCTCCCCTAATCTTGAGTTCAATTGTAGCAGCTTAAATTGGCTGAGATTTGGTTTACGTGGCTCAATATCACACTTAGTCATGCCTTAGATTATAAACTTGCTGGAAAAAAAGCACAGAAAAGGTTGGTCTGGCCTATTCTTACATGTGCCTGATCTTTGAGAGCACTATTCAATTAATCTCACTCCCACTATCCTGGTATTTCTCTTCAGACCTGTTAATACTTTTTCCTTCAAGCGTTTGCCAATTTTTAAAAATGTTACTATTGACTCTGCTTCCACCACCAACTTGCAGTGTAAAAAAAATGTTTTCTCACATCACCTCAGGTTCATTTGTCAATCACTTTGAATCTACATCTGCTGGTTACTGATCCTTCTACTAGTGTAAACAGCTTCCTCCATGAAAACCATTCATAATTTTGAACAACTCCATTGAATCTCCTGAAAGGACAATCTTAGCATCTCCTGTCACTCCACATAACTTTTTGTTTTGTTTTTATTTAAATGAATGCAATACAATTCAATTTCAGGGAGAAAATAAGAACTGCAGATGCTGAAGTATCAGAGCACGAATGTGGTGCTGGGAAAGCACAGCCGGTCAGGCAACATCCGAGGAGCAGGAGAATCGACGTTTCAAGCATAGGCTCTTCATCAGGAATGATGATGAAGAGCTTATGCTCGAAACGTTGATTCTCCTGCTCCTCTGTTGCCTGACTAGCTGTGCTTTTCCAGCACCACACTCTTGACACAGTTCAATTTCAGGTAACATATTTATATCCAAACCACTTCACTTTTAAAATCAACCACAAAGTGAGTCCTTCTTCATGCTCTGGTTGAATTAATGAAAGCAATTCCACAAATACTAATTTATATCCTATTTTTGATTTGATTTATTGTTGTCACATGTACTGAGACACAGTAAAAAGTGTTGTTTTGCTTGCTTTACAGGCAGATAGTACCATACAAAGTACATCAGGGTAGCAGAAGATAGTGCAGATTACAGTGCTACAGGTGCAGAGAAGCTGCAGAGAGAGATCAACATTAACACTTGAGAGGTCCGTTCAAAAGTCTGTGAAAAGCGAGAAAGAAGCTGTTCTTGAATCTGTTTGTACACATATTCAAACTTTTATATCTTCTGCCCAACAGATTAGGGTGGAAGAGAGTACAGTCAATTCTGCTATAATGTGGTAGTTCTGTTCTTGTGCAGTCCCGTGTTATCAGAAAATCGCATAATAGCAGCACCATTTAAACTAATGGGGCTGGATACACATTATAACTAATACACGCTTTAAAAGTTCAGTCTATAGAAAGTGCCCCCAGTTTGTCAGTCACGTTATAGCAAATTTGCATTAATGAAGCGTGCATTATAGCAGAATAAACCCGTATAACAGGTCTTTGATTATGTTGATTGCTTTCCTGAGGCAGTGGGAAATATAGATGAAGTCAACGGATGGAAGGTTGGTTTGCATGACAGACTGAGCTGTTAATGACTTTCTTGTGGTTTTGGGAACAGCAGTTGCCGTACACACTGTGCTGCGTCCAGATAGATTATCAGTCACATCAAAACCTAATGAACCAGAATGGGAGGAAGTCATCTTCGATCCTGAGGGACTACCTGAGGAAAAGAAGATTTATTCACAGGATGTGAATGTCAGTGGCAAAGACAGAATTAATTGATAATTTCTAACTATCCTTGTGAAAAACAACTTCTTGACAACTGAAGCAATTTCAGAGAGCAGTTTAACGAAAACATTTCCCTAGCTCTGAAGTTATACAGGCCAGACAGGGAAAGATGGTAGATTTCTACTCCAAGAGGGCATTAGTGAACCAGATGAGTTTTATTTCAATCTAATAGTTACATGGTCACCATTACTAATACTACCTTTGTATGTCAGCTATGTAATTAAATTTAATTAAAATGCTGTCATGATGGGGTTGAGCTTGTCTCTGTATCACTAATCTAGGAACACAATGCTAATATTTGTAAAACAATGGGGTGCTGGTTTCAAATTAAGGTGGTTGTTTATTTTCATAGTAAGTTAATTCCAATAACTGATGAGAGTAATTTTACCAGTTCATATAATCATGGTTTAGTTCAAATTAAAGATGAAGTGGTAATGGGCAAATATGTGGGTATTTTGTAAAGTGGTAAATGTTTCTTGTCACTTTTCAATTTGTGATGTACAGACAAGGAATTATGACCACAAGTAAACCAGTGTTTTTTTGTAAAAATTCAAAATCCACACATTTCCTTTATTTAAGCAGCAAATGTTATGGATTGTCTGAGCATTTTGATATTTACTGTCTATTGTCATTCAGTTATTTGTTAATAATAATGTAATTCCTTAGTACAAATATATTTATATAAACTGGCATAGAGTAAATTAAATGCTAGGCACAAAAACATGATGGGGAAGGAACACATCTCAGTTCATTGGATACTGGAACTGGTAGAAGGGAACTGTTCTAGTGTGAGTGGATTTACTTGAACCATGCTGGGACCAATGTCCTAGCAAATTAAATAACTACAGCTGTAGAGAGGACTTTAAACTAAACAGAGGAGTGATGACGTGGGAGAGGGGAAATGTGGGCTTATTAGGCAAAAAGATATGGCAGCATTTCAGGGCATCTATTTTAGATAAAAATACCAGAATGGAACAGGCAGGGACAGAGTGTACAAGTATAATAAAGCAGCAAATAGGGTCTAAGGGGGAACAATGGTGAAAAGGAAAAATGAATGTTTTTTTATTTAAATGTGCGTAGTATTCAGAACAAAATAAATAAATTAACAGTATAAGTCGATGTTAATGGGTATGATCTTATAACCATGCAGAGAAGTGGTTACAAAGAAATAAAAGTAGGAATTAGTGATTCAGGGATATGTGACTTTTCAAAAGCAGTAAGGGCGGTGGCGTAATGGAACAAGTACATTAGCAAGAAATGATATTGGGTCTGACAATGTAGATTGAAAGTAAGAAATAACAAGTGAAAAAAGAGACTGGTGGGAGTGAAAACTTAAAATAAAAATCCTGGAGATCACAGTGGGTCAGACAGCATCCACGGAAAGAGAGCAAACTAACCATTCGAGTCTAGATGACTCTTCATCAGAGCTGTGATTTCCAGTATTTGTTGTTTTCAGTACAATTCCATCTTATGCAGTAATTTGCTCCTAGATTGGTAGGAGTAGTCTATAGGTCCCATGACTTTAGCTGTATTGAAGGATTGCTAATAAATCAGGAGATAACGACAGTGCATGAAAAAGGCAGTACATTAATCATGGGTAACTTTCATATTCATTTTGATGAGGAAAATCAAATTGGCAGAGATAACCATGATGAATAATTCATATGATGTATTTGGAACAGTTTTGTAGATCAAAATGCTGTGGATCAAAGCAGGTATCAGGATATTTTTGATCTGATAATGTGTAATGAGGCAGGTTTAATAAATTATCTGAGAGTAAAAGATCTAAGGAACAGTGACCATACATGGTAGGATTTAGCATTCAATTTGAGAGTGAGAAACACATGTTGGAAACAGCTGTGTTAAACTTAAATAAAGGTAATTAAAAAGGGGTGGGATTGCGTTGGTTGGAGGGAAATGGGAAGGGAGTTTAACAAAAAAAAAGTTCATGATTCACAGCAAAGATATATCTGAGTGAGAAAAAAGGATTCTAGGAAGGGGATAAACACACCAGGGTTAAGCAAGCAAGTTAAAGATAGTATCCAATTGAATGAGAAAATATACAATGTGGCAGAGATGAGTGGTAAACCACAGGGATGGGAAAGTTTTAAAAGCTAACAAAAATTGACTCCAACAAAAAAGGAAGAAAATAAACTATGAAAATAAATGATCAAGTAATGTAGAAACAGAGAGTAACAGCATTTTCAAATATATAAAAAGGAGAGTAGTCAAAATGAACAAATCCCCCTTCAAGGATGGGGCTGATGAATAGAAATGGGAAACCAAGAAATTGAGATAAATCAAATAAATAAATCTCATGATAAAAGATACTAATAGCATCCGAAATTACTAAATAATTAAGAGGTAAAATGGAGTAAGGAAATATATACAATAACTTTCACTAGAGTAAAAATACTAAGGAAACTAATGGGGCGAAAGGCTGATGGCTTCTCTGGACCTGATAAGTTCCGAGTATATCAAAGGAAGTCACTACAAAGACAGTGGATAGAGTTGTGGTAGTCTTACAAGAATCCTGAAAATGTAGAAAAGCCCCATAAGTTTGGGAAACCACCAATGTAACAAAGTTGTTTAAAAAGTGAGGGAGTCAAAAACGTAATTATAGATAGCGTAACATCAGTTATTGGGAAAATACTAGAGTCTGTTATGAAGGATGTAATAACAAGCATTAGAAATAGAGTCAGCATGACTTCATGAACAGAAATCAGACCTGTCAAAATTATTAGAATTCTTTGAAGAGGTAGCAAGCATGATAGATAAAGGAGAACCAGTAAATGTGACATTATTGTGTTTTCAAGATAAGTTTGGTAAGGTACCGCACATTAGACTACTTAATAATATAAGACCCTGTTGTTGGAGGTAGTATACAAGTGTGGATAGAGGACTGGATAAGTAATAGATGACAAAGAATTAGGATAAAGAGGGCATTTTCAGGATGACAACCTGTAACCATTAGAATGCTGCAGGGATCAGTGCAGGGGGCACAATTATTAATGATTTGGAAGAGGCAAGTGAATGTACCAATGCCAAGTTTGTGGATGACACCAAAGTAAATGATAAGTCAAGTGGTCAGGTTGACACAAAAAGTGGTACAGAAAGTTATAGACAGATTAAGTGAGTAGGTAAAAAAATTGACAGATTGTATATAATGTGAAAACATCTGAGGCAATGCACTCTGAAAGAAAAAAATAGTAGAGTTGAATATTATTTAAATGGGGAATGGCTGTAGAAAGCTGCAACACAGAAGGATTTGGGAGTCCTCAAGCTTCAAAAATCTCAAAAAACTAGCATTCAAGCTCAGTGGGTAATAGGAAAGGCAAATTGACTGTCGGCCTTTATTTCAAAGCGAATGGAGTATACAAT
Organism: Chiloscyllium punctatum; assembly: GCF_047496795.1. Taxonomy (NCBI): domain Eukaryota; kingdom Metazoa; phylum Chordata; class Chondrichthyes; order Orectolobiformes; family Hemiscylliidae; genus Chiloscyllium; species Chiloscyllium punctatum. Next base: position 9,968,984 of record NC_092765.1, read on the forward strand.
TAAGGAAGTCTTGCTAAAACTATACTAGGCACTAATTAGAACAGATTTATAATACTGTGAACAGTCCCCTTGCTGGGATGTGGGCATTGCTGACTGGCCAGCATTTATTGTCTGTCCCTAGTTGCCCTTGAGAAGGTGGTGGTGAGCTGCCTTCTTGAACAGCAACCACATGCTGTAGGTTGACCCACAATGCCCTAAAGGAGGGAATTCCAGGATTTTGATCCGGCGACAGTAAAGGAACAACAATATATTTCCAAATCAGATGGTTAATGGCTTAGAGGGGAACTTGCAGGTGCTAGTGTTCCAGTTCTTATAGATGGAAGTGCTTGTGAGCTTGGAAGCTGCTGCCTAAGAATCTTGAGTAAATTTCAGCAGTACATCTTACAGATAGTACATACTACTGCTACTGAGCAGCAGTGATGTTTGTGGCTGTGGTGCAAATCAAACAGGCTGCTTTGTCTTGGCTAGTGTCAAGCTTTGTGAATGTTGCTGGAGCTGTACCCATCCAGGCAAGTGGAGAGTATTCCATCACACTCCCAACTGTGCCATGTAGATGGTGGACAAGCTTTGAGTTTTAAGGAGGTGAGTTACTTGGTGCACAACTTTCAATCTCTGACCTCATGGCCACTGTGTTTATGTGGCGAGGCTAGTTACATTTCTGGTCAATGGTAACCCCAAGGATGTTCAGAGTGGTTTTTCAGTGATGGTAACACTATTGAATGAAAGGGGCGCTAGTCAGATTGTCTCTTGTTGGAAACGATCATTGCCTGGCATTTGTGTCGCATGAATATTACTTGCCACTTTTCATCCAAGCCTGGATATCATTTTGCATTTGAACACAAATCATCAATACTGTTGCTAGAATGTTATTGGGGCCCAAAGCCTTTGCAGTAAACCTTGCCTCTAACTATTTCTTGATAACATACAGCATGAATCACATTGGCTGAAGATAGGCATCTGTGATCCTGGGACTTCTGGAGGCAGCTCAAATAGATCATCCACTTGGCATTTCTAGCAGAAGATTGTTGCAACTGCTTCAACCTTTCCTTTGCACTGATGTGTTGAGCTCTTCCGTTATTGAGGATTGAAATATTTGTGAAGCCTCCTCCTCCAATGTGTTGTTTAAATGTCAACCAATATTTAGATCTGATCTGTGGTTGTGACATTGCTTAGCTTTGTCTATCACTTAATGCTTATGCTATCTGTTTGGCAGCTTCAGTAAGTTGACACATCATTTTAGGTATGCCCCGGTGCTGCTCCTGGCATGCCCTCCTGCACTATCCATTGAACCAGGGTTAATCCCTTCGCTCGATGGTAATGGTTGAGACGGGTATATGCCAGGCCATGAGATTGCAGATTATACAGGAGTAGTTGCTGTTGATGGCCCACAGTGCCTCATGGATGCCCTGTTTTGAGTTACTAGATCTTTTCGAAGTCTGTTTCATTTAGCAGAGTGATAGTGCCACACAACATGATGAAGGGTATGCTCAACGTAAAGGTGGGACTTCATCTTCATAAGGACTGTGCAATGGTCACTTTTACCGTGACTGTCATGGACACATGTGTCTGCAGCGGCAGATTGGTAGGGATGAGGTCAAGTCTGTTTTTCCCTCTTGTTTGTTCACAGACACAGTCTAGCAGCAGTGTCATTTAGGACCAAACCTGCTCGAACAGTACTGCTATCAAGCCACACTTGGTGGTGACTTTGAAATCCCTTACACTTCATGCTTCCTCCAAGTGTTAGAGGAGCATAGATTCATCAGCTAAGGAAGGACAGTACATGGAACCAGCAGGAGATATCCTTGCCCATGTTTAACTTTAAGCCATGAGACTTCATGGACTCCACAGTCAATGTTGAGGTCTCCCTTCGCAACTCCCTCCTGACTGTATACCGCTTTGCTGCCACCTCAGTGGGACAGGACATATCCAGGGATTGCGACGGTGGTGTCTGGGACATAGGCATACTCTTGGAACAATACTTCACAGACAATGTCAGGCTGTTGCTTGACTACTCTGTGAGATAGTTCTCCCAAATTACCTCCCAGATGTTGATAAGGAGAACTTTGCAGGGTCGACAGAGCTGTTTCTGCTGTTGTCTTTCCTGGTGCCCAGGTCAATGCCAGGTGATCCAACTGGTTTCACTTATTTGTTGAGACTTCATAATGATTGATACAACTGAGTGGCTTGCTAAGCTATTTTAGAGAGCAGTTCAGAGTCAACCACATTGCAATGGGTCTGGAGTCACATGTAGACCGATCAGATGAGGATGGCCGATCTAAGAAAAGATGTAGGTGATGGCCTAGTGGTGCTATTGCTAGACTGTCAATTTAGAGACTTAAATGACGTGTTCAAATCCTGCTATGGTGGAATTTGATAAAAATCTGAAGTCTAATGATGACCATAAAAACTTTGCTAATTGTTGGGCGAAGAAAACATCTGCATCACTAATATCCCTAAAGGAAAGAAATCTGCTGTCCATGCCTGGCCTGGCCTACATGTAATCCAGATCCACAACAATGTGATTGACTCTTAACAGCCCTGTGGGAAAATAGGGATGAGTAATAAATGCTGGCTTAGCCAGTAACAAGCATATCCTATACATGATTTTTTTAAAAAGTTCACTCCATTGATTCTGGGTATGGAGGGAGCTTTAAGAGTAGAGGGATAGCCTTATGAGCTTTACTAATTGCAGTTTGAAAAGAATGACAGGCAAACTTATTTAAACAAATCAGATACTTAGAGGGCTTAAAAGGGTGGGTGCAGACAGGTTGTTTTCCCTTGTGGGAGAGTCCAGGACCAAAGGATATAATCTCATAGCCAGTGGTTCTCTGTTTAAAACAGAGGTGAGGAAGAATTTCTTCTCTCAGATGGGAGTGAATCTGTGCAATTCTTTATCACAGAGGAGTGTCAAGGCTGGGCTGTAAAGAACATTCAAGGCTGAGATAGACAAAATCCGTGAGGGAATTAAGGGTATGAGGTAAAGGCAGAAAAGTGGAGTCGGGTTTTATCAGTTCAACCATGATCTCATTGAATGATGGACCAGACTTGATAGGCTAAATGGCCTACTTCCTATGGTCTTATCCCGATGTTAGATGTAGATCGATTACAACAAGTGACATGCTGAAAGAGAACAGGATGAATAACATAATATTATATTTCCAAAACAAATCTATGTACTGTATCTCTTCATTGGTATCTTGTAAATTGTGATTATAAATCAAAAATAATTTTGTTAGGAATTGAATATGAGTATATCTATCATGTTTTTAATATTTATACTTACAAATTCGATTTTTAAACATGGAGACAATTGAAGAAACTGGGGACCAGTAACAACAAAGTACAAAATGGCCACATGATTCACAGGCCGATTGTATATTGTACCGCTACCAGGTAAGTATTGCATAATTAAACAGAGAAACTGAAGTTCATACAACACAGGAACACATCCAGAAGTCGTGATGATGTCATGAATCACAGGACCGATGCTGAGTAGTTTTGTCAATGTCATTTCAACCCTCAGGCATTCTATTGTTTTGGAATACAGAACAACGACTATATGAGGTGCAGTCTGTGTGACTGATGTTGGAAGGGGCGGTGTTATTGTTGGTGGAAGCAGATACAGTATCATGTTACACAACACAGACAGGCAGCAAAGGCCCACACTGAAGCTGCATTACACAATGGATATTTTTAATCAACCTGTTCAGGTGTGTTACAGCACATCTCTGGAACAGGCAGGACTTGAGCCTGAGCCGCTTGGTTCAGAATCATTGGTATTATCACTATGTCACAAGAGTCTGATGTCAAATTTTCTAACCAACCTGTTCAGAACTTTTGTTACACCCCTGTGGAGTAGGTGGGACTTGAACCTGGGTCTCCTGACTCAATAACTAGAGTATATTACCAATGCACCACAAAAATCGGCTTTGCTTGGACATTTTGCACCAGGGCAATAGATATTTTCTAATCAACCTGTTAGTACACATCTCTGGAACAAGTCTGATTTGAGCCTAGGCCATCTTGACCAGAGTTAGGGGCGTTGGCTTCACTTGGACACTTCGCATCAAAGAAATATGATTGGAAGTGGACAGTGAAAACTGTTAGTCCTCACTTTTCTCACTTTGATACAAAACATCTGCATTGTATTTTTAAATACTGAAGGGAGGTTTTTAATCAGAAAACTAAACAAAAACAGAAATTGCTGAAAGAGCTCAGCAGCTCTGGCAGCATCTATGGAAAGATATCAGAGTTAACGTTTCAGGTTGAGTGACCTGTCCTCAGAACTAATCAACTTGTTCATATGTGTGAAGACATACCTCTGGGGCAATGGTGATTCGAACCCAGGACTCCTGCTCAGAGGTAGGGACACTACCACTGCGCCACAAGAATTAAAGTCTAGGATAGAAGCCAGAACCATGCAACCGGCTCAGGAGGGGGCGGGAGCCACCGGTTCCGAGGGCGGATCCTGGACCGATTGAGCGACGGAAAACTAACCAATAACGATGGGGATCCACGTATCAATCAGCATATCAGCCAATCAGCGCCGGGGGCGGGAGAGTGGGAGGTGGGCGTTAGGCTGGAGCCGAGGGTCGGTTGCGAAGAGGCTGGTGGAGGCCAGGAGAGGCCGAGCGGGAGGAGGATTAGGAAAGCGGATAAAAAAAACAAAAATAAGTGCAGCTTCCGGACATATGTCAGGTAGGAGTTCTCTTCACACCCGCCGACAACTCAGAGGCGCTCGGTGTGTTGTCATGGCGATTTTGTGATAAAATTCCTCGGTTTGAGGTGGGTAACCAGGGGCCGGCTCTGGTTGCTAGGGCTTCTTTTCCCCTGATCACCTGCACCGGCCCGGAACTGGGCAAGGAGGGGAGATGCTCCTGAGTTTTCACCTCTTACTTTTTGTCGATGTGTACTATTTTCGACTTCCGACTCTTAATGGGAGGTTTTTGGATCTTGTGTCTGAGATGGGAGGGCGGGGGATGAGTTAAGGAAACAGCAGCATTGCGGAATTTGCACCTCGGTCCCTCCTTCAGGCAAAGGAAGGGTGATCCTCGGCACGAATCCCAAAAAGAGTCACATCGGACTCGAAACTGTTTCTGACTTCACAGATATTGCCAGAACTGCTGAGTTTCCGCGGCACTTACTGGCTTTTAAAAAAAACACAGCTTCAGGGGACACCCCAGATTCCTTCTCATGGTTAGAAATTCCGCATTTGTAATTACCCCACCCCCACCCCATTATTTCGAGACCAAGAAGTAAAGCAGAACAAAATAAAATGTTGCGATGCCCACAATCATATATTGAAGAAATGACAAACTAGAAAGGATAAACTGGCTGGATTACACAAACCAATTTTTATTGGGCGAACATGATAAATTTGCAAACATCTAGCGTGATCATTATTGCAAGTGGAGCTGTATCAGTTTTTCTTGCCCGTTTTAAGTTACTTCAAGAAACCATGAGAATTAATCTTGAAGAGACGATTCTGAAAAGCAGAATCCTTTTGGAGAACAGACTGTTTCGTTTTTTTTCAATTTGTATCTTGCACACAACTCTGAACTCGCGTATTTACATACTCGTTTCTCGGAAAGCTGCTATGAAACTTGGAAGGTTGAAAGCGTTGATCGAACGCAGAAACGTGATACTTGATTCTGACTGAACGAGTTAGCATCACATTCTTGTGCTGTCAGCTAAATATTTATGTAAACATTTGTGTATCCGTGGCAGTTTTTTTAACGAGATTAGTGAAGTTCTAATACGCTGCCGTCTGTTGTGCGTAGATAACAGGCTGTCTTGATTTCGTGGGTTTATGCCTTGGATCTTCTCAATGCGTTCAGGTTATTTTTAGTTTGAGCGGTAACGCTTTTGTGTTAAGTTCTTTGATGCACATTGTAATTTTATACAAATTAATACCAGTATTGTTTATGTGGAGTTCCTGAGGCATTATTGGTTTAAAGATCGAGTAATCGTTGAACAACTTTTTAGGAAAATCTTAATGGAAAAGTTGAATACGACTGATGTGAGAGATTTGAAATAAAACAGAACATGGCCAGTTTTGGAATATTATGTGCAATTCTGGTCTCCCTCCTATCGGAAGGATGTTGTGAAACTTGAAAGGGTTCAGAAAAGGCTTACAAGGATGTTGCCAGGGTTGGAGGGTTTGAAGTACAGGGAAAGGCTAAATAGGCTAGGGCTGTTTTCTGTGGAGTATTGGAGGCTGAGGGGTGACCTTGCAGAGAATTAAAAAATCAAGAGGGGTATGGATAGGATTAACAGACAATGTCTTTTCCCTAGTTTAGGGGAGTCCAGAACTAGACGGCATAGGTTTAGGGTGAAAAGGGCAAGCTATAAAAGGGACCTAAGGGACAACATTTTCATATAGGGGGTGGTGCATGAATGGAATGAGCTGCCAGATGAAGTGGCAGAGGATGATACAATTACAACACTTAAAAGGCATATAAAGTTAAAAATCACACACCAGGTTAAATCTATTGGACTATAATTGGAAGCACACTAGCTTTCGGAGTGTCGCTCCTTCATCAGGTGGTAGTGGAGGGCTCAATCCTAACACGGAATTTATAGCAAAAATTTACAGTGTGATGTAACTGAAATTATACATTGAAAAATTGATTGTCTGTTAAGCCTTTCATCTGTTAGAATACCGTGAGAGTTTCACTTCTTTCATGTGTAAATCACAAAACCTTTTTTAAAAAGTTGCATTCTTGGGTTAGCTGTTAACAATGGTGATTGCTAGACAATATGTTGAAGGTGTTGGCCCCCTGTGTTCTCTGTCTATGTCATGATGTTTAGATTGATTCTAATCTAAAAAGTGAGATAACGGAGTTCCACATGAATGCCTGCAGTTTTTGAGCAAAGTACAATTTAATCTTGCAAGTACAAGTTCACCCCACAAAATATGTGTGCATGTGGGTCTTTGTCTGTGTGTCTGTCTGGGTTGGGGAGAGTGTGAGAGAGGTGTGAGTGCAGAGCGTCTTAAGTCTGTGAGGGAGTGTCTGTGTGTGTGTGTGTGTGTGGGTGTGTAGTGCAGTAGTGGTCACCTGTAATGTGACATGAACCCATTGTCCTGGTTGAGGCCCTCCCTATGGGTACCGAACTTGGCTATCAGCCTATGCTCGGCCACTTTTCTCTGCTGCCTGTCCCGAAGTCCACCTTGGAGGATGGTCACCTGAAGGTCTGAGGCTGAATGTCCTGGACCACTGAAGTGTTCCCCAACTGGGAGGGAACACTCCTGTATGTTGATTGTCGTGTGATGCCCATTCATCCGTTGACATAGCATTTGCTCGGTTTCCCCAATGTACCATGCCTCCGGGCATCCTTGCCTGCAACGTATAAGATAGACAATATTGGCTGAGTCACATGAGTACCTGCCATGTACAAGGTGGGAGATGTCCCCACGCGTAATGGTGGTATCTATGTCCACACTCTGACACTTCTTGCAGTGCCTACCGTGTCAGACTGTGGACATAGATACCACCATTTTGTGTGGGGACACCTCCCACCTTTACATGGCAGGTACTCATGTGACTCAGCCAACGTTGTCCATCTTGTATGTTGCAGGCAAGGATGCCTGGAGGCATGGTACATTGGGGAAACCGAGCAAAGGCTACGACAACGTATGAATGGGCACCGCACAGTAATCAATAGACTGGTGGGTTCCCTCCCCTCCCAGTTGGGGAGCAGTTCAGTGGTCCAGGACATTAAGCCTCAGACCTTCGGGTGACCATCCTTCAAGGTGGACTTTGGGACTGGCAGCAGAGAAAAGTGGACGAGCTGAGGCTGATAGCTAAGTTCGGTACCCATAGGGAGGGCCTCAACCTGGACCTTGGGTTCATGTCACCACACACACACACACTTTCTCACACTCACACCCCCCAACCCAGACAGACACACAGAAGACAAAGACCCACATGCACACATATATTTCGTGGGGTGAATTTGAACTTGCAGGGTTACATTGTACTTTGCTCAAAAACTGCAGACATTCATGTAGAACTCCGTTATCTCTCTTTTTTTAGATTAGAATCAATCTAAACATCATGGCATAGACAGAGAACACAGGGGGCCAACACCTTCAATATATTGTCTAGCTATCACCATTGTTAACAGCTAACCCAAGAATGCAACTTTTTTTTAAAAAAGGTTTTATGATTTACACATGAAAGAAGTGAAACTATATCACTGTATTCTAACAGATGAAAGGCTTAACAGACAATCAATTTTTCAATATATAATTTCAGTTACATCACACTGCAAATTTTTTGCTATAAGTTCTGTGTTAGGATTGAGCCCTCCACTACCACCTGATGAAGGAGCGACACTCCGAAAGCTAGTGTGCTTCCAATTAAACCTGTTGGACTATAACCTAGTGTTGTGATTTTTTTTCACTTTGTACACCCCAATCCAACACCAGCATCTCCAAATCATAAACAGCGTATGGATGGGTATTTGAATAGGAAGGGTTTAGAGCGATAGGAGCTAAGTGTTGGCAAATGAGATTACATTAGGTTAGGATATCTGGTCAGCCTGGACGAGTTGGACTGAAGGATCTGTTTTCATTCTGTGCATCTCTATGATTCTATGTTGAAAATATTCAGTGAGTTTGGCAGCATCTATGAAGAGAAAAAACTTTAACATTTCAGATCTTTGACCTTTTCATTAGAACTGGCAAAAAGGTAGAGATATAACCCAGACCTTCCTTTTTTGATCTTGTCCCATGCATTTATTGCTCAACACCTTTGACATTCCTTTAGATTTGGCATATTAACTGATTCTCTGTTTTTATTTTGTTTGTTTTGTTCAGAATCAGGTGGCAGAATTACCAAACTCCTATCAGTATACCATTATTCTGTTTTATGTTTAAAAATGTGTTGCTGGAAAAGCGCAGCAGGTTAGGCAGCATCAAAGAAGAAGGAGAATCGACGTTTCAGGCATAAGCCCTTCTTCAGGAATTCTTCAGGTTTCTTGAAGGGCTTATGCCCGAAACGTCGATTCTCCTTTGCTGCCTGACCTGCTGCGCTTTTCCAGCAACACATTTTTAAGCTCTGATCCCCAGCATCTGCAGCCCTCACTTTCTCCTTCTGTTTATATGTGACATCTTGATAATTCTAACATTCCTGTTTTCTCTCTGTATAAAGAGAAACAAGATTGACCAAACATTTTGTAGAATACATTATAATATAGTGTCATACAGGATGGAAAAAGGCCCTTTGGCCCAACTCGTCCATGCTAACTAGGTTTCCTAAACTAAATTAGCCCCATGTCCCTCAACCTTCCCTATTTATATACCTGTCCAATTGTATTTTAAACATTGTAACTGTATTTACTTCTGGATGTAGGTTTGCTCGCTGAGCTGAAAGGTTCACTTCCAGTCATTTTGTTACCCTACTCTACTAGGTAACATCTTCAGCAGACCTCATGCAAAGCAATGCTGAAAATTCCTGCTTTCTATTTATATGTTTGGGTTTCTTTGGGTTGGTGATGTCATTTCCTGTGGTGAAGTCACTTCCTGTTCCTTTTCTCAGGGGTTGGTAGGTGGGGTCTAACTCTGTGTTTGTTGATAGAGGGACAATACATCCATCAAAGGACAAACCAAACAAAGCCACTCATGAGAATTCCTAGAAGCATGGCATTCCAACAAACACATCGAGTTCGACCCCATCTACCACCCCCTGAGAAAAGGAACAGGAAGTGACTGCACCACAGGAAATAACATCACCACAGGAAATGACATAACCCACCCAAACACATAAAGAGAAAGCAGGAATTTTCAGCATTGCTTTGCGTGAGGTCCACTGAAGATGTTACCTCGTAGAGTAACGAAGCTTCTGGAAATGAACCTTTTCAGCTCAGCGAGCAAACCTACATCCAAAACCTCAACCTGAGCTGTATTTACTTCTGGCACCACTCTCTGTGTACAAAAGTTGCCCCTCAGGTCCCGTACATTCTTTCCTCTGGCACCTTACACCCATGTCCTCTTGGTTTGGACTTCCCTACTCTGGGGAAAAGACCTTGTCTATTCACCTTATCTATGCCTCCCATGATTGGTCTGCTCCAGAGAAAAAAAAATCCAGCCTCTCCTTGTAAATCAAACCTTCCAGTCTCAGTAACATACTTGTAAATCTTTTTTGCACCTTTTCCAAAATAATAACATCTTTCCTATAGCAGGGTGACCAGAATTGTATGCAGTACTTCAAATGTAGCCTTGCTAATGTCTACTGCAATTGTAACAACTCCTGTACTCAATGTTACGACCAGCGTGCCAAATGCTGCCTTCACTGCCTTGTCTACCTTTATGCTGCTTTGAAGGAACTATGTACTTCTACCCCTAGGTCTCTTTGTTCGACAACACTCCCCAGGACCCTACCATTAACTGTTCATCACTATAATGACTGCTGGTAGTAATTAAAACAGGAGTGATTCTTTCATGACAATTTTTCTTAATGTTCTTTTAGAATTGAGTTAGTAAAGTGGTGCAATTATTACGTGAATCTAATGAAAATGATTTGAAAATGCTCCTTTTCAAAGAATGCCCTTGCTAAAGAAAATTTATTAAAGCAGAAGCATAAGGATCAACATTTTACACAAAACATGTTGAACAATAGTCTAGGTATAATTTAAAAGATTAAATACAATTAATCCCCTTTTCAAAATATTTTCCTGTCTGCTGTTTAAATGGAGGCTTAGCTCAAAAACACAGAACACGGTACAAAATAGACTAATTAGTAAATAGTAAATAAAAGGCTACAAAATGAGTTCAAGATAGAACTATTCTTATGCTTCATGCTTATGCTCATTTTAAATATATCTGAAGTTTTGAGAGTAAGATGGTAGGATAGTAGGATGTGTCACTGGACTAGTAATGCAGATACAGAGTAATGATCCAGAGACCCAAGTTCAAACTGTCCCAACTGGGGAATTTAAATTCAGATATCTGGAATAATCTGAAAGGAAAAGCCAATAACATTAGTGGTGACGGTGTATCTGACAGATTGCCATAGATACCCATTTGGTTCACCACTATCCATTTAAAGAAATCAACTTTTTTTTTACTCTAAATTACATGTAACTCCAAATGTACAGTAGCATGTTTGACCATTGAATACTCGCTGAAATGGTGTAGCAAACCACTCATTTATCATGAAAGTAGCTTACCTCCATCTTCTCAGGAACAATAGAAAGACAATAAATGCTATTCTCATTAATAACACCCACATTCCATGAGTGAATATTAACTTGACTTGTAAACTAGTCCATAATCTCCATCAAAACTGGAATATCAATTTAATATTAAGTGAATTGTGTTGGCAAATACTAGCTTTAGTTTTTGTTCTTTTTCAAATTTAATTCTTTCAGATTGATTGTCTGTTGGCTTATGCAGAATGCTTTTACAAAACTCTAATCGAAATGTATTTATTTCACTGTAGCTGTCCCTGGATGTGAACTGTTGTATTTTTAAAAATGCAGTATTGCTGCACAATTCATATTCTTGCCAGTTCAATAAAGATATTCGAGAATATTATAATTGGCAGACTGTGTATTTCTGAAAGGTTCGAAACAACTGTTGTCTAATTAATCTGTTCATTGATGTTATTACACAATTCTGGAGCAGGTGGCAGTTGAATGGAGGCTTTCTGGCCTAGAGGTGGGGATTCTACCACTGCACCATTTGAACTCTAAAAGATTTCATATATTGTTTCGATTATTATAGCTATTTCCTTTCTAAAGTTATAACATAAAGACTTCATTATATTTTAATGAGTATTCCAAAATATATAATTTATGATCTGAAGTTGCAATTTAATGAAAAATTAAAAATGTTAGGTTAAATTGCCTTTTGAGTTCAGTAATGGTTATTGAAGTATTTAAATTGTTTAATAATCAAAACTTTAGAAATATACAAAACATATTCTTTGTTAGTAACTGATACAGCAATCTATCAATTATTTGTAGTGGCTGAATGATCATTGTTGGATAATTTTCAGTTTTTAAATTAATTAATGGGATGTGGGCCAGTACTTATTGCTCATCCCTGGTTGTCCTTGAGAAGCTGGTGGTGAGCTGTCTTTTTGAACTGCTACAGTCTGTTTTGGTTGGTAGACCCACAATACTGGTAAGAAGGGAGTCCCAGGATTTTGACTCAGTGACACTGAAGAAAGGGTGATATAATTCCAAGTCAGGATGGTGAATGGTTTGGAGGGGACCTTGCAGGTGGTGATATTCCCATGTAACTGTTGGCCTTGTCCTTTGAGATGGTGGTGGCTATGAGTTTGGAAAGTTCTATCTAAGGAAACATAATGAATTTCTGTAGTGCATCTTGTAGGTGGTACATAGTTCTGCTACTAAGATTCTGTGGTGGAGGGAGTGAATACCTGCTTGGTCTTGGATGATGTCAAGCTTCTTGCATGTTGTTGGAGTAGCACTCATCCAGGCAAGTGGAGAATATTATATTACACTCCTGACTTGTGCCTTGTAGATAGTGGATAAGCTTTGGTAAGTCAGGAGGTGAATAGCTCACTACCTTTGACCTTGCAGCCACCGTATTTATTTTGAGAAAGGATGGCCAGCATAGCTTATGCCATTGCGGTGTCATGAGTAAATGGTCAGTGCTGCATTTACTAGATTTAAATTGACACAGACATTCAACATCCATTTGAATATTTTAGTAAGTAGGAGATATCACATTCAAAAACAGATGTTTAAAATTATAATCGGTCTGAATTGTAAGCATAGGTAGTCACAACATTTAAAAGCTTGTCACTGCCAATAATTCACTGACTGAACATTGTTTCTTTGCTAACACTGCAATGTTCTGTAGCTTTATTATAGTCTACAAATGGAATTGGATTGAGCAGCAAAGCAATAAAGTCTTGTAATAGTATGGTCATTATTTGTGGTGTTCAGTTATTCGTTGTAAAACAATAGCCCACTAAATACCAAACAATTGTTGGAATTGTTCAAGGTTATCACTTTGTCAGTATTTCCTCATTGCTGATGCACAGTTGCTTCAATTGTTAATATGCAGGAGTTAGCAAATTAATAGACCCGGTGAAAAATCTTGTGACTGTATTGTTAGCATAAGTATGTGTAATATGTTATCCAGAACATTCTGAGGTGATCAGTAATTGTCCAGCTGACTAGTACTGAAGGAGGTCATTGACTGTATTGTTCCAATCTTAGCATTTTATCTGGAATCATTTACTGTCTCCTTGGGCTAAAGTATTTTTATCAGAAGTTAGGAGAATTGTGGTAAGGTTCAAAGTTAGCATCAAAATAAAACAAACAGCTTAAAGTATTCAACCACCAGCATCTATGGAGAGAAAACATTTAATGGATAAGATTTCTGTTTTTATTTCCAATATCTGGTAGCTTCAGTATCTTGCTTGTGCTTTTATGTCAAAATTAGCATTGGTCTTCTAATGGTGTACTGGTGGGAACACTGACTCTCAATTTTCATATTGTCTTCAGAGAAACTTGACAAACCATTTCATACAATATAAAAAAAAATGACCATGCTAGCTGGTGTACTGGTACCAGCCAAATAGGTCAAAAAGGCCTTTGCAATCCAGTCAATTCTATATTCAAAAGCTGCTTAACCAATGACCACCAAAATTTAAATCTATAGTATGAAAGAGGCATAGTCGTAATGTCACAGGACCAATAATACACACCGGGAGAAAGTGAGGACTGCAAATACTGGGGATCAGGGCTTAAAAATGTGTTGCTGGAAAAGCGTAGCAGGTCAGGCAGCATCAAAGGAGAAGGAGAATCGACGTTTCGGGCATAAGCCCTTCTTCAAGAATTCCTGAAGAAGGGCTTATGCCCGAAACGTCGGTTTTTTTTTCCTTCTCCAATAACACACACACAGGGTAATACTGTGGGGACAAGTTCCATCAAAAACCCAACTAGTTCAAATTATAAATTAATATATCTTGGAATTGAATGCTAGTCTCAGTTATGGTGACAAAAAAATGATCATTTGGTTATTGTAAAAACTCATCTGGTTCACCAAGCCCTTTCAGGAAGTAAATACTTACTTGGTCTGACCTATATATGTCTCTAGGCCTAAAAGTAATATGAATGATTCTTAACTATTCTCTGAAAATTGCATTTTAATAATAAAATCAGAATCTTAATGAATTCAATTTTCACCAATTGCCATAATGGGATTCAAACTCATTTCTCCGGAACATTAGCTTGAGGTACTGGATTAGTAGTCCAGTGACATTAGTCCAGGTGACCTGGACAAGTTAGGTGAGTGGGCAGATGCGTGGCAGATGCAGTTTAATGTGGATGAATGTCTGGTTATCCACTTTGGTGGCAAGAACAGGAAGGCAGATTACTACCTCAATGGTATCAAATTAGGCAAAGGGGCTGTTCAGAGAGATCTGGGTGTTCTTGTCCACCAGTCAATGAAGGCAAGCATGCAGGTACAGCAGGTCGTGAAGAAGGCTAATAGCATGCTGGCCTTCATAACAAGAGGAATTGAGTATAGAAGCAAAAAGGTGCTTCTGCAGCTGTACAGGGCCCTGGTGAGACCACACCTGGAGTACTGTGTACAGTTCTGGTCTCCAAATTTGAGGAAAGACATTCTGGCTATTGAGGGAGTGCAGCGTAGGTTCACGAGGTCAATTCCTGGAATGGCAGGATTGCCTTACACGGAAAGACTGAAGCGACTGGGCTTGTATACCCTTGAGTTTAGAAGACCGAGAGGGGATCTGATTGAAACATATAGGATTATGAAAGGATTGGACACTCTGGCAGGAGGAAACATATTTCCGCTGATGGGGGAGTGCCGAACCAGAGGACACAACTTAAAAATACGGGGTAGACCATTTAGGACAGAGATGAGGAGAAACTACTTCACCCAGAGAGTGGTGGCTGTGTGGAATGCTCTGCCCCAGAGGGCAGTGGAGACCCAGTCTCTGGATTCATTTAAGAAAGAATTGGATAGAGCTCTTAAAGATAGTGGAGTCAAGGGTTATGGAGATAAGGCTGGAACAGGATACTGATTGGGAATGATCAGCCATGATCATATTGAATGGCGGTGCAGGCTCGAAGGGCTGAATGGCCTACTCCTGCATCTATTGTCTATTGTCTATTGACATTACCACAACACCACAGTAGCAGCTGAGACTTGGACTTCTGGCCCAGAGGTAGGAACCTTATCACTGCTCCACAAGATCTTCATCAGTTATTTTTCATCAAACTACTTGGATATGTTATGACACACCTCTAGTACAGGTGGGGTTTGAAGACAAATCCTTTGACCCAGTTTAGACACATCAGTACTGCACAAGAGCAATGAGATTCAATCTAGCTTGTATATTTGTTACTAAAACTAATTTTATAACATAAAGAATCCAGCTTCTTTTCGTGTACGTTTTGCTCTTACTAACACTTTCTTTTAAATTGGTATTTTAAAGGAATCATTTTCAGAAAATAAGACAATCTGCAAACTATTCTGGCACACTGACTGACAGGATTCTCCATTGGATCTAAATTACCATTCTGGATTATGCCTGTGTAAGTAATAAGATAGTCAACGGTATCTGATATTATATAATCTTGTTACAACAAAATATAAGACTAAGCCATTTACATTTTATATTATGAATTTTTAAAAGAAATAGCTACAAATTATTGAAACTGCTATTCAACAGAATTAATTTAATATCCAAGTGTGATACAAATAATCCAGTAAAACACCATGGCACCTTCCCTCTGAAATAATCTACAAATAAGAAAAATGTATTTTTCTAGTTTTAATAATGGGACTGATGTTTAATCCATTGTTTATGCCCTCTAGCAGTGGGGCAGTAGAACATATAAATCTAGTCTATTGACTTGTCATTTTAATCAGATGTAAAAGGTCATGACTCATCCTGCAATTTCTTCTTGAACTCCAAATCATATGTATTTAAAAGGATTGTCAGCTCTTCAGGTTTCTTACGTTTACCACTTAAATTCAGAAAATTGAAGTGCGATACCCATTTCAAATAATATTGTATATTTGGACTATAATAACATTTTAAAGAAATACCAAATTGACCCCAGACATCAATGTTTTTACAGTGTATTCTATCATTAAGTGTTAGTTTGCTAAAGCTAAGCTTCAAGTTAAAATTTGCATATGTTTACTGTTGACTTTGTTGGATTGCATATCTGAAGTAATTTTTTTGCTTTATTTTCCATAAAACATTGTGGATGAAAATTGGCAATGTATGGATACTGCATTATGATCTTTTATGATGCATTGTCATTTTGGTGAGTATGGAGGTTATTATTTGAAAGCACAATTACAAGAACAGTGAAAAAATAATAATGTTTTGTAGCAATATATTGTTTTCCTGACTTTTAGTGGTGCCATAATTAAGATTTGGCTGTTTGGTTATGAATAAATCAATTGTAATTGTGTCAATCAAATTGATCTATTGGTCATTGGGCCTGAACATCTTTGTTCCTGTGAATCTCAGTCGCCTTTGTTCCATGTTTGAGCTGGTTTTCAATTAATTTTTGACTCTGCTTCGTTACCTTCTTTGGTTTTTGATAATCCCCAGCCCAATTTCCAACCTCTAGCGTTTAATATCAATGCAAAGCTGTGATTCAAGTTCAACATTAGCCCTAATGTCTCATAAGTCCAGGTTTATAATCCAGCAACTTTATTTGAGCTGATATTTAGTTTACTGTATTAATAATGTGAATTGATATATACACTTTGTCCCACACTTCTTGCTTTATGCTCTTTTTCATGCAGTCTTGTTCTGAACAATAGTTCATGACCAAGTAGACTACAAATTTGTAAATAACCCTCATGCTTCAGAAAAACCTTTTTTTTTAAGAAAAAATGGGTTTGTTGGCAGATTGAGGAGGGGGTATTCTGTTTGCACTGAATGTGTTATAGGGGATAGGGAGGCAGGAAATAGATAAAGTGAAACCAAGAACCAAGATTACCATGTACTGTGGAGATTCATTTTTAAATTTTGTCTTTGGGTATTTGCAAAATGGACAAGGTCATGTTAGGTTTTCCTCAAACTAGTGCAATTCTTGTAGTTAGGGTGGTCCCACGAGCATGTTAGTTAGGAAATTCCTGGACTTTTGACTCCATAAACATTAAAAACATATGTAAATGTTAAGCCAGGAATGTCTTTTGACCTTCACATGAAATTGGAAGTAAAGGTGTTTCATACTTTTGTGGCTCTGTGATAGAAGTTCAGTACCATTCAAATAAAGTTGATGAGTTGTTGCTCTTTCTTTTGCTGGTGCCACAGTGCTTGGAGGAAGTACATAGCCTACCCTTTGAATTCTATCGATCAAGAATATTGCTGTGTCCCAGATTGTGTTAATTTAAAATGTTGTAGCTGCACCCATCCAGGCAAATGGTGAGGATTCCACCACATCTCTAATTTGAATCCGACTGATAGTGAGAGGCATGAGATGAGCCAGCTGTTAGAGTATCCAGCCTCAGCCATGCTTTTATAGTAATTACATTGATAAAGAGGACATTAATAAACTTAGAATTACAGACCAGCTGGGCCATTGTTTCAAGAAAAACAAATTAAGCTTTATTTATTTCTGGAAGGATAGAATTACAAAGTAGGAACATAATGTTTGACCTGTACTGAATTTTGGTCAGACCACAACTGTGTTGTCCAATTATGTTGACCTTATGATAAAAAAAATCAAAATACACCAGTGAGGTTACAGAGAATTTGTGTGAGAATGATACCAGAATTAAGTGTATATACATATTTTGAAAACCTTGACCGGTTGATTCTTTTTTTTCTTTTTGAGAAAAGGAGGCTGAGGGGATGACCTAATCAAGGTCTTTAAAATGATGAAAGGTTTTGATGCATGGATACAAAAGGAATGTTTTCTCATGTGGACAAGTGCTCAACTAGAGACCATCAATATGGTACTCACCAAGAAATCCAAGAGGGAATTGAAACCTCTTGATGCAAAGAGTGGTAAGAAAGTGAAATTTGCTTCCAGAAGGAATGGTTGAAGTGAGCAGGGTAGATTTACTTACAGGAAAGCTAGACAAGTGTATGAGGGAGAAAAGAATAGATAGTTACAATGGCAGATTAAATGAGGAAAATAGAAGGAGGCTTGAGTAAAGCATAAACACCAACATTTACTAGTTGGACCAAATGCTTTGTGACTTTGTTAGAACAAAGATCAATACAGCACTGGAACAGGCCCTTTGGCCCATGAGCCTGCACCAATACATGACCCTTTCTAAACTAAAAACCTTTTGCTCAATGCAGTCCGTATCCCTCTATTCACTGCCTACTCATAGCTGTCAAGATGTCTCTTAAATATTGCTATTGAATTCTGCTTCTACCACCTCCTCTTGCAGCACATTCTGTGCACTTATCACCTTCTGTGTAAGAAACTTGCTTCTTGTATCTCCTTTTAAATTTTCCCTCTTTTACCATTCTTTGACCCCTAGTAATTGACATTTCTATCCTGGGAAAAAGATTGACTATCAATTATATTCATGCCTCTCATAATTTTGTAAACTTCTATCAGGTTGCTTCTCAGTCTCTGACCTTCAAATGAAAACAAACCAAGTTTGTCCAATCACTCCAATATTCTGCACACCACACAACATCCTGCTTAACCTTTTCTGTACCTTATTCAAAGACTCCGCACCCTTCTGGCAGTTTGGAAACTTGAATTGTATGCAATATTACAAATGTGGCCAAATTAAAGTTCTATTCAGTTGCAACATGACTTGCTCATTTTTATACTGTACACCCAGACTATTTTGACACCATATCCACTTGTGTTGCCACTTTCATAGAAATCATTGAATCCCTACAGTGTGGAAACAGGCCATTGGACCCACCAAGTCCACACTAATCCTCCAAAATTCCCCTACTACTCTACATTTACCCCAACTAATGCTGCTAACCTACACATCTCTGAACACAATGGGAAATTGAGCATGGACAATTCATCTAACCTGCACTTTTTTGGACAGTGGGAGGAAACTGGAGCACCTAGAGGAAACCCACACAGACATGGGGAGAATGTGCAAACTTCACACAAACACTTGCCCGAGGCTGGAATTGAACCCAGGTCCCTGGTGCTGTGAGGCAGCAGTTCTAACCATTGAGCCACATTTCAAGGAACTGTGGTTCAGTGCGCTTTAATTCCTCTGCACATTAATGTATTTAAAGGTTCTTCCATTTACTGTGTATACTTCCCTCCAGCAATTGACCTTCCAAAATGGATTACCTCCCATTTGTCTGGATTAAATTCCATCCTTCATTTCTCACCCAAGTCTCCAGCCTTTATATATCTTGCTGTATCTTCTGGCAATTCTTCTCACCATCTGCATTCTTTGTGTCGCTTACAAACCTACTAACCGGAGCACTTACATTCTCCTATAAAATGTTTACATATGTTACAAACAACGGGAGTCCCAGCACCAATCCCTGCAGAACACCTCTGGTCACAGGTCTCCAGTCAGAAAAATACCCTTCCACTATCACCGTGTCTCCTATCACAAAGCCAGTTCTGTATCCATCTGAATAGGTCATAGTGGATCCCATGTGATTTCACCTTCTGTATCAGCCTGCCATGAGAGGCCTTGTCAAAGGCCTTGCTAAAGTCCTTGCTAAAATCCACTGCCCTGCCCTGCCCTCTTCAATAATCCCTTCACTTCCTCAAAAGACAAAGTTTGAGATACCGCCTCCTCCACACAAAGCCATGTTGCCTATTGCTAATAAGTGCATTCTTTCCAATAATTTTCCTACCACTGACATCAGGCTCACCGGCCTATAATTTCCCAGATTATCCCTGTGGCCATTCTTAAACAAAGGACCAACCGTAGCTATTCTCCAGTCCTCTCGGACCTTGTCTGTGATAAACTGGATACAAAGCTTTCATACAAAACCCCAGCAATTTCCTTCCTTGCCTCCCTCAGTGTTCTGGAATAGATCCCATCAGGTCTTGGGAACTTGTGTACCTTAACACTTTCAAAACACCTAATACCACTACCTCTTAGATCAACATGCCCTAGAATATCAACATACCCCTTTCTAGACTCACTATCCATCATGTCCTTCTCCTTTGTGAATACTGATGCAAAGTATTTGTTAATGACCTCACCCACTTTCTCTGGCTCTCAGCATAAAATCTCTCAGTTGTCCTTGAGTGGACCTGCCCATTCCCTTGTTCCCTTTTGTTCCTTAAATACACATAAAACACCTTGGAATTTTCCTTAATCATGTTTCCCAAGGACATTTTCTGGCCGCTTTTTAGCTCACTTAACATCTTAAGTTCTTTTCTGCTTTATATTCTTTGAGAGCTTTGTCAGTCTTCAGTTTCCTAAACTTTATGTATACCTCCTTTTTCTTTTTGACTGAGCTCCCAATATCTCTCATCATCCAATCTAATTTCTTCTACTAGTGGTTCCATCTTCCCCACATTCATTCTATTAAGATATCTCAGTATATTGCAAGTTTCAATGAGATCCTCCCTCCCCTTTCATCCTTCCAATCTCTAGATACAACTCGAGTCCTCAAACCTTCCTTGTATGTTAAGTCTTTCATCCCATGGATCATTCTTGTAAACCACCTCTGGACCCTCTCCAAGGACAACACATCCTTCCTTTGATCCAGGCCTAAAACTGCTTATAGTGTTCCAAATGGTCTGAGCAGAGACTAATATAACTGTGCTCTTATATTCTAATCTTCTTGAATCGAATGCGATCCTTGCATTTGCCATATGATCCTGCAAGTTAACCTGAAGAGAATCCTGAATTAGGACTCTAAATCTCTTTGTGCTTCAGATTTTCAAATAATTTTCCCATTTGGAAATTAACTTAGGCCTCTATTCCTACCAAAGTGCATAATCTCACACTTTATGACATAGTATTCCATCTACCACTACTGTGCCCACTCTCCTAGCCTATCCAAGACCTTCTGCAACCTCTCCATCTCCTTAACACTACCTCTCTCTCTCTTTGTATAATCTACAAATTTAGCAAAAGTCACCTTAGCTCCCTTATCCATGTTGATAATGTATAACGTGTTGTGTTGTGGTTCTTGTACTAACTCCTGTGCAACTCCATTTGCTAATGCATTATGTAGAAATCAGCACCCACTTGTCATATTTAAATCAATACTTAGTGTCTTAGATTTGTTTGCAACCTTTTGGCCTGGATAATATACATGCCATACCATAATACAGTTGGTGTGAGCCAATGGTTAGGAGTGAACAGGCTGTTTTTTGTGGCCAAAGTGAAAAAATTGGGGGTATGTGAATTTGAGTACAACCACTCTTCACCACCAACACCCACCATGACAGTTGTCACTGACCCCCTTTCTTTTGCAGCGATTGCCTGCCAAAACGTAGTCATTTTCTTACATTGGATGGCAGCTCCTACAATCAGGAGTTATTTCTGCTCCGGAGTGGAAATCTCAAACAATTTAGCTTGCTCTCAAGCCATAAACATTGCTAGGTTGTTTGGTTTCTTGGAAAGCAGCTCAACCTGGATGTTGGACAGGACCCTGTCCAAGGCTCTGGTGAACCTACCAAGCAGCTTGTTGAGCACCTTGCCATTGTGGATAGTGAGTTCTCGGTGATAGGGCATAGTTTGGCTCTTCTCTTCGTCCTGGATGTTCTGACTGACAAGCCTGAGATCTCAGTGATCAGATACTCCAGGACAACAGCCAGAAAGGAACTCCAGTCCCTAAAGTCTCAACATAGGGACCATTGCACAGCAATCAATGTTTGCAGACAACATAGAACCGGAGTCTGACTTTGGAGGAGTGGGTCTTGATCTAGCTGTGACCTTACCCTCCGAATTTACCACAACTTAAGATCTTATTGTTACTGGGACTGTTGAAACTCTCTGCTAATTTCCAAAGAATCTCTTCTTGGAGGTGGCTGTTTTGTTGTAAATATTACCCACCACTTTCAACCTAGGCCTGCAGATTATCTGGATCTTGCTGTACGCTGGCTTGATCTTCTTTTGTGACTGGATCTAAATCATGGTCATTAGATCTTCAGAGAAGCAGCAGAGGATGGTTGAGTGTTGATGATCTGGGAGTGTGGGCTGCAATAATTGGCCTCTGACAACTATGACATTCTAAAGTATCTAGCAATACTGTTTCTACTGGAATTATTTTATGTTTGTTTGAGTTTTGCTAGGGTACCTTGCTGCCATATTTGGTCCATGGCTTACTTAGTGGAGAAGACAGTGAATTTTACCATTTCTCAGACATTCAGTTTTTTGTGTGACAGCTGGCTTAAATTCTAGAGCTGAAATGGTTCTTATGGAACTTTAACTGAGCATTCAAATAACAGTGAAGTATCGCAGATGTTGGAGATCTGAAATAAGAACAAAGCGGTGAAGAAACTCAGCAGGTCTGGCAGCATCTGGGGTTTAGAAATGCAGTTTTGAGTCCATTATAACTCTTCTCCAGTTTTGGACTCCTATTGATTTCAAAATGTTAACACTATTTCCATCTCCACGGATGCTTAGATTAGATTACACTATGTGGAAACAGGCCCTTCAGCCCAACAAGTCCACACCGACCCACCACCCAACCCATTCCCCTAAATTCACCCCTTCATCTAACACTAGGGGCAATTTAGCCAGGCCAATTCACCTAACCTGCACATTTTTGGATTGTGGGAGGAAACTGGAGCACCCGGAGGAAACCCACACAGACACTGGGAGAATGTGCAAACTCCATACAGAGTCGCCTGAGGTGGGAATTGAACCCGGGTCTCTGGCATTGTGAGGCAGCAGTGCTAACCACTATGCCACCGTGCCACCCATGCTGTCAAATTAGCTGAGTTTCTCCATCACTTTCTGTTGAACTAAAGGTTGTGTAATGGCATTTTGACACTTTCATTACCTCACTGATTGGTAGAATGGTGACAGGTTTGATGTTGAAAAGGGTTAAACTAGTCTAGGTTTTTGAGAATACCATATATTTAGATTTATGAAAATGTTTCACATTGTCAAGCAGATGCAGGTTTTATAAATGCACTAGCATGGTTTGTGATGCATCCTTTGTATTTAACATGACCTCTGAATACAACAATATCTGAGCAATATTTTGCTCTAACTCATGGGTCAAATATGCAACTGAAGTGAAAACAAAGAATTTATTTTGCCCTTTTGCATGAGTTGAGTTAAGTATCACATCTGGATTAAAATGTTAGTGAGTATTGTTTTTTAAGTTTCAATTCAATATGCATCAATTACTAAAAGGAAAACAAACAGTTGAAAACTTGTCAAAATGTTGGTGTCAACCTTTTTGAGTGACCAAAATAGGCACTGTCTGGTATTAATAATTAATTTATTCACCCAGTATTAAACATAAATGGTCCAGCATAAGATTTGTATGAACTTTGTATTGCTAACTAGGCATAAAATTTCAGAAGACTTCTGTCTGGTAAGAGAAAGCTTTTAGTTAAATTCATTTTGTTAAAATGAACACTCAGGTACAGTTTGAAAATTCATCTAATTTGTGTGGATTCCTGGGAATGTGGTATATATGCCTTAATACATATTCTATAGCCACAAGATGGCAGTACAGAGAAAAATAGCAACTATGCATATTTGGGATGAAAAATGAAAGTGCTTTCTTTTTGTTGTCTATTTTCTCTGAGCCGTCCTCCAAGTTTAAACTTCAGGACATGGTTTCAGAATCAGAGTTTTACATGAATTCATGCAGTTTTTGAGCAAAGTACAATGTAACTCTGCAAGTACAAATTCACCCCACAAAGTGTGTGTGTGTGTGAGAGAGTGTAGAGCCTTATGTCTGAGGGGGTGCGTGTGTGCGTTATATATAATGCAATGGTGGTCACCTGTAGTGTGACATGAAACCAAGGTCCCAGTTGAGGCTGTCCCTATGGGTATGGCACTTAGCTATCAGCCTCTGCTCGGCCACTTTTCGCTGCTGCCTATCCTGAAGTCTGCCATGGAAGATGGTCACCCGAAGGTCTGAGGTCTAATGTCCGGGACTGCTGAAGTGTTCCCCATCTGGGAGGGAACATTCCTGTATGTTGATTGTTGTGCGGTGCTCATTCATCCGTTGCCGTAGCCTTTGCTCAGTTTCCCCAATGTATCATGTCTCAGAGCATCCTTGCCTGTAACGTATAAGGTAGACAATTATGGATTAGCAATGAATGTTAATCTTGTCAACATACAGGAGTGTTCCCTCCCAGTTGGGGAACACTTCAGCGGTATATGAATAGGAAAGGTTTAGGGGGAGATGGCCCAAGTGCTGGAAAATGGGACTAAATTAATTTAGGATGTCTGGTTGGCATGGACGAGTTGGTCTTATTCCATGCTGTACATCTCTATGACTCTAAGAAAGGGTCTTTTCCTCCTATAAGACAGAAAGTAATACCATTTAACTATTCATGGGATATGGGTTTCCCTGACAAGATTAACATTCATTGCTAATCCATAATTTCCATTGGAAAGTTGGTTGTTGTGAGCTATGTTCTTGGTTCACAGCAATACTTATGGTGAAGATATTTTGACACTGTTACAGAGACAGAAGGATTTGTAATAGAAAATAATGAAATGGTAGAGAAAGTAAATAATTACTTTGTATCTATCTTCATGGAGGAAATATTAGACAAATCAAGGGACTCAATGATTGCATGGTGTTGAAAGAGGTGACAATAAAGAGATTGGATGCTAATAATTCTGGAATAATGCTTGTAGATTGGATAATTGTAGTTCCAACCTCCCTATTTAAGAAATGAGAGAGGGAGAAAACTCGGAACTTCAAATCTTCAGTAGTTGGGAAAATATTAGAATCTATTATGAAAGATGTGACAACTGGACACTGATGAAATAATTATCTGATTAGAGCGTCAACATGGACTTATGAAGAAGAAATCTTGTTTGACAAGTTAGATGTCAATTTTGAACATGTTAACAGCAGAAGAGATATGGGGAACTAATGGATGTGGTGTATTTGGATTTAAGAATGCTTTTGGTTAAATCTCTCTAGAGCAAGTGGGATAAAAATAATATACTGGCATGGACTGAGGATTAATTAACAAAAATAAAACATTGGGAATAGGAATAAATGGGTTGTTCTCAGGTTTAAATACTGTGACTAGTTGGGCATCACAAGGATTACTACTTGGGTCCCAACTGTTCACAATGTCTTTAAATAACTTGGATGTGAGGGTCAAATGTAATATTACCAAGATTGCCATGATGCAGATCTAAGTGTTTTGAGGATGATACAAGCAGCTTCAAAGGGATTTGGACAAGCCATGTGCAGGAAGTGCTCCCTGCTGCATAAACTGGATCTCCAGGTCTCTGAGCTTGGAGACACTGTAGCGCATCAGTGAGGCTGAGAGTTATGTAGATAGCAACTTAGAGAGGTGGTCACACCGCAGCTCAAGGGACAAGAGGAAAGGAAGGAATGGGTGATCACTGGGCAATCCAGAACGATCAGGTAGGTGCTACAGGAGTCAAAATGTTAGAGTGGCATGGTGGTTGGCATTGCTGCCTCACAGTGCCAGGGACCCACGTTTGATTCTGGCCTCAGGCAACAGTATAGAGTTTGCATGTTCTCCCCATGTCTACGTGGGTTTCCTCCCACAGTCCAAAGATGCTCAGGTTGGGTGGATTGGCCATGCTTAAAAAAATTGTTCATTGTGTCCAGGGAGGTGCAATGGTAAATGCAGGGTTACAGGAGTAGGATAGGGGGCTGGGTCTGGGTGGGGGGCTCTGAGGGTCCATGTGAACTCAATGGGCTGAATGGCCTGCTTCCACACTGTGGGGATTTGCTGAAAATAGAAGTGTGAGAAATTCATTTTGTTAGGGGGAACAGGAATTCAGAGTATATATTAAAAAGGGAAATGCTAGTGTGTAAAGGGGTTTGGTTGTCTTGCTCATATGTCACTGATAGCTAGCATGCAGGTGCAGGAAGCAACTGGGAAGATAAATTATATGTTGGCCTTCATTGCAAGAGGATTTCAGCACAGGAATAAAAATGTTTTGCTTCAATTGTGTGTAGGACCGTGGGTAGACCATACCTGGAGTATTGTGTACAGATTTTGTCCCTTAAGGGAAAAAAAATATTTTCCATGGTGCTGCGAAGTTTTATCAGACTGATTCACGGGATGGTGGAAATGTCCTACCAAGGCGACTGGATTGTACTTCATAGAGCTTAGAAGAATGAAAGATGATCTAATTGAAACTTATCAGGAAATGCTTAAAGGACTCAACAGAATGGAGAGCACTTTGAATTTGCAGTTGGATATGATAATTCATGCAATTGTATGCCACTGGTTATAAGTGGCAAGAAGCAGTTGTATTTCAATTGCTTCTTGACTGAATGTCTTTGGCAGATTG
Source organism: Chiloscyllium punctatum (assembly GCF_047496795.1). Classification (NCBI taxonomy): domain Eukaryota; kingdom Metazoa; phylum Chordata; class Chondrichthyes; order Orectolobiformes; family Hemiscylliidae; genus Chiloscyllium; species Chiloscyllium punctatum. The sequence continues at coordinate 9,995,355 of NC_092765.1, forward strand.
TTCTCAGCACAAGCCAGCTGCTTCCCATGGATTCTGAGTCTGTATACCATGAAGCAACAGTTAAGACTGATGTCCAATTTATGGTCCTGTGATTAAAAAGTGCATAGTGCCAATCAGACTATTCATGGGCCCAAATGCAAATGAAAACACATAGGGCTGATCCTCACCTTAAGCAGTCTTGTGACTGATCAATCTGATTTACTGTGAGTAGAACAGGTGTTTTTCAATGCCTGGTAGTCCATTCCCCCATCTGGCTGGTATCCTACTTGCTGTCTGTTGAGTATTTGTTCTTGAACTGCTATCTGATCTTAACTATGGAATTTATACAATAGATCCTTGAATCTTTTTGCTATTCCCCACCATTTGTTTGTGGGTGTGGAACAGCAATTAAAGACAATTACAGAGCCATAGTTTAATACCTTACAAAGAAACAATACCTGTTTCAGTAAATTAGAGCCATTTTGGGTCGGGTGACTTTTATAATTCTATTGACGGTGGCTGATTGCATCAAATATATAAAACTATATCAAAGGCAAATGTAAGACTGTTTGTTTCCTTTTAGATATAAGGATAGACCATGATGCTTTGTAAGTGATTTAATAGCTAGAAATGGAGGTCTGAAGAGGCTTGCGAATATAAGTACTTGGATTATTAAATTTCAAAAACAAGTAAAAATAATCAATAATAGGTAGTGCAATGCTGCCTTTTATATCTGGATGACTAGTTTCACCAATGCATTGGTGGCAGCATTCCATTTTTTTAAGACCATGGTTTGTACTGAGTGGTCAATTTGTGTTTATTGTCACCTGTTGTGGCTACACAAAGCTCCACACCTGGAATACTATGAGTAGTTCTGAGAATCCTACCTCAGAAGGATATATTCTACTTAGAAGGGAGTAGAGCACAGGCTTATCAGCATGATATCTGGACACCATTGATTAAGTTACAAAGGGTGATTACATGAATTAGGGTAGCATTCCCTGAAATTTAACTAACTATTTCACTAAGGGCTTTAAGATATTTAGGGATAGGATAGTCCAAAACTCTTGGGATTCTCGGATGGCTGCACATTGGATAAGAGCTAGACCTTTTGAGAGTGAAATTAGGAATCGCCTCAATCACAAAAATGCAGTTTAGAACATTCTTCCTGAAATAATAAATATTTCCTTTAAATCAACCTATTTGGAGATGTTGCGAAGACCTCCAGAACAGGTGGGACTTGAACCTGACTTTCTTGCTCAGAAATAGGGAAATTACATCTGTGCCACAAAGGCTCACCTTCCTCAAATTATAACAGATGTTATATTAGCTGTTAATTTTAAAATTGCAGATTGATGGATTGTTAGTGGGAAGGAGTAACTCACTGTCACAGAGATGTATAGCACAGATTCAGACCCTTCAGTCCAACTCGTCCATGCCTATCCTATCTACCTGCGACTCCACTTTCAAGGAACTATGAACCTGCATTCCAAGGTCTCTGTTCAGCAACACTCCCCAGAACCTTACCATTAAGTCTATAAGTCCTGTCCTGATTTGCTTTTCCAAAATGCAGCAACTCGCATTTATCTAAATTAAACTCCATCTGCCAGAAGTGATAAGAAAACGTGGTCAGGTTGAATTGGGTCACAGATCAGAATGATGTCAAAGGGCGAAATTTACTACTTCTGTTCCTATAATCCTGTCTTTTCCATTAAAAATTCTTACACTGAAGCAACCTGTTTACAAATTGGGGGAGTGATGATGAGTGGATAGAGAGACTGTTTGTTTGTTTTTTCCTGAAGTAGCCCCTTCCATCTCATTAATCATGCAACTGAGCTCCTGGAGCCTTTCCTGGGGAATTGCACAGCCAACCAGAGTGTTCACCATTCCAACATTCTTATCACTGACACCATGTTTAATGTGCAGTGGCACACAACATTTAGATGTGGCAAGCCAGAAACTGTCTCACACTGATGATTGACTTGTCATTAATGGCCCATAGGATAGGAAATCTAACTTTCCACATTGTCATAAGAGGCTATGCCTGCAGATCTAGTGAGCCTCCACCCATGTTTTAGTGCAGAATGTGTAAAGTAAGATATCCAGCAGTGCAAAAGAAGGTCGACAATTTTCAGTGTTCCACAGTAAGTTGCATCGTTTTCTCTCTATCTCACATTTACATGTCCATTCTTAATTCTAACTCTGCCACAGTACATGCTTCTCACCAAGGCTAACGGACTTTCATATTGTATGCATTAATTCCAATCAACAGCTCTTGCCCACTTCATTTTCCCAAACAGCCCTCTGCACTCACTTGTACTCACTTACTGGGGGAACCTCATCATCTCTCCTGTATTATGACTAACTGTTCTTCAGTTGAAAAACGTGGTGCTGGAAAAACACGGCAGGCCAGGCAGTATCCAAGGAGCAGGAGAATCGACGTTTCGGGCATAAGCCCTTCTTCAGGAATGAGGCTGGTGTGCTAAGCGGGCTGAGATAAAAGGTAGGGGGGGAGGGAATTTGGGGGAGGGGTGCTGGGAATATGATAGGTGGAAGGAGGTGAGGGTGATAAGCTGGAGAGGGGGTGGGGGTGGAGAGGTCAGGAAGAAGATTGCAGGTCAAGAGGGCGGTGCTGAATCTGGGGGTTGGGACTGAGATAAGGTGGGGGGAGGGGAAATGAAGCTGGAGAAATCTACATTCATCCCGTGTGGTTGGAGGGTTCCTAAGTGGACGATGAGGCGCTCTTCCTCCAGTCGTCCTCCTTTGACTGATTGAACTGGTCCTCACTCTTAACAACTTCTCCTTCCAATCCTCCCACTTCCTCCAAACCAAAGAAGTAGCCATGGGCACCAGCATGGGCCCCAGCTATGCCTGCCTCTTCGTCGGATATGTGGAACAGTCCATCTTCTGCAACTACACTGGCACCACCCCCCACCTTTTCCTCCGCTACATCGATGATTGTATTGGTGCTACCTCATGCTCCCACGAGGAGGTTGAATAGTTCATCCACTTTACCAACATCTTCCACCCCGACCTCAAATTTACCTGGACCGTCTCAGACTCCTCCCTTGACCTTTCCAGTTCTATCTCGGGCGACCGACTCAACACAGACACTCGCTCTCCACCGCATCTCCTTCACTTCCCACACCTCTGCCCTTGAACCCCGCCCCTCCAATCGCCACCAGGACAGAACCCTGGTCCTCACCTTCCACCCCACCAACCTCCGGATACATCGTATCATCCCCTGTCATTTCTGCCACCTCCAAACAGACCCTACCACCAGGGATATATTTCCCTCCTCACCCCTATCAGCGTTCCAGAGAGACCATTCCCTCCGTGACTCCCTCATCAAGTCCACCCCCCCCCCCCCCCCCCTCAACCAACCCAACCTCCACTCCCGGCACCTTCCCCTGCAACTGCAAGAAGTGCAAAACTTGCGCGCACACCTCCCTCCAAGGCCCCAGTGGATCCTTCCATATCCGTCGCAAATTCACCTGCACCTCCACACATATCATTCACTGTATCCGCTGCACCCGATGTGGTCTCTACATTGGGGAGACAGGCCGCCTACTTGCGGAACGTTTCAGGGAACACCTCTGGGACACCTGCACCAACCAACCCGTGGCTAAACACTTTAGCTCCCCCTCCCGCTCCGCCAAGGACATGCAGGTCCTTGGCCTCCTCCATCGCCAGACCCTGACCACACGACGCCTGGAGGAAGAGCGCCTCATCTTCCACCTTAGAACCCTCCAACCACATGGGATGAATATAGATTTCTCCAGCTTCCTCATTTCCTCCCTTCCCCCCCCCCCCCCCCCCCCCCCCCCACTCCCCCAACCTTCTCAGTCCCAACCCCCGGATTCAGCACCGCCCTCTTGACCTGCAATCTTCTTCACGACCTCTCCGCGCCCCCATCCCCTCTCCGGCCTATCGCCCTCACCCTTACCTCCTTCCACCTATCTTATTCCCAGCGCCCCTACCCCTTCCTGCTCCTTGGATGCTGCCTGGCCTGCTGTGTTTTTCCAGCACCATATTTTTTTCAACTCTGGTCTCCAGCATCTGCAGTCCTCACTTTCTCCTAACTGTTGTTCAATTCACTTCAGTCAAAATTCTTCTCTCTCTCACTGTAAGATAAAATGACCCACTTGGAGACTGATGGCTGAACAGCACTGTGACTGAGTTACCTGTAATCCAAAGATTGGTTGCACTTAATCTGTAGAAGTAACTGTTGCCCAATTCCTGGATTATAAGAACATGGATCCCTGCATCCTGGTAGGACCAGCCTGACAGACCACGGCAATCTCTGAAACTGAAACAAGACCAGCCCCTTGACTGATTTGGGTTAGAGGGTGAACTGTGAAGAGGATACAGAAATTCCAAACATTAATGCAGGCCATCTTGAACCTACCCACATTGAATTTTAATGAAAGTGAGACAAGGTGCAGATGCTCAGTCTGCTGTTCGGAGATGTGTAGTTATTGAAACCTCTTTATGGATGGCTGTGTCCATTTTAACAAGATTTCTATTTTCAACTCTTTGCTTTCCAGTCTCATGAAACTCAGCAGTTAAAAGGATAGTAGAGGATTGTAATCATCAATCAGAATAAATAAATCATGATTAAAGCACTTGATGTCTCAAAGCATCCATTCCCAAATTTACCTATTTGGCTTCATCAGTAAGCCTACCCACATGGCGATTCCTGTCTGATAATCAACGGCTGGTTCTCAGATGGGGAACCTACAGGAGGGGGGAAATGATTACATTCCCTACAGTTAAATTCTATATATCATTTCAGGGAAACTACACTCCTGGATTTGTCAACCATACTTCCCTTTAAGTTCATCTCAATTATCAAGGCTGCAAATATTAAGAGGTCAGAGTGTGAATTCTTGGTCACTTAGGTTATATTGTACAGGTTGTACACAGGGCACTAGAATTAGCTACAAAACCGCAACAACAATGTTGCGGTTATTTTGTGCTTTCAAAGTCGTAAAATATCCTCCCATTTTTCTGGAAGCAACAAAAAAATTCTGTTTAGAGTTCACTCCTTCAGATAGCTATTCAGTGGTCACTACTAGTGGAAAGTATGATATCATCTGATAACAGAATTGGTGCTCCTAAAATTACATAGTCTGCTGATACTTGGAACCTTACTAATAAGGAGTAGCCACAGAAGCAAGTACAGAATGCTGAACGCTTTAAAAACTTCACTCTTTAAAAACAAATTGGCTTTCAGTAATAAGTGGCTTTTTTTTTCCCTAAGTTGTTTGTGTCTTTAGGCATCATGCTGTGAATTTTCAGATGTTTAAATGGTCTTTACAAATAAAATGCAGAGCCTTTTCAGAGATTTGACAGAGTTGGATCTAAACCCACCTAATTAGTTTTAGAAAAAAAATGTTTTGATTCTTTTCTTTTGTCTTTTTCAAGAAGTGCTACAGAACTCTTATTCAATGGAGCCTTTGGATGTCATTCATAATTAGTTAACTTTGAAATGAGAATTGAAAGGAAAGGAGAACTAAAGGAGTGAATAGTATAAAACCAGTTTTAGCAATGTAGTTCAATATTGAACTGGCAGACTTTCAGACATGCAGTTTAAACTTGTTCAACATTTCCTCTTCAAATGTGTAAGATTAGATATTTCTTTGATTAGATTCCCTACAGTCTGGAATCTGTAGGCCCTTTGGCCTAACAAGTCCACACTTTTATTGCCCGAACAGTAACTCACCCAGACCCATTCCCCCTACCCTATATTTACTCGTGACTAATGCAGCTAACATTATGGGCATTATAGCATGGCCAATTCACCTGACCTGCACATCTTTGGATTACGGGAGGAAGCCGGAGCACCCAGAGGAACCAATGCAGACACTAAGAGAATGTGCAAACTCCACACAGACAGTTGCCTGAGGCGGGAATCGAATCCTGGTCCCTGGCACTGAGAGGCAGCAGTGCTAACCACTGAGCCACTGTGCTGCCTTAAACAAAATGCGGTTTGTCTGGGATTTGAACGCGGGACCTCTCGCACGTCTACATAGTAGAAAACCCAAAGCGAGAATCGTACCCATAGACCAAGGTTACAAACTTGTATTCACTATTCATTTAAACATGGTGGCTTTACATGGAGTATTTAAAAGTTAAACTTCCTATACTGAATCTATAATTTAATAAAAGCTGTCTCAAAGGTTCAATGGCTAGTGTAGAATTAAGCCGTACAAAGCTGGGCTGTGTTTTCTTGTCCTGAAGGCAGCAGACACCGTGAAGGACAGGGAATGAAAATCCCTCACAGACTGGTTTCCCATGCCATTGCTTCCTTTCTCCTAGTTGATGCAAGGTCTGCAGATGCTGGAGATCAGAGCCGAAGAGTTTGGTGCTGGAAAAGCACAGCCAGTCAGGCAGCATCAGGAGGAACAGGAGAATCGATGTTCCTGATGAAGGGCTTATGCTTGAGATGTCGATTTTTCCTACTCCTCCTCTTCGACCTACATATCTCACATCAGTGAGTTTCACCAAAGTGCTGGAAGGGGCATGATCCCATCAGTTGTTAACCTTGGCAATTAAAATTGTTAAAGAACTAATTAAACTTTTTAAGGAACATTTTGGGACAGTATCCTGTGGTGCAGTGGTAGACTTGCCAAAATGCATCACCTCACATTTGTCTGGATTGAACTCCATCTGCCACCTTTCCGCCCAACTCTCCAGTCTATCTATATTCTCCTGTATTCTTTGACAGTCCCTTATGCTTTCTGCTACTCCACCAATCTTCGTGTCATCTGCAAACTTGATCATACCAACAGTGCCCTCTTCCAGATCATTTATATATATCACAAACAACAATGGCACTGATCCCTGTGGAACACTGCTGGTCACCTTTCTCCATTTCAAGAAACTCCCTTTAACTACTACTCTGTCACCTGTTGCTCAACCAGTTCCTTATCCACCTAGCTAGAACCCTCTGCACACCATGTGACTTCACTTTCTCCATTAGTCTACCATGGGGTACCTTATCAAACGCCTTACTAAAGTCCATGTATGTGACATCAACAGTCCTTCCTTCATCTGTCAACTTCGTCACTTCCTCAAAGAATTCCATTAAGTTGGGAAGGCATGACCTCCCCCAACAAAACCATGTTGCCTATCACTGATAAGCCCATTCTTTTCTAAATTATAACTAGATCCTGTCCCTCAGTACCTTCTCCAGCAACTTTCCCACCACTGACATCAGGCTCATTGGTCTATAGTTATCCAGCATATCTCTACTACCCTTCTTGTATAGGGGTACAACATGAGCAACCTTCCAGTCCTCCGGCACCTCACCTATGTTTAAGGATCCACGAAGATATCAGTCAGGGCTCCAGCTATTTCCTCCCTTGCCTCCCTCAGCAACGTGGGATAGATTCCATCTGGTCCTGGGGATTTGTCCACCTTAATAACCTCTAGCATACTCAACACATCTTCCCTACTTATGTCAACGTGATCCAGACTAATCAAACTTTTATCTCTAATCTCAAAATTCATCATGTTCCTCTCTTCCGTGAACACTGATATGCAAGTAACTATTTTAGTTTTGGACAAAAAAGGTATTAAATATGAAGTTTGTCCCTGAACTTCAGAGGTTTCAATCATTTTTAAAATTAGTGTTCTTTCCACAGCTAGTTTTACACCTTCCAATTACAATTGGAAACTATTTAAAATCTAAAAAGACGCATGAGGAATTGAAGAAAATTTGGAGTTCCCTGCTTCCATGAATTTGTATATTATCGTTGCTTTTGAAAATGGCCATGGTACTTGTATTTCTAAGATTGCAGCCAGAGCAATCCATCAGAAAACAATGAGCACTTTCTAATGCTAAAGACTACAGTAGTGGTGCCAGATACCCACAATGTTTCTAACTACTGCAACTGTTCCATATTCTGTTGAATGAGCAGAGTTGCTAAAGTCATGTTTTGGCCTTGGAAGTGTATGGACTATTGTAAAAGAGCCAGGTAAGGCACAAATTCTAGTGCTGTTCAAACAAATGTTTTTTCCCCAGTTTGCTCACCTATAGTGCTTGAAGATCAACTCCAAGAAATTCTCAGAAATACTGCCCAGATAAGGCAACCATGCATCAAAGGCTCACAAATAAACATTCATGAGTGGAGAGCCATTCATTCCACTTTAATTTTAGGGAAAAAAAACCCTACAACTGCACCAGCGTGAGATGTCTCATTTCTTACATCAATCAATTTCTACCATTTTGTAATTTAATAAATCCTGCTGCAAGTCCAAGCCCAACATCAACCATGTTTAGATTGGCCAAATGTGGGTTGCTGAGAACCCTTTACGACTTCTGTTTCACCAGCTGACCTGGTTTTCCAAATGAAAGATTAGTATGTAATGTACTGCACCATAAAGTTGCAACACCTGCAGCCCCATCCCAGCCCAGCCCCAAACATACATTAACAACTTTCTTAATCTCCTTTATCCAATCGTGGTAATCTTCAAAGCTACTATGCTGTTTATACATTATACATTAAGGGACAAATATCTCTACCTGTGATTCCAGTATTATTTCCACGGATCTTTTGTCTCCTATACTTCTTCCTTTCTTGGTCTGGACTGCACAAATAGTATTTCTGAATGTGATTCATTTTACTCTCTTTTTAAAAATCTCTTTGATCATGCTATCTAGTCCACTTCCCTGAGGTCATTGTCTCATAACAGTCTACTTTGGACAGGATGATTCGATCTTATTTAAAGCTGTTTGCTATCAAAAGCCTGGTTTTCACCATCACCACAGTTTAGCAACATCTATTATTCTTTTAAAAACTTAATACCAGATCTAGTTATCCTTCCTTATACATTTTTGATCAGTTGATTTATGTAATGTTTAAATACTATGTGAGGTTTATATCTTAACTTATACAATCTCCTATATAGATTTTCCAATGTACTAAAATAACTCCATGTTTTCCTGTACATATTTTACAAGTATAACCAGAAAATTCTTGGTCAGGTTCAAATGTGTGCACAGGATGATGTGCAACCCTTATGATTAGCTGCCTTCTTCCACCATGTCGAAGAGCCATTGGAATCATCTCCACTTTGTATTTTTTTCCTCCATGACTTAGTCTTCTTCTGGTTACAATAGAGTAATATTCATCCATCCAATTGACATGTATTATCTTGCAGTTATCTTACTTTTGATGGGTCAACAACTGCCCACCACTGAACTTTCTCTTTAGGGTCACTGCAAAATTTATCATAATCATACTCTGGTGAAGCACCTTAGTCATTTTTAATATTAAAGGTGTTTGTAAAACTCATTATTGCTCACCATTCCATCTTGTCCCTCAATTTACTCCTGTCTCACTACCTACTTATAATCTGCTCAGGTGTAGCAGTAATATCATTGGACCAATAATTAAAGGCCCAGGCTAGAATTACCTTCATTCAGATTTTACCACAGCACCTGATTGAATTCAAGAAATTAAATTGATTAATAAAAATCTGGAATTGAAAGCTAGTTAAAGTAATAATCTCCTTGAAAAAATTATGGATTGTCATAAAAATCCACCTGGTTCACTAATACCCTTTAGTGAAGGAATTTGCCATTCTACCTGGTCTAGCCAACATGCTACTTTAGAACCACAGCAATGTAGCTGACTCTTACCAGCCTATGAAATTGACTAGCAAGCCTCACAAACTGCAATAGAAACTTCAAAAAGGAATGAAATCAGTGGGACTACTACTCATCAACTTGTACACAAAGATGATAATAGTAAACTCAGCCCTATCGATCCTACCATTACCATCAAGCCAAAGGATCAACCTGAACTCAATGCAAAATGCAGGAGGGTATGTAGGAACAACAGCAGGCAGACCTAAAAATTAGGTACCAATCTGGTGAAGCTACAACACTATTACTTGTATGCCAAACAATAGAAGCAGCTAAGTGATCTCACAATTACAAAATAATCACCATCGGCCAGGAACTGAACTGGACATGCTGTCTGAACACTGGCTACAAAAGCAGGTCAGAGACTGCGAATTCTGATGTGTGTAACTCCATTCTTGACTCCTAAAGTCTGCTCGTCACCTACAAGGCCCAAGTATAAAGGAATATTTTCCAAATACACACAACTCTAGCAATATTAAAGAAGTATGACACTATCCAGAACATAGTAGCCTGCTTGTCAGACATTACTTTTTGATTAATTCAACTCTACTGTTCTTTCAGGCTTTCCATGCATGCTATTCCAATTATGAAAAAGACAATAGAAATTTCAGTTTTACAATGCCTACTGAATCACATGCACAGAACTTCATTATCCTGAACACATCATTCTTTCTTTTGATGTGTTTGTGACTTGGGTAAATCAGTTAGTCATTACTTTAAAGTAAGAAAGAACTTAGAGTTATGGAGTAATGAAGCATGGAAATAGGTCCTTTGGCCCAAACCGGTCCATGCTGACCATGGTACCCACTCAGCAGGTTACAATTGCCCGCATTTAGTTCATATCCCACAAAACCCTTCCCATCCATGTACCTATCCAAATGTTTTTTGAATGTTGGCATTATATCTGTCTCAACCACTTTCTCTGGCAGCCCATTCCATATATGCACCACTCTCTGTGTGAAGAAGTTGCCCCTCAAGTCTTTCTTACATCTTTCCCCTCTCACCTTAGACCTATGCCATCTAGTTTTCAATTCCCTATCCCTGGGAAAAAAGACTATATGCATTTATCCTACCTATGCCCCTCATGATTTTATACAACTTAATAAAGTCACCTCTCATTCTCCTACATTCCAAGGAATAAAGTCCTATTCTGGTCAACCTCTTACTAATAGTCCTGGCAACATCCTCATCAACCTTCTTTGCTCTCTTTCCAGTTTAATTATGTCTTTCCTGTAAGAGGGTGACGAAACTCTACAAAATGTTCCAAGTGCATCCTCACCAATGACTTATACAACTGTAACAATAATGTCCCGACTCTGATACTCAATGCTTTTTTGGCCATCCTGCCTATCTGTGAAACCGCTTTCAATGAACTGTGTACTTTTACTCCTAGGTCCCTCTGTTCCACAACACTCCTCAGGATCTTGCCATTTACTATATAAGTCCTACCTTGGTTTGACTTTCCAAAGTGCAAGACTTCGCATTTATCTAAGCTGAATTGTATTTGCCAATCTTCTGCCCACTTCGCCATCTGGTCAAGGTCCTTCTGTAATTTTTGATAACCTTCCTCAATATCAATGATACCTCTTGATTTTGTACCATCTGCAAACTTACTACTCATGTCTTGTACATTCACATCCAGATCATTTATGTAAATAACAAAGGTCCCAGCACTGACCTCTGTGGCACACCACTAGTCACAGGCCTCCAGTGCGAGAAGCAACCTTCAACCATCACCCTCTGCTTCCTACCATCGAGCTAATTTTGAATTCAATTAGCCAGGTCTCCCTGGATCGCATGTGACCTAACCTTCATTACTAGCCTGCTGTGTGGGACCTCATCAAAGGCCTTGCTAAAGTCCAGATAGACAACATCCACTGCCCTACCCTCGTCCGTCCTCTTGGTTACCTCTTTGAAAATCCCAAAAGATTTGTCAGACATGAAGGGTTATGCCCAAAATGTCGACTCTCTTGCACCTAAGATGCTGTCTGACCTGCTGTGCCTTTTCCAGTGCCACATTTTATCAACTATGACTTCCCATGCACATATCCATACTGACTATTCCTAATCAGATCAAATGTTGGTTGATTCTCCAACAACTTGCCTACCACTGATGTCAGGCTCACTGGCCTGTAGTTAAGACCATAAGACATAGGAGTGGAAGTAAGGCCATTCGGCCCATCAAGTCCACTCCGCCATTCAATCATGGCTGCTGGGCACGTCAACTCCACTTACCCGCATTCTCCCCGTAGCCCTTAATTCCCCGAGACAACAAGAATCTATCAATCTCTGCCCTAAAGACATTTAGCGTCCCGGCCTCCACTGCACTCTGCGGCAATGAATTCCACAGGCCCACCACACTCTGGCTGAAGAAATGTCTCCGCATTTCTGTTCTGAATTTACCCCCTCTAATTCTAAGGCTGTGTCCACGGGTCCTAGTCTCCTCACCTAACGGAAACAATTTCCTAGCATCCACCCTTTCCAAGCCATGTATTATCTTGTACGTCTCTATTAAGTCTCCCCTTAATCTTCTAAACTCCAATGAATACAATCCCAAGATCCTCAGCCGTTCCTCATATGTTAGACCTACCATCCAGGGATCATCCGTGTGAATCTCCGCTGGACACGTTCCAGTGCCAGTATGTCCTTCCTGAGGTGTGGGGTCCAAAACTGGACACTGTACTCCAAATGGGGCCTAACCAGAGCTTTATAAAGTCTCAGTAGCACAATGGTGTTTTTATATTCCAACCCTCTTGAGATAAGTGACAACATCGCATTCGCTTTCTTAATCACAGACTCAACCTGCATGTTGACCTTTAGAGAATCCTCGACTAGCACTCCCAGATCCCTTTGTACTTTGGCTTTACGAATTTTCTCACCGTTTAGAAAGTAGTCTGTGCTTTTATTCTTTTTGCCAAAGTGCAAGACCTCGCATTTGTTCACGTTGAATTCCATCAGCCATTTCCTGAACCACTCTCCCAAACTGTCTAGATCCTTCTGCAGCCTCCCCACTTCCTCAGTACTACCTGCCTGGCCACCTATTTTCGTATCATGTGCAAACTTTGCTAGAATGCCCCCAGTCCCTTCATCCAGATCATTAATATATAGTGCGAACAGCTGTGGCCCCAACACTGAACCCTGTGGGACACCGCTTGTCACCGGCTGCCATTCTGAAAAAGAACCTTTTATCCCAACTCTCTGCCTTCTGTCAGACAGCCAATCCTCAATCCATCCCAGTAGCTCACCTCGAACACCATGGGCCCTCACCTTGCTCAGTAGCCTCCCGTGTGGCACCTTATTAAAGGCCTTTTGGAAGTCTAGATAGACCACATCCACTGGGTTTCCCTGGTCTAACCTGCTTGTCACCTCTTCAAAGAATACCAACAGGTTTGTCAGGCATGACCTCCCCTTAGTAAATCCATGGTGACTTGTTGTAATCAGACTCTGCTCTTCTAAGAATTTAGAAACCTCATCCTTAATGATGGATTCTAGAATTTTACCAACAACCGAGGTTAGGCTGATTGGCCTATAATTTTCCATCTTTTGTCTTGATCCCTCCTTGAACAGTGGGGTTACAACTGCGATCTTCCAATCATCCGGGACTTTCCGTGACTCCAGTGACTCTTGAAAGATCTCAACCAATGCCTCCGCTATTTCCTCAGCCACCTCTCTCAGAACTCTAGGATGTATCCCTGGCTTGTCTCTGCTATCTTTCTTAAACAGTAGAAAAAAATCAGAAATAACAAAACTTCAGATGTTGGAATCCAAAGTAGACAAACAGGAGACTGGAAGAATGCAGCAAGCCAGGCAGCATCAGGAGGTGGAGAAATGAATGTTTTGGGTATAACTCTTCTTCAGGATTAGATGTGAGGATAGGGGGAGCTGCAGATAAAGAGGGGGTGGGGTGGGGAGAGTAGCAGAATGGTGAGGTAATGATAGGTGAACACAGGTAGTGGGTATGACCCCAGAAGGATGAATCTGGTTGGTAGCCGGAAGGAAGGGTCGGTAGGTGGTATGGAAGGGAGGGGGCGGGGCTGGAAAGGGAGCTGGGGGATGGATGGGAAGGATATTTGAAATTCAAGAACTCAACATTAAGTCCTCCAGACTGTAGACTGCATTAGCCAATCTCCAGTCTTCCAGAACTTCACTAGTGGCTAAAGATGAAGCAAAAATCTCTGGAAGGGCCTCTGCAATTTCTTCCCTAGCTTCCCACAAAGTCAGAGGATGGACTTGATCAGGCCAATGGCACTTATCCTGCTAATGCGCTTTAAGGCTCTAAACACCTTCCCTCTGGTAATAAGAATGTGGTCCAAACATCATCATTTGTTTCCCTTATTTCCTTAGCATTCATGATTCTCTTCTCAGTAAACACTGAGGAGGAATATTTATTAAAAATCTCCCCTGTCTCTGCATATGTATTTTGGGAAAGCAAATCTTAGCAGGACTTATGCACCTGAATGGTAAGGTCCTAGGGAGTGTTGCTGAACAACGAGACCTTGGAGTGCAGGTTTATAGCTCCTTGAAAGTGGAGTTGCAGGCACTTAGGATAGTGAAGAAGGCGTTTGGTATAATTTCCTTTATTGGTCAGAGTATTGAGTACAGGAGTTGGGAGGTCATGTTGCAGCTGTACAGGATATGGGTTAGGCCACTTTTGGAATATTGTGTGCATTTCTGGTCTCCTTCCTATCGGAAGGATGTTATGAAACTTGAAAGGGTTCAGAAAAGATTTACAAGTATGTTGCCAGGGTTGGAGGATTTGAGCTATTGGGAGAGATTGAATAGTCTGGGGCTGTTTTTTCTGGAGCGTTGGAGGCTGAGAAGTTTGGATTAGATTTTTATTTTCTAGATTAGATTAGATTACTTACAGTGTGGAAACAGGCCCTTCGGCCTAACAAGTCCACACCGCCCCGCCGAAGCGTACCCACCCATACCCCTACATCTACATCGACCCCTTACCTAACACTAGGGGCAATTTAGGATGGCCAATTCATCTGACCTGCACATCTTTGGACTGTGGGAGGAAACCGGAGCACCCGGAGGAAACCCACGCAGACACAGGGAGAACGTGCAAACTCCACACAGTCAGTCGCCTGAGGCGGGTATTGAACCCGGGTCTCCGGCACTGTGAGGCAGCAGTGCTAACCACTGTGCCACCGTACCGCCCACTGTTATAGAGGTTTATAAAATCATGAGGGGCATGGATAGGATAAATAGAGAAACTCTTTTTGCTGGGGTGGGGGGAGTCCAAAACTAGAGGGCATAGATTTAGGGTGAGAGGGAAAAGATATAAAAGAGAAGTAAGGGGCAACATTTTCACACACAGGGTGTTCCGTGTATGGAATGAGCTGCCAGAGGAAGTGGTGGAGGCTAGTATAATTGTAACATTTAAAAGGCATCTGGATGGGTATATAAATAGGAAGGGTTTGGAGAGATATGGGCCAGGTGCTGGCAGGTGGGACTAGATTGAGTTGGGATATCTGCTCGGCATGGATGAGTTGGACTGAAATGTGTGTTTTTGTGCTGTACATCTCTGACTCTATTTGGATGCCATATTGATCTTTAAGGGGATCTATTCTCTTCCTAGCCACCTTTTTAGTGTTAATATAGCTATAAAACCTCTTTGGATTATCTTTAACCTTATCTGCCAGATCCATCTCAGATCTCTTTCTGCTCTTCTGATTTCCCTCTTAAGTGCGCTCCATCACATTTTATAGTCATCTAGAGATTCACTTGAGCCTAATAGCTTAAACCCAATGTATGTCTCCTTTTTCCTGATCATAGCATCAATCAGGGATCCCTAAATCTGCCAGCTTTTCTTTCACCATAACAGAGACATCCTGTCCCTAGACTCTGATATCACATTTTTAAAAGCCTCCCATTTGCCAATCATTCCCTTTCCTTCAAACAGACTCCCCAAACGACCTCTAGTGGATCTTGCCTAATGGCCCCAAAATTGGCCCTGCTCCAGTTTAGCACTTTAACCTGTGGACTTGTCTTATTGTTATTCATAACTGTATTAAAACTAAGATACACATGGCCACTGAACCCAAACTACTCTCCGACTGACACTTCAGTCACTTTCCCGACCTTGTTTCCTGAGAAGAGGTCCAGTGTTGCACCCTACCAAGTAGGGCCCTCTACATATTTATTTAGGAAACTTTCTTGGACACATTTGACAAATTCCACCCCATCCGGGCCTTTTACACACTAGGTGGCCCAGTCAATCCAACCAATATCATTCTATTATTCCTACTGGTATCTGCAATCTCTCTACACATCTGCTCCTCTAGTACGCACTGTCTATTTTGGGGGTCGAGAATACAGTCCAAACAAAGTGACTATTCCCTCCTTGTTTCTAAGTTCTAACCATATGGCATATTTGATGACCCCTTAAGAATATCCTGTCTAAGCACTGTTGTTATGTTCTCCCTTTATAAAAAGGGCAACTCCTCCTTCTTGCTTGCTTGTTCTTCTATCATGCCTGTAGCTTCTGTGTCCTGGAACATTGAGCTGCCAGTCCTGCCCTTCTCTCAGCCATGTTTCTGTTATGGCTAGAACATCCCAGTCCCCAGAGCCAATCCATGCTCTGCGCTCATTTGCCTTACCAGTCAGGCCTCCTGCATTGAAATAAATGCACTTTAAACCAGAAATCTTTTCCTTCCCTTTGCTGTGCCCTTGGCTATCCTGAATAGTAAAATTGCTTTTGATGGCTAATGTAGTTTTCCCTGACTTCTCTATGGTCCCTGTCTTATTCAGAGACCCACCCCTCTGCCAAGCTAGTTCAAACCCTCCTGGGCAACACTAGCAAATCTCCCCACAAGGATATTGGTCCCTTTCTGGTTCAAATGCAACCCATCCCTCTTGTGTAGGTCATCTCTACCCTAGAAGAGAGTCTAATGACCCAAGACCTGAAAACCCTGCCCCCTACACCAGTTCTTCAGCCACAGATTCATCTGGCCTATCTTTCTATTTCTATCCTCGCTGGCGCATGGCATTGGGACCATTCCAGAGATCACTACCCATGAGGTCCTGCTTTTTAACTTATTACCTAACTCCCTATAGTCACTTCACAGGACCCTATCACTTTGTCTACCTATGGCATTGTATTGATGTGCACAATGACCTCTGGATGTTCAACTTCCTCCTTCACAATGTTCTGCAACCACTTAGAGACATCCTTGATCCTGATACCTGGGAGACAACACACCATCCTGGTGTCTTTTCTGTTGTCACAGAATCTTCTGTCTGCCCCCCTTACAATTGATGCTTCTATCAATATCACTCTGTCTGACTGCACCCTTTCCCTCAGAGCCAGTCACATGCCATGACCTGTCAGCTGCTGCTAGCCCTTGAAAGGTCATCCTTACATTCTTTTTGCAACTATCATAACTTTTGTATGTCCCAAAGTAGTGGTTCTTACATTCTATGGTAATTTAGAGAACCAAAGCAGTGAATTTGCCCATAGCAATGTTTAGCACTGGGACAATTCCCAACCAATCTTCAGATAGTGCCCTTAAATTTTAAGGGCACTATGTGAGAAAGCAGATATAACCTCCAATAGAATGCGGTGCTGCCTCAGTACTGCATTAAGGTACTACACCTGGATTTTATGCCAAATCATAAAGTCATAGAAATGTACAGCATGGATACAGACCCTTTGGTCCAACCCATGCAGGCCGACCAGATATCCCAACCCAATCTAGTTCCACCTGCCAGCACCCGGCCCATATCCCTCCAAACCCTTCCTATTCATATACCCATCCAAATGCCTCTTAAATGTTGCAATTGGACCAGCTTCCACCACATCCTCTGGCAGCTCATTCCATACACATACCACCCTCTGTGTGAAAATGTTGCCCCTTAAGTCTTTTTTTATATCTTTCCCCCTCACCCTAAACCTATGCCCTCTAGTTCTGGACTCCCTCACCCCAGGGAAAAAACTTTGTCTATTTATCCTATCCATGCCCCTCATCATTTTGTAAACCTCTATAAGGTCACCCCTCAGCCTCCGACGCTTCAGGGAAAACAGCCCCAGCCTGTTCAGCCTCTCCCTATAGCTCAGATCCTCCAACCCTGGCAACATCCTTGTAAATCTTTTCTAAACCCTTTCAAGATTCACAACATCTTTCCGATAGGAAGGAGACCAGAATTGCACGCAATATTCTGACAGTGGCCTAACCAATGTCCTGTACAGCCGCAACATGACCTCCCAACTCCTATACTCAATACTCTGACCAATAGAGGAAAATATACCAAATGCCGCCTTCACTATCCTATCTACCTGCGACTCTATTTTCAAGGAGCCATGAACCTGCACTCCAAGGTCTCTTTGTTCAGCAACATTCCCTAGGACCTTACCATTAAGTGTATAAGTCCTGCTAAGATTTGCTTTCCCAAAATGCAGCACCTCGCATTTATCTGAATTAAACTCCATCTGCCACTTCTCAGCCCATTGGCCCATCTGGTTCAGATCCTGTTGTAATCTGAGGTAACCCTCTTCGCTGTCCACTACACCTCCAATTTTGGTGTCATCTGCAAACCTACTAACTGTACCTCTTATGCTCGCATCCAAATCATTTATGTAAATGACAAAAAGTAGAGAGCCCAGCACCAATCCTTGTGGCACTCCACTGGTCACAGGCCTCCAGTCTGAAAACCAACCCTCCACCACCATCCTCTGTCTTCTACCTTTGAGCCAGCTCTGTATCCAAATGGCTAGTTCTCCCTGTATTCCATGAGATCTAACCTTGCTAATCAGTATCCCATGGGGAACCTTGTCGAACACCTTATTGAAGTCCATATAGATCACATCTACTGCTCTGCCCTCCTCAATCTTCTTTGTTACTTCTTCAAAAAACTCAATCAAGTTTGTGAGACATGATTTCCCACACACAAAGCCATGTTGACTATCCCGAATCCGTCCTTGCCTTTCCAAATACATGTACATCCTGTCCCTCAGGGTTTCCTCCAACAACTTGCCCACCACCGGGGTCAGGCTCACTGGTCTATATTTCCCTGGCTTGTCTTTACTGCCCTCCTTAAATAGTGGTACCACGTTTGCCAACCTCCAGTCTTCCAGTACCTCACTTGTGACTATTGATGATACAAATATGCCTCCAGAGTTGGAATGTCTCAGAGATGAAAAAGCTGCCAATTAAGGCAAGGCTGACACTATATTTAGAATTTATGACAGACTAGTTCATTAACACTTGAGTGTCATGATCATGCATCCTGTACATTTGTATCTCTCCATTTTGCAATTTTCCATACTGTAAACAACAGTTATCATCTCCATGACTAATTATAAAGAAATGTTGCAGTAGCATAGTGTAATATTTCTACCAGTTGTAGGCTGTTGAATATTCATTTTAAATATTTTAAATTAAAAATCTGCATTTCATTTCACACACAGACTTTATATTGTAGTCAGGGGAAAAGATCAATTCTGCTAAGAAGGTCACTGGATTTGAGGCATTGGCTCTGTTTTCTCTTCACGGATGCTTAGAGGCCTTCTGGTTTTCTCCAGCAATTTCTGTTTTTGTGTGTTGCAGAGGGGAAGGAGTCTGAAACTAATTGTTTTTATGAAGGTGTAGTAGAAGACCAAACTTTTTTTTTTCTCTTTTGGGGAGCAACTTAATTCCCCTGCTTGTTGTTTGAATTCTTGACCAAATAACTAAGAATATAAATTATGCATTCACTGCAATGTTCCTTGTACGCAGTAGACGGTTGTGCTTAACCCCCACCCTACCAAATGTTTCATTAGATTCTATGGAAGGAAATCAGTTACAAGAAGAAATAAGCAAAGGCTGATTTTGTGTCTTTTAAGTTTGTGTCAGACTGTAATATATGGTTGAATAATTGTGGTTTATTCTGGTTTTAGGATAAAAGTAAAGTTACCATAGGTCTGCCCTCTCATTAGAGAGACAATTGGTGGTAATTCTACCTTAGAGTCACCATGCTTCAGGTGAAGGGAAAGGCTGAGAAGGAGAGTCCTTCATAGCAACCTAGCTTCTGCAGGAAGTGAATCCTCACTGTTGGCATCACTCTACATTGTAAATTCATCATCCACCAACTAAGCAAACTGACTCCCATTTTTGGGGTAAAGTATTTGACAGCCGCTTTAGATTCTTGAGGATCAATATGAATGCCATTTGATTTGATTGCTTGTAAAAGAAATATATTGTATGAATTGCTTGGGCTTATTGCTTGTATATCAACAATTAAAATAATGTCTTATTATTGCAGATTATGTATTTTGAGCCTCCAACATAGCTATGTAATATTGGATGTATTTAGGTTTACTTATGCAGTCATCCTATTTTCCAATTAATATGTATTTTAGAATTTTAAAATCAGATTTCTTTCAACAATAACCCAATTAATGAACTCCAAATTTTAATTTCAGGACAGAATCAACTACTAGGACTTACATTTTAAAGAACAATATATCTTGGGGATCCCCTGAGAAACTAAATATTTACATATTTGCAATATTAGTTTCTCTTGAATGCAAGGTTGGTTTTTGGTGCCAAGATTTTAACTTAGGTTTTGTAAAGACTGTTAATTTCAATGTACAATTTACAGTGTACTTCAAAGCCAGATAAATAAAAAGTAATTAGACAATGTAGATGAAAAATTCATTATCAGCCATGCAATAGTGGAATTGGGAAAGCAGTGGCATGTCTCAACCTTATTGGAATATAGAATCCCTACAATGTGGAAGCAGGCCATTTGGCCCATGAAGTCCACACCAACACACTAAAAGGCAGTCCACCCAGACCCACCTCATATTGACCATGGCTAATCTACCTAGCCTGTACATCCAGGGACACTATGAGCAATTTAACATGGCCAGTCCACTTAACCTGCATATCTTTGAATTGTGGGAGGAGACCAGGGCACCCAGAAGGAACCCACACAGACACGTAGAGAATGTGGAAACTCCAAACAGACAATCACCCAGGTCTGGAATCGAACCTGGGTCCCTGGTGTTTTGAGGTAGCAGTGCTAACCACTGAATTGCCTCTGCTTATAGTTTGAGTCCTGCTAGCTGAATTTTTAAATGTGAATGATGGCAACAGTACTGTAGAAGTCTGAGCAATCTAGATTATTATAGAAAATGTAAGATTTTTCTCTAAAACAGAAGAAAGATACCCTGGATGCTGGAAATCTGAAAAAAAACTTCCAAATTATCTTATTTGCTTGAAACACTTAAGTCTGTTTCTGATTTCTGACTCCAATATTGAATTTTCCTAATTTCTTTCTCTGCCTTGTTTGTCTTTTTTTTTTGCCTTCTCTCTCCTCTTGAATGCATTGAATTTCGCTGGAGTGCATCTCCAGGGGTACAGATTGTCCTCTGGTAGAAATGTACCCATCTTTATTTGTGATAGTTGATAAATTGTTTTACTACTAGGGATTTATGTCTGATCCAGAACCTGTTCCCATCTAACAGCACGTACACATGTTCTGACCACTAGACTAGGACCAGCAGTTTGGATTGACTTTTTAAACCCTTGCCTTTGTCCTCAAGGCTTCTAAGAATGATAACAACTCTGTTGCTATCCTTTCTATTATCAGCTGAATACAAAATCCAGGGAACAAACAAAGATTTAGTCATCGGTATATGCAGATGTTTGAATATATAATCAAAATGTAATGCCACTTTCTCCAGTTTTGATGATAAATCTGTTGTTACAAATATATCCTCACATGAGTTATAAAGATTGGGGATTAATTGCCATCTTAGTTCTGCTGTGATCCTTATCGCCATGGTAACTGTTTGGACTTCTAAGATGTCTTGGATTTTTTTTCTCTTCAGCCCTTGCTGCAATACGCACAGATGTTCAATTTTTGCTCTATTGTCCTGCCCCTCCCACTGGTCAACTCCATATACTCAAATTGATGTTTAAAAATGTTTCCCTGGCTGAGAACCATTTGTAAAGCCCTCGATAGACTCATACTAATTTTTGTTTCATTGATCTGCGTTGGAGCTGATATGGAAACAAGGTTGCATTCAATATCAAATTCTGATATCTCCTTAAGTGTAGATATTTTAATACAGATAAGGAACTAACCTGACCTATTTCTCTGTGCACTTATATTAAGGTTGACTGTGAGCTAAACCTCAAAATCACAGCACATTATTTTGTTTAGTTGCCTGCGTTTGTTTGATTTTAAAAATGTGGTTTTGTAGAAGGTGAATAAAGATATTGAAATGATCACCTCTATTGACGTTCGTTCGCTAGCCTCGAGCACAAATAATCGGCATTTTTCCGAGATACTGGAGACTTGCATTTGGTTGTACCATTTTCTGGTACTGCTGTCTTCAGATTGGAAGAAATAAGAGTGAAATAAAAGAGCAAAAATAGGAAACTGTTTGCCAATAACCTTGAAATATCTTGTATATTTACAAAATAAATTGCATAATTTCTTGTTGTAAACTGTAATATTACCTGCGTGGAGGTTACTTTTTAAAGAACAAACCGAAGGACGAATTCGAACATTAAGATAACTATTTTTCAATGCATCCTGGTAGACGTAGCGAAACTCGAGCAGTGACACCTGGTGTAGGAGGTGCTGGATTTTTACTGTGTTACATTTCTGAGCGGTTGACATACTCGGAACCAGACTGTTCGGAGTACACTGCTTACTCTTGTTTTGGCATATAGCACAGTGTTTTATCTTTTTGGTCAATGATTGGGTACAAGGTGAGTTAGGTTAATGTGATTGGTGCGTTTGAGTCACTAGCTCCTCGTTTTACATACACTGATCCACCCACAATAGAACCGATACTTGCCATGAGTTTGGAGCTTATGTACGATATGCACACTGTAGAGTGAAACGTGATTTACAGGATCCTTGTGTGCTTTTCTTGTGCTTTTAAACGTGTCTTTTTCTGAAAAACAAGGTGAGCTACCACGAGTTTAGCTTTGCATTTTGAGCGTTTATCCTATTCATTCTGGTACTTTTGTTGTGATGTGTTTAAACAGACGCCATTTTGCATTGTGGTATTAATTGTGCAGCTTCAATGAAGCATCCTTAAGGTAGGTTCTTCTGAGTATAAATTACTTACTAAATAGAACGACATTGAGTTTTGCTTAAAACCAATGTTATTCATGTGTTGGAATAGTTTCTACCTAAAGAAATATTTTCATCTTCATTTTCCATGTTCTGTGGTGATGTGCCTAATACCACTCTAAACTTCTATCAGGTTTCTGTAAATTTAGGATTTGAAACATTTGTACTCGACTTGTCACTGTCAAATATATTAAGGTCACATAGAATGGTTTATGCAGTTCCATTGCATGTGTTATCTTTTTGTTCTGGCTCTGAATCAGTTTTTTAATTAAAACAATTGTTATATCTTTCCACAAACAATTAACTTTGGCTCTTGATGTTGGGCAGGGCAAGGCACTCTTCCTATGAATGTAAACTTAAAAAAAGCTTATTGTTTGGGAACGTGACGTGTCGGGACCAGTCAGCGTGTTCGGCACGGGGGTCCTCCTTTGTCTAGGTTCCTTTTGTGCTTGCAGCCTCTTGCTGTCTGAAGAGGAAGATGGGGGTGGGGTATCTTAATTCTTGGGTGTTTGTTGTCTTTTGAATTGTTGTATTAACCGCACTTTTTTGTGGAATTTATATGATTTGATTTCCTGACTTCAGTAGTCTGTAGTTGCAAGGTCTTCGGTCCACTCATATGAAAGCTCATATGAAGTAAATTATCTTGAACAAGATTTCAAAGAGCAATTGTATTATGGTGAAACCCACCAATGCAGAACACCATTCCATTAAAAATATGTTTACAAACCTTGAACTGTATCTGAAACATCACAAGATGTTGAATCAGTTTTGTACCCAAATTGAAGAAATTTTCTGACCTGTCGGACATCCTTTATTGCTGCAAGCAGAGTGTGCTTCCATTGCACCAGAACCACTCTTTACCCACATCATGATTATTCATTCCTGACATTTTAATACAGTACATTGTACTGTGCTGGTAATAGCAATGAAATATGGTGGAGTTAGCTGAACCCATGCTAAAGATTTGGAAAACTTTTTTAATTTGTGAGTTACACATGCAGCTAGAGTTTGTTTTTCACAATCATTTATGGTAGTCCCAGATCCTGTTTGCATAATCAAGTCCTGCCCACACCCAATGAAAATTACTTGAATCTGCTAATTGCATTGGTTTTGGAAGGCCCTTCTAATTGTATACATTTTCTTAGGTGCAGAGTACAATAAAAAAGAACCATAGAACAGTTGCATAACAGAATGAGGTGTTGGGACCTAGTTTTCCCTACAGGGAATTTTTAAGACTGAGGTAGATAGCATCTTGAAATGCAAGGGAGGGGGAGGTTGTCAGGCGTAATCAGCAGTGAGATCAACCATGCTGTCACTAACTGGTGGGGCAGGGTCACCTATACCAGATCTACATTTGTTTCTTTCTTTGTATGCCTTTTCTACACAATTCTGGAAAACCATAATTGAATCTGCCTTTGTTCACTTTTTTGGTGGTGCAATTCAGGACAACCACTTGCTGTGTCTTTTTAATTTAAAAAAATCGGATTTCGTTCCTATCACATTTGGTTCTTTTACCAGTCACCTTAAATTTGTGTTCCCTGCACTTTGACCCTTCTAACATTTTCTTTCCATTTATTTCATCTGCACCTCTTATGAATTTGGAATACCTCTATCAAATCTCTGAACCTTCACTGCCTGAAGGAGAACAAATCCATCTTTTTCTATAAATGTCACAAGTCAAGTCTGTCATCCTTGGAACCATTTTATTAAATGTCTTCTACACCCCCTTTAAGGCCTCATCCTTCCTAAAGTCCAGTGTAAGAATTGAACAGACTACTCCAATTGCAATCACTATCGTGTCTCATTAATGTACTTCATAACTTGCTTTTGTACTGTAATGCTAAGCTTTGTGAATATGGAGTAAAGAGGATCTCCAAGTCAATTTTGAAGAGTACATTGATTAGACTGCTTGGTGGAGCCTATTTATTGCCTGCCACAAAGCTTGCGTCTGCACTGTAAACCATTCCAACCTAAGATGGCTGGATTTTCTTTGTGCACACATGTAAATGCTCTTTGCAAAATCAAGAAACAAACTTAATCAAATCAAACAAAAACAAAACTGTCCATTGGGGGTGGGACAGTAGTTAGCATTGCTGCCTCACAGCACCAGAGACCTGAGTTCAATTCCAGCCTTAGTTGTCTGTCTGTTGATATGGACCAGACCAGACTCCCTCAAAATATATTAAGAAGGTAGCCTAGATCCTAACTTTTTCTTACTTTAAAAGGTACATGTAAGGTGCTGTGTTCCAGATGCAATTCAATTGGTCAAACTACTCAACATTTGGCAAAACATAATTTATTCATAGACTATAGTTAAAATACTTCAAAAGAAAGAGGAACTTGGATTAACAACTCCTACTGGAAAACTTAACAGAGCAATAGATTATTTTACTACTAGTAACTTTTAGTAACTGTTTCAATATAGTAACATGCCATAAATATCCTTGGCAAAAGGCAAATTCAGAAAACAATTGTCTGAAAACTCTGTGAGAGAGAGAGTTTGCGTGGAGTAGGTGGGAGGGATTCACGAAAGCTTCCAAGCCGGCTGAGACCTCACCAACAACTGCTGCTGAAGAAAACAAAATCCTGATTCTATGAGAGCTTGGCCACACTCATTCAGGCTGCTTCTATTGTTCCAACATTTAAAAAAAAACCCCAAGGCTCCACAAGCTGTTTATTCTTGTTGTTCTGCTAGACTGCTTGGTACCTCTGCCTTCAACCCTTCTTTTTAAAAAAGGGATCCAGGACAAAATAACCTCTTAAAGCCATTTTATCATCACTGTATGGAGTTTGCATATACTCCCTGTGTCTGTGTGGTTTCCATCAGATGTTCCAGTTTCCTCCCACAGTCCAAAGATATATAGGTTAAGCAGATTGACCATGCTAACAGTGCTGCATAGAGTCCATGAATGTGCAGACTAGGTGAATTAGCTGTGGTTAACATGAGGTAATTGCGATAGGGTGGTAGGAAGTGGTCTTTGAAGGATCAGTGCAGAATTGATGGGCCAAGTGACCTCTAGCTGTACTGTAGGAATTTTGTGTAAATTAGAGGAAATTTAGGAGATAGGAACCTAAATAGACCGAAGGGGCAACTTTTTCACGCAGAAGGTGGTACGTGTATGGCATGAGTTGCCAGAGGATGTGGTGGAGGCTAGTACAATTGCAACATTTAAGAGGCATTTGGATGGGTATATGAATAGGAAGGGTTTGGAGGGATATGGGCCAGGTGCTGGCAGGTGGGACTAGATTGGGTTGGGATATCTGGTCAGCATGGACAGGTTGGACCGAAGGGTCTGTTTCCATGCTGTACATCTCTGACTCTCTAAATACAATCTTAGGAATATACTTTAATCAACCTGTTTGGATATGTATGATGCCCCTCTACGACAGATGAAACTTGGAACACAGGTCTTTTGGGTCAGAAACAGGGTTAGTACCACCATGCTACAATGTTACTAGAATCCCCAGGTGGTTGTTTTTAATCCGTTTGGACATGTTATGACACCCTTCTGGGGCAAGTGAGAATTGAACTCAGTCCTTTTAGCAGGAACATCACCACTATACCTCAACTGTCCTCATGAACTCCCTATGTAGATAATTTCCTATATCAACCTGCTCAAGATGAGTTGCCCTAATTGCCCAGAGTAGCTTGCAAGGCCATTTCAGAAGGTAGTTGAGAGCCAATTGCATTGACTTGGGACTGGACCAATATGTAGGCCAGACATATAAGGATGACAGTTTCGTTTCCTAAGACATTAGTGAACAGGATGGGATTTTACTCCAATCAACAATGGATTTATGGTCATCGTTAGATTTTAGTTAAATTCAAATTCCACTTGTGATCAAACGTAGATCCCAGAACGTACCTGAGACTTTGGATTATTAATCCAGTGACAATACCACTGGACAACCACTATCCATTTTTGTTTATTTTAAAGCAGCTTAATCTCAGGTGCAGGAATAACCCTCTTGTTAAAATTCCTAGTTTACTAATTAAACCCATTTTCAGTTGTATTAATTAACAATTAATCAGGCCATGCATCAAAGAACACATTGTAATGGAAAAAGTGTTGTTTAATTGTACTGAATTTGAAAGGTTTGACACTGTCATGATGCAAATTGAGTAATGCAATTTGGATGTAATTTCCTGATTGTACCCAAAGCAGAAACTCTTCTTCTCCACATCCCTGATATTTTTGGCAATTTTCCGTTTCATCAACCTGTAATAGACAATAGACAATAGGTGCAGGAGAAGGCTATTCTGCCCTTTGAGCCTGCACCACCATTCAATATGATCATGGCTGATCATCCTTAATCCGTATCCTGTTCCTGCCTTATCTCCAAAACCCTTGATTCCACTATCCTTGAGAGCTCTATCCAACTCTTTCTTAAATTAATCCAGAGACTGGGCCTCCACTGCCCTCTGGGGCAGAACATTCCACACAGCCACCACTCTGGGTGAAAAAGTTTCTCCTCATCTCTGTCCTAAATGGTCTACCCCATATTTTTAAGCTGTGTCCTCTGGTTCGGCACTCACCCATCAGCGGAAACATGTTTCCTGCCTCCAGAGTGTCCAATCCTTTAATAATCTTATGTCTCAATCAGATCCCCTCTCAGCCTTCTAAACTCAAGGGTATACAGGCCCAGTCGCTCCAGTCTTTCAGCTTAAGGTAGTCCTGCCATTCCAGGAGTTGACCTCGTGTACCTACGCAGCACTCCCTCAATAGCCAGAATGTCTTTCCTCAAATTTGGAGACTAGAACTGTACACAATGCTCCAGGTGCGGTCTCACCAGGGCCCTGTACAGCTGCAGAAGAACCTCTTTGCTCCTATACTCAATCCCTCTTGTTATGAAGATCAGCATTCTATTAGCCTTCTTCACTACCTGCTGTACCTGCATGCTTACCTTCATTGACTGGTGTACAAGAACATCCAGATCTCTTTGTACTGCCCCTTTACCTAAATTGATTCAATTGAGGTAGTAATCTGCCTTCCTCTTCTTGCCACCAGAGTGGATAACCATACATTTATCCACATTAAACTGCATCTGCCATGCATCTGCCCACTCACCTAACTTGTCCAGGTCACCCTGTAATCTCCTAACATCCTCATCACATTTCACTCTGCCACCCAGCTTAGTATCATCAGCAAATTTGCTAATGTTATTACTAATACCATCTTCTATATCATTAATATATATTGTAAAAAGCTGCACTCCCAGGACTGATCTCTGCAGTACCCCACTGGTCACTGCCTGGCATTCCGAAATAGAGCCGTTTATCACTACTTTGTTTCCTGTCAGCCAACCAACTTTCAATCTAAGTTAGTACTTTGCCCCCAATACCATGCACCCTAAGTTTGCTCACTAACCTCCTACGTGGGACTTTATCAAAAGCTTTCTGAAAGTCCAGGTACACTACATCTACTGGATCTCCCTCACCCATCTTCAGAGTTACATCCTCAAAGAATTTCAGAAGATTAGTCAAGCATGATTTCCCCTTCATAAATCCATGCTGACTCTGACCTATCCTGTTACTACTATCCAGATGTGCTGTAATTTCATCCTTTTATAATAGACTCCAGCATCTTTCCCACCCCTGAGGTCAGACTAACTGGTCTATAGTTTACTGTTTTCTCTCTCCCACCTTTCTTAAAAAGTGGTACAACATTAGCCACCCTCCAATCCGCAGGAACTGATCCCGAATCTATTGAACTCTGGAAAATAATCACCAACACATCCACGATTTCTCGAGCCACCTCCCTTCAGTACCCTGGGATGTAGACCATCAGGCCCCGGGGACTTATCAACCTTCAGATCTAACAGTCTCTCCAACACCAATTCCTGGCAAATATAAATTCCCTTCAGGTCCTTCAGCCACTGTTACCTCAGGGAGATTGCTTGTGTCTTCCTTAGTGAACACAGATCTGAAGTACCAATTCAATTCTTCTGCCATTTCTTTGTTCACCGTAATATATTCCCCTCCTTCTGTCTTCACGGGCACAATTTTAGTCTTAACCATTTTTTTGCCTTTCACATACCTAAAAAAGCTTTTACTATCCTCCTTTATATGTTTGGCCAGTTTACCTTCATACCTCATTTTTTTCTCTGCGTATTTCCTTCTTAGTAATCCTCTGCTGTTATTTAAAAGCTTCCCAGTCCTCCGTTTTCCCACTTATCTTTGCTATGTTATACTTATGTAATGCACCATAAATTTTAAATATGTCTGTTGTCCAGCAAATTGTATAACCAACTCGTATTCCTTGGGGCTAATGAGTGAAAATATAAGGTGCTGTTGATTTGTTTTCTTTTTGCCAGACCGCATGTAATCCTGTGCTTATGTAAGAAGTCCCACTTTAGTCAGTGTGTTCCAATATTGGGCTATTATACACCTTGTAAAATTCTCTTTTACTTCACCTTCTTGAATTCTTGTCCATTACAAATGCCAACATTGTCAATCTCTAACTATAAGTATTTCACCTTTTAGTAATTACAGCACAAAGTAAAAGCATTCCTCATGGCTTTCTTTTTCTTGTCATGATAGTCAGCAGTCCTTAGTCATGTCGAGGGAGACAGCCTAATACAGTAAGTCAAGGGCACAATCCAGTATCAGTCCAGAGGATTGGGAGTGGTCAGTTGGCCATTTAAGGTGGTTACAGTCATTGGGGCAAAATGTTGAATGTCAAGCAGCACACCACCCATTTTGCGCTATTGTTGGCTGTTTTTTTTTCCTGGAATGAGAGCAGGGGAGAGTTTGAGTAAAATGAAAATGGATGGTATAGCTATTAGTGAAAATGCAGGTGGAGGAAAAATTAGTTGTTCTGAGTGAGGTGAGTAGACAGCAAAGAGGGTATGGGGGTTGGTAGTGTTGATTGGATTGAGTGTGAGCGAAATAAGTTGTTGCATGCAAAACTAAGAGTGGTAGAGCACAAATTTTCATCGGATATCTGTGCAGTAGAGAGTGAGTTTGAGGTAGCAGAGAGAAGACCATGCTCTTACCCTGACTAAATGAAGAAACGTTATGCTTGACGTTCTTCCAGATGGCTGAATCACATTGACCCAGATGTCAACCTCGTCCCCGGATGGCACAGTCTGGTGGTGTGGCCTCCACTGCTAGCCCTGGAAGAAGGGGTTGGCCATCCTGTTTGTAACCCCATTCATCAGGACCTCTAGTCCCTGTCCACACAGTGGGGTGCTCGTTTCCCCTTCTCTGCCATATCTGGAAGAAATGTTAGTCACTGTGCAGGGCAGCTGCAGACTGACCGTGCCCACCCGGGTACAACTATCTTTTAAAGTTGCTGCTAGTGTCATCAGTGAAGGTTTATTTTGGGATATCCCAGCAGTGGCAAGTGGTAGAATCAGGTGAGCATTGGATGAGAGTGTTGCCATGGGAAGGGGTTAGATAATTACCTGAGGCAAGCTTAGGATGATAGACGCAGCAAGATTTTTTGCCATTCAGTAAAAACCCTACATGAAACTTGATGAAATTTGACACCTAGCCAAAATGACACGATTCAGCCCCAAATAGCTAAATCCTCTTTTGTGAATTAAGAGGAAATTATCTAATTTACCACTGGTACTGAATTGAGGTATGCCATACTGTGAATGACTGGAGGACAATATAGATTAGTGGGTTGGGTGGCACAAGAACATACATTGAGTGAAATGTGAAGCATTGGGGAGCAGAAAAAAATCTTTTAATTGACTGAGAGGAGATGTTTTGCAAGTAAATCAATGATTAACGGAGGTAGCAAAAGCAGATGAAGTTGTTTTTGTTTTAAAGAAATCCTTCAATTTGTGTCTAGATTGTTTACAATTTTGGACATCCTATTATTGGGTGAATATAAATTAATGGGAAATACAATATAAATTTGTAATGTTTCAGGGATAAGATGCTGCAGTTGTGAAAAGGGCAATATATGTCTTCAGTATTGTAAAATAATTATGATAAATAATGTATTGAAAGTTTACTTTATGGGTGATAAATTGAATAGACAATTAAAGATAATCATTTTCTTACAAAAGGTAAAATCTTTAGAAATGCTTATTTGAATGTGGAGTTCGGTCTCAAAACTGAAAGAACAATTGAAAAAGGATTTGAGCTATCTGGAAAGGTTGAATAGGCTGGGGCTGTTTGTCCTGGAGCGTCGAAGGCTGAGGGGTGACCTTTTCGAGGTTTTATAAATTATGAAGGGCATGAATAGGATAAATAGACAAAGTCATTTCTCTGGGGTAGGCAAATCTAGAACTAGAGGGCATAGGTTTAAGTTGAGAGGGGAAAGACATAAAAGAGGCCTAAAGGGGCAAAGTTTTCAAGCAGAAGGTAGTGCGTGTATAGAATGGGTTGCCAGAGGAAGTGGTGGAGGCTGGTACAATTGCAACATTTAAAAGGCATCGGGAATGGGTATATGAATAGGAAGCATTTGGAGGGGTATGGGTTGGGTGCTGTCAAGTGGGACTGGATTTAGGTTGAGATATCTGATCGGTATGAATGAGTTGGACCAAAGGGTCTGTTTCCGTGCAGTGCATCTCATCTCTATGACTGAGATGAAGAAAAATTGTGTTTTTCTTAAAATAGGAAATTCAGTTATTGGCAAAGGAGAAATATTAAAGTATATGGAAAGTAAGGAAAAGTGTAGGATTAGACTGTAGTTCATTTTATGAAAACACTAAACTGAACAAATTGGACTGTTTTCTATTCAGTAATTAAAGTGTTATTTGTGTTACAGTAAATTTATATAGGTACTGTTCTCATTTGTTAACTTGGTTTGACTTTTCATATTTCTGTGTAGGAGAACATATGAAAGTGAAACAATAAAATTTAACTTCCATTAATTTGTTGAAAAATGTCCTAAATGACAGAATGAACTTGTAATCTTGGAAAATATTTTGCACACAAATTAACCTGTGGAACAATTCTGAAAATGCTTGAATTTTTATTCAGTTGTAAAATTATATGAGCAACTGAAATCAAAATGCTGACAACAATGCATAGTGGTTTACATATAAATGTTCCTGAAACATTGCAACTTAGATATGCATTTGAGTTGCTTTACTTGATAAATTTGTTTTCTCGAAAACTATCTTTTACTCTAAATGGAGATGTCTAGGACTTTCCAATGCTGCATAAGAATTAGAATTAATATAGGAACCTGTAAAGGCCTACTTTTCTATGTTAAATAATGGGACCAGTTTATCCTCTCTTCTGTTACTGTTCGCTGGTTGTATGTAGCCAAACTTCCACCAAACCTTTAGTAATGTCAGTATTCACACTCGCTTTTGGGATTTGTACTGTAAGAAGTATCCTTGAGTGATTTTCTACTTGGAATTCTCTTCTCCTAATACCATCTAAGCTTTTAGCCTTGGGAATTTGTGTTCCCCTGATATCTTGACAAAGTTAACAACAGGGTTTATATGAACAACAGATCTTTCTGATGTCAATATGGTGTAATAAACAGATTTAGCCACCAAAGATTTTTATAAATTTAATTCATTTTGTGATAGAATGGAGTATGAGAAGTTTCCGATTTGTAATCAGTTGTAAACTACAGTGTATTTAAACTTCTGAAGTGCTGAAAAGAAATCACGCTGTCTGGCTCTGAATTTTTTTAAGTTATAAGAATAGTATTTTACCTTATGAACAGCTGCCTCTTGTGCGACGGGAAATGTTTTGATCGCTGTCTACAGGGAAGAAGTGATGGCACTGTAGAGACTTATTACTGCAGAAATTTAACATCACTGTGTGCATTTGTTGAGCGATGATGGCCAGTGACAGTGATTAATGGTTGTAAAAATTATAAGGTACAGTTAGTAACTATAAACTGTGTTGCTAATTTGCAAATGACTCATAAGTACCCTTTAGTAGGAACAGAATTAGTGTTATTATAATGTTAGTAAATTTCTCAAATACTTTGAACTGATGCAACCTAAATACACCTGTGTCAATTCATGATTGTAACTAAACTTGGCATAAAATAGGTTATAAATGTAGTCATTTAGCAATCTATTGAAATGCTGTGTCCTGACATGTGAAGGTATTTTATCTTGCCAATGGTGAATTGGTATGTTCTGTGCATCCACAACCTTCTGGTAAAATTTAACAGCTAATAGTTTTGACTACTGTTTTTGTAGGGGTATAAATTAGCTATTTCATGTTCTGCTGTTCAATATTGTGAAACAAAGCTCTAATTTTGAACCTTTGAGCAGAACTGTACAAGGATGCACTTACCCTGAGCAGATTCCATAATTGTAACTTCCAGTGTTAAACTTCAAATATTTTCAAAATGCAGCCCTTGCTTGCATTTTTGAGACCAGATCTGACACTAGAGCAAAGCAGTCTAGTCTACTTTGAAGTAATTTTGCACCCTAATGCATAGTCTAGTCTAGTTTGAAGTAATATTGCATTACTGGTTCTGTATCAGTGAGATGTAGCTTTGACTGCGCTGATGTTGAACTTGCATCATGGTAATGACAAATGGCTCCACCACTGACCCATTCCCCGTTTGGCAACATCAGACTCTATACAAAATGATGGTTTGCACAGCTGTGGTGGTTCCTGCCCTTTATATGGTTCTGAGATGTGAATTGTCTATAGCAGACTCCTCAATTTACTGTAGCAGTAGCACCAATGCTGTCTGCGCAAGATCCTGTGAATCAGTTGGGAAGAAAGATGCACTAACACCAGGGTCATCGATCAGGCCAACATCCCCAGCATTGAGGCACTGATCACCCTTGATTGGCTACAAAGGGCTGGGTATGTTGTCCACATGACCAACGCTCCCCAGGCATGTTTTGTGCTCCCAACTTTGAAATGGCACTGAGCCCCAGGTGGACAGAGGAAGTGCTTCAGTGATGCCCTCCAATTCACACTGGTGAAGTGCGGGATTCCCACAGACACCTGGGAATCATTGGCTGAAGACCATCCAAAGTGGAGGAGGAGCATCCAGGAAGTCTTGAGACTTGCTCCTGGGAAAAGGCGGAACCCAGGAGAAAACAGCAAAAAGAGCACGCTGCCACACTAACATGCCACCCATCCCTTCCTGCAACCATCTTCTGCCCTGAATGAAACCAAGCCTGTAGTAGCCACATTGGTCTGTACAGCCACCTACAGACCCACTCTGAGAGTGAAAGATAGTCATCCTTATTTGTGAGGGACTGAACTTGTGCAGTGTGGATGTATTGAAATTTAATCAAGTTCATTTGACTAATTGGCTGAATGGCCTAATTCTGCTCTTATATTTTATGGATGTTAATGTCAAAACCTCGAAATCCCACTACCAGTGAGTGTCTGTTTGTGAGAGTGATGCAAATCACAATCGCACATTCCAATATCAAAAGAGACAAGAAATAACAATTTAAGTATGGGCGGCACGGTGGCACTGTGGTTAGCATTGCTGCCTCATAGCACCAGAGACCTGGGTTCAATTCCCGCCTTGGGCAACTGTCTGTGTGGAGTTTGCATGTTCTCCCAGTGTCTACGTGGGTTTCCTCCGGGTGCTCCGGTTTCCTCCCACAGTCCAAAGATGTGCAGGTTAGGTGAATTGGCTATGCTAAAATTGCCCCTAGTGTTAGGTGAAGGGGTAAACGTAGGGGAATGGTTCTGGGTGGGTTGCTCTTCGGAGGGTCGGTGTGGACTTGTTGGGCTGAAGGGCCTGTTTCCACATTATAAGTAATCTAATCTAAGTAGTTAACTAAAATATAATCAAAACTAAACAGCTCCTCAGTAATTAAGGGGAAAGCATTATGTAATACTTTCCAAAAAGAAAAATCAGAATATCTTTGTTAATAAAGCAACATTGTGATGATCTGTTGTGTATTACATGACTTGGCATCTCTATGGTTCTAGTATAGCTTATTCTTTCTCTTCAAATGAGAAAATTTATTTGCAACTGTAGAAATGAGACCTAGACTAAGGTGGAAATATATACAAACTATGCTGACAATCAAAACTGGCATTCCATTTTCTTTACTGCAGTTAATCTTCAGGATATATTAGCTTGTGTACAGCAATACATCTGCCAGTTCTTTGCTTTAGTAAACGCCCAATTGTGAATAGTTTGCATGTTTTCCACCTAAAATCAATACAGTAA
Organism: Chiloscyllium punctatum; assembly: GCF_047496795.1. Lineage (NCBI taxonomy): Eukaryota > Metazoa > Chordata > Chondrichthyes > Orectolobiformes > Hemiscylliidae > Chiloscyllium > Chiloscyllium punctatum. The sequence continues at coordinate 10,030,152 of NC_092765.1, forward strand.
ATAGCATAAATTTCAGCATTTTTAAACCTAAATGTTTTTGAGATTAATTTTCTGGTGGCCTCGGGTGTTAACCTGTTGGCAGTTACTGGGTTTTATTACCGAGGGGCTAAATCAAATTCCTTGGATTCAAATTCCCGAAATTAAATGATATGAAAGCCTCACATTGAAGAGGATTTAAATGATCTTGAGCTTAATAACATTACAGTATGTTTTACAATCATACATACACAAACTCCAAACCATAATTTGAATATTGTTGGGAAAATCCCTTTAAAAATGGTTCATATTGTTGCTCAAGTTTGTAATAGTTGTAGGCAAAGCAACAAGGATAAAGTGCATTAAGCCAATTAAGTTGATAAGCTGAACATTAATTCTCTTCCATTATAATAATACCTATAGTGTTATTCAAGTTCCAGGATACTAGCCATGGATTTTATTGGATCACCTTTGTACTGTCACTTTCTATTGATCCTACTAGGTGTCTCTTGGCTAGATTTGCCTAGTATTCATATATATTTGAACTATAATGATACTGATGCCATAATTTAAATTCAACTTTTTTTAGTTTGATTAAAAAAATCTAAAATATAATTAATCTGTTTCAACATGTTAAGACACATCTCTGAACCAGGTGCGACTTCAACCTGGGCTGCCTTGCCCACGGTAGGGACACTGTCAGTCTGCTATGCGGCCATTTTAAATTCAAGTTTCACCATCTACCCTGGCCCTAGAAGAATAACTTGAGATTCTAGATTAGTAGTCTAGTGACATAACCACTACATCACGTCTTCCCTTTTAGCTATATTTTATATATGGTTATATTAGTGGCTTATACTCATTTTGAGGGACACATGCATAGTTGCCTTTCTGTTTATGCCAGTGAAGCAAACAAACCTCACTCCTATTGAATAGTTTAAAATTGGTCACTTGGTCATCTGCCTTGCTGACACATCAATGAGTTCATGTATGACTGCAGGAATTATATTCTGATATTACTACTTCTAATCACCTCTAGGACTAAACTAAACAGATTCTGGCATTTGAAGTTTATTTCTGTCGATTTAACCAGTATAATTGGGCAGGATAATTACTCTTTTAATTTGTCAAATCTTTTTTCTTGAAAAAAGAAAATCCTGCCAGTCTCCATGAACTATAACTGACACACACCATCAGTAGTTTTCATTGATGTGTCTTGTTTCATTGGCATAATCCCCTTAAGCATTGTTGATCTAAATGGTAATGTTGAAAATCAATAATAGTGGAATCTTTTCAGGTACTGAGAGTTTGTGTTTTGTCTTTATTAAAATCAGCCTATCCTGGAAAAAATTCAGGAGACAATATATCCAGTCTCCTGCCTGGGAATACCATATGCTCAATACCAGAGTCTTTGCTTGCTTCACTGCCATGAACAGAAAGGCAATTATGTAGGTGTCCCTCAAAATGAGAAACTGTGTTCCATTCTGAGCACAGTCGTTTGAACTAGGTAGATTTTGCATGCATTCGATTAATAGTATTGTTATCTTATTTTGGAAGCTCTGAAACAATCATCTGAAAATTAAGGAGTTGAATTTAAGATGTAATTTTATACTAAAATATTTACTACAGTGTCTAGTAATTTACTTGGCATAATAGGACCTTTGCTTTTCTGACCTTTGAAACTAGTATTCAGATCTGTAACCTAAACCTTTTGCCACTTGTAAGCTGAGCCAGCACAAAGTATCTCTGGATCCTATTATTTGTAGGATCATTTGATTCAAAGGGTAGCTGATTTTGTGCTGCGTAAATCTTAAAGCTATGCTTTATTATCTTAAACTTGATAGCTCTGCTTATACCCTGAAACATTGATTATTAGAGATTTTTTTTCAATACCCTGAGCGACTGTTATGTGTCCCAGGTTGTGGAGGACCCTGCATTGTAAGGAGCGTAAGAGTATGCGATTATTAAATATTGTTGGAGGCGATGACAGCTATTGGGAGACCATTTAGCAAAGTGATAGGATATCAAAGTCTGTCAGTTATTAGAGTGAAAACATTTGAAGCAGCCATAAAGGAACAGAAAAAGAGGAGTAACCGAGAGCAATGCTGCCACAGAGTGTAGCCACTTCCTCTATGTTGCAGGAAGCATTGCTTTATAATTTGTTTTTCTGTTAAAATTTGCAAAAACAGAACTTGGCCCCAATGGAGAATGACACAGAGCAACCTAGGAAAAGGCCAGCAAGCACAATGAAAGTGTAGCTATTTTTTATTTGTCAGACATGACTGCCCTGTGAATGAGTTAATTCAACCATATCTATCCTGTCAGGAAGTTGGAAACATCTTACTATACATATTAGTTTCTGGAAATTCAAAAATTGATGCATCGCAGTTCTAAATTCAGAATAGATGTCTAGTCCAAAGCTTGGTTATGAGTCTTTTTTTATCTCAAACTTGTTAGCTGAACTTCGACCCAGAAAAATTGATCCTTGGAGCAGCACTCTAATCAACTATTATGGATCCCAGATTGCAGAAGGCTCTGTGACATCTGCAATATAGGAATAGGGTGTTCAGAATATTTGGAGGAAATGGCGGTAGTTGCGAAGATTATAAGAGAAAAATGAAATATTTGCAAAGTCTGTAATTTACTGGAATGACTTTAAACAATCAAAGGTAGAAGACAGAGGGTGGTGGTGGAGTGTTGTTTTTCAGATTGGAGGTCTGTGACCAGTGGAGTGCCACAAGGATCGGTGCTGGGTACTCTCTACTTCTTGTCATTTAAATAAATGATTTGGATGCGAGCATAAGAGTTAATAAGTTTGCAGATGACACCAAAATTGGTGGTGTGGTGGACAGTGAAGAGGGTTACCTCAGATTACAACAGGATCTTGATAGGATGGGCCAATGGGCTGAGAAGTGGCAGATGGAGTTTAATTCAGAAAATGTGAGGTGCTGCATTTTGGGAAAGCAAATCTTAGCAGGACTTATAGACTTAATGGCAAGGTCCTAGGAAGTGTTGCTGAACAAAGAGACCTTGGAGTGCAGGTTCATAGCTCCTTGAAAGTGGAGTCGCAGGTAGATAGGATAGTGAAGGTGGCATTTGGTATGCTTTCCTTTTATTGGTCAGAGTATTGAGTACAGGAGTTGGGAGGTCATGTTGCGACTGTACAGGACATTGGTTAGGCCTCTGTTGGAATATTGTGTGCAATTCTGGTCTCCTTCCTATCGGAAAAATGTTGTGAAACCTGAAAGGGTTCAGAAAAGATTTACAAGGATGTTGCCAGGGTTGGAGGGTTTGAGCAATAGGGAGAGGCTGAACAGGCTCGGCTGTTTTCCCTGAAGCGACGGAGGCTGAGGGGTGACCTTATAGAGGTTTACAAAATGATGAGGAGCATGGATAGGGTAAATAGACAAAGTCTTTTCCCTGGGATCGGGGAGTCCAGAACTAGAGGGCATAGGTTTAGGAGGTAAAAACAATGACTGCAGATGCTGGAAACCAGATTCTGGATTAGTGGTGCTGGAGTGAGAGGGGAAAGATATGAAAGAGACCTAAGGGGCAACTTTTTCATGCAGAGGGTGGTACGTGTATGGAATGAGCTGCCAGAGGATGTGGTGGAGGCTGGTACAATTGCAACATTTAAGAGGCATTTGGATGAGTATACGAATAGGAAGGGTTTGGAGGGATATGGGCCAGGTGCTGGCAGATGGGACTAGATTGGGCTGGGATATCTGGTCGGCATGGACAGGTTGGACCGAAGGGTCTGTTTGCATGCTGTACATCTCTATAACTCTATAACACCGTCTTTACCTGCTAAGGAAAGGGGCACAAAATAGCTGCTGTTGAGAACCTTTTGAGCCAACCAGTTCTCAAAGATGTTGTATGCAAGCTGTAGCATTTTGTTTCTTCTCCTTGGAGAAGAAGAGACCACACTGTAGAATTCAATATAGTGCATAGCTAGGGCCCAGCTTATAGAGATACAGGAGGGTCCAGTAACGAAGGCCTGGACCTCTAAGGAGCTCACTGTGCTTGGGTTGAGGGGATGGGCTTCTGTGCCTGGGGCAGCATTGAGGACAAATGCAGAAGTTAAACTTTTAATTTTATACAGATGACTTGTTCGAAATAAAAAAAAAGTCATGAGTGCATTAGGCTTCAAAGAAAGTAGTGATTTGGACTACTCTTGAAATGGGTTGAATTTTCACCTATAAATCTACACAGTATACTTAGCTTGTGACAAAAAAATGCTTTGTATTTTGCTAGCTTTAACTGTGGACGTTGTATAGGCATACAACTGATTCTTAGCAGTCATACAAATTGCTGTTAGTACGCAGTGGTGTAAGACTATGGTTAATGGAAAGCAATTCTGTTATACATTTTCAATATTTCATTCATCTACTAAGTGGTAGCTGGTGATTGTAAAGCCATGCTGACTTGTGATTAATTAGTGCTCTTCAACTCCTAACTCTAATTAGGTGTCACTTTCTGTGTGGAAGCAGTGAGCCAGGTGGCATTTAAACATTTTTGAAAAGAATTGTTGATGTAATTTAGTTGCTGCTTTGTCAGCTGCTCACTCTATCCTAATGAGGTGGAGATGTTCAGTGGCATCACCCTGTTCACTACTTTCAGTCCCATACCCAACTCTCAACCTTTTTATATTCACTCGTGGGACACTGGCAGCACTGGCTCGGCTTCCATTTATTGCCCATTCCTATTTGCCCTTGAGAAGGTTGTGATGAGCTGCCGCCTTGAACCACTGCATTCTACTATGCCATTGGGAAGAAAATTCCTGAACAATGTATACAAAAAGGAAATGGTGACAGTTTTTTATGTCAGTAATTTCCTGTCACATTAAGCAATTCAATTACCTAATATGTGCAATGTCTTTAAAAGTGTGCAATATCCGATGTGGTTACAAGCCAGAGCGAGATTTGATTGGAAGGCATATGTTTGCAGGCTTTGCAGGGCTTTACCTCCTAAAGGGAGTTGGAGGAGGAAAATAATGGCCAAACCTGAGTCTGGGAAGTTTCTCTGTACAGTTTCCCTTTGAACTAGGTGCTTCTTTTATTGTATGAAATTATTGGTTGTTATTTGAGATGACTGTCTGTATCTGTGTGATATTCTAATAGATTCATTTGAATGACTGTAAAATTAATGGCCTTGATGTCATCAGTCCTGGAGTTATTGCCCCCAACAAATCTGAAATATTCTATCATGCCAATAATGTGCTTTTTCAGGGAGAGAGAGAGTGGATTTGGTGAGCCCTTAAATGCTTTAATTTATTAATTAATGATCTGCAAATCTCACTTAGGACTTCCACTCTGGACCTTATTTACGGTTCTGACTGTTGTGTTGGATGTTTTACTTTTCTCATCAATTGTCTTGGCAAGATGCATGTTTGCAATGCAGTTAAATACCTGTAGTAGACATGGCACTTTTAAAGTCAGAACACAATTATTACAAGGTGCCATGTGTTATATTTATGAATTCTTAGTTCCAATAATGCTCTGTTAAGTTTATACAAAAATTGGTATCATTTTGGTATCATAAGCAATCTCCTCAGTATATTGACTTCCTGCTATTTATCTAACTTTTCTGAACAGAATTTCAAATTTTGAGATCAATAAATAAATAATTTTACATCCATAGGATGTATATGGTTCTGGCAAAGCCAGCCTTTGCAACCTCTAATTGTCCTTAAAAAGGGATATTAAATTGCCACCTTGAATCAATTTGATATCCACATAGTGTAGGTGTATCCACATTTCGGCCTTTTAATCCATTGACACTATGGGAACAGTATACAGTTTAAAATGAAGGTAGTGTATCACCTGGAGTGGAAGTATGCATTGGATTACCTGTGCATCTGTTTATATGTGGGGAACCTTCATAAAATCCCTACAGTGTGGAAGCAGGTCACTAAGCCCGTTGAATCCACGCTGACCTTCTGAACAGCATCTCATCCAGACGCATCCCTTACCCTATTCCTCTAACCCTGCATTTCCCATGGTTGATCCACCGAGCCTGTATATCCTTCGACACTATGGGCAATTTAGCATGGCCAATCCACCTAACCTACACATCTTTAGACTATGTCAAAGAATCCTAAAGCTGTACAAAATGACGCTTTGGCCCAACTTGTCCATGTTGGCAAGATATTTTAAATTTAAATTTTAATTTTAAATTTTAAATTTAATCTAGTCCCATTTGCCAGTATTAGCCCAGTAAACCCTTCCTATTCGTGTCCCTATCCAGATGCCTTTTAAATGTTTTAATTGTAACAGCCTCCTCCACTTCTGGCAGCTCGTTCCACATGCACACCACGCTCTGTGGAAAAAGTTGCCCCTTAGGTCTCTTTTTAAATCTTTTCCTTCTTGTCTTAAATCTGTGCTCTCTAGTGTTGGACTACCATACCCTGGTGAAAAGACCTTGATTATTCACCTTATCGATGCCCCTCATGATTTTATGAACTTCTATAAGGTCACCCTTCAGCTTCCAACAGTCCAGGGAAAATAGCTCCAGCCTCTTCAGGCTCTCCCTATACCTAAAGTCTTTCTTCTGAAGTTTTCACATTTCATAACATTCTTCCTATAGCAGGGAGACTTGAATTGCAGGCACGAGTGTCTCCATTTCCTGTACAGCCTCGACATGACCTCCCAACTCCTCTACTCTGTGCATTGACCAATAAAAGCAAGAGTACCAAATGTCTCCTTCACCACCCTGTCTACCTGCGACTGTATTTTTAAGGAGCAATGAGCCTGCACTCCAAGGTCTCTTTGTTCAGCAACACTTCCCAGGACCTTACCATTAAGTCTATAAGTCCTACCCCGATTTGCATTTCTAAAATGCAGCACCTCACATTTATCTAAATTAAACTCTATCTGCCACTCCTCAGCCCATTGGCCCATCTGATCAAGATCCCGTTGTACTCTGAGGTAACCTTCTTTGCTGGCCACTGTACCTCCAATTTTGGTGTCATCTGCAAGCTTACTAACTCTACCTGTTTTGCTCACATCCAAAATCATTTATATAAATGAGCAAAAGCAATGGACCCAGGATCAATCCTTGTGGCACTCCACTGGTCACAGGCCTCCAGTCTGAAAAGCAACCCTCCACCACCACCCTATGTCTTCTACCTTTGAGCCAGTTCTAGATCCAAATGGCTAATTCTCCCTGTATTCCATGTGATCTAATGTTGCTAACCAGTCTACTATGTGGAACCTTGTTGAATGCTTTATAGAAATCTATATAGATCATGTCCACCTGTTGGCCTTCCTCAGTCCTCTTTGTTACTACTTCAGAAAAACTCAAAACTCAATCAAGTTAGTGAGAAATGATCTCCCACGCACAAAGCCATGTTCACTATCTCTAATCAGTCCTTGGGAGGAAACTGTAGCACCCGGAGGAATGCCAGGCAGACATTGCGGGCGGGGGGGGGGGCGTGCGGAGGAGGAGTTGGGGGGAAGGAGGAGGAGGAGTTGGTGGGGGTGGAGAGGGAGAGAATGTGCACATTCCACACAAACAGTCAACTAAAGCTGGAAATCGAACCTGGGACCCTGGTGCTGTGAGGCAGCAGTGCTAATCACTGAGTCACAGTGCTGCCCAACTGTTGGTTGAAGGAATCTTGGAGGGTTGCCGCAGTACATCTTGCAAATGGTACAAACTGCTGCCTTTATGCACTGATGGTGGTTAGGGTGCTGAACAAGGATATTTTGGATTTATAGTGGTTGGTGTTTGGCTTCTTGAGTAAATTTAAAGTTGACTTTTCCAGGTATGTACACCATATTCCTTCATAGTCCAAACAGGATCCTTTTTTTTCAGCGACAGAAGAAGATTAGAAATAGGAATAAATCATTTGACCCCTTGAGCCTGCTCCAACATTCAGTATAGTCATAACTGATCTCTCTCAACTTCATTTTTCTACCTACCCATGTCATTTTCCTAAGTAATCAAAATTCTACTAGTCTAAACTTCGAATATGCTTAACAGACGAACAACCACAACTATCTAAGATAGATATTCAAAAGGTTCATAACCCTTAGAGTGAGAAACATTCTTCTTTTCTTACTTCTCGATGACAGACCCAGTTATCTTGAGGCTGTGCCCTTGTGTTCCTGATTCCCTAACAGGCGAAGCAACTATTGCATCGAAACAAAAAAAAACTAAGCACTAAGGATACTAAAAATCAGATACAAAAACAGAAACTGCTGGAAAAACTCTGAGATTTGCAACGTATGTGGAGAAAAAGCAGAATTAATGTTTAGAGTTGAGTGAGTCTTGTTCAGAACCATTGTATCTAACATATCAAGCTGCTTCAGAATTATTCATGCCTCAATGAGAGTTGGCTTCATTCATATGGGTTCAATTTCTTCAGCCTCTTATTCCAGGAATTCCATTGAACTAGGCTTTGAGGAGTTGGGAGATGAGTTACTCAATAGACAGTTCTTTGGAAGTTGTAATACTTATGGGGTTGGTGTAAATTTTCAGTCAGTAGTAGTGTGGCATTGTTGTAAGTCTTTCAGCCTTGCTGATGTCATCAAATGTCGAGGGAAAAATGTGGATATGGTATTGTTGACTATGGTTATTGCCTGGAAGTTGTATAATGCCAATGGTCCAAACCTGAATTTTGTTGAGGTCTTGCTTCATATAGGCACACACTGTTTCAGTATTTACACAGAGAGTGGTAAGGACGTGGAATGCCCTACCTGCCAATGTAGTCACCTCAGCCACCTTAGGGAGATTTAAACAATTCTTAGATAAGCACATGGATGATTTTGGGATAGTGTAGGGGGACGAGCTGAGAATAGTTCATAGGTCGGCGCAACATCGAGGGCCGAAGGGCCTGTTCAGCGCTGCATTGTTCTATGTTCTATAAATCATGTATTAGTGTTGAATAATATAAAATCATACTGGTGAGAGCTCCCCAGTTGGTTTTTGGAAGGATAGGTTATTGGTGAAGCAGCTTGAGATAGTATTTGGCAAGTACTTTACACAGAGGGTAGTAGATGCCTGGAACGCGTTGCCAGCAGAGGTAGTGGAGGCAGGCATGGTAAATTCATTTAAGGTGTGTCTGAGATGCATGAGCAGGTGGGGAGCAGAGTCATAGAGTCATAGAGATGTACAGCATGGAAACAGACCCTTTGGTCGGCATGGAAGGGTTGGACCAGATATCCCAACCCTATCTAGTCCCACCTGCCAGCACCTGGCCCATATCCCTCCAAACCCTTCCTATTCATATAACCATCCAAATGCCTTTTAAATGCTGTAATTGTACCAGCCCCCACCACTTCCTCTGGCAGCTCATTCCATACACATACCACACGCTGTGTGAAAGAGTTGTCCCTTAGATCTCTTTCATATCTTGCCCCTCTCACACTAAACCTATGCCTTCTAGTTCTGGACTCCCCGACCCCAGGGAAAAGACTGTCTATTTATCCTATCCATGCCCCTCATAATTTTGTAAATCTCTAAAGGTCACCTCTCAGCCTCCGATGCTCCAGGGAAAACAACCCCTGTTTAGCCTCTCCCTATAGCTCAAATCCTCCAACCCTGGCAACATCCTTGTAAATCTTTTCTGAACCCGTTCAAGTTTCACAACATCTTTCCGATAGGAAGGAGACACGTATTGCATGCAATATTCCAACAGTGGCCTAACCAATGTCCTGTACAGTCACAACATGACCTCCCAACTCCTATACTCATTACTCTGACCAATAAAGGAAAGCATACCAAACACCTTCTTAACTATCCTATCTACCTGCGACTCCACTTTCAAGGACCTATGAACCTGCCCTCCAAGGTCTCTTTGTTCAGCAACACTCCCTAGGGCCTTACCATTAAGTGTATAAGTCCTGCTAAGGTTTGTTTTCCCAAAATGCAGCACCTCGCATTTATCTGAATTAAACTCCATCTGCCACTTCTCAGCCCATTGGCCAGATCCTGTTATAATCTGAGGTAACCCTGTTCACTGTCCACTACACCTCCAAATGGCTAGTTCTCCTTGTATTCAGTGCGATCTAACCATGCTATTCAATCTTCCATGGGAAACCTTGTTGAATCCCTTACTGAAGTCTATATGGGTCATATCTACTGCTCTGCCTTCATCAATCCGCTTTGTTACTTCTTCAAAAGACTCAGTCAAGTTTGTGAGACATGATTTCCCACACACAAAGCCATGTTGACTATTCTGAATCAGTCCTTGCCTTTCCAAATACATGTACATCCTGTCCCTCCAGATTCCCTCCAACAAGTTGCCCACGACCGACATCAGGCTCACTGGTCTATAGTTCCCTGGCCTGTCCTTACCACCCTTCTTAAACAGTGGCACCACGTTAGCCAGCCTCCAGTCTTCAGACACCTCACCTGTGACCATCGGTGATATAAATATCTCAGCAAGAGGCCCATCGATTACTTCTCTAGCTTCCCACAGAGTTCTAGGGTACACCTGATCAGATCCTGGGGATTTATCCACCTTTATGTTTCAAGACATCTAGCACTTCCTCCTCTGTAATATGGACATTTTTCAAGGTGTCACTGTGTATTTCCCTACAGTGTATATTTTCCATATCCTTTTCCACAGTAAATACTGATGCAAAATACTCATTTAGTATCTCTCCCATTTTCTGTGGCTCCACACAAAGGCCGCCTTGCTGATCTTTGAGGCGCCCTTTTCTCTCCCTAGTTACCCTTTTGTCCTTAATGTATTTGTAAAAGCTCTTTGGATTCTCCTTAATTCTATTTGCCAAAGCTATCTCATGTCCTGTTTTTGCCCTCCTGATTTCCCTCTTAAGTGTACTCCTACTCTCTTTATACTCTTCTAAGGATGAACTCGATCTGTCCTGTCTAAACATGTACTTCCTTCTTTTTCTTAACCAAACCCTCCATTTCTTTAGTCATCCAGCGTTCCCTGTACAAACCAGCCTTTCATTTCACCCTAACTGGAATATACTTTCTCTGGACTCTCATTATATAATTTCTAAAGGCTTCCCATTTTCCAGCCTTTACCTGTGAACATCTGCCCCTAATCAGCTTTCGAACGTTCTTGCCTAATACCGTCAAAATTGGCCTTTCTCCAATTTAGAACTTCAACCTTTAGATCTGATCTATCCTTTTCCATCACTATTTTAAAACTAATAGAATTATGGTCGCTGGCCCCAAAGTGCTCTCCCAGTGACACCTCAGTCACCTGCCCTGCCTTATTTCCCAAGAGTAGGTCAAGTTTTGCACCTTCTCTAGTAGGTACATCCACATACTGAATCAGAAAATTGTCTTGTACACACTTAAGAAATTCCTCTTCATCTAATCCCATAACACTATGGTAGTCCCAGTGTTTGGAAATTAAAATCCCCTACCGTAACCACCCTGTTATTCTTACAAATAGCTGAGATCTCCTTACAAGTTTGTTTCTTAATTTTAGGGGGTCTATACAGATGCTTAGGAATTAGGCAATAGGTTTAGAGAGTGCATTTGGATCGGCCCAGGCTTGGATGGCCGAAGGGCCTGTTCCTGGGCTGTAAATTTTCTTTGTTCTTTATCCTCAAACTATGACCCTGGTTCTGGACTTGCACAGCATTAGGAACATCATTTCTACATCGAACCTATCTGCTCCTGTTGGAATTTTTTAGGTTTCTATGCGATGTATCTCATTTTCCTAAATTTCAGTGAACATAATCCTAACAGACTCGATCCGTCCGCATGTATCAGTCCTGCCATCTCGGGAATCTGTCTGGTTTGGTGGATTCCTTGAAGAGCAAGAAGATCAAAACTGCACACAATACTACAGGTGTGGCCTCACCAACACCCGGTATAATTGCAATGAGACATCCTTGCCCCGTACCCGAATCCTCTGACTGTAAAGGCCAACATGTGGTTTGCCTTTACTGGTTGCTGCACCTGCCTGCTTACTTTCAGTCACTGGTGCACAAGTACACCCAGGTCTTGGTGAATATTCCCTTACCTCAACTTACAGCCATTAAAATAATAATCTGCCTTCCTATTTTTCAACCAAAGATAATCTCGCATTTATCCACTGTTTACTGCATTTGCCGTAACCTTTAAGCCTCTTTCCTGTAACATTTCTGCACACTTCTCCTCACATTGTTGAGGAGTGGCCAATGACTAAATTTGAAGGTGATCTTAAAGATGTCCATCCAGGTACTGACCAGGCTATTACTTGACCCTGTGATGTCACCTGCTCAATAAATAGTAACACCTAATATTTTATGAGGAGAAAGTGAGGACTGCAGATGCTGGAGATCAGAGCTGAAAATGTGTTGCTGGAAAAGCGCAGCAGGTCAGGCAGCATCCAAGGAACAGGAGAATTGACGTTTCGGGCATCAGCCCATCTTCAGGATTCCTGAAGAAGGGCTGATGCCCGAAACGTCGATTCTCCTGTTCCTTGGATGCTGCCTGACCTGCACTTTTCCAGCAACACATTTTCAGCTCATACCTAATATTTTATACCAATACACTTATGAAATCTCATTCAGTCCTTTACAGAATTTAATACAGTACTTAAAAATGAATAATTTTTAATGTCTCTTGCTTTATTATTGTATAACTGAGACACACAATCCATACTCAAAAGACCAAATGGCCTATGCCTGCTTCTACGTTTCTCTTGTCTTGGTAACCTCAGTGGTGTTACATGGTTACACAGTTGTTATGGATGAACAGTTTAAACAAGGTCACTATCCCTATGGGAGAACTGAATGAAAATGTTTCTGGAAGTCCTGAAAGCCATGAAGCCTGTAGACTATCGTACAACTACTGTTTGTAGGTTGACCTACCCATACAGGCAACAGATGCAGTTTTTAAGTTGCTCAAAATTTGCAAGTATCTAGCAGTTGTACACAATTGTGTTGCACGTCTTTCAGACTACAATGATTGTGTAAGCTAGTACATGCAAATCTGTTGATTTGCAGCTGTCCATTTTTGGACTTTCCTGTGAGCTCAGTGGGCAGATTCTGCATAATTGCAGTCCTACTTCAAGCAGCAGTCATGAAGTTCACAAGCCACAGCTATTCCTCTGCATCTTTTATGTTATTGGAAACATTACATATGGTGACTTATAGAGTCAGAGAGATGTACAGCATGGAAACAGACCCTTCGGTCCAACCTGTCCATGCCGACCAGATATCCCAACCCATTCTAGTCCCACCTGCCAGCACCCAGCCCATATCCTCCAAACCCTTCCTATTCATACACCCATCCAAATGCTTCTTAAATGTTGCAATTGTACCAGCCTCCACCACATCCTCTGGCAGCTCATTCCATACACATACCACCCTCTGCATGAAACCTATGCCCTCTAGTTCTGGACTCCCCGACCCCAGGGAAAAGACTTTGTCTATTTATCCTTTCCATGTCCCTCATAATTTTGTAAACCTCTATAAGGTCACCCCTCAGTATCCGACGCTCCAGGGAAAACAACCCCAGCCTGTTCAGCCTCTCCCTGTAGCTAAGATCCTCCAACCCTGGCAACATCCTTGTAAATCTTTTCTGAACCCTTTCAAGTTTCGCAACATCTTTCCGCTAGGAAGAAGACCAGAATTGTATGCAATATTCCAACAGTGGCCTAACCAATATCCTGTACAGCTGCAACATGACTTCCCAACTCCTATACTCAATACTCTGACCAATAAAGGAAAGCATACCAAATGCTGCCTTCACTATTCTATCTACCTGTGACACTACCTTCAAGGAACTATGAACCTGCATTCCAAGGTCTCTTTGTTCAGCAACACTCCCTCGGACCTTACCATTAAGTGTATAAGTCCTGCTAAGATTTGCTTTCCCAAAATGCAGCACCTTGCATTTATCTGAATTAAACACCATCTGCCACTTCTCAGTCCATTGGCCCATCTGGTCCAGATCCTGTTGTAATCTGAGGTAACCCTCTTCGCTGTCCACTACACCTCCAATTTTGGTGCCATCTGCAAACTTATTAACTGTACCTCTTATGCTCGCATCCAAATGACAAAAAGTAGAGGACCCAGCACTGATCCTTGTGGCACTCCACTGGTCACAGGCCTCCAGTTTAAAAAACAACCCTCTACCACCACCCTCTGTCTTCTACCTTTTGAGCCAGTTCTGTATCCAAATGGCTAGTTCTTCCTGTATTCTATGAGATGAAACCTTGCTAATCAGTCTCCCATGGGGAACCTTGTCGAACACCTTACTGAAGTCCATATAGATCATATCTCCTGCTCTGCCTTCATCAATCTTCTTTGTTGCTTCTTCAAAAAACTCAATCAAGTTTGTGAGACATGATTTCCCACGCATGAAGCCATGTTGACTATCCATAATCAGTCCTTGCCTTTCCAAATACATGTACATCAGGGTTCCCTCCAACAACTTGCCCAACACCGAGGTCAGGCTCATTGGTCTACAGTTCCCTGGCTTATCTTTACTGCCCTTCTTAAACAGTGGCACTACGTTTGCCAACCTCCAGTCTTCAGCACCTCACCTATGATTATCGATGATACAAATATCTCAGCAAGTGGCCCAGCAATCACTTCTCTAGCTTCCCACAGAGTTCTCGGGTACACCTGATCAGGACCTGGGGAATTATCCACCTTTTAACCGTTTCAAGACATCCAGCACTTCCTCCTCTGTAATATGGACATTTTGCAAGATGCCACCATCTATTTCCTACAGTCTATATCTTCCATATCCTTTTCCACAGCAAATACTGATGCAAAATATTCATTTAATATCTCCCCCATTTCCTGTGGCTCCACACAAAGGCCGCCTTGCTGATCTTTGAGGGGCCCTATTCTCTCCCTAGTTACCCTTTTTTGTCCTTAATATATTTGTAAAAACCCTTTTGGATTCTCCTTAATTCTATTTGACAAAGCTATCTCATGTCCCCGTTTTGCCCTCCTGATTTCCCTTTTAAGTATACGCTTACTTTCTTTATACTCTTCTAAGGGTTCACTCGATCTATCCTGTCTATACCTGGCGTATGCTTCCTTTTGTTTTCTTAACTAAACCCTCAATTTCTTTTAGTCATCCAGCATTCCCTATACCTACCAGCCTTCCCTTTCACCCTGATAGGAATATACTTTCTCTGGATTTTTGTTATCTCATTTCTGAAAGCTTCCCATTTTCCAGCCGTCCCTTTACCTGCGAACATCTGCCTCCAATCCGCTTTTGAAAGTTCTTGACTAATACCATCAAAATTGGCCTTTCTCCAATTTAGAACTTCAACTTTTAGATCTGGTCTATCCTTTTCCATCACTATTTTAAAACAAATAGAATTGTGTTTGCTGGCCCCAAAGTGCTCCCCCAGTGACACCTCAGTCACCTGCCCTGCCTTATTTCCCAAGAGTAGGTCAAGTTTTGCACCTTCTCTAGTAGGTACATCCACATACTGAATCAGAAAATTGTCTTGGACACACTTAAGAAATTCCTCTCTGTCTAAACTGTTAACACTATGGCAGAACCAGTCGATGTTTGGAAAGTTAAAATCCCCTACCATAACTACCCTATTATTCTTACAGATAGCTGAGATCTCCTTACAAGTTTGTTTCTCAATTTTCCCTCTGACTATTGGGGGGGGGTCTATAATACAATCCCAATAAGGTGATCATCCCTTTCTTATTTCTCAGTTCCACCCAAGTAACTTCCCTGGATGTATTTCTGGGAATATCCTCCCTCAGCACAGCTATAATGCTATCCCTTATCGTAGGTGGGAGTAGATTGGGTTGGGATATCTGGTCGGCATGGATTGGTTGGACCGAAAGGTCTGTTTCCATGCTGTACATCTCTGTGACTCTAAAAATGCTACTCCCCCCTACTCTCTCTTGCCTCCCTTTCTATCTTTCCTGTAGCATTGTATCCTGGAACATTAAGTTGGACATCAATCAGCTATTTTGAATTACAGTAGCCATTACAGGTAGTTATTCTATAACACGATGGTTGCATTCTTGTGCTACCATGTATTATAGAAAAATCACTTTTTAGAAACAATGCTTAGTGTTGGTGATGTAATTGTAATTGTGTTACAGTCAACACGTGTTTTAAAAGTTCAAGCTTTGGAAACAGTGTCCTCAATTTGTCATTCACATTAAGAGCGAATTCATGCTAATGAAACGTGCATTATTGCAGAATGACCTGTACTGGATGAGCGATTCTTTTACTGGTAGAATCTGTTGGTTGTTGAGGTTTCTGGAGGAAATGGTGCTGTTTGACTTGATTTTTTTTTTGTCCTGTGCTGGTTAATTTCTTGTGACGATAAGTTGTCGAAACTGTTATTAAGCCATAGAAAGGATGTTGAAAATGGCATGGATATGATTTCCTAATAAATTGACTTATGACTACTATGACATGTCATATCTTAGGAAAGGATGTCCTGTACGTCAAAAAAGCATTATTATGAATTCTAATCTTTACAGCTAAATATTAAGAAAGCATAGTATATGAACTGGTTTTTGCATAAAATCATTTGCAATGTACCTTCAGAACAAAGTTCAAAATAAGCTGCTTCCAAATGTACAAAGTAGAAATGTTCAGTAATTATCTTTTGCATCAGTTACTATTTTCATTGGTTTGTTTGAAAACTTAAATCTAAAAACTGATTTGGGAAGATAACATTGAATTATTTAGTTTTTGTAGTGGAAAGCTTCAAAATTGTCATTTATTCGGAAAGAGGTAAAATTAAATTTCTGAATTGTTCCTGATACGGAGTAGGATAGGGTCAGAAAAAACTAATTATACCATCAAGTGTTTCTTCATGTTTTTAGAAAATGACTGTGCATCTTTTAGGACATCATGAGGTCAGAATTTTCACAAATAATGACATAAAAATATATCAGCTGCAACAACGTCTAGACGAGTCAATTTTCTGCAGCTGTAGAAGGCTTGAAACATTGTGGTGGTAGCAAGTGTATTTGTCTCTATGTATACACGATAGTATGTTGAAAAATTGTCAAGTATTTGCAATAATTTCAAAATGCAGTGAAATCTCACTGGTCCATGTTATGTTAAATTTTGAATATAGCATCTAGACAGCTGTATTACTTTTTGTGTATGGAAATTTAAAAAATAGCTTTCAGTTATATTAGTTTACTAGTAATGTTTTTTTTAAAAAGTTTTAATTTTTATTCTTTTCCAAGAATGTGATTCCAGTCTTTGCATCCTTATGGTGTTTGTGTAATAATGGCTATACATGAAGTGGTCAGCATTTGTTCAAACTAAAATGTTCCAAATCAGATTTTTGTATTTGGCAGATGGATCGTAGGAAAGAGAAGTGGAAAAGAAAAGCCATTTATCTTTAACTTTCTCATCATTACTGAAAGAAGACAAATCGCATGATTGCTACCAGGATTTCAAATTTTAGTTGTGGCAATGTTCTGCTAGCAAAATAAAAATACACAGTACACATGAGGTCAAATATTCAAGATTTAAAATTCATTTTCAAAGCATTGTTTTTAATTTTATATTTTTTGTGTTTTTCTTCTTTATTTAAAGCTGTGGAAAAGATTTGATTTGGCAAGTGAATACATATGTGCTGTATGAGCACTTCATTATCTGTACGTTTATTCTCACTGAATATTTGCTTTATCTTTTAAATATTTCTCTGAATGAGCTCCCCTGACTTCACCTGATGAAGGAGCAGCGCTATGAAAGCTTGTGATTTCAAATAAACCTGTTGAACTATGACCTGGTGTCATGTGACTTCTGTCGATAAACCACAACAGTCAATACTTGAACTGTGACTCTGTTGTTGGTGTCAATCTGCATTACAGTCTAGCCATCCTAGTCAACTGTTCAATTTGACCCTTGCCATTACAAATATCAACTGATAATATAAACATCATTAGTGAATTTACACCAGTTCAAAGCTTCCATTGAGATTAATGTTTATGCCACACCTTTTAACTTTTTTAACTCCTTTTTAAAATATTTCAGTAACTTTGGTATGGACATTTATGGGAGTTGTACAATTATAAATAGAGGCATACAGTACATATCTAAGAAGTTATTCCAAAAAAATTAAAAACACCAGTTTGGCCTTGACGAAAATCTTATCTATTTGAGTATAAACTTTGCAACAGATGTCAAAGCCTTAAGAAAGGGTATGGAAGAGCTTCAGGAATAGCTGCAGGGATGAGAGTGATTGCACTTAAGAGTACATTCATTCACGGTATGTGTAAATAACTTGGAAGAGGAAACCATATGTAACATTTCCAATTTGCTGATGACTTAAGTCTAAGTGGGCTTGTGAATTGTGAGAAGTATGCATGGAGGCCTCCGAATAATCTAGACACACAGAGTGAGTAGGCAAACACAAAGCAGATATATTATAATGTGGATAGATGTGAAGTTGTACTCTTCAGTGTGAAAAACAGAAAGGAAGAGTATTATTTAAGTGATGGATTGGAAAATGTGAATGTATGAGAAGATCTGGGCGTCCTTGTACACTAATCACTTAAAAGGGCAGATGTATCAAGCAATTAGGAAGGCAATTGGTATGTTGACGTTTATTGCAAGAGGTTTTGAGTTAGTAAGTAGAAAGGTCACCCTTCAGCCTCTGACACTTCAGGGAAAATAGCCCAAGCCTATTCAGCCTTTCCTTGTAGCTCAAACCCTCCAACCCTGACAACATTCTTGTAAATCTTTTCTGAACCCTTTCAGGTTTCACAATGTGCTTCTACAGCAGGGAGACCAGAATTGCATGCACAAATGTCTCCAAAAGTGGCCTAACCAATGTCCTGTACAACCGCAATGTGACCTGCCAACTTCTATACTCCGTGCACTGACCTAGAAAGGCAAGCATTCCAAATGGTTTCTTCACTATCCTATCTATTTGCAACTCCACTTTGGAGTCTGTGAAACTGCACTTTGTTCAGCAACACTCTCTAGGACCTTACCATTAAGTATATAAGTCCTGCCCTGATATGCCTTTCCAAAATGAAGCACGTCACATTTATCTAAACTAAATTCCATCTGCTACTCCTCGGCCCATTGGCCCATCTGATCAAGATACTGTTGTCCTCTGAGGTAACCTTCTTTGCTGTCCACTGAACCTCCAATTTTGGTATTATCTGCAAGCTTACTAACCATACCTCCATGTTCACATCCAAATCATTTATATGGCTGAGGGCACCAGACTTTAATACCCAACAGTGTTTTGATGATAGTACTAAAGGTGTGTACTCCAGAACATGCTCCACCTTTAGCCAAACTGTTTCATTCAGCTACAGCACTGGCATCACCTGACGGCATGGAAAACTGTTCAGCTATATCCTGTACTGTCCCATATATCTACTGTTAGAGTCACAGAGAGCACAGAAACAGATCCATGCTGACCAGATATCCTAAATTAATCAAGTCCCATTTGCCAATGTTTGGACCATTCCCTCCAGACCTTTCCTATTCATTTATCCATCCAGATGCCTTTTAAATGCTGTAATTCTACCAGCCTCCACCACCTTTTTCTGGCAGCTCATTCTGTACATGCACTGCCCTCTGGAAAAAGTTGCCCCTTAGGTCCTTTTTAACTCTCTCTCCCCTTTCAACCTATGCTGTCTTGTTTTGGACTCCTCTGTCCTGGGGAAAAGATCTTGTCCATTTACCATATCCACATCCCTCATGATTTTATAAACCTCCATAAGACCACCCCTCAGTCTCTGATGCTCCAGGGAAAACAGCCCTAGCCTATTCAATCTCCCCCTATAAGACAAACCCTCCAACCCTGGCAACATCCTTGTAAATCTTTTCTGAACCTTTTCAAGTTTCACAACATCCTTCCTATAGCGGGGAGACCAGAACTGAACACAATATTCCACCAAAAGTGGCCAAACCAATGTCTTGTGCAGCCTCAACATGATCTCCCAACTCCTGTACTCAATGCACTGACCAATAAAGATCCGCATACGAAATGCCTTCTTCACTACCCTGTCTATCGGTCACACTGCTTTTTTGATATCTGTAATTTAATAGAAGGGATAATTGGTGATGCCAGGCAGCAGTTGTTTTCAATAACCTGCTTATTGATTCTCTGTTTTGATTCTGCCTTGGAGCCTTAGTTCAAGTCTGGACAAAAGAGTTGAATTCCAAAATATGATAATCCTGTGCTTCATTTTCCTCTTTTCCCCAATAAATCTTGATTCCCTGACTGATTAGAAATCTTCCAGTTTCATCCTTGCATATATTTAATGATCCAGTCTCAACAGCCCTCTGGTTAAAACAAAGTTCACAGATTTACAGCCTTTTGAGAAAAGAATTAATCTTCATCTTTGCCAAAGTACATAACTTCATGTTTCCAGGTTTTGCTTCATTTGGATAAACTGCTTCAGTATCCTCGGAGTCAAGAATGTTGCGCAGTCATCAGTGAGTATTACAGTTCTGACCTTTTGTAATGGAGGGAAGATCATTGATAGAGAGTTGAAGATGAGTGGATCCAGGACACTGTACTGAGGAATTCCTGCAGTAATTTTCTGTAGCTGAGATGACAGACTTTCATCTGCTGCAACCATTTTCCCTTTTGTTAGTTATGCCTCCAAATAGCAAAACGTTTTCCCCAATTTCCATAACCTCTAGTTTTACTAGAAATTCTTGGTGCCACCCTTAATTAAGTATGAACTTGATGTCAAGAGCTGTCACGATCTCGGTGAATGGCGGAGAAGACTCAATGGGCTGAATGACCTATGTCTGCTCCTATGTCTTATGGTCTAAGAGCCAGGTTTGACTTTATTCCCACTTTATCAACTTGGGGTATTACATTTAACAAAAACTAAACTGGTCTATCCATGCAAATATTGTTGATACAAAGGAGGTCAAAGACTAAATAACTCCCCTCCTGATTACCCAAAGCCTATATACCATGCATACAGTATCTAATCAAATACTTTCCACTTGTCTGGGTGAGCGCTGATCCAGAAACACTCAAGAAGCTTGACACCGTCCAAGACAAAGCAGTTATTTGATTTGGTATCATTTCCACAAACATTCATTCACCCAACCAATGACGCTCAGTAGCATCAGTGTGTACCATGTACAAGATCCACCACAGAAATTCAAGAGTGCCTTCCAAATGCATTACCATTGCCATCTAGAAGGATAAGGACAAAGGACATGGGGACTCTACCACCTACAGGTTCCATTCCAAACCTGACTTGGAAAGGTATCCTTCAGTGTCACTGAGTCAATATCCTGGAAATTGTCTTTTACTGTGAGTCTGCATGCAGTAAATGGACTGCAGCCATTCAAGAAGGCAGCTCACCACCACCTTCTCGAGGACAACTTGGGTTGGGCTACAAATCCTGACCTAGCAGTGATATCCACATTCCATGAATGAATGAAAAACTAGTTGCGTGCATAGACTGCAGAAACTATAGTTCTTTGAAACAACGAAGGCTAAGAAGATCTGTTTACAGTGGCGTGACTGTCAAAATCCAGAAGAGTCAAGGTGATTGTCAGAAGAAAAATAAACAACAGCTTTTTATTGAGTGTTTATAAACTACTGTGCCTGATAGGGTGATTCAAACAATTCAGTAATGACTTTGCAATCATTTCAATTCACTTTTCAATGATATTGGAAAAGCGTGGAGCGGTGGGGTTAACATTTCTCTTGAAAAGATCCATCATAAGCCAGAGAGCCTTTTAGACTGCACTATTCCATGTACGATTTGACACTGGTTATTGTTCAGTTTGTAGAATGTAAAATTTTAAGTGTATCATTGTTGCCTATAGGATTAGTTTGTGCCTGCATGTTTTCCCCCCAAGAAGAGATCTCTAACATTCTAGCTGTGATAAAATAGGAAAATATTAACCTGAATATCACTTTTTGGGGTGCTTTGTCGTCTTGAGATTTCAAATTCCTCTCCTTTTTGTCTTATGGTTTGCATATGGAGTTTTTAGTATATTTCCTAGCATCCAGACTCCATTTTCTTCCATAAATCTTTGCTTATTGTCCAATTTTCTGATGTATACACAAAAGTGGGTAATATATTGCGTCTTCTGAGTTTTTCTTTTCTCCTTTGATAGCTTGAGTTTATTTGCGAACACATTGTTCTGTTTGCTTTTTAATCGGATCTCAACTTGAATTGAGGGTACAATGAGCTGAATCCTTCAATTGCTGAACAAGTGCTAGGAATTGCTTGTCAGGATCCTGATGTGTAGATCAGTATCTGTACTGTCCAGGAAGTTTCAAACTTCAATGGACAATTTTGTATCCCATCAACCGATGATGAATGTCTCCACATCTGAGCTGGAGTTGAAGATTTTGGACAGTTTTTGACTGTTTAACTGGGTAGATATGAAGAAAATGCTAGACCAATTAAAACAAGAGTATAACATCTGGTAACTACACAACTAGCACCCCGACCGTCCTCACTTTGCCAACCGAACCTGAATATCTCTCCCATCCTGACCTATCTACCCATCTCCACCATCTTAACCACATCATCTGCCCATCAATCTTCTTACCCACTTACACATCAATGCAACATTCAAACCAGATGTTGCTAGAGTCACTCCTGCAAATTTGTCCTCTTAAAAATCGCATTTTTAATTGTTCCATCGTTGGTGACTGTACAGTCACCTGTCAAGATCCTGACCTATAGAATCCTCTTACACCACCCCTTCTTTCAGACTTTCTTTAAAAACTTTTTTTTTGTATCTTCTTCTGTGACAGTGTTAGGTTTTGCTTTACAATGTCCTTGTAATGCCTGAGGAACATTTTATATATTAAAGGTGCTTTATGAGTAGTAGTAGTAGTCATAGTGTAACCCTGAGTGTTTTCCAAGTGTTTATTCAATTTCCTTTCAAACCTTTCAGTTAATTCTACTTTCTGTCATCCTTTCAGGGAATTCATTTCAGAACCTAACTTCAAAAATTGCATTGAAATTTTGAAATTGTGATGCAATTTGAATTAATGTATTGAATTATTAGTTTAGGCTTTTATTGATAACATAACAACAATTTTGTAGCTCAGGTTGGGGTTTTAGATCATCAAACACATCGAGTTAGACCCAATCTACCACCCCCTGAGAAAAGGAACAGGAAGTGACTTCACCACTGGAAATGACATCACCAGCTCTAAGAAACCCAAACATATAAATAGAAAGCAGGAATTTTCAGCATTGCTTTCTCTGAAGCCCACTGAAGATGTTACCTAGTAGGGTAACGAAACGTCTGGAAATGAACCTTCCAGCTCAGCGAGCAAATCTACATCCATAACCACGATCCTATCATGCCCTATAAATGAGCTAATAGATAAAACTCGTCTCCTGCCCAATGCACAATTGGGTGTTGGAGCCATTGTTGAGTGTCTCAAGGTATATTTAACATGGCCTTGTTTTCCTAGGTACTTACCTCTATATAAAGATCTCAAGCACTGCAATGTCTGTGACTCTGTTATAAAATGTTAAGCAGAAATTATGCTGCAATATTAATTTTTTAAAGTGGCATTTGTGTTTTCTTGGAGATGTTTAAGCCGTTAGTGGCTACTGTAATAAAAATATTGTGCATGTTTCCCCCCTTGCGCAGAAATGTTTGAATGGTCTTGTTCTTCTGATTATGGTTTACTTTTGTCTGTTAAACATGTTCAGACAGGAGTGATGTGAAATCTTAGTGCTAGTATCATTTCAGTTTTCAGTTATAATTTCATAGCTCAGAATTGACAGTAGGGATGTTTGAGATTGTGTTCACCAGTAAATTGTGGAAATGCCTTCTCTCTTTTTTGCTGTTATTTGTTTGGGATTTGTACTGATACTAATAAGCTTTTGCATTCTGTGAGCAGGTGTCTGTACAATATTTCCAATGTAGATAATAATGTCTATCATCAGTGGGCTGTGTACTTGTTTTGCATTTGTGCATACATGCACATGATTGCACCAAGAACCTTATGCTACGTAATGGTTTTGGGAGCAGAGCAAGTGGGTTGGTTTGAAATTAGTGTCTGTTGCAGATTGTACAACAGTCTGGAGAGATTATGTCTGGTTTGTTTAATCCTCTCAGGAGTGTAGAGTTTTTATTGTTGCTGCAAGTTTTCTTTCCTCTTCTGTCCTGAAGACTACACCCTTCTCCTTGAAAATATTCAACAAACACTGACTAATCCTTGATCACACCCATTTGGCCTCTGCTCTTATTATTAATCTGTTCAATTATGTTATTGTACAATTCAGACTTTGACCCCTGTCTTCTGGCTGCAAGGTAGGGACTGCATGAGCCCAACATTACTTGCCTTACACAAGTTTAGAAGTGAATATTGTTAAGCTGTCAGGTCACAGAAATTGTCACAACTGAACCCAAATTTGTCTTCACCAGCCATCCTTACAAACAGTGTAAATGCAGGAATCACTAAATAGCCCAGTTGCTCTCTGTCTTTTCTGGGGAGCTTAAAGTAGTGTTTGTTAATATATGTAACTATTTTATGTTATTTCTTTTTTTTGGCTGGGCAATGTCCATCATTTCCCCTCATGAATCTTTTGTCATCTATATTATGCTTTACATCTCTGTTCTTGATTTGTGTAACATTGTAATAAGCCTTGTAAGACTTGTAGGCTTCTTCCTTCCTCTTTCCTCAACAAAAACAAAACTCCTCACAGGAAAAGGACCTTAGTTGGAATTTCCTGGCTATTTGTACTCATAAGCATAAAGCAACTAAATGCCGAGATTAATGCATTTGTGTGTAAATGGATATTATCAAAGGGAGCACAAGATTAGATGTAATTTTGGATACAATTTTTGATTTTTCCACTACTCGGTTTCCATTCCATTGTTGGTGGTGCAGTGTTACTGCAATTTACTGTATCAGTTGGATAATAAGTACATGCTCCTATCATTCCACTTTGTCCTTTTTAAAAAAAAAGTGCAAAAATATGTTACTGTGTTAAACAAATTTTCTCTGGTGAAGTTGTAGAACCTTGTGAAATATAATTGCAAAATAGAGTTGTGATACCTTTTTATTTGTAATAATTTTGCTTAATATAATTGTAACAGTAACATGCGTGAAGAATCTATGTACCTTCAGTATTGATATTGCAATGCAGTTCGCCAGTTGTAATCCTACAAATGTAATGTATATTGATATGGTCATGTTTGTGTATTCCATCACAGCCGTTGACTATCTTTTATTAGACACAGTACATTCTCTTCCTCCATTATGTTGATTCCAGCAGCTAGCAAAAGAAATAAACACTTCATGTTCTACATCTGTTACTATTTCAAATTGATTATTAATGCTTTGAGTTTAGCTGTAAATCAGTAGGTAGAAAGAAGTGAAGCACAATAACCAACGAAGTGGTACTGAACAAACTATTGGAGCTCCAAGCCAACAACTGATGGACTTCATCCTAGGGTCTTAAAAGAAGTAATAGTTTGTTAGATGCATTGGTGTTAACTTTCTAGAATTTGCTAGATTCTGGAAAAATTCCATCAGACTGGAAAGTTGCAAATATAACACCACCTCCTGTTTAGGAAGGGAAGGTGGCAGAAAACAGGAAACGATAGTCCAGTTAACGTGGCAACTGGTGTAGTATTAAAATTGGTCATTAAGGAGATTATAGCTGAGCACTTCTTGACAAAATTTTGCTGAAGAGTCAGCATTGTTTTATGAAAAGGAAATAACATTTAACCAATTTATTAAACCTCTTTGGAATAATATATGCTGTAGATAAAGGAGAATCTGTTGACTACATGGTACTTCTGTACTTTCACAAGGTGCCGCATAAAATGTTATAAATGAGATAAGAGTTCATGTGGTTGGGGTAAAAAACTAGCATGAATTAGTATGCCTCAATGGGATATTGTGCTAGAAATCAAGCCCCCACCCACTTCCTGAGTCGTTTCAAAAGTTAAAGGTTTTATCAAATCCCTCAATTCCCAATTTATCTATCTTTTTGGACCGCAGAAATTATGGACCAGGTTTCCGTGCTTTAGTTATTATTCATTGCAAATAGAGTCTAGCTATAGATAAACAATTATGAACTGTTGATGTATAACTCTAGTTAACCTCCCTATTAACTTCCCCCAATACACATAGACAGAAAAATACAATTGGTGTTATGGGTGGAGAGGAAAAACAAGTAATTCAGTTCAGTGGTCCCTGTCTGCAGCATTTGCCGAGATGGTCCTTTTGGCTTATCAGGACTTGCTATCATAAATCTCTCTCTTCTCCACATACTTTCACTTGCAGGAGGTATAGAGCAGCTGGTTCACAAGTTATAAACTCTCTGACTAAATTATTAAAAGCAGTAGCTTGCAGCAAGTGCTGAGGAAAGTATATTGGCTTTCTTCAGGCATTTTGTACTACAGTGGGATGTACAACATTTCTTTGTTTCTGGAGGTCCAAAGTGTTCTGACAATATAACTTGCACCATAAGCTATTCAGCAACCTAGGACATAATCACATAGTTGTTTGGCCAGCAGAAGGTCACTACTCCACAGGCTAATCAGCTACTTATTGCCTGCCAGCCAAATGTAATTTTATACACACTTCCTGGTGTAAGTTTTTAACAAACAATATTGTAAACCGCACTTGCAGCAGGTGCTGGTAGCTTGTTGTTAAAATATACAGCAATCCCTTCCATCTTTGGTTTTTAAAACTGTCCTTTTCCTGATTCAGTCTACAATCACAAAAATAGAAAAGTAAAAAGATACTCTCTTCACAGGATACAAGATTGGCTGGCTGTCCAGCGAGCAGAAAACAAAGTTTTTGGTCTTTTTGATCAACAGAATTAAACAAGTGAGGTCCCACAGCATCTGTGGCCTACATTTTTTTTTATAATTTGTATTAATGACTTAGATGAGAGGTACTAAAATATGATAGCAAAATTTTAAAATTACACTGAGTTGGATAGTGTGTCATGAACAGACTGATATGGATAGGTTGAGCGACTGAGCAAAAATCTGGCAGGTGGAGTATAAAGTGGAAAAATGTGCAATAGTGCACTTTGGCAGTAAGAAAAGCAAAAGTAACTTAAATGGAGAATGACTGAGTTGTAGAGGGATCCAGGTGTTGTAAGGCATGAGCCACATCAGCTTAGTATATAGTTAGAATAAGTAATTTTAAAAATGACTAATAGAATGTTATCATTTATTACAAGAGAAAATCAGCATAAATATAAGCATGTTATTCTTCAATAATAGTGTGTTAGTGAGACTACATCTCAAATATGGTGTCCAGTTTTTATCTCCTTTTATTAAGAGGGGATGTAAATGATTTGGAGGTGGTTTACTGGATTGATACCTGGAATGAGCAGATGAGAAGTTGAACAGGCTAGAATTTAGAAGAATGAGGGGTGACATGCTCAGCTAATCAATGAGTAGGAGTAGGTAATTCTGGCCCTTGAGCCTAATCTTCCATTTAATACAATAAGGGCTGATTTAATATCAGCTTCAAGTTAACTTTACTGCTCACTCTCCATAACCCTCCAACCCATTTACTAATTTAAAAATCTGTCTATCTCCTCAAATTTACTCAATATCCCAGCATCCACTGTATTCTGGGATCGTGAATTCTTTCTCTGTTTTAAATAGGCTAGCAATTATCCTAAAACTCTGACTTCTCATTCTAGATTCCCCTAAAACATCCTTTTTACATCTTTGTCAATCTCCTTGAGCATCACCAGTTTAGTTTTCCAGGTTCTGGGGAAAGACAGCCAAAGTTTTTTGTGACTCACTATTTTCATATGTGGGTGTGAGCTTGGACATGGATTGGAGGGGAAAAGAAATTTTGAGGAGTTGATGTGAAGATGGAAGATTCTCCTAGCTTGTGCTACAGAGTGCACTTCCAAGCAAACCCTTTCCATGAAGGACAGTTCTGAGGTTTAAATTACCAGATTGAGCAAGGAAAGGAGCAGAAGGAAACCCTCAGGAGAAAAGAATCACTTTTAACTGGGTGCAGAAAAATCAAATGGTCTCTCAAGGAACAATGTAAAGCGCATTAGGTTTTTTGATTTTGTTTAAAAGTGAAATGTGAAAGTATAAGTTGACTCCAAAAATTACTTAGTCAAGAGTGGTTTTATTTAGTATGTTGGTTACAGTAAAGGTCTTAAAACATGAAATCTTGTTATCCTTTCATTGTTAACTGCAAGTTCTGATTTTATTTATTAAAGTTATTAAACTAAAAAGATTGTAACAATGCTAGAATTTTCTTTATTTATAAAATAGTTAATTAAATTATTGTGAATTCTTTACTTAAATTCTCAAACGGTCTTGATGAGTTTGCGTTCTTCTCCATCTTATTTGTTCAAGCCGCTGATGTACTAATGCAGTGGCATAATCTCCCCATACCCTGACCTCAGGACTGCACCACAGGACAGTTGAGGTCAAACCACAGTAAAGAATCAAAATTCCATCACTTGTGATTGAACATTACATGTTTTCAAAATCTACAAACAGTTAACTTCTCAGAATGGGCATTCTGTTTTGGATCTTAGTTTTGCTCAAGGTGTAGGTATTGCTTTCTTTTGTTCTTTTTTATGTTATCAGCAATAAAAAATGGAGAAATAGTACGGTGAAGTAGTATAACCAATGTTAGAGTGAATGATACAGTTCCAGATGGTCTTGGCTTTGAGTTAAATAATATTTTGTTGAGGCAAATTTCTTTAGATGGAATCTTCATGCCCTGATACATTTATTAGGAATGTTCACCCATTATTAAAATTTCTAATGATATTAAGGCAAGCTTTTGTACATTTTAAGAGTCTTTAAATGTTACAATGTAGTTTTCATGAATGCACAGAAATTAGTTTTTACTTGTAAATAATTGTGCTTAAAATTAGAATAGTCCACAGATCTTAATTTTGATCTTGTGTAGTGTTGACTTAGCTTCATGATTTTAAATAAACAATTAACTACCCTGAACTTTTAATAATTTCCTGTAATGTATTGATTAAACCCTGATTATTTTTAAAATTCTAGAGAGCAAGATGACTATAATACACATCTTTTAAGCAAGAAGATCTGCTGCTCTAGATTGATTCTGTTTTGTAAAATAATATACTCCTAGAACTGAGAGAAACAGATATTTAATATTGATGCACATTGAGTGAGTGAGGTAAGGTTTTTAAACTGAACTGAAATGAGTGAAAATTGTCGATAGTATGAATGCATTTGGGCTCCTCTTCATTATAATGAAAACATGTGTGGTTATTCATAACCACTAGCTTGTGAAGTTACAATAAAAGGCATAGATATACTACTCAATAGTAAAATAAATCAGATGGGTAATTTGTATCCACATGTTATTGTGCACAGAAAGTGATGTGTGGAGTCGGTGTTAAATTTATCTTGGATGTCATGAGGTCAATTAAAAACATAGCCTAGAGTTTTCTCTTCCGAGGCAATCTGATGATCAGTTCTAATTCTTTTATTAACTTTGGACAATGTTACTCTGAATAAACTAGTGGCTGCAGTTTTATCTCAAAGTAAACAATGTAGTTACTAAGCTGGCAAAAAAAAACTTGGATTCTTTTCAGATCATTGTCTGCATATGGATACTGACAGTGTAAGCCTTTGCTGTGTGTTTATCAGTAGGCTGTTAGAATTTGTAAAGAACTTGGCACTGTGCAGATGTAAATGTGTGCAGCAGTTTGTTTTAACAGCTGAAAATAAGCCTGGTTTTCGCCAGTTATGAGGGATTCTACTTTTAGTGGAATGACAGTGCTGCAATAGAATTTGTGTAGAGTGTTATTAAGTGGTTTACAATGTTTTGTGTACTCTAGAATATGAATAATAAAGCAGTTGTAAGTTTTTTTTGACTATTTCCGTTGAACTTAATATTTTGCATTAATAGAATATGCGCATTTTATATCAATAGGTTTGGTAAACATTTTGTTTGTGAATCTTAAATGTTATGTGAATATGTTCACCAGCTGTAACTTTTAACATATCTGCAGGAAAGCTATTCTTTTGTTTTGAAAACAGCGTAATGCATCAGTACATATGCTGAAAACCGATTTAGAATAATGCGAATTTGCACTATCATTGGTAAACATTGGATTCAAGACTCCCTTTTACTTTTCGCCGGATTAAATTATATGGTACCTAATATTATTTTCTTTCGTACAGTGCTAATCTTGTTAAAGTACTAATTGCTTTTTGTTCTTATAATTGGCTCTTGAAAATTGCAGAATTGCTAGTATTCTTGGTGTATTGGCCTTGCAGCTTTTATTTGAAATCCAATTAGATTGTTGAGTAAGGGCAAATGCAATATTGGCTCAGGGAGCTAGAAAATGTAAACAGGCAGCACTTGACCGGAAACATGGAATGCTGTGTTATTGTACTGAAAGGAAACTTTAATTGTTGAATTACAATACTAAAAATCCATGCTGAGATACCCCACCATTAATGAATAATGGAGAAATAATCATTGAGTACTGTTATTAGATATTGGATAGAGTTGTAGTACATTTTAATTAGTATGTATGAAAAGACCTTTCAACCTTTGATAGATTTTGAATATTCTAGATACAGTTTGCTTATTTTGATTTTTTGAAAAGGTTATTTGCATTTACTGAACTGTTGCTGATTGATTTTGGGCAGATAGGGTTCTTTATCATGGAATATTCCACTGGAACTTGCAGTTACATTTTACTTTAACATCGTAAAACATATCTGAAAAAAAACACTGTTTACAAATAGTCATACAGATGTACAGCACGGAAACAGACCCTTCGGTTCAACTAAATATACATGAAAAATTAAAGCTGGATATACATGTCGATTATGTTGCCATTTGGAGTCATTAGAGATGTACAGCATGGAAACAGACCCTTCGGTCCAACCCTTCCATGCCGACCAGATATCCCAAACCATTCTAGTCCTACCTGCCAGCACCCGGCCCATATCCCTCCAAAAAGATGAGGAAAAGCTCATTTATGAACTTTCTAGCAACGGATTGTCTTTAGAGTTTAGATATTGACAATTCTCCATCATTCACCAACAAATATTGAGGCTAAGCTTTGTATTTTATAATGGCTTGTGTCACCCGTGGTTCGGTTGTTAACATCACCTGAATAAGAAGGGCACAAATTCAAGTTGCACTTTCACCCTAGTTTCACTCACTAATGAGGGAATGCTGCACTGTCAGGTGGTGCTTTGTAGATGAGTCCTTAAATTAGGCCTGTCTTCCTATCAACTGGGCAGAAAAGAACTCATAGTACTATTGAAAGAAGAGGAGGAAGTTAATACCCACTGTCTGGGCCAACAGTTATTCCCCAGTAATGTCTCTAAAACAGATTATTTTCACGTTTCTATTTATAGAGCGTCCTGTGTGCTAATTGATGGCCCCATTTCTGACATTACAACTTCAGAAATATTTCATTGCTGTTAAAACACTTGTGGCACATCCCATTGTCCTCAAAGATACCAAATAAATCAAAGTCTGCCTGTCTTTTTCAGTAGTTATTTTTATGTCAGTGTACATTAACACTTGTTGCAAGGCATTGAAATAGAGCTGTGAAGTGAATGTAATTTGTTCCAAATATGCATAATGTAACTGTATTGAGTTGCCAGTTTATTAGAGGTTGCATTTTGACTATAGGAGTATCTACTACAGATCCATGAGTTGTAGTTCTATTTCTGGCATTGGTGAAGCAACAGCAGGTCAGGCAGCATCCGAGGAGCAGAAGAGTCAACGTTTGGGGCATGAGCCCTCCATCAGGAATTCTTTTGGTGGCTAGTTGGTGTTCATATATCTTAGAGTCACAGAAACAAACCCTTCGGTCCAACTTGTCCAGGCCGACCAGATATCCCAACCATATCTAGTCCCACCTGCCAGTACCCGCCCATATCCCTCCAAACCCTTCCTATTCATATACCCATCCAAATGCCTCTTAAATGTTGCAATTGTACCAGCCTCCACCACATCCTCTGGCAGCTCATTCCATACATGTACCACCCTCTGCGTGAAAAGGTTGCCCCATAGGTCTCTTTTTTTATAACTTGCCCCTCTCACCCTAAACCTATGCCCTCTAGTTCTAGACTTGCCCACCCCAGGAAAAGACTTTGTCTATTTATTTTATCCATGCCCATCATGGTTTTGTAAACCTCTATAAGGTCATCCCTCCGCCTCCGACGCTCCAGGGAAAACAGCCCTAGCCTGTTCAACCTCTCCTAGTAGCTCAAATTCTCCAACCCTGGCAACATCCTTGTAAATCTTTTCTGAACCCTTTCAGGTTTCACAACATCTTTCCGATAGGAAGGAAACCAGAATTGCAAGCAATATTCCAACAGTAGCCTAACCAATGTCCTGTACAGCCGCAACTCCTGTACTCAATACTCTGACCAATAAAGGAAAGCATACCAAACTCCTCCTTCACTATCCTATCTACCTGCAACACTACTTTCAAGGAACTATGAACCTGCACTCCAAGGTCTCTTTGTTCAGCAACACTCCCTAGCACCTTACCATTAAGTATAGAAGTCCTGCTAAGATTTACTTTCCTAAAATGCAGCACCTCATGTTTATCTAAATTGAACTCCATCTGCCACTTCTCAGCCTATTGGCCCACCTGATCAAGATTCCATTGTAATCTGAGATAATCTTCTTCGCTGTCCACTACACCTCCAATTTTGGGGTCATCTGCAAACTTACTAACAATACCTCTTATGCTCACATCCAAATCATTTACATAAATGAGGAAAAGTAGCGGACCTAGCACCGATCCTTGTGGCACTCCATTGGTCACAGGCCTCCAGTCTGAAAAACAACCCTCCACCACCACTGTCTGTTTTCTACTTTTGAGCCAGTTCTGTATTCAAATGACTAGTTCTCCCTGTATTCCATGAGATCTATCCATTCCTTGCTAACCAGTCTCCCATGGGGAACCTTGTTGAACGCCTTACTGAAGTCCATATTGATCACATCCACCGTTCTGCCCTCCTCATCCTCTTTGTTACTTTTTCAAAAAACTCAATCAAGTTTGTGAGACATGATTTCCCATACAAAGGCCATGCTGACTATCTCTAATCAGCCCTTGCCTTTCCAAATACATGTACATCCTTTCCCTTAGGATTCTGTCCAACAACTTGCCCACCACCGACGTCAGGCTCACTAGTCTATAGTTCCCTGGCTTGTCCTTACCACTTTCCTTAAACAGTGGTACCACGTTAGCTAACCTCCAGTCTTCCGGCACCTCATCTATGACTATCGATGATACAAATATCTCAGCAAGAGGCCCAGCAATCACTTCCCTAGCATCCCACAAAGTTCTAGGGTACACCTGATCAGGTCCTGGGGATTTATCCATTTTTGTGTTTCAAGACATCCAGCACTTCCTCCTCTGTAATAGGGATATTTTTCAAGATGTCACCATCTATTTCCCTACATTCTATATCTTCCATGCCCTTTTCCACAATAAATACTGATGCAAAATACTCATTTAGTATCTCTCCCATCTCCTGCAGCTCCACACAAAGGCCGCCTTGCTGATCTCTGAGGGACCCTATTCTCTCCCTAGTTACCCTTTTGTCCTTAATGTATTTGTACAAACCCTTTGGATTCTCTTTAACTCTATTTGCCAAAGCTATCCAATGTCCCCTTTTTTGCCTTCCTGATTTCCCTCTTAAGTATACTCCAATGCCTTTATACCCTTCAAAGGATTCACTCGATCTATCCTCTCTATACCTGGCATAGGCTTCCTTCTTTTTCTTAACCAAACCCTCAATTTCTTTAGTCATCTCGCATTCCCTATACCTACCAGCCTTTCCTTTCACCCTAACAGGAATATACATTCTCTGGATTTTCATTATCTCATTTCTGAACGCTTCCTATTTTCCAGCCGACCCTTTACCTGCGAACATCTGCCCACAAGCAGCTTTCAAAAGTTCTTGCCTAATACTATCAAAATTGGCCTTCCTCCAGTTTAGGACTTCAACTTTTAGATGTGGTCTATACTTTTCCATCACTATTTTAAAATTAATAGAATTATGGTTGCTGGCCCCAAAGTGCTCTCCCAGTGACACCTCAAGTCACCTGCCCTGCCTTATTTCCCAAGAGTAGGTCAAGTTTTGCACCTTCTCTAGTAGGTACATCCACATACTGAATCAGAAAATTGTCTTGTACACACTTAACAAATTCCTCTTCATCTAATTCCATAACACTATGGCAGTCCCAGTCCATGTTTGGAAAGTTAAAATCCCCTACCATAACCACCCTATTATTCTTACAAATAACTGAGATCTCCTTACAAGTTTGTTTCTCAATTTCCTTCTGACTATTAGGGGGTCTATAATACAATCCCAATAAGTGATCATCCCTCTCTCATTTCTCAGTTCCACCAAATAACTTCCCTGGATGTATTTCCAGGTGTATCCTCCTTCAGTACCGTTGTAAAGCTCTCCCTTATCTAAAATGCCTCTCCCACTTCTCTCTTGCCTCCCTTTCTATCCTTCCTGTAGCATTTGTGTCCTGGAACATTAAGCTGCCAGTCCTGTCTATCCCTGAGCCACGTTTCTGTAATTGCTATGATATCCTCGTCCTATGTTCCTAACCATGCCCTGAGTTCATCTGCCTTCCCGGTTAGGCCACTTGCATTGAAATAAATGCAGTTTAATTTATCAATCCTACATTGTTCGCTGCTTTGTCCCTGCCTGCCATGACTTGGTTGGTTGGTTGGTTGGTTGATTGACTTTCCTTTGTTCTCAACTGAACCAGTCTCCGATTGAAATCTTTCCTCAGTATCTCTCTCGGTCCCACGCCCCATCACCAGCACCCCCACCCCACCTCACTAGTTTAAATCTCCCTTCCAGTACATGAGGCCCCTTCTTCCAATCTGTCCTTCTTGTACAGGTCACTTCTACCCCAAAACTGCTTCCAATGATCCAAAAATGTGAATGCTTCTCCCATACACCAGCTCCTCAGCCATGCGTTCATCTGCTGTATCCTTCTATTCCTGTCCTCACTAGCTCGTAGCACCGGGTGTAATCCAGGTATTACTACTCTCAAGGGCCTCCTTTTTAAAATTCCAGCCTAACACTCTGTAATCGCACTTCAGAATCTCAACCTTTTCCCTTCCTATGTTGTTGGTTCAAATGTGTACAATGACCACCTGCTAGCTCCTCCCTCCCTTGAGAACATTCTGCACCCTCTCTGAGACATCCTTGATCCTGGCACGAGGGAAGCAACCCACCATTCTGATTTTTCGCAGAAATGTCTGTATGTACCTCTGACTAGAGAGTCCTCTAACACAATTGATCACTTGGAATCAGACGTACCTCTCATTACATTAGAGCCAGTCTCAATACCAGAAACTTGGCTGTTCGTGCTAATTTCCCCTGAGAATCCATCACCCCATACATTTTCCAAAACAGCATACCTGTTTGAAATGGGGATAGCCACAGAAGACTCCTACACTACCTGCCTATTTTTCTTCCCTTTTTCCTGGAGTTAACTCATCTATGTGACTGTATCTGAGACTTTTTCCCCCCCCTCCCCCCCCCCTGCCCCCACTTCCCTATAACTGCCATCTATCACATCCCCTTGCTCTTGTAAATTCTCATTGCTTCTAACTGCCTCTTCAACCGATCCATTCAATGTGATAGGACGGCA
Source organism: Chiloscyllium punctatum (assembly GCF_047496795.1). Lineage (NCBI taxonomy): Eukaryota > Metazoa > Chordata > Chondrichthyes > Orectolobiformes > Hemiscylliidae > Chiloscyllium > Chiloscyllium punctatum. The sequence continues at coordinate 10,065,625 of NC_092765.1, forward strand.
ACAGCATTTAATCCTCAGTAACCCATAAACTTCCGCCTAAACTCCCACATCCAACAAGAGCATATCACTCTACTAAAGGCCATTTTTGCTTGTTTCAATCTACAAACCCAGTAAATAGCACTGTCTTATTCCTCTACAAAACACTGCTTCAAGTTAAATTAATATTTATGGCTTATATTTTAAGTTTAATCAAGAGACATAGCTCAATAAAACCTATAATGAAGAAAGAGTGCACTCTACTCACTACTGCAGATTTATTTTAAGGCCGTGCTTAAAACGTCCACTTATCTGTTTCTGTGCTGTGACCTCTCACAATGGGTTCCTCCAAAATCAGTTGTGAATTTCACTTTTTAAAAAAATTTTCTCAGATGCACGCTGATGTACAGCGATGTATGAGTTCAACAGCAAAGTCAGTAACTGCTAACTCTGTCAGTTAGCAATGTGGGTTTCTTTCTCTGTCCTGCACTGACCTCACACAAACCCATAAAAGTAGGCACAACATGCCCAGAAACTTTAGCTGCAATAGCAGACATCTTAGAGATGACTACCGGACTACTCCAACTCCTTGGCATCATGGTAGCCTAGAAATGTACCAACACATTGAAATAGCCACTGATGAACCTAAAGTTCCCTATACTAACAACCAGTATAGAGTCATAGAGGTGTACAGCACAGAAACAGACCCTTCGGTCAAGTCATTTACAAAATACCATGTAAAGACTGTAACAAGCACTACATCAAACAGATGTGCAGAAAACTAGCCACCAGGATATATGAACATCTACTAGCCACTGAAAGACATGACCCAGTATCATTAGTATTCTTACATATAGATGAAGAGGATACTACTTCAATGGGGACAACACATCCATCCTAGCACAGGCTAAACAGAGGCCTGCACTAGAGGCCTGGTGTTCAAACTGGAACTCCATCAATAAACACGCTGATTTGGACCCCATTTACCACCCCATGATGAAAAAGAACCAGAAATAATATCTCCCTCTTTAAGATCCAAGACACACACATAGGAAGCGGGACAGAACAGCAGCGCTTCACTGGAGGCTCTCCGATGATGTTACCTCGCATAGTGACGAAACACCTGAAAACAAACCTGCAAGCACAGTGAGCAAACTTACAATTGGAACCTCAGCCAAAGCTACAAATTTTCTCAAAAGTCGCAAACACTTCTGTGAAGCCTCTTTAATCCTTCTAACCACTCACATTTAAACCAATTATTCTCAAGCAATTGGATTTTAAGCAATTGAATCTTTAACAGAATATTGACTTTGTTCTGAACATTTAGCAAGTGATACTTCTTTGGGCACCATTTCAACCTATTATTCGACTTGTTTTTCTGTACAACTGTTCTAGAAGACAACCATTAGCCATCAGGTAACTGATGCCATGAGTATGAATCTTTTGCTTTTGAACAATCCTTGAATGCATTGTCACTCTCTTCTTATCAAAGCGTGGGCTTACCTTGCGGTTCATGGAGATGGTACATTGAGTGACAGGTCAATGTAAATTAGCACTCTTCCTCTGTTTAGCTTTCCTAATATTTGCACACATCCATTTGAAAATTTTTTTTTTGCATAATTTTTTGATCAGCTTTCCTAGATACACATCAAGAGCTATTGTAATGCTGTACAGAGGAACCTTGATTATCTGCATGAGATGGGTGGGCACAATTTTGTTTGGATAACTAATTATTCGGTTAATCAATTCAATGCCTTTCCTCTGGGGTTCAGAGTTTCCTATTTAGTCTGCTCCCCATTCTGGAGAGGAGGCAGCAGCACAGGGTATGTGAGCCCGCACCCCACCAAACGCCCCCACCCCCAAACACCGCCCCTTGCCCACCCCCCCAAACCCTGTCCAACACTGCTCCACACCCCCCCCCATCCCAAACCCCGTCCAACACACTCAACGTCTGTCCCCACACTCACCCCCCAACACTGCCTCCACACTCCCCTCATGCACGTTCCCATGCCCTCTCTGGGGCAGCTCGACTGGACACAGCAACAAGGCGGCAGCAGCTGCTGCTACTGCTTTTTGGGTGGTGAGTCTCCAAATAACATGCGCACACACACATTTTTACTGCAACGTTTTGACAGGTTCTGCCTCTGCCCTGTACAGGGCAATGTTGGAGAGATCATCTGTGCAGAACTCCAGGGAACATGTGGGAAGAGGGAGAGGGGGTGGGAGGTCAGTCATTTAGAGATGGTGCCTGGGCTCCCATCAGTCCAGGATTATTCTCAGCAGCACTTTTAATCACTGTAAATAAAAGACGCAATTGGTGTTGGACATACGTCTTTAATGTAATGATTCTGTCAGGACCTCGAGATCTCCTTCAGATAATCCAATTTTTGGATAATTGGTATTCGGATAATTGAAGTTCCTCTGTAGTTACTCTTAATCAATCTTTTCAGAGATGTTCCTATACATCGATAGAGCAGGTGGGATTGAAACTTGAGCATCCTGTTCCCAAGATAGGATGCCACCACTGTGCCAAGAGCCCTACTAAAATACTGTACACTTAGTTGATATTGAGATCTTGTCATTAAAAGAAGAGGAAGAAGACTAAAATGCCTTTCACCTCTCTTCCATCATGGTTGAAAAGTAGTGAGTCCAGGTTGAAATTGGTAATCACCAGGATTTCCAGCTTTTGTTTGAATCAGCAAGCAAATTGATTCTTCGTGTATGCAGGTGTACCCCGCTCTCTGAAAATAGAGTGTTTCTATGAAATTGTTCGTAAGCCATAATGGCATAAAGCGAAGAAGCAATTACCATTTGTTTTTATGGGAAAAAGTTTTGAGCCTTCCCAAAAATGTTTTGATCTCACCTCAAAAACCAATCAAACCACTCATGACTACCTTTAAATTCCACTTTTGCAACAGTTTCTCCACCATCATCCAGTGCTTTCTGTTTTAGCTTATTAAAAAGTCTTACTGATTTCTCCTTAAGTATAAGATAACAGAACATCACACTTTGTACACCTCTCAATCCAGTCAAGCAATAGACTTTCCATTTTATCAATTACTGGATGCCAACTAAGAGACGACTTGCTACTAGCAGAACCAATAGTAACTTCGGCAGCTTTCAAGATTTTTTCTCTCTGCATGGAAATAGTATGAAAGGTGGATGCAGGTAAGTTTTATGCACACACAATGTCTTTATTTTGTTGACCATGATGGAAATGCTTAGTTACACCTAGTTTTACGCAAAGCTTAACAGGCTTACGAGCCCTGTTAGGCTTTTCTGATACATTAGGGTAAACCTTGTTAATGGATGCACAAAATAAATCGAGATAAAACACAGATACTCTCAGACACAGTTCAGAGCTATGGCGGCTTGATGCTGAGTCTAGGTTCTGGATAAAGCGCTTGTCAGTGCCACTCTTACTGTGCGCACTTTTTCGTAAAAGTGAAAATTCTCTTTCGGCTAATGAAAACAGGTACTATAGTACATCTTTCGTAAAACTGAATTGGCGCTAAACAAACGCTCAAAAAGGGGGGGATACCTGTACCTCAATTGGATCCAATTCCGAGTCATGCAATTCCATAATAATGAGTTTCAGACCCCACCACTATGCCTCACTGAGCTGAGTGTATAAGGTGGAAATTAAAGCATACTGGTTTCTCAAGGAGCATTTGTCAAGGGCATATCATCCAAGGAAGTATGTGCATAAGCATATTTCCCCCTTCTGCTACCAGTCCCAGTTTACGAGTTACCTCCCACTAAGAGCTTATTTTTCCCAGGCAGTACATTTCCATGAAAAACTTAGGGAACGAAAGCTAAATCGGGATCAGAGTTTCCAGTTATAACCAGCAATTTTTGGAGGGCGGGGGGGGAAAGAGTGGCGTAATCTTGTGTTTGTTTTTCTTTAACATAATAAGATACCTGTGATATTAGCATAAGTCAGTTTTCTAGTTCAAACATTTTAATGTATGTTACCTTGACTAGTACTGTCAGATCATCTTGCTACATGGTGGATATCCTGCTTTGCATGTGAATTGGCCATGGTCTATTACTTAGTCTGAAAAGTTGTTCTTCAAATGACATGGTTTTACTTCCTCCTTCAGGCACATCCTGTGATCTTAGTTTGTTTCGTAATTCAGTTCAACTGTCTTGTTTACAAGTATTCTGCAGTGTTTGCAGCTTACTTCTAGGTGGATCCGGAAATAAAGTTTATACTGTTTTTTTTCTTTTTATTTTTTGATGTGTACTAAAATAACCTTGACACATACTGGTTAACGCCTGCATTACTCAGTTCTTCCCTCTGGGCCAATCCAAACAAATCAAACTTGGCAATTTGTTTATCCCATCTGTGCTTAATATTTCCTTTTAAGTACACAAAATTGCAGGAACACCAATACTAATCAGCCAGACTAATCAGCCATTTGTACTAAATATCTTGTAGTTACGGGTATAAGTTTTGATTATTATGGTACTGTGACCACCAGCCCGTACTGATAGTTGAGTACCAGTAACAATGTCTTGTATAATGTAATTAGACATGACTATAAATTTTTGTTATGGAAAAGTTAGGAGGGAATTGAATGAGGTTCCTTTTTTATACGCAGATTTGTGCCTCACTTTTGCCATTGCATAAAAATAGAAAACATTTAGAATTGTAATCATCCAATATGTGTGTACTGATTAATGTTGTTGATAATTATCTGATGAACAGCACTGCATTTGTCATTGAGTCCATGTAACAATCCTGGTTACTTTTTATCAAAAGGGCAATCTTAGTGAGCTGCCTTAGGATCCCAAACAATAAAATCATATACAGGTAAATATTTTCTGAATTTTGGGTTATTATCATATGCTGTTGAGCTTGAAGATTGACTTGTTCTAATATGTTAAAAAATAAATAAAAATAAAGCTACCTCCACCACAAAAAAAAGCAAATTTGTTCAAATAGTACACACATTAACTTCTACGTTTACATTAAGAAGTGATACTCCAAAGCATGCAACGTGTGACTAAATTATTGATGATGGTGGTGCAGTTGATGTGTTTTATGTGGACTTCAACAAGGCCTTTGACAAGGTTCCACATGGAACACTGGTCTAAAAGGTAATGGAATCCAAGGCAAATTGGAAAGCTGGATCTAAAATTGGCTTGCATAACACAAAGCAAAGCGTGATGGTGGAGGGTTGTTTTTATGATTTAGAAGCCTCTGACCGGCAGTGTACCACAGGGGTTAGTGCTGGGACCCTTGCTACTTTGTTCTGCACATTAACAACTTGGATATAAATGTGGGAGGTATAATTGGTGAGCTTACAGACATGAAATTGGTGGTAGTGTTGTTAATGAGGAGGATGGTCTCAGGCTACAATCTGATGTTGATCAGCTGGTAAATTGGGCAGAGCAATGGAAGTTTACATGGAAATTTACTCTTGACAAATGTGAGGCGATGCATTTTGGGAGGTTTGGTAAGGCAGGGATTTGCACAATGAATGGTTAGTCTCTAGGGCGTATTAAGGAGTAGTACATCGATCAGTAGTTTTGTTTGTTGAACCTAATATTGATAAAATATATAGTTAGCTATGTTGATAACTGGGTGAAACTTTTAAATTTATATTGTGACTAGTGGAGGGACTCTTGTGACACATCGATAGTATCCCTGTCTCTGAGCTAGAAAGCCTGAGTTCGCATCCCACCTGCTCCAGGATTCAGAATAAATCGAGCAGGTTGACTTTTTTTAAAAATTGTGACCAGTAGAATGGTTGGTTCAAAGAGACATTACACTCCTGCAATTTTCTTAAGATCTATTTAAGACGATTTGAGATACTCCCAAAATATTCCTCTTAAAAGACGAATGAAACAGGTTGCCCATCATTAGTCATCCACATTCTCCTTTACTGTGGTGTTTTCTGATGCTTCTTGAGGTAGCCTTGAAGTCTCTACTGGATATTAAAAGTATTGTAGCACATCTTTCTACAGTATTGTGCTGTTGACAGACTCGGTTTTAGTGTAGATCATTTGATGATCCAAAGTTTGCTTGAAATTTACCGGTGCATGCTGTCATTATTGCACAAAAAAATGGGCAAGTTGAGGGACTTTTAAGAGTGATAGCATGAGTTGTTAATCTTCAGAACAACTTGCACTGCTCCACCATTGCCTCTCTCAAACAGAAACGGGCACTTAGCTGTTATTTTAGGAAATTGCGTATTCATAAATTAATTATGACTAAGTTCATAGCAGAACGTTATAATTGTTAGGAGCATAAGTGCCTTTTTTTAAGACTTGATTATTGTTAGTGTCCATAAACCTTTTGTAAACTAGAAGAGAACAACTTAAACATGTAATAACTTCCTTTTTTAATCTTCCATCTCTCTTGAGCACTCTCTCCCATCATTATTTCTTATCATTTCTTTCTGTAAGATATTGACTCCAATTTGCTTTCTTTTGTCTCCAGTTTATTTCTCAATCCTTAAATTGCATTGGATAAGGAGATAGACTGCTTGTCCAGTTGCTGTGACAATGTTGTTACCAACATGCACTTGACAAAGTATGGCACAAGAATTTTTTAAGCCAAAAGTTGATGGAAAAATCCTGCAGTGATATGCCTCAAAGATGTCCCACTCCCCACAATCTGGTCCATTTTGCTAAATAATGAAATGTGGTGGTTCCCCAAATGGTGTACCATGGTTTTTGCAAGGTTCGTAGTTGAAACCAGGATCTGTGGGGGGAATTGCTTCATTATTATTTTAGCAGCTAATCTACTTTTTAGAAGTATGCATATTGGAGTCCAATATACAAATTAGTGCCAGATGCACAATTGTTTTTGACAGCATCGGGAGTTCATTCAAGGGAGTTCCCTTCTGTTGTGCAGTGTAGGTAATGACTGACCATATGATATGGTCTCCTTGGGAGATGAAGTGAATTTGTTTGGTATTGGTTTCCATAGAGTTTGGGTGTAACTACATAACTTTTAAGATACATATTTTGAAAACAAACTTATCTTCATAATATTATCCACCTCTATTACAGCATGAAGAAAATATAGTGAAACTCATAGTTTCTCTCAATTTGTCCATGGATTAACACATAGAATTTGTACTTGTTCCTCCCCACTTAATTTGCCAGCTATCCCCTGAAAAGCATTAAAAACATTTAGATTATTTCTAAAGCCTCATGGTATGTTTGCTTTATTAGAAAATATAATTCCACCATATATTCCTTCCAGGAATGGTTTTGTTCCTTTGATTTGTATACTTTGTGACTTCATTAACTTAAATACTGAGTAACATTTAATTTCTTCTGACAGTTCAGAAATTCATTTTAGCATGTTTATCTCAGGAATCATTAAATTGAGTCAGAGAATCATAATATACTGTATGTTAGCTGCAACTGTCCAAAACATTGTATCTTATATTTTTTAACTTTGTTTTTAAATGCAGCTTCATCATGGCCACAGAAGTTAGCTCAAACACTTCAACAGGAAATCCCCAACAGCAGCAGTCAAGTTCTGAGCAACAAGAGCCTCCCAACTTTGACAAAGCAGAGAAACAGCCAAAGGAGAACCAGCAGCTCACAGAAGTAGTGGACAAGCAAACAGCAGCAGTACCAGTCAACGGTGGTCCAGCCCACAAAGAGGAGGCAGAGAAGGCGCAGTCCTCAAGCAGCAAAGGATTGTCTCGCTTCTTACCTGGCTGGCTCAAGAGACCCAAATCTCAGATTTCAGAAGAAGAGTGTGGAAAGGAAACTGGATTAGCTTCTGTGGAGGACAATGCTATACAACTACAACAACAACTGAATTCTGTAGAGCAAAAAGAAGAAAGAGGACAAGGGGCCCCTATTGCTGATCAGGAGTTGGATGATAATATTGAAGAGGAAGCAACTTTAGATTTACATTCCCTGAGTAGTGTTGAAACACAGGTAACAGGTGTTTCTGTCATTTAATCCATTCTTAGGTGGATAACCATTACGTGGTGGGAAACTTTTTTATTTATTGCTTTAAATTTGTTGATTTATAATTAGCATCTATTACTTAGATTAGATTACTTACAGTGTGGAAACAGGCCCTTCGGCCGAACAAGTCCACACTGACCTGCCAAAGTGCAAACCACTGAGACCCATTCCCCTACATTTACCTCTTCACCTGACACTAAGGGCAATTTAGCATAGCCAATTCACCTAACCTGCACATGTTTGGACTGTGGGAGGAAACTGAAGCACCCGGAGGAAACACACGCAGACACGGGGAGAATGTGCAAACTCCACACAGTCAGTCACCTGAGGTGGGAATTGAACCCGGGAATCTGGCGCTGTGAGGCAGCAGTGCTAACCACTTTGCCACCGTGCCACCATAAAAGTGGTTCTATGTCCCAAGGGAAGCCCTACAATAGCAATATACAGAGCTTGGATGAAACATACATTATTGTGAAAGGTGTTCTTAGATACTAAGATTCCTCTCCTCTCGTTTGATTTATAGGTTTTTGACTGAAGCACTGATTTTGAAATAAACACCAATGCTCCCAAAGTTATCCAAATTCATAATAGTTATCAAAATTACTAAGGACTTAAGATGTAATTGTAAATAACAAAATAAATCTGCTAAATTATTATTCCTTACAGCCATTCTCCCTATTTACAATTTAACTGTTTTGCTTTTCTTCCTAACTTATTGATCTACTTTGCAAGAATACAATAAGAACTCCTACCATCCAATTTGAAAATGTCTGAGAGTTTCACAAAATTGGTTTTCAAGTCTTATTTTGATTCCGTAGTTGTCAGAAAATTGTACGTATATGCAATGCATTCAGTCATAGTGTTGAATCCTAAGAATTGTCAATTAAATAAACACATTCATGTAGTCAGAAGGATTAATGAAAAGGTCACAATCCATTTGTTTTTGCTTTGAATTAGTGGTTTTCTTTCTCATTTCAAGAACAAAAACAGCAACTTTTGGATAGAATACATTTTTCTGACCAACCATTTTCCAGAATATGTTTGTTGTTTTTGCATCAGAAACATTATGTTGTTGGTGAGTTAGAGTTTCTCTGTATATGATGTTTGGAAAACAGTTACCTTTTAAGAAATGTCCATGATTAGACTTCCATTTAACTTGATTAAAGCTCTAGTGTCTGTCCTATTTTGTACAGGTCGATCTGCGATAATGTGTTTCATTAATGCAAATTCGCTATAACATGATTGAAGAATTGGGGGCACTGTTTCTAAAAGGCGATCTTTTAAAGTGTGTATCGGTTATTATGCAATACTGGCCCCATTAGTTTAAATGGTGCTGCTTTTATGTGATTTTCTTATAACATGGGGTTGCATGAGAATGGAAGTACTGCATTATACCAGAACTGAGTGCAGTTTATTTTTCTTGTCTAAGTTATCACTGCAGAAATTTGGAAACAACTATTTTTAGTAGTGTTGCCGCATTGGTGGACAAATCTTAAATCAGAATACAATTGGTTGTTGATTGCTGTTTGAAATGTTTTTACATGAATGGAAACATAATATTCTGAACTTTATTCACAGCCAGCAAGGCTCCACCATATGAGACCATCTATGTGAAAAGTCTTGATGTTTGCAATCTAATTTTCAATAATCTTTCACCAGAGGCTTGCACTTTATTAAGTGTTTAATCCATTTGATTAAAAGATGTTAATGTAATTAAATTATAGTACTACTGAAATTTAAATTAAAAGTTAGCAAAGACCAATTTGCATTCGGGTGATCCCAGATCTTTCTCTCAGATGACCTAATATAAATTTGTAATATTAATAATTACCTTTCCATTGAACAGCTGAGGAATTGGCAAGTGAATTTTTGACAGAATAATTCAATTCAAAAATATTCAGACTTATAAATTGTTGATATGCAAATGTTTGATTTTTAAAAATTCAGTCACAATTTGTAGGTAATGCTTTGTTGCCTATTCCTAATTTCCCTTGAGGAGATGGTAATGAAACTGGTTTAGTGTGGGGTCACCCATATTAGGAAAGGGGTCAGCTATAGTAGAAGGAATGGTTCAAAGTTAGGATTGTGTATGGCTTGGAGAAACATTTTCAGGTAGTGGTGTTCTCAGACTTGTTCAAACTTTAAATTGCGAAACACAAATATTTGGTCATTTAAATTAACACGTCTTTTTTTATGTGCTGCATTTTATTTTGGCTGTAGTTCCGTAAAGCATGAACACCAGGTGCAGTTTTGCAGGTTTCCTTAGTATGTTGGATGCATGGAATAAAAAACGTGCTACCTCCTGAGAAGAATGTTCTCTAGCAAATTTAGAATTGCCAGTTTGTTCACTGTCATTAATAACATGAACATGGTTTGTAGTTTTACAGTCAGTAAATCATTCATGTATTGCCAAACTTCTGCTACTCTGCAGCCAAAGATGGCCTAAGAGTGATGTCAAATTGATTTGTTTTTTTTTCTGTCCACATCACAATTTGCAACCAGACAGATGCTGTAACAAAAATACACTTCTGGTTTGGAAATCTACTGAATAAAGGATTTAACTTTGTTTAACATTATGTCTTTTAACAGTTATGTTGAAACAAAAAGATGGACATTTGGCTATGTGTGTGATGTCAGTCAGTTCTAAACTGTCTAAAATTTATTTACTTTTATCAGGATAAGGACAGTTCATATTTTATATGTAGAATGCCACACATTAAAAATTAGATCATTAGATTATAATTTGTTTATTTTTTTTAAAAAAACGGACACAGATCCATACTCCTCATTGTTCTGTATAAATCACACAAAGCAATTTGATTCAGTGCAATGCAGTGAAGTCGAAACATTCAGGGTAGGGTACATCCTTTCTGAATACTCTGATTGCTGTTACAAACTAACAGTGATGCCATTTTTCTGCCAACATTTACTCCTGTAATTCTACATGCTATCAGCATTTTTCAAACAATCTTTGAAGTTAGTTGGCCCCTGTAGGATGAAATGCAAATTTTTTTTCCCTAACTTAGTTGCCACTGAGCTTATAAACTATACTTGTTTATTCAAGTATGATGCTATCAGCACAAGTTTTATGAAAATATATCTTTGCTGTTTAAATTATGTGCTTGATTTTTACTTGTAGCCAGCACAAGAAGACAAAGAAGATCTTCTTGTCGAGAAGGATTCAGTGATTAAGGATGAAGTAAAACTAGAAACTCCTGAAGCGAAACAAGGTCAAAGTACGGAGCCACAAACTAGTGAAGCTTTGAAACCACTTCCAAAGATTACCAAAAAATCCAAAACCATGCGTTGCAAGGTGACTCTATTGGATGAAACTGAATTTCAGTGTGATGTTGAGGTAATAATTTTGCACTTTTTCCAGCATTGAATATTTTCTGTGTAACCTTTCAACTATTGATTAAAATTTTGGGAGTTAGCTTGGAGGAAATTCATTACAAACCCACAAAAGTTTTAACCAAACTTCACATGCCCAATAATTAACAAGTCTCTATGAAAAATAACTAAGCAATAGTATTTTACTTCACATATATATATATATATATAACAATGTGAGACAAATGTTGTTTTGTGTTTTCCCGCCTCCTGTTTGGTCCTCATGCACCATATACCAACTGAGAGGATGGGAAGGGAACCTGCCTCCAGGTATTTGTCTTTTGCACCATTTAACCAGCTACTAGGTGTGCAAGGACGCTCTGGGGTAATCTTTCTAACTTTCTTCTTCATACCTGCACAAAAGCTTCTGAATCTTTCGTTGTTGCTACTAATTGGTAATCTTAACAGTTAGTAACTGATATGGGTGAGGTTGCAAGTTCACCTCTGTATGATGCAGTGCTTTGGCAGTTCTGTTCTAGAACACCAGCCTGCTTTATCGGATGGTTCACCTAAATTATTTCTATTGAAAGGCACAAGATAACTACAATCTTGTGAAATGCCGCTATGGTTCCAAACAAATGTTTGGGAACGGACGAACTTAAAGCCAGAGGAATTTCAAGCTTGGCTTCTAAACAGGAAGGGGTTACTGAATTTGTCATGACTGCATTTAGCTTTGTGATCCTTGGAAATAATGGGCTATGGTAGAATTAAGCAGTTTAGTAATTTGTTTGTAAAAATCCATTTTTCAGTATTACGTACTTGGTGTTTTACACGAGATGCAGATGAGTGTCTTTAAGATAACCAGAATTAATTTATCTTGATTTGTATCCAGGATGGAAGAGTGTGGTTTAAGTTATTATTGGATTGCCGTATTATATTGTTCATAACAATATTACACTTCTGAAACTAAATTACCTTTTTAGTTTCCTGTGGTTGCAAGACCCCAGAGCTGAACTGCCCACAAAGTGCAAAGTAAATGCTTGAAGTGATCCTGGCATGGCCTAACATTGGATCCTATCAAACTGTTGTTAGTCAGGAGATGCATTGATTCTGCCAGTTGATGGGAGCCAGTGTTTAAATGTACTAGCTTAATGCAGATGCAAATAAATGTTCAGGTCATCAAAATACATTTCATAGTTATAGTGATGAGATACTTTCATTTGCAGATGTGTTTTTGTGAGAATGTGATCACTACTAGTGCTGTCGCTAGGCTTGTTCAGAAAACTTTTTTAACAAATTTTTAAAAATTGTTATAGTATCTCTAAAGGCTCCACCTATCTGGATTTTACTTCTTAACTCAAAATTCCATTAAGCATTTGATAGCACAAAGTCTGTAAAACGCTGAACAAAACAATCCTAGTGGCAACATTCATAATTATACTGTAGCAATGCATGTGCAGTACTTAGTGATGTGGCTCTTGTGAGTTTTAATATTGAGAATTAAAATTATTTAATAAGTCAATACATAAAATACAACAAACTGACAATTTTAGGGAATAATATTCACTATTTTGTATTACAGAGACATTCCAAGGGACATGAACTCTTTGCCAAAGTGTGCCAACATCTTAACCTTCTGGAGAAGGACTATTTTGGTCTGGCCGTTTGGGATTCCACAAATCAGAGAGTAAGCGCTTTTATTTTGTTTAAAAACATGAGGGAAATTGGTCACACCATTTTTTTTCCTGTAAGGCAGTCTTCTAATGTCTTGTGATATAACAACTGCATTTAAAATCTTATTGTTTCACTACCTTTACGCTTAAGCATTCAGAATTAAAATAATTGCTCATCTTCTTTAACATTATCAATTTTGAGTTGTAGCGATGTAGAAAACGCCGCGGGTTACTGGGTTTGTGTGAAATGTGTGTTGTGAGACTGCCTCATTCTTGGCTACATTGATGCTACAGCTATGAGGCAAGAAGCATGTTGAAAATACGAAAAGGAACTATTTCTTGGAAGCAGCTATGTCTTGTGTTTCATGTGATTACAAAAGAACAAGCTCAGCTAACTATCCTAATCCAGGAAAGAAAGAGATGGAAATTAAAAATAAGGTCTGAGAACAATACAAATACATTTTTTTTAAAAGTTAAAAATCACACAACACCAGACTATAGTCCAACAGATTTAATTGGAAACGCTAGTTTTCAGAATGCCTCTCCTTCATCACACTCCCTCTCTGTCGCCCCCTGTCTCTCTCGCCGTCTAGCTCTCTCACCGTCCCCTCGTCCCTCTCTCTCCCCCTCACTCTCTCCCCTCTCTCCCCCTCTATCTCTCCCCCTATCTCTCAGCCCCTCTGTCTCTCAGCCCCTCACCATCTCACCCCGTCACCGTCTCGCCCCCTCTCGCTCTCACCACCTCGCTCTCAACACCCTCTCTCACTCAACCCCCTATTTCACCCCTCTCTCTGTCTCACCCATCTCTCTCAGTAGGTGGATGAAGGAGCGACACTCCGAAAGCTAGTGCTTTCAATTAAACCTGTTGGACTATAATCTGGTGTTGTGATTTTTAACTTTCTACACCCCAGTTCAACACCAGCATCTCCAAATCATTTTTTTAAAAGAAGTTGTAACCCTTGCCTTCTGGTTCAAGAAGTCATCTGTCCCCTCAGTAAGGTTCATTAAAATAGGCACGAGGACCTTGGAGGAATTGTCAACAAACAAACATATTTTGATGTTTAGATTACAGCACAGAAGGAAGCCATTAGGTCTATTGTGCTTGCACTGACTCTTGAAAGGATTATTCAATTAACCCACTTGCCTACTGTTTCCTCATTGTTTAGCAAATCTGTTCTCCTCCCTCTTTTTTTTTTGAAATCCCCTTCCTTATGCCTTTCAGGCAATGTATGCCAAATCAGAGCAACTCACTGCATAATAACAATAGTTGAACTCTCGTGGTTTTGAGCACATATTCTAAATCTCCCATTAACTTTCTCTGCTTTAACTGTTCTACTGCCACACCTAGGCAGCATTCTAGTAAATCCTTTTTTGTATCACCTCTAACCTCTGACTCCTTCCTATACTCTGGTGTCTAAATTAAGTACTCCAACTGTGTTGTAAACTGTAAATTATAAATATTTAGAACAATAACCCTGCATATTCTGTGGATTTACTTTATAATCTGTTCTTAGTTGTTTGCAGAAATATTTTTTACTAATTCCCTTTAGAGTGCAAGTATTCCTGAAAAGCCAATAAAATTTAAAGTATTTCTCAAGAACTTAATTAAAAGGAAGATAACAGACTTACAGCTTCAGAGAAGAACAAGCAAAAGACTAATAAAAGTTTTATAATCCTGTATTATGAAATAAACTTTTAACTTAATTCATTTATCACAAAGTAGTCATCAGAGTAAATCGTGCCACTTTGTATGCCTCACTGATGAGACTACATTTCAAATGATATGTGTTGTTTTGGCCACGATACATTCAACCAGATGTATAGTGAGAAATTAGCACAATTATAGACCCTGTTGCTGGTGGAAAAACCTGCAGAGTGAAATATGAGAAAGCAATGTGATCCGGATCTTTAAATGTTCGTGAGCATATAGATATAAACAAATTGTTCCATTTGATATGGACACAAATATAGCCCAAGTTTGAAATTGACCAAGTTCATATGAAAGTATTAGGATTACGAGGATACAATCCAACTAATGCACACGTTAAAATAAAACCTAAATTAAAATCCAGCTCCTTGTTTGGAGGGGTTAAGTAATTTGATTTGGAAACAAAATCATCTTAAATGAAGATGGTTATTGATTTGAGAGGATACAATACTCATCTGGGCATGATGGTTCCAGTGCTGATGGGACAGGCTTTGAGTGATGCTGACAGAGCCAGTGCAAAAAAAAAGCTAAATGAATATTTTGGAGATTTATTTATTTTTAGAGGGTAAATCATTTATGCAGAACTCTCCTTGAAAATAAAAAAGTAGAGTGTGCTTTATGAAGCAATAGATTATTTACCCTCAGTGGAAGAAGGGGGCTTACTAGTCCAAGTTGTCCTCATTTCATGGTTCATTATGCTGGATATTTAGAATTTTTAGAGGAAAATGCTGCATTCGTTTACACTTTAAAGCACTGTTTGCTGAGGTTCCATGTTAATGAATTGAATATATATTCAACATGTATTTGTTTTGTCAGTTGGGAAACTGAATGGAAAAGTAGGCACCTTTTGCAGGTCTGACATTCAGTCAGTAGTTTGAGATTCATGAGGCACTACTGGATTTGTCAGATGAGAAACCGATGGAGAATATACTTTAGTGTTGAATAAAGGGCCATAAACAGACCAACTACCTGATGTCAAGTGTAATTATCATTTTCTTTTGTTTCTGCATCGATTTTCTGTCCTTGCAGGGCTACAGCTTCACACACTGCAGATCCTATACTCATCAACAAATTATTCATTGCTGATTTTTACAGCAAGCTTTGGCGGACTATTTTTCTGGGTACCTATAACAGCTGAGCCAACATACATATGCACGTACATTTGCAGCAGGGGTCACTGAATGTTTATTGTGTATGAATAGTAGACGCAGGTTGTACATAGTTGTCATCTAATCTTAAGATTTTTATTTTTGTTTTAAACAGCAATTATTATGTTAGTTTTAGCAGTAGTCTTCAAATGTAAAGTTAAATTTTGCATTTCATTTCTCCTAAAACTTAACTGATATTTACTAAATTTTAGGTTAAAAGAAGTCTTTTTCAAGCTTGTCTTTCTTCATTGTCTCAAACTATGCTTTTAGAATTTGTATTTGGAAACAAATGCCTTGCGTAGAAGTATTTTAGCAGTGTGTCAGTATTTTCACTCTGCAGTTTTTGAACATTCTAATAGTATCCTGTATTAATGGTTTTCATATATTTGCACATGGTGCAAGTTACAGACAAAAATGGGCAGATTATAGAACATAGAACAATACAGCACAGACCAGGCCCTTCAGCCCTCGATGTTACGCTGACCTGTGAACTAAGCCCATCCCCCTACACTATACCATTGTCACCCATATGCTTATCCAAGGACTTCTTAAATGCCCCTAATGTGGCTGAGTTAATTACATTGGCAGGCAAGGCATTCCACGCCCATACCACACTCTGAGTAAAGAACCTGCCTCTGACATCTGTCTCAAATCGATCACCTCTCAATTTGCAGCTGTGTCCTCCCCGTTCAAGTCAACATCATCATCCTAGGAAAAAGACTCACTCTATCCACCCTAGCTAATCCTCTGATCATCTTCTATGTCTCTATTAAATCCCCTGTTAGCATTCTTCTCTTTAAGGAGAACAGGCCCACGTCCCACAGCCTTTCCTCATTAAACCTTCCCTCCAGATCAGGCTACATCCTGATAAATCTCCTCCGCATCTTTTCCAATGCTTCCACATCCTTCCTGTAATGGGGTGACCAGAACTGTACACCATTTTCCAAATGAGGCCGCACTAGAGTTTTGCACAGTTGCAGCATAATATCACTGCTCCGGAACTCAATCCCTCTACCAGTAAAACCTAACACACTGTATGCTTTCTTACAGCATTATCAACCTGGGTGGTAACTTTCAGGGATCTATGTAAATGGATTCCAAGATCCACACTACCAAGAGTCTTTGCATTGACCCAGTATTCTTGCCAAAGTGGATTACCTCAAATGTATCTGCGTTGAACTCCATTTGCCATTTCTCAGCCCAATTCTGCAGTTTATCCAAGTTCCCTGTAACATTCTTCCACACTGTCTACCACTGCACTGACTTTAGTGTTATCTGAAAACTTACTAACCCGTCCACCTATGCCTGTGTCCAAGTCATTTATAAAAATGACAAACAACAGTGGTCCCAAAACAGATCCTAGTGGCACACCACAATTAAGCAGACTCCACGCTGAGTATTTTCCATCAACCACCATTGCCTTCTTTCAGAAAGCCAGTTTCTAACCCAAACTGCTAAATCATCTTCAATCCCATGCCTCCACATTTTCTCCAAAAGCCGACCATCTGGAACTTTATCAAAGGGTTTACTGAAGTCCATGTACACCACATCAACTGCCCTACCCTCATCCACATGCTTGGTCACCTTCTCAAAAAATTCAATGAGGTTTGTGAGATACGACCTGCCCTTGATGAAACCATGTTGATTATCTCCAATCAAATTGTTGCTTGCTAGATTATTATAAATCCAATCTCTTATAATCCTTTCCAAAACTTTTCCTACAACTGACTTAAGGCTCACTGGTCTATAATTACCTGGGTCTTCTCTACTGCCCTTCTTTAACAAGGGTACAACATTTGCAATCCTCTCGTCCTCTTGTACTAAATCTGTAGACAATGACCGCTCAAAGGTCAAGGCCAAAGGCTCTGCTATCTCTTCCTTAGCTTCCCAGAGAATCCTCTGATATATCCCCAGCCCAGGGGACTTATCTACTTTCACACCTTCTAGAATTGATAACACCTCCTCCTTGCTAACCTCAATCCTTTCTAGTCTAATAGTCTGAATCTCCGTCTTCTCCTCTACAATAGTCTCCTTTTTCTGAGTGAAAACAGATGCGAAATATTCGTTTAGCACCTCTGATCTCCACAGGATCCACGCGCAATTTCCCACTTCTGTCTTTGACTGGCCCTATTCCTACCCTAGTCATCTTTTTATTCCTCACGTACCTACAGAAAGCTTTAGGGTTTTCCTTTATTCTACCTGCTAAAGACTGCTCATGTCTCCTCCTTGTTCTTCTTAACTCTTTTCTCTTTAAATCCTTCCTAACTAATCTTTAACTGTCCATCGCCTCATCTCAACCATCTCATCTCAATGTCACATAAGCCTCCCTCTTCCGCTTAACAAGAGATGCAATTTCTTTAGTAAACCATGGTCCCCTTACCTTATCACTTCTTCCCTGCCCGACAGGGACATGTCAATCAAGGACATGCAAATATCTTTTCCTTTAACCAGCTCCACATTTTGATTGTCCCCATCCCCTGCATTTTGCTGCCCCATTCTATGCCTCCTAATTCTTGGCTAATCGCATGATAATTGCCCTTTTCCCCCATCTATAACTCTTGACCTGTGGCATGTACCTATCCCTTTCCATCACTAAGCTAAACGTAACCGAATTATGGTCACTCTCTTCAATGTGCTCACCTACCACTAAATCAACACCTGGCCTGGTTCATTACCAACTACCAGATCCAGTGTGGTCTCCCCTCTTGTCGGTCCTTCAACAAACTGTGTGTCAGGAAACCCTCCTGCACGCATTGGATAAAACTCATCCATCCAACATACTAGAGTTATAGCATTTCCAGTCAGTGTTGGGGAAGTTAAAGTCCCCCATAATAGACAATAGACAATAGATGCAGGAGTAGGCCATTCAGCCCTTCGAGCCTGCACCGCCATTCAATATGATCATGGCTGATCATTCCCAATCAGTATCCTGTTCCAGCCTTATCTCCATAACCCTTGACTCCACTATCTTTAAGAGCTCTATCCAATTCTTTCTTAAATGAATCCAGAGACTGGGTCTCCACTGCCCTCTGGGGCAGAGCATTCCACACAGCCACCACTCTCTGGGTGAAGTAGTTTCTCCTCATCTCTGTCCTAAATGGTCTACCCCGTATTTTTAAGTTGTGTCCTCTGGTTCGGCACTCCCCCATCAGCGGAAATATGTTTCTTCCTGCCAGAGTGTCCAATCCTTTCATAATCCTATATGTTTCAATCAGATCCCCTCTCGGTCTTCTAAACTCAAGGGTATACAAGCCCAGTCGCTTCAGTCTTTCCGTGTAAGGCAATCCTGCCATTCCAGGAATTGACCTCGTGAACCTACGCTGCACTCCCTCAATAGCCAGAATGTCTTTCCTCAAATTTGGAGACCAGAACTGTACACAGTACTCCAGGTGTGGTCTCACCAGGGCCCTGTACAGCTGCAGAAGCACCTTTTTGCTTCTATACTCAATTCCTCTTGTTATGAAGGCCAGCATGCTATTAGCCTTCTTCACGACCTGCTGTACCTGCATGCTTGCCTTCATTGACTGGTGGACAAGAACACCCAGATCTCTCTGAACAGCCCCTTTGCCTAATTTGATACCATTGAGGTAGTAATCTGCCTTCCTGTTCTTGCCACCAAAGTGGATAACCAGACATTCATCCACATTAAACTGCATCTGGCATGCATCTGCCCACTCACCTAACTTGTCCAGGTCACCCTGTAATGTCCTAACATCCTCATCACATTTCACCCTACCACCCAGCTTTGTATCATCAACAAATTTGCTAATGTTATTGCTGATACCATCTTCTATATCATTTACATATATTGTAAAAAGCTGCGGTCCCAGCACGGATCCCTGCGGTACCCCACTGGTCACTGCCTGCCATTCCGAAATGGAGCCGTTAATCACTACCCTTTGTTTCCTATTAGCCAACCAATTCTCTATCCAATCTAGTACTTTGCCCCCAATACCGTGCGCCCTAATTTTACTCACTAACCTCTTGTGTGGGACTTTATCAAAAGCTTTCTGAAAGTCCAGGTACACTACATCCACTGGATCTCCCTTGTCCATCTTCCGAGTTACATCCTCAAAAAATTCAAGAAGATTAGTCAAGCATGATTTCCCCTTCATAAATCCATGCTGACTCTGTCCTATCCTGTTACTATTATCCAGATGTGCCGTAATTTCATTCTTTATAATAGACTCCAGCATCTTTCCCACCACTGAGGTCAGACTAACAGGTCTATAATTTCCTGCTTTCTCCCACCCACCCTTCTTAAAAAGTGGCACAACATTAGCCGCCCTCCAATCCTCAGGAACCGACCCCGATTCTATTGAACTCTGGAAAATAGTCACCAGCGCATCCACGATTTCCCGAGCCACCTCCTTCAGTACCCTGGGATGCAGGCCATCAGGTCCCGGAGACTTATCAACCTTCAGACCTAACAGTCTCTCCAACACCAAATCCTGGCAAATATAAATTCCCTTAAGTTCAGGTCCTTCAGCCACTGTTACCTCAGGGAGATTGCTTGTGTCTTCCCCAGTGAACACAGATCTGAAGTACCCATTTAATTCCTCTGCCATTTCTTTGTTCCCAGTAATATATTCCTCTGTTTCTGTCTTCAAGGGCCCAATTTTTGTCCTAACCATTTTTTTGCCTTGGACATACCTAAAAAAGCTTTTACTATCCTCCTTTATATTCTTGGCCAGTTTACCTTCATACCTCATTTTTTCTCTGCGTATTTCCTTCTTACTAATCCTCTGTTGTTCTTTAAAAGCTTCCCAGTCCTCAGTTTTCCCACTTATCTTCGCTAAGTTATACTTTTTCTCTTTTAACTTTATATGTTTCTTTACTTCCCTCGTCAGCCACGGCCGCCCATGTCTCCTCCTGGGATCTTTCTTCCTTTTAGGAATGAACTGATCCTGCAACTTCTGCATTATACACAGAAATATCCGCCATTGTTCCTCCACGGTCTTCCCTGTTAAGGTATTGCACCATTGAACTTTGGCCAGTTGCTCCCTCATAGCTCCATATTTCCCTTTATTCAACTGAAATATTGTCACTTCCGATTGTACCCACTCCCTCTCAAATTGCAGATTGAAGCTTATTGTATTATGGTCACTACTTCCCAATGGCTCCTTCACTTCAAGGTCACTGACCAATTCTGGTTCGTTACACAATACCAGATCCAGAATCGCCTTATCCCTGGTCGGCTCCAGCACCAGCTGCTCTAAAAATCCATCTCTGAGGCACTCCACAAAGTCTCTTTCTTGAGGCCCGATACCATCCTGATTCTCCCAGTCTACCTGCATGTTAAAATCCTCCATAACAACTGTAGTAACATCTTTGCGACAAGCCAGTTTCAGCTCCTGATTCAACTTCCATCCGACATCCAGACTACTGTTTGGGGGCCTGTAGATGACTCCCATGAGGGTCTTTTTACCCTTAGTGTTTCGAAGCTCTATCCACACTGACTCTACATCCCCTGACTCTAGGTCCCCCCGCGCAAGGGACTGAATATCCTCCCTTACCAACAAGGCCACCCCACCCCCTCTGCCCGTCAGTCTGTCCTTACGATAGCACGTGTAGCCTTGAATATTCATTTCCCAGGCCCTGTCCCCATGAAGCCACGTCTCAGTTATCCCCACAATATCGTATCTGCCAATTTCCAAAAGAGCCTCAAGCTCATCCACCTTGTGTCTAATGCTTCGTGCATTCATATATAGAATTTTTAATTTGTTACTGCTCTCACCCTTCCCCTCAACCCTTATTTCACTCAACTTTACAGCATGATGCCTTTTCCAGTTTTCTGCCTCCTTGATACAGTTGTCTTTCTTGACTTCTCTTGTTCTAATTACCCCTTCAATTTCCTTTTTAAACATCCATCTTGTCCCCTCCCCCCCGCTACTTAGTTTAAATGTAGCGGTGTTGCAGCAGAAAACCTGCCTGCCAGAATGCTGATCCCTGATCTATTAAGGTGCAAGCCGTCTCTCTTGTAGAATTTATGGTTACCATAAAATACACCCCAGTGATCCAAGAACTTGAAACCTTGCTTCCTGCACCAGTTCCCCAACCACAAGTTCAAGTCCATTATCTCCCGGTTTCTGGCCACACTAGCCCGAGGAACTGGAAGCAAACTGGAGATAACCACCTTGGACGTCCTGCTTTTTAGCCTTCTTCCTAGTTCTCCGAAGTCTCGCTGTAGTATGTTCCTCCTCATCTTCCCGACATCATTTGTGCCGACGTGTACCACCACCTTGGGCTCTTCACCCTCGTCCTTGAGGATGTCCTGCACTCTGTCCGCGATGTCTTTCACTCTAGCACCAGGAAGGCAACACACCATCCTTAAATCCAGTCTGCTGCCACAAAAACCCCGGTCAGTTCCTCTCACGATGGAGTCCCCTATTACCACGGCTCTGTGCCATGTCCGACTCTTCCGCTCTGCTTCTGCGGCAACTTTTGATTGACGAACATGGCCGCCTTGCGAACTGGCAGTGTCATCAGACTCTACTGTTTCCAAAAGCTTCAACTTGTTCCTGACAGGTACTTCTCCCGGCGTCTCTTGCACCTGTCTCCTCTCTGCCTTCCTCATCGTCTGCACTCTTCTGCTCTCTTCTGGCATGATTGGTGTAATGACATCACTGAAGGTCTTGTCCAGAAAGATCTCGTTCTCTCGGATGAGCCTAAGGTCTTCGAGTTCTTTCGTCAGTGCTGCAATATGCTCGGTCAATTGCTGAATGTGCGCACACTTTCCACACATATATGAGCCAGACACACCAGAGTCGTTGACCTGCCACATCAAACACGTAGCGCACTGAACCAGCTGAGCAGTCATGTCTTCACCCTCTTCAACTGTGGCATAATCTCTTTACTCAACCTCCCTATCAAGATTCCTGAGCTGAAGCCTCACTCTTCGATCTAAACTTCCTTAGACCCTCTTCCTATGGCAAGTCTGTGGACTCTTAATTAAGGTTAGAGGAGGAGGGAGGGAGGGAGACCCTACTTTGTAGGACCTGGGGTTTAGAACACACCCACTCTAATAACAATCACTTACCTTCCCGACTGGCTTTGCGCTCCGTCTGCACTTCCGCCCAGCTCCCGCCGCTCTCTGCTGCGAAAAGACCGTTGGCGTCGAGGTAAGTTCTTTATATAACAATCACTTACCTTCCCGACCGGCTTTGCGCTCCGTCTGAACTTCCGCCCAGCTCCCGCCGTTCTCTGCTGCTCTCACTGTTCCTTTCACTCCTACCCAGAATTGAATTGCCAATCCTCTCCTCCACATGCCTGGAACTTTGCGGAGGCCAATAAAAAAACTCCTAGCAGTGTGACCTCTCCTCTCCTCTCCTGTTTCTAACCTCAACCCATATTACCCCAGTAGACGAGTCCTTGTCAAAAGTTCTTTCAGCCACCATTATACTGTCCTTGACTAACAAAGCCACACCTCCCCCTCTTTTACCACTTTCCCTGATCTTAATTAAAGATCTAAACCCTGGAACCTGCAACATCCATTCCTGATCCTGCTCTATCCATGTCTCCGGAAATGGACACAACATTGAAGTCCCAGGTACCGATCCATGCTGCAGGCTCGCATACCTTATTCGGGATACACCTGGCGTTGGAGTAGACACATTTCAAACCAGCTTGCTGTCTGCTAACACACTCCTGTGACCGTGAAATCATGTGCATGTCCTCCCTACTCACATCCTTCTGTGCACTGGAACTACACCTCAGGTTCCCATTATTGCTTTAAATGCTTTTGCACTCTCCAGAGAATACAAGGACTGAATATGGGACACAGGTTTGTGTTTGGAAGTTATACATTTGCATTCAACTTCTTTCTTGCTGTAAGCAGTAATATTCACTTAATGGATTGCACAGAATTTATGTATCCAGTCAATCTTTTGCATATTGTGTAGATTATAAATCGCTTGAAATATATAAACAAATGTGACTTTGCATTAGTTAACAGTATTGGGAAGGGTTTAGTGTAGTTCAAAAGATTTTAATTGAACAGATCTCAAATTTGTTCATCCACCCTAAGTAGCAGGACCCATTAGTTGAAAGCGATTTCACTGAAAAGCTGAAACCATGCTGTGTGTAACCTTAATGATGTACGTTTTTCCCACAACATCAAAACAAGTTTAAAAATAACGAGAGCCCTTCAGAAGGGATTTACTTTAGAAACAGCAGATTTTAAGGTTGAGTTTAATCTTTGGTTTATCAGATGGGTAAGGGTAAAAGAGCTATCAATTACTAAACACCTTACATTGTTTCTAGCATTAAACAGCAGAATGTGATTTGAATAGTTGAGTGCATCCATAATCTTTATTTGTCATAAGTAGAATGTTTCTGTTGTGTTTCCTGATTTAACTTGTTTCTATATTAATTAATTTCCTCTATTGAATAAAGTTAGGGCAAAAAAAACATTTCCTTGATTAAAGTGAGAGGCCATGGTTCCTCAAAAGCAAGTGCAACTGATAGGATATTGATCTAACTGTTATCCATATCATAAAGCATTCATATAATTTAATAGCAGAAAGATAAAAGATTCCACTCTGAAAGTAAACAATTCCTATTTATTCAGCACCTTCAATATTATGAAACATCCTAAGGCACCTCAGGAGTATGATCAAACAAAACCTGGCATCGTGACTCATAATGTGATAATTGACCAAGCTTTTGGTGATTTGATCTAAGCTTCAAAGGGCTTTTGCCCGAAACGTCGATTTCGCTGCTCGATGTATGCTGCCTGAACTGCTGTGCTCTTCCAGCACCACTAATCCAGAATTTGGTTTCCAGCATCTGCAGTCATTGTTTTTACCTAAGCTTCAAAAAAGTCATACCTTTTAAAGTACATAAGGAAGATAGAGAGGTGTAAGGAAAGAATTGTAGAGCTTAGAGCCAGGACATTCGAAAGTGTGGTCACCATTGAGCAATTATAATTGTGGAAAATCAAGAGGCATTAGAGGAGTACAAATATCTCAGGAGGAGCTTTATAGAGATGTGGAAGGATTTGAAAAGAGGATGAAAATTTTGAAGTTAAGTCATTGCTTGACCAGGAACCATTATAGGTCAACAAAAACAGGTCACTGGGGACTAGTGCTTGCTCCAAATTAAGATTGCCGTGTCCCTGATAGGAAGAATGTGCTGGAAGTAAAGTCCTACTATTCATTGCACATGTGAAATATGACCATTTTAATCACTAGGATGGTTGATCTATCTGATTGTGACGACTATTCAAGTTTTAAAAAAAAAAATCTCTCATAAATGAACCAGCAAGCAAAACATTTATTATAACAAACTTATACTCTAAGATGTCGCAAGGACAACTGATTAATTATTAAGAAGCAAAATTAAATGATACGCCTAGTTAAATTCAAAGACATAAATATATACCTACACACATTTATTCACAAATTAGAATGGAAAAGACAGACCAGCCAAATGGTTTTTAGGAGTATCGTGGATGGGCAGTTTTGCCTAAAATAAACAACTTAAATGAATACAAAGAGTGACACAATGACTAGGTGGTTCCTGCTGCCTCACAGTGCCAGGAACCCAGGATCTATTCCAACAAGGGTGACTCCGTGTGGGTTAGTTGATTTGGCTATGCTAGATTGCCCCATGGTGTCCAAGGACATGCAGGCTGGGTGGATTAACCATTATAAATGTGTTGTTATGGGAATAGGGTAGTGGACTGGGTCTGAGTGGAATGCTGTTCAGAGGGTCAGTGCAGACTCCATGGCGTCTTTCCACACTCTAAGGATTCTGTGGATTGAAAGTCCAAAGCACAAGAGGAAATTAGATGACCTTGTTTTTGGCAATTAAATCATGATGTCAACTACAGCAGACTTTAGTTTAATGACTAGTCACTTGGACTTGGACCTCGTTTGAGTTGCCAGTTTTTGTCTTTTAGAGACTTTCAGGTGATTTCTTTTTCACACTTTGGTAGGACAAGGTTATATGGTTTATTTTCGGGCTTTTGGATGTTCAGGTCCATCTCCTCTCAGCTCATTCCATGAAAAACTGGTAGTTAAAACCAATCCTAAAACTGTTTCTGTAGTTTTTTTTTTAACAACTCAAAGGCACTTGGTGCCAGCTAGTCTCAGAAGTATCAAATCCAGCTTCTTTCAAAAGTTACATGCTCTTGTATAACCAATGAGTAAACATCTCACAACTCCACTTTTTGTTTTGGGTTAGAAAAGAAAAACTAATAATCCAAACTTTTCTAATTTATATTTCACATTACATGTGTAGATCTTACAAGAAATAGGCAGCAGAGTTTCAGATGATCACAAGTTTTATGGAGGACACAATATGAGACACCATTTAGGAATGCATTGGAATAGTTGAGTTTATACATAATGATAAGGAATGAGTGAGTGTTTCAGGAATAGATGAACTGAGGCAGGTGAAGAGGAGTGATGTTACACAGATGGAAATAGTCTTATTGATCACATAGATATGAAGTTGAAAGATCATTTTGGGATCAAATGTGACCCCCAAGATCAAATACAGACTGGCTTAATCTCAGATTATTGTTAGGGAAAATCGTAAAATTGGGAGTTATAAAATGAAGCTTCAAATCGAATTGAAAATAATGGCTTTACTCCTCCAAGTATTTATTTGGGTGAAATTTCAACTATTCAATTCTGGATAAATCATAAGACAACATCACAAATAAGGCAAAGTCACCATAGTCATACTGGATGGTACGACTGCTCATTCATTAAAGAGAGATGACTGGTGATATTTTAATCTGGGAGTCAGCATGCCTGAAGTGAGGGGAGAGATTGAGAAGGAGAGTCTTTCATGGTAACGATAGCCAATGTGGGAATTGAACCTGCAGTTTACACCAGCTGTCCAGCCAACTGAGCTTAACTGACCCCTATAAGGAAGAACATATTTGTGTTGTAAGCAGTTCTGATTTTTGGGATGAATGTATTTTATGAGGCAAGGTTGGGCCCATACTCATTGATGTTGAGAAGAATGAATGGTGATCTTATTAAAGCATAAGATTCTGAGGAGACCTTAATGGGGTAGAAGTTGAGAGCCTTCTTCCTTTCATTAGGAATTTAAAGATGCGAAGGTTCAGTTTAAAGATAAAGGACTTCCACTTAAGACTGATTTGAGGAGGTATCTTGGTCTCTGAGGATCATTAATCTTTGGAATTGTTTTCCACAGATCAGTGGAGGCTAGATCTTTGAATTTATTCAGGCTTACCACAAATATACGCCACATTTTTTTTCTCTTTCAACTTAATGCTAGTGTTTACTTCCCTAGTTGGCCATGTTTATCTCATCCCCTTCCTAGAATTCTTATTTATCACTGGGATATATCATTGCTGTGAGTCTGTTTCTATTTTCTTAAACATCCTTCATTTTTCCTCCACCATCTTCACTGCTAAATTTATTTCTCAGCCCAGTCCAGCTAGCTCTGTCCTCTCTTCATTTGTAATTTTGGTTGTTTCTGACCCATATTCCTTCACCTCAAACAGTGTTAATTTCTACCGTATAAGTTCATAAGATATAGGAGCAGAATTAGGCCATTTATCTCATCAGGTCTGCTCCACCATTCAATCATGGCTGACATGCTCCTCATTGCTATTTTCCTGCTTTCTCTCCATTTCCCTTCAACCCATTACCAATTAAAAATCTGTCTAACTCACTGTCTCAGCAGCCCCTGCACTTTGGGGTAGTGGATTCCACAGATTCCCGACCCTTTGGGAGAGGTAATTTCTCGGTTAGAGTGGTGCTGGAAAAGCACAGCAGATAAGGCAGCATCCGAGGAGCAGTAAAATCGGTAGTTTCTCTTCAACCCTGTTTTAAATTTGCAACACCTTATCGTAGGACTATGACCTCTCCTAGAATGCCCCACAAGAGGAACCACCCATACCCCTACATCTACATCTACCTAAGGGGTAGATTTTAAGGTAATTTTTTTAAGGTAATTTAAGAAGGTTTTGGGGAGAGTGGTGGGTGCGTAGAATGCACTGCCAACAGTGGTCGTAGAGTCTGATACATTCGGGACATTTAGCGATTCTTGAAAAGGCACATGGAAGATAGTACAATGAAGGGTATTTAGATTTAGATTACTTAGTGTGGAAACAGGCCCTTCGGCCCAACAAGTCGAAGCGCAACCCACCCATACCCCCACATCTACCTCTTACCTAACACTACGGGCAATTTAGGATGGCCAATTCACCTGACCTGCACATCTTTGGACTGTGGGAGGAAACCGGAGCACCCGGAGGAAACCCACGCAGACACGGGGAGAATGTGCAAACTCCACACAGTCACTTGCCTGAGGCGGGAATTGAACCCGGGTTTCTGGCGCTGTGAGGCAGCAGTGCTAACCACTGTGCCACCTGTCGCCCACAAATGTCGGTATGTCGGTTAGTCAGATAGAAGGCCAGCACCATGTCGAGAGCCCAAGGGCTTGTACTGTACTGTTCTGTATCGTATATTCCATATTCAGTGAAGCTGGTTTTCAACTCTGTTTCTTGCTCCACTAATACTACCAGACCTGCTGAATTTCTCAGCACTTTGTTTTTATTTCAGATTTTGAATTTACCAAGTTTTATTGTATTTTGATAATGATAAAGATAGGCTGTATCGTTGTCAGTAGGTATAAAAACATTTTTTTGGTGCTCTGAGGGTAATTGTTAGAAATCTCACCCACATCAATAGATAACTGATCAGACTGTTGACAAGTAGTAAAGAAAAATTTTAAAGTTTTCATGTACATTTGAAGGGAAATGTCTGAGGAGGCAACTCCAAAGCATCTTCCACTTGTGATTATTTTTTGTGTCTTGTTCAGTAATGTATTTCTGTTCTGTTCAGAGATTCATCCAGCATAGTGCACATTTTTACTTCTGTTTGACAAGTATTTAATGCAGCTTTCATTTTGTTTCAGAGTTGGTTAGATCTCACCAAAGAAATTAAGAAGCAGTTGCAAGGTAAATTTATTTTTGTGTGTCAAAGCTTAATTCATCCAAAACTATGGAACTAAACTACTCAGTAGTGGGGGGGAAACAAACACTCCTTCCCAGCAGGATTCTTTTGTCTGATGTATTCTGAAACTTGAGCAGTCCTTTGCAGAAACCATTATAAAATCTAACCATCTAAATAATTTAAATTATACAGGCCCATGAAATATGTTTTATGTGAATTTGGTGCAGAAATTATAATGATTACTTTCTACCTTTTTCTATCTTTGCATGGATTCTTCCAGATTGGTTTGTGTCAGGTTACTTAAAATGGAATGTTTCCTCACTCTGTATTTGTTTGTCCTTTGGTTGCAACTTATATTGCTGTTCTCAGGTAAGGTTTATGTAACATTTAGTGTATTAGTTGTTGCAAGGGTTTATCTCAACAGTTATCCATAATCGGGGTATTTTTAATTGAATTGAACATAATCCTATTATAATAGCAATTGAAGAAGAATTCTAAATAATATCTTGTGGATAAAGAATTTATTATTACAACCCAAAATACAACAAACTTTTTAATAACCAGTACCTCTGGGGCAAGAAGTGTACCAGTTGATCAAATATTCGGATTGATCAAGAGGTCCATATAATCTTTGTAAAAACACTTACTAAGTTCTAGATAAGTAATACGGGGGTGGGGGGGTACACATCATATATCAGTTAAATGAAAATGCAGCTTTGCTTTGAATAAAACATAGAGGCAGAGAGCCTTCTCACTTGCATCCTCAACTGACTATTCAAACATTGTGGAGATTGTGGTAATACTGTAAACTTCCGATATTTCGGGTATATTAGTTTTTCTGGTTTATCGAGAATACTGGATCATAAGGTGCCGGTTAAAATAAAGTTTGCTGTATTGTGTAAAATAATAAAAATGGAAACTCTTCATCTCCCTGACTTTCAGAGGGAAAGAGAAGTTAAAAGTAATAAAGTAAATAGAGGAGTATGGTTATTTACCATTAATGCTTTCATAAAAACAGTTTAACAGAGGGCAGATTTACAGAAACTAATATCCTTTAAATTATTTGAGACAAAGTCAGTGCTTTTTGCCCTAGTTAGAATTTCAATGTTTTATTTAGTTAATAGACTCCATATTCTGAATTGCTTAAGAAGAAATATAATAGAGAAGAAAATTTACATCTCTAGCCCTCTTTTGTATCCCTGAAATGTCCCAAAGCACTTCACCTGCTGAAGTATTATTGATGTATGGTTGCTGTTGAATTATGGGGAGCTTTAGTAGCATTAAATTTGTGATTAGATAGGCTGTATCGTTGTCAGTAGGTATAAAAACATTTTGTTTGGTGCTCTGAGGGTAATTGTTGGAAATCTCACCCACATCAATAGATAACTGATCAGACTGTTGACAAGTAGCAAAGAAAAATTTTAAAGTTTTCTTGTACATTTGAAGGGAAATGTCTGAGGAGGCAACTCCAAAGCATCTTGCATGTGTGGTGGTAAAGAACTACCCTTCAAACAATGCCTTATGATTGATGGCATCAGTTTTACCAGGTTTACAGAGATTTTAGTTTTTGCCTGTAGTGCATTCTAAAGAAAATATAAGGAACGTTCCACATGCACTGCTTTAAGTATTTTCTTCATTACAGATGTAGTAGGTTGTTTGATTGCGACAATTTAAATCATTTTTGGGGTGAATAAAGGAGAAGAAAGCACCCAAGGGAGAAACAAATAATTTAAGAGTTTTAGATTGGGGGTGATTAATCTAAACATTGCAAAATAGCATTTATCAAAACAAGCGTGCAGCTAATATCAGAAAAAAATACTTAAATTGGAAAAAACAGCGCTGCTGAGAGCAGTTCTTCAATTACAAAAGCGAATGTTTCCACCAAACTGTGCTCCATCAGTAACAATCAGGAATGTTCTGCACAGGGAGCAAACGAGTTGCATATGATCAGCCTGCCCTTTTAAGATCTGCACAGCTGTGCATAGATGTTCAATGTACTGTACAGTGGGGCAACAAGCCAGCCTTGCATCGTAAACATAAGGTACAGCGGCGAGCATTGACTGAGACCTAACAAAAATGTTGATATTGTGGATGTTAATGTATGGAAGATGTTGGTGAGATCAGAGGGCTGTGTGAAGAGAGAATCTGGAAAATTAAAGATTTTCTGCATTGAAAGCAGGTGATTTTATAGATCTGTGTGTATGCCTTATTTCCTGTATTGTAATGGTTCATTGAAGGTTGGCAAAATGCATGAGCTACTGCATTGGAGTTCTAAGTGAAATAACATGATCACATTCTAGAATAGGAATTGGATAAGGTAACTTTGGCCAAAGAAGTTCACTTAAAACTTTCTTTCCATTTATGAGACAATGACTTGAATTTACATTGTTCCTTTCATAGACAGTGCACAGTACAAATGAAAATAGATTAGATTAGATTACTTACTTACAGTGTGGAAACAGGCCCTTCGGCCCAACAAGTCCACACCGCCCCACCGAAGCGCAACCCACCCATACCCCTACGTCTACCCCTTACCTACACTACGGGCAATTTAGGATGGCCAATTCACCTGACCTGCACATCTTTGGACTGTGGGAGGAAACCAGAGCACCCGGAGGAAACCCACGCAGACGCGGGGAGAACGTGCAAACTCCACACAGTCACTCGCCTGAGGCGGGAATTGAACCCGGGTCTCTGGCGCTGTGAGGCAGCAATGCTAACCACTGTGCCACCGTGCCGCCCACAAAAATAATTGTCAAATTTTATTTTTCTTATTTTTGGTTCAAACCACTTGAGCATTAAATAACATTGCTTCTTATCCAAGCAGTATTAAGTGGGTGATGAAATTTTCCAGAGATGGAATACTTTTAAAAAGGCACTAAAATCTGTGGTCCATCCATTTGTTAAATGGATGGACCATTTCATGATCTCACTTGAAGAATAACAGGAACATTGCCTTGGTGCACTAGTAATATTTATCCAACGCTACTAAAGCCATTAATTTCTCAATATGGTTTGTAGCATCCTACATAATTGTATTTCAGAAGCAATTGGCTGTAAGGACTGGAGACCTGTGATTATTTGGTGTGTCACAAGGATCGATGCTGGGGCCACTGTTTTTCATCATGTATGTAAATGTTTTGGATGTGAACATAGCAGGAGCAATTAGTAAGTTTGCAGTTGACACCAAAACCAGAGGTGTAGTGGACAGTGAAGAAGGTTACCTCAGAGTACAATGGGATCTTGATTAGATGGGTCAATGAGCTGAGGACTGGGAGATGGAGTTTAATTTCGATAAATGTGACGTGCTGCATCTTGGAAAAGCAAATCAGGGCAGGACTTCTATGCTTAATGGTAAGGTCCTGGGGAGAGTTGCTGAACAAAGAGACCTTGGAGTGCAGATTCATAGTTCTTTGGAAGTGGAGTTGCAGTTAGATGGATAGTGAATAAGGCATTTGGTATGCTTTCCTTTATTGGTGAAAGCATTGAGTACAGATGTTGGGAGGTCATGTTCCAGCAGTACAGGACATGGTTAGGGCTCTTTTGGAACATTGTGTGCAATTCTGGTCTCCCTCCTATCGGAAAGATGTTGTGAAACTTGGAAGGGTTCAGAAAAAAATTACAAGGATGTTGCCAGGGTTAGAGAATTTGAGCTACAGGGAGAGGCTAAATAGGCTGGGGATGTTTTCTGTGGAGCATTGGAGGATGAGGGGTAAAATTTGGAAGGATAAAATTTTAAATTCTATCCTACAACACATGGAATGTATAATAACACATCTTTGTATTCCAGGTGGACCTTGGGATTTTACATTCAATGTGAAGTTTTATCCACCTGATCCTGCGCAGTTGACCGAAGATATTACGAGGTAAAAAGTCTATTAAAACTCGTGTTATTAGTGGGAAATAAACCTTTAGTATATGCAGCCTCTAGTATGTTTTCTCAAGTTGGTATTACTTTAAATTTTAGGATGAGATGCAGGGAATTACTCTCATTTAGTGGGTCTTGATTTTTTAAAAATTCTGGGCCCCACAGCTAATTGGTGTAGCAAGCCCAAAATGGTTTTGCTGTTTTGTTTTTTTAACCTTTTTTAATGTCATTTCAAATTGGAATCAGTGTTCCAGATTCTAATCACTCTGAAAGCTTGTGAGATCCTAGACATTGAGTAGAGGTACAGTGTAGAAAGGCATGGAAGGTAGACTAAAGCCATGTAAAGCATCAATTCAATCAAATATACCCAATTCTAGGCACCACACTGCAGGAAGGGCATGCATGTTTTGGAGAGAGTTCAGAAGAGGTTTAGCTGAATGGTGCCTGAGATGTGGAACTTGAGTTATGTGGAATAGATTGGACAAACCTCTGTTTTAGGCAGGACAATCAAAGAGGAGATTTGAAAGTAATGTAAACATGAAGGGTTTATATCAAGCACCATAAAGCTGTTTCCAATGGCTGAAGTGCCTATAAGAAGGTAGCACTTATTTAAAGTGATTAACAAATAAAATGGGAGAAAAATTTACAATAAGGGCAGTTAAGATTTAATTAGCTCTGTTTCAAAGTGTTGGAAGTAGAGTAACCCTTAAAGAGGAATTGGATAATTACTTGAATGAGAAAAGATTTGTAGGGAAATGAGGAAGGAGAGGGACCATCTGTATTTCTTTGAAATTTGTATTTATATTTCATGGTTCTTTGAAATACCCAAAGCAGATTTTGATGAGCTAAATGGCTCTGTTCTGTGCTGTATAATTCCATGATCATTTCTGGTTTTACTCTGCACATAGAAAGGATTTGAATACTATCTCACCCATTATAATTTTTCTTATTTATTCATGGGATGAGGGCATCACTAGCTGGGGCAGCATTTAATGCCCATCCTATTAAGAGTTAGCCAGATTGCTTTGGGTCTGGTGTCACTTGTAGGCTAGACCAGGTAAGGATGGCAGTTTCCTTCTCTAAGGGCATTAGTGAACCAGAAGAGCTTTTCTGACAATTGACAACAAATTCATGATCATTGTTAGACTCTTCATTCCAAACTTTCATTGAATTGAAATTCCACCATCTACCATTGTAGGATTTGAACCCAGGTCCCCAAAACATGACCTGGTCTCTGGGTTGACAGTCCAGTGATAATATCACAAAGTTGTTGCCTCCCCTTACTTAAATTTGAATTTAAATATTTAATTAATTATTGGTCATGCAGAGCATGCTTGTTAAACATTGTGTTTAAAGTTTTAGTTTTCAAACTTTCATTGTTGCTTAAGTGTTTATGTTGTGTTCATTCCAGATACTACCTGTGTCTTCAGTTGCGTCAAGACATAGTTACTGGATGTCTGCCATGTTCATTTGTTACTCTTGCCCTATTGGGATCATACACTGTTCAATCAGAGCTGGGTGAATATGATCCAGAGTTACATGGAACAAATTATGTTAGTGAATTTAGGTTGGCCCCAAATCAAACAAAGGAATTGGAAGAGAAAATTATGGAACTTCATAAAACACATAGGTATGTATTCTTACTTGGGAAAAAATGCTGTGTACTCCAATATTGTATCACTCGCATGTCAGAACGCTCAGGTATCAACAATTCCAGTTATTATGGAAAAATAGTCTCCCCTATCCTATGTTGGAGAAATTAAGCTGTTCCATAAAGTAGGATTATCATTCTTTTACCAATGTGTCATCTCCCATTTGACAATTAATAATGTCTATGTAATCTTGGTGTATGATTGGAATTCACTATTAGTGGTTTTCAGGTTTTTATATCGTACTAGAATGTTGATAAGAAAGTGAAGGTAATCATGTGAACACTCTGATTTACATATTATGTAAAAGTAAAAGAGTTTTAATTTACATAATGTCTTTCAAGTCCTCAGGATGTCCTAAAACGCTTCATAGGATTTGAAATACTTGAACAAAGTAACTTATTGTAATACAGAAAATGTAGCAGCCAATTGTGTGCAAGGTTCCATGAACAACAAAATAAATGCTAGCAGGATGACTTCTCTCATACTGGTGGCTGTGGGAGAAATATTGGCAAGGGTTCCAGGGGCATTCCTTACATAATAGATGTTGCACATTAAATGAGTATGTTTGCCTGAAATGGCAGATGGTAACTTGGTTTGTCACCTCATCTAAAAGATGGTTCCACTGCAGTCAAGAACTTCCTGTGTGCTGTATTGTTAATCTAGATTATGGGCACAGGTCATGGAGGTGACACCTTCATCTGCATCAGATGATTGTGAGGACAAGTTGTGAGGACCACTGGTGTTAAAATTTTGTAAATGATGTTAAGCTTTTATTATGTGAATCAAGTTAATTTTCTCTCCTCTTCATATAGAGTCATAGAGATGTACAGCATGGAAACAGACCCTTCGGTCCAACCCGTCCATGCCGACCAGATATCCCAACCCAATCTAGTCCCACCTGCCAGCACCTGGCCCATATCCCTCCAAACCCTTCCTATTCATGTACCCATCCAAATGTCTCTTAAATGTTGCAATTTTACCAGCCTCCACCACTTCATCTGGCAGCTCATTCCATACCTGTACCACCTTCTGCATGAAAAGGTTGTCCCTTAGGTCTCTTTTATATCTTTCCCCTCTCACCCTAAACCTATGCCCTCTAGTTCTGGAATCCAACCCCAGGGAAAATACTTTGTCTATTTATCCTATCCATGCCCCTCATCATTTTTTATAAACCTCTATAAGGTCACCCCTCATCCTCCGACGCTCCAGGGAAAACAACCCCAGCCTGTCAGCCTCTCCCTATAGCTCAAATCCTCCAACCCTGGCAACATCCTTGTAAATCTTTTCTGAGCCCTTTCAAGTTTCACAATATCTTTCTGATAGGAAGGAGACTAGAATTGCACGCAATATTCCAACAGTGGCCTAACCAATGTCCTGTACAGCCGCAACATGACCTCCCAACTCCTGTACTCAATACTCTGACCAATAAAGGAAAGCATATCAAATGCCGCCTTCACTATCCTATCTACCTGCGACTCCACTTTCAAGGAGCTATGAACCTGCACTGCAACACTCCCTAGGACTTACCATTAAGTGTATAAGTCCTGCTAAGATTTGCTTTCCCAAAATGCAGCACCTCACATTTATCTGAATTAAACTCCATCTGCCACTTCTCAGCCCATTGGTCCATCTGATCAAGATCCTTTTGTAATCTGAGGTAACCTTCTTTGCTGTCCACTACACCTGCAATTTTGGTGTAATCTGCAAACTTACTAACTGTACCTCTTATGCTCACATCCAATCATTTATGTAAATAACAAAAAGTAGAGAGCCCAGCACCGATCCTTGTGGCACTCCACTGGTCACAGGCCTCCAGTCTGAAAAACAGCCCTCCACCACCACCCTCTGTCTTCTACTTTTGAGCCAGCTCTGTATCCAAATGACTAGTTCTCCCTGTATTTCATGAGATCTAACCTTGCTAAACCTCACCTGTGACTATCAATGATACAAATATCTCAGCAAGAGGCCCAGCAATCACTTCTCCAGCTTCCCACAGAGTTCTCGGGTACACATGATCAGGTCCTGGGGATTTATCCACCTTTACCCATTTCAAGACATTCAGCACTTCCTCTGTAATCTGGACATTTTGCAAGATGTCATCATCTATTTCCTACAGTCTATATCTTCCATATCCTTTTTCACAGTAAATACTGATGCAAAATACTTGTTTAGTATCTTGTTTGCGGCTCCACACAAAGGCCGCCTTGCTGATCTTTGAGGGGCGCTATTCTCTCCCTAGTTACCCTTTTGTCCTTAATTTATTTGTAAAAACCCTTTGGATTCTCCTTAATTCTATTTGCCAAAGCTGTCTCATGTCCCTTTTTGCCCTCCTGATTTCCTTCTTAAGTATACACCTACTTCCTTTATACTCTTCTAAGGATTCACTCGATCTATCCTGTCTATACCTTACATATGCTTCCTTACAAACCCTCAATTTCTTTAGTCGTCCAGCATTCCCTATACCTACCAGCCTTTCCTTTTCACCCTAACAGGAATATACTTTCTCTGGATTCTCGTTATCTCATTTCTGAAGGCTTCCCATGTCCCTTTACCTGCGAACATTTGTTTTATCAAGAGACATATCTCCAAAAACATATAATCAAGAAAGAACCCCCTCTACCCACTACTGCCGCCTTTCTGTTGGACATGCTTAAAACCACGATTAACTTATCTGATTCTGTGCTGTGAACCTCGCCCAAACAGGTTCCTCCAAGATCGGTTGTGATATTCCCAGACGCACACCGATGTCCGGCGATATATGAATTCAAACAGCAAAGGCAGTAACTGTGCAGTCTCTTGTCTATGTCTATGTCTATCTCTATCTCTGTCTCTATCTCCTACACTGTCCTCACCTGTTGTTCTTCCTTTTAAAACTGCTGTTGTTTTGACTTTTCTTTTCCAAAATTCCAAAACAATGCAACAGCATATGAAACAGTAATTGCTGCTCCTGGAATTCGAGGAAACCACTTCCAGCACCTAAAATACTTTAAAAAAGGAGAGCTGTTACAGCCAGGAATTTTTCCCGTCCTCCATCTTGGATTACCCAGAAATCTGTATAAGTGACTATTATTTTTCAACTATGAATCAATTTTCTGTTTTCCAAAGTTCACTAATTTACCAACCCAGTTGACTAATCATAGAATTCAAGCAATTGTTTACATTTTTTAAGATGGCCTCTCTAGGTATTGCTTGTACGTGTGTTTTGGACTGCATTCTGTTTTCTTTCCCTTCCCATGGTGAGCAGTATTTATAACTGGAACTAGGAGCAAGTTTTTTTTTGCATATTCGTCTGGTTCACAACCGCTTTGACTTTACGACCATGTTAAATGACCAAATTTTACATCGAGAGCTAACTCCTTCCTTTGCTGATTGTGTTTATTAAATATTTGTGTGTGTGTATATAGCTTATTACATTTATTTAATGTTTTTAGTTCTTTGTAGACATTTTCATAGCTGAAGAGTATAGATTTTTATTTGTTTTTAAGCAGTCATGAATTCATTCACTGTCAGATTTGAGAAAGCTACTTTTCTCAAAAAAGGTTATGCTAGTTCATAACTCTACTGATGACGTGACTTCACTGTTTTTGTATCCTTAATTCACTGCTACACGTTATTTGTCACATTTACGTGTAGCTGAATACAGTAATCGGAAATGTATTTTCGACCAGTGTTATCAAGAGAAAAATGGAAGCATTAAAATGCCTTGACCTCAGACAGTCTTTCTCCCCCCTCTCATTGTCTTTTTAGCAGTTCTCTGTCTTTATTTGCTTAAATGTTCTTGCAATATGCTGAATGCATTTTATGGGTGGTGGTCACCTTCTGGTACTCTGCCAGATTAACCATTCTTAGCATTTGAATCTAGACTGTTGGCATTCCTGAGTATGCATTTTCCAGACACAAATGTGGTCAGTATTGTCTTTCCTAAACCAGATGTACAAAGATCAATTTTAACATGCCTCACATCATTTTGATATCAGCCAGTTTAACACAGACTGTAGGTGATATTGGGTATCTTCCTGTTTTATGGTACAGTTATTTGTTACCTGAACCAAATCATCAGGAGAAATGATCATATGTAGATGATTTTATGATACCTATGCTTGCTTACTTATTAGTAGTGCGTTTCATAATATTTTTGCATAATGCTGCCAAGAATAACCATTGCAATCAATTCTTTGAATTCAAAAGCTTCTAACACATTACTGTTCAGTATTGCGAGAACTTCCTTTTCAAGTACAAATAAATTTGAGAACAGTGTGTGTTAAATCAGAGTTTGATATTTTCAGAAGTTGCTTGCAGATTGCAGTTTTAGTTGATATTGAAAGCTTTGACTACTAATGTGTCTTATTTTTGGCTTTTGACATTATTTTATCCTAGAGCTATGACTCCAGCACAAGCTGATTTGCAATTCTTGGAGAATGCAAAGAAACTTTCAATGTATGGTGTGGACTTTCATCCCGCTAAGGTACGAAGTCTGTTTCTTTTTTGCAATTCTTTAACCTACTGTTAAACAAAATCAGTCTCCTATTTTTATAAAACATACTTGGCTCTTTATATGATTTTGTTCAGCCAGTTTCAACATCTATCTCTGTTACATATAAAAGTCTGTAGCTCATAGCATTAAATATTATAAATCGGCCTTGTTATGAGTTATTATTTGAATGGATTAGTTCTCAACAATTTGTGCTTCTTTCATCTTCAGGCTTTAACTACTTTCATGTAAGAATAGAATTAGCAGCAGAAATGCGTAATTAAATGTTGATGGATTTCATTCATTTTATAAACATAGTGAGATACAGAAATCTACCTTCCAGTTGCAGATGTTTAGTTTAAGAATTGCAGTGGTTAATTGAATAAACAAACTATTTTTACATGCAATCATAACTTTTCCTAATGTTTGAGACTAAATGAATATTCAGTTGGGATTTATAAATGTCAAACTCGATTGAGTCCTTTCAGGTCTGTCATTTGTGCTTTCATTTAAAGTTTTTAGATGTAAACAATCATTTTTAAAAATTTGTAGTTTTGAGATATTATGTGGTGACCAGTGGTTACAGGATTTTAGCTAGCTATATGTATTGCTGTCAACTTTCTTTGTATTGGTGAAAAATTATAAAAGGTAATGTAAGGAGAAATGACAGCATATTATGCACAGACAGAATGTTCTTAGGAAAAAATGGTTAAATTTGACACCTGCAAATGTAACTAAAGACAAAATTACATATTTCGCTAATTGATATAGGGCCATTGTTCAAGAGCTGCTCCTTTCTCATTGATCATCAGCAGCAATGTATTTAAATTCTGTTTCAGGAGGAAAAGACAGGCACCCTTCCACACTTCTGGGTTTTGGTTGTTGTGTCTTAAGTCTATTAAAATTCAAATTTCACCTCTAAACATTATTCCTGTAAGTGTTTAAAAATGCACAATAAGATGACATGAGCCTTTTGCTCGTGACTGTGTTTAGTTTTAGAGGATATTGGATTTTGTTTAAGGCGCTTACTTGAAGTGGAGCCATGTCTGTCCAGAGGTGGAAGTGGCATTAGTTATGTATTTTAAGTCCAACAGATAATTCTTCCTTTCTATATATGACTTCTAGCCAGTTTTATTTTTTTTTGAAACGGTGATCCACTCACTTGAGGTTGTGAATGCAGAGAAG
The DNA here is from genome assembly GCF_047496795.1 of Chiloscyllium punctatum. Taxonomy (NCBI): domain Eukaryota; kingdom Metazoa; phylum Chordata; class Chondrichthyes; order Orectolobiformes; family Hemiscylliidae; genus Chiloscyllium; species Chiloscyllium punctatum. The sequence continues at coordinate 10,105,518 of NC_092765.1, forward strand.
GAGTGCTTGAATGTTTTTCGTATCAGTGAGCTTTGTGTCTCCAACACATTAACCTCTTATACATCTGCTCCTCCTCTTACCTCACTATTGGTTGCAGAATATTTTGCCACATTTGCCCTACTCTCCTTAAATCCTTCTACATCTTAATTTCCTTTAAAAATTTCATAACCTGACTTTTCAATCAAGCTTTCTGTTTCACTTTCTCATCTTTTTCTCCAATGCTTCACTTCAGTTTTTGGAATACCTTGGAATATTTTTTAAAGATGCTTTCTAAGTTTACTTTTTAAATGTATTAGTAGTTTATGTTTCTGTAAATCTGTAATTACTAATGTTTTGGTGGCAATGCAAGATGTCTGTTTATGGAAAATGCATTTTCTGTCGCTCTTAATATAGTAATCCTATTTGCATAGTCAAACGTGCAACACTTTTTAGGTGGGTGTGAATAAAGTATTCATGTTTTACAGAAAAATCGTTGTGCAGAGCTGTAGTCACAGACAAGAACAATAAGAATGGGAGATGACTGCATAAGTAGTGAGATGATAAGCAGAGGCTTTTTGTAAATGACCAAAATTTAAACTTTTAAATAATAACTGTTTAGAAAGCCTTCTATTTTCTGTCCTTTATGATGCAGTAGATTGTAATGCTTGGCCATCTTTAAATTATGCAGATACGTTATTGTCTGTACATCTGCATAAGATGAGAACTAAATAACTAAACTCCATTTATGAAGAAGCTCCTTGTTCTAACTTTACCTGAGTATTTATGTCTGTATTTTTCTGCCCAGTTGCAAATACTTGTTTCCATATTGCTCTGTTGCCCACCTATTTAATGTGCTTTTAATTTATGATATCATGCTTGATGTAAACAAATCCAAATCTGATCACCACTGGGAGGGGTGAGGAATAAGAAACTGTGCTTTAAGTGAACGGTTTCTAATTGATTTCTTCCTGTATTTGTTAACATAGAAGAATGGTCACTTGATGCAAAAGCTACTTCCACCTCCTTGTTATTTTTTAACTTGTTTGATTAGGACCTTTAAAAAAAGTTAACAGAATAACCTGGTAACTGTCCAAGAAGAAGCAGAGTTTCAAGATTAAAATCAGTGCTACAAGTTTTACATTTGAACCTTCTTGTTTTTCTCGGTAGTACTACACAATCTGCATTTTAGTTCTGTTTTACTTCGAGAGGGAAGCAATTGTATAATTCTGAAAAAAACCAACAGTGGACATTTTTGTATTTATTAGTTTGATTAGGATCTAAAAATGTTGTAGTGATGATACGCTTTGTATGTTGGTATTGTGTTTAGTAACACACAATCCCTTTACCATGTAAGAAGCTTTTATCCATTCAATCCCAGTGACATTTATTAATGCGCTGTTTTTCCATACTAGAAATAAGTAACATGCAGTTTATTTTTTGTTGCATAGTATAATTAACAGGATGTGAAGCCATTCTAGTCAGAGCAAGATAAATGTGGCAAAGGTCAGTTGGAGAACTACTTTGTCTTCTGGAAAATTTGTGCAATGGATGCTAATTGGCTATATATTCATGGACAGAGTTGAGTTTCACAACTGAAATTTTCATTATGTTCCTGTTTATTTGGGGACTTGTTACTCTTCAAATTTGTAAATCAATTTTTTTCCCAGTAATTTCAAAAATGGTTTACTAGGTATATTCTACTCCCAGTATTATAGTTCTCTGGTTTCATTGTCCTTTTCAACACTGCCTTCTTACCTGTCCCACCCATCAGTGCTCTGATATGTTTGTCTGATCAACAAGTTATATATTTAAAAATCACTCTTACAATGAAGTAACATGCCAAGATTTATTCTAAAACAGTAATTATAAAACAAATTATGGTATCAAACTGTGAAAAATGAGGTTAGGAAAGGTGACTAGAAGCCTGATAAGAAGAGTGGAGCATTTGTGTCTTAAAGGAGGTAAGAAAGAGAGATTGAGAAGTGTAGCTGAGGAGAGGGAATTAGGGAGCTTGGGGCACAGGCAACTGAAGACATGGCCATCAGTGATGGAGGAATCAAAATTTGAATGCAAAAGAGGCCAGAATTGAAGGAGTAAACTTAGAGGGTTGTTAAGAGGGACAAGGTCACGAGGGATTTGAAACCAAGGATGAGATTGACAAAATTGAGCATTTTCCAGACTGGAAGCCAACGTAAGCCAGATAGCCCATGGATGTTAGGTGATTGGGAGTGGTGAAAATTAAAATAAGGACAAAAGTTTTGGATGAACTCGGAGGCCATCCAGGGCATTATTTAAATTAGCAAATTTACAGGCAAAGTCTGACAGTGTTGTTGGAGTAAGAACAGGTGGTCTTTTGGAGCCAGAGTGTAATCAGAAGCTCAGTTTGTGACGAAATGCAATACCAAGATTGCCAGGAAGGTAGTCAGTGACTAAAGAATGGAGTTCATGATCGGGGCCAAATATCATATCTTTGGTCATCCAAATATTTGGGTGGAATTTCTGTTCAACTACGAAAGACAAACACTTGAATGTTGAACTGTTACATGACAGTTACCAGTTTGAGAGTAATTTGGAACAGTGAAGTAGTGATGTTTTCCCTTGGCCTTTTTGCTACTAATACAGTACCTAAAGACAACTCTGGATAGTCCGAAGTCCTGAAGTGGAATGAAGTAAACACTACAAGTTTCACACAACGTTTTTCTAGTATTGTGATGTTTTTCAATTTTACCATACCTTACAGATCTAAATAACTAATCTGTTATCATTTGTTTTAATTAGAATAAATACTGTGGTCTTTTGAATAATTTCAGAGGAATTTTTGTTGGCTTTTGAGTGCCAAAGTATTACTATTTTTATGTAGTGAATTGTTTCTTAAATGGGTCTGTGCAATTAAAAAATGTAGGAAGTAAAATTGAGAATGAAAAATGCAAATGTTGTTATTGCATCTGTTGTATTGGATTTACCAAATATGTTAATCAGGTAATGGAACAACATTTTCTAAAAAGCAAAACATTGTTTTATTGCACTTTCTGGAGTAGCACGATTAGAGTGTTGTGCCTTGGTGCTATTTAATAGGATAACTAAATTGGAATTTTCTTTCTGACTGGATGTGTAACTCTTGGCTTTCACTAATCTTTTAATTCTTTTGTCTTTAGGACTTAGAAGGAGTGGACATCATGCTTGGGGTATGTTCAGGTGGACTTCTTGTATACAAAGACAGGCTCAGGATCAATCGTTTTGCCTGGCCGAAAGTTCTCAAGATCTCATACAAACGCAGCAGCTTCTTCATTAAAATTCGTCCAGGGGAGGTATGTATGTACTGATGTTTACCAGGAATTAGTTTTGGAAGAAAATTATTCATTTTTCCTAAATTCAAATGTTTTTTTTTAAAAATCGCTATGCATTCAGTGATAGTTAACCAAGTGCTTCTTAAATGCGACTTCAAAGTAGATGAGTTAACTTAACTGAGAAATTCTGCTCTAATAGTGGTCATTGATGTCAATGCTAGCATTTAATCCCATTTCATATTGTGTTGAGGTGATGGTTGTGGGCATTCGACTTGTATTGCTGATAGCAGTTTGATACAACTAAGGGGTTATTAAGCCATTCAGAGGGCAGTTAAGCATTGTTATTGTTTTGTGTGATGTTAGAGTTGCATACCAGGTGTAGAAAGAGTTTTCCTCCTCTAGGGAATGAGTGAATCACTTCAGTTTTCACAACGATCTAATAGCTTGTTGGTTACTTTTATTGATTTTTCTTTTTTGGGTTTTATAAAATTGATTCCAAATTCATGAACTATGTGGGTTTTGAATTTACATAGTCTAGTTCAGACTTCTAGACTACTAGAAACATTAAAATACTGTTCTACACTTCACTGTGCAAGTGTTGATAAGTACTACATTGGATACTTAGTGTGAGATAGGACATGGGTAGCAGAGTTTGGATGATCTCTGTTTTACAGAAAGAATGTAAAAGACTGGCGTGGTATATTGACATAATAAGATCTGAGGCACTAAAGCTCTGAATGAGGGGTCAAAATGAACAAATGTTTGAGCTAAAAATAAGTGGTCTTAGTGCAGACTTATGGGGTTGGGAAGACATTGTGTTGAATATGGCACTAAGGCTTCAAAACAGTGGTTCTGTCATGGGCTTGTGCTCAAAGGCTTTGGTCTTCCCAATATTTAGTTGGATATTGAATGCAAATATATAAACAAGTTTCGGCATTTTAATGAGGAGAGAGAAAATATAGAGAGAAATGTGTGTAAATAAGGAATGTCATTGCTACTCAGTGACTTTTTAAACTAGCCATTGCTAGTTGAGATTCTGATCCAGTCAAGCAAATTCCAAACAACACCAGCACTAAACAATTCATTCTTTCCTTCAAATATGTATTTGCATTTATTAATAGACTCTTCAATTTGGAACATTGCAAAGCATGTACCTGCTAATTAAGCAGTTTTGCCAAGTAGTCACTACTGTGATGTAATGACAATTAATAGAAAAGTTTCCATATAGCAAGCTTCTGCAGTTATGAGATTTTATGAGAAGGCAATCAATTCTAGTTATCTTGTCGTAATTTTGGCCTTGAGTGGTCCACTTTGATCAGGTTAATTTTCAGTGAATTACTATTCCAATGACCAGTATGTTATATCTCCAATTCCATATCATACTATCTAAATGCTACTGCTTCTATATTTTGAATGTGGTGTGAGACTATACATGTGGCACCATCTATCCTTTTGATGGGAAAACATGAAAACAGAATACAAGTTTTGACAATAATGTGGCACCATCTAATGTGGAATAAGTATATTACAGGTTTCACTTCATGGAGATTACACTATTTTTACCATTATAATTTTCCCCATTATTCCACTCTCTTAAAAATTCTGGCAGAGTTCAATTGATGCAGATTACTTTTTTGAATGATTCTTCCTTTTCATGCACCAGATTGTCTTTGTCTCTGTTTCTGGGCTTTTTGTCTGTGACATGCAGTTAGGTTTAGTGCTGTCTTTGATGCCCATTCTGCACTTCTAGTAGGAAGGATTGGAGGCTTTGTCCTTGTGATTTTATTTTTGTTCTCTTTAACATCTCCAGTTGCACCAGCACTGCTTGTCAATACTAAAGCCAATTGTTTTTGTTGAATTGCTGACTTTGCGGAGAGCCACTTGTTGATCAAAAATCAAATTTGTTCTCAGTAGCTAAGTTTTTGCAGTTGCAAGCAAAATACTGCAAACATGAGATAAAAATGGTTTATTTAATTGAATTATTTTAAGATGATTAAATAGTTCCCCATTTCCTTAAGTACAAAGCGACATAACCTTCAAATGAGAAGTAGGCAAAGAAGAGTAATGTTAGGAAGTATATCTTCCCTTAGAGACTTGATGGCACTATGGTTGATAAAACCCCACCGTGCTGTTAGCATTGACCAGAAACGTAACTGGCACAGCCATAACAAATACTTCGATTGCAAAAACAGTGAATAATTTGCCTCCCAACTCCCTAAAGCCGAGTCATCATTTCCGTGGATACAATTTAGGACTGTAATAGAATATTGCCTAATTGCCTGGATGAGTGCTGTTCCTATAACACTCCAGAAGCTCAACACCATTCAGAACAACATAATCACTTGATTGTCACCAAGATTGTTCCAATCCAGCAATTTCTACCAACTAGAAGAAAAAGTATCGTATATGCATGGCAACACCACCAGTTGCAAGTTGTACATTATCTTGCCATGGTACCATATTGCTATTCCTTCACTGTTACTGGGTCAAATTTGGAAACAGTGACCATAGTATGGTAGAAGTTAACCTTCAGTTTGAGTGGAAGGAACTTGAATAGAAAGTAACTGTACTAAACTTAAATAAGGGTAATTGGAAAGGAATGAGGACAGAGCTGGTTGTAGTGTACCGCGTTAGGCGTTTTGCAGCAAAGATCTTTGAGAAAATAGTTCAATGCTCACGATAAAGACATATTCCAATGAGGAAGAAGGATTCTGGGAAGGTGATAAGCCAACCATGGTTAATGAAGGAAATTAAGAATAGCGTCAGTTTGAAAGAATAAAATACAATGTGTAAAAGATTAGTGGTAAGTCAGAGGATTGAGAAAGTTTTAGAAACTAACAAAAGATGACCACAAAAAAAGTGAGAAGATAAACTTCGAGCTTAAACTTGCAAATGATACCAGGATAGACAACAAGCACTTCTTTGAAATATATAAAAAGAGAGAAGCCAAAATGAACATAGGCCCTTTGGAGAATAAAGCTGGGAAAATAACGACGAACCAGTAAATGGCAAAGGGGTTGAATAAATTTGTAGCATCAGTCTTTGCAGTAGAAGACGCCAATAGCAGTCCAACATATTTAAATTTAAGTGGCAAAAGGAGAAAATAAATACATTAATTATCTCTGGAGCATATATGGTAAGGACTTTCATGAGGCTAAAGACTGATCAGTCCCTTGTACCTGTTGGGATGTATCCTAGGATATTAAAAGAATTAGCGACAGATGTGGTGACTCTTCCAGGACTCCTTAGATTTTGGAAAATCCCATAGGATTGGAAAACTGCCAATTTATTATCGTTATTTAAAAAGGGAACAAGGCAAAAAAACAGGTAACGATAGATCAGTTAGCTTAATATCTATTGTTAGAAAAATGTTGGTCTATTATAAAGGAGAATTTTTAGATATATGTAATAAAATCAAGCTGAGTGAGTATGTCTTTGTCTTTGTGAAGCGGCAATCATGCCTGACAAATTTACCAGGATTCTTTGAGGAGGTAACAGGCAGGATAGATCAAGGGGAAACAGTGCACATAATATTTTTGAATTTTCAGAATGTATTGACTTAAGAGAAAAGCTCATGGTGGTAAAGGTAATATATTAACATGGATAGATGATTGAATGACTAATAGAAGACATGGAGTTGGAATAAGGGGGCCATTTTCAGTAATGCAACCTGTAAATGCATGCTGCAGGGATCAGTGCTGGGGCCATAATTATTTCCAATATATGTTAATGACTTGGATGAGGAAAGTTATTGGACTGTAGCCAAGTTTGCAGATTGCACATATAGTCAGCGGTGGGATATGCACAGGTTTAAGTTAATGGGGGAAAAATAAATCTTGGAAATTGGAATATAATGAGGGGAAATGTGAGTTTATGCACCTTAGCAGAAAGAATTGAGGATCTGAGTATCATTTAAATGCAGAAACCTATACAGTAGGGATTTGGGAATCTTTGTCCATGAATCACAAAAAGCTAGCATATAAATTCATCAGGTAATAAGGAAGGCAAATGGATTGTTTACCTTTTAGTTTAGAGGGAGTGGAGTATAATGGTAGGGAAGTTTTGCAAAAACTATACAAGGCACTAATCAGACCACAGCTAGACCACTAACCAGGTTCGGGCCCCTTAAGGAAATAATGTGCTGGCATTGGAGGCAATCCAGAGAAGGTTAATTTGAGTGATACCATGTGTGGAGGGACTGTCTTATGTCAAAAGGTTAAGTGGCTTGGGCCTGTACACATCGGAATGGAGAAGAATGAGAGGTGACCTTATTGAAAAAAAGAAAATTTTTAGGATACTTGATGAGTTTGATACAGAAAGATTGTCTCCCCTTGTGGGAGAGTCAAGACCAGAGGGCACAATCTCAGAGTAAGGGTTTGCACATTTAAGACACCGATGATGAGAAATTTCTTCCCTGTGGGTTGTGAATCTGTGAAATATTTTCCATAGAAGGCTGTTAAGGCTGGGTCATTACATATATTTGAAGCAGAGATAGAGAGATTTTTTATACATAAGGGATTTGAGGATTGTGAGGAGAAGACAGGAAAGTGGAGTTAAGGATTATCAAATAAAATTGACTCTGCTCTGGAGCCTTACCCCTGAACTTGGCTTCAAGTTCAGGGGTAAGGACACTATAACTTCACCACAAAAGGGCCCCCTCAGCATAGTTGTAGAACAGTGTTTCTCATTGGCGTCAGCAGCTAATACTTTGACTTCACAAGTGTGGATCCAAGTTCTAATAGCTGTGAGGCCCCTGTAAATTGTGCTGTTTTATTTAAATAAGTGTGGCCTGACTGCCTGATCCTGCATGCCCAGTTCTGACCTTGAAAACTGTACCTGGTTTTCCTTTAGGAATTTTGTCGATGAAACAGTTTTCCTTCCTGACCGCCTAAGGGTCTGACGTCTTGAGTATCAAAGTGGGGTCACAGTGGGAAAGTCTGAACAAATAAAAAAGACATGAGAAGGTGCTAGAGATTTGGGAAATGCTCCCTCAAAAAAAATGATGAAACTAGCTCATTTGGGATGTTAAACCTGGGATTAAAGAAGTTATTTGGCAAATACCATACGTTAACTGCTATGAAACAATGGCAGGTAAATGAAATTAAGATACAGATTGGCAATGATGCACAAGTTATTATTAAATGAGTATTGCATTCTTTCATATGAAAGTTATTCCAAAAGGATTAGAGATTTTTCAGAGATTCAGAGATTTTTCCCCTAATCCCTTGAAAATTCAATTTTTATGATTCATATGCAATTTGTTAATAGTATTCTTGTAAACATTTTAAATTTCTGCAATACCAGCAAAGCACCACTTATATTACCACAAGTATTAAATGAAGAAGGTAGTCAATTGTCTCAAAACTTAAGGGAAAGACTTATAATTTTGAACACTTGCTGTAATTTTGAATATGTATATATCTTCTGACGTTTTTGGGGGAATATGCATTACTGTTCAGCGAATTGCTGATTTTTCTGTCTTCATATTTCAGGATCAGTGTGAAAGCACTATTGGATTCAAGCTGCCCAATTACCGTGCTGCCAAAAAGTTGTGGAAGGTTTGCGTGGAAAATCATACGTTTTTCAGGTATGTATGCCATACTTAATGTGAAGAAAATCAGAAAAATTGCTATTCCATTAAGTTAAAAACATTTAAAGACTGAGCTATCACAATCCTTCTTACTTACAAATCTCCTTCATAAATTCAGTCCTAGGTGAGTAATTTAATGACAGAAGCTATGAAATTTCCCCACATAATCATAGAATTTGGCCCAACAAATCTACGTCGACCCTCCAAAGAGTATCCCACCCAGACTATTCCCTACCCATTTACTCTGCATTTCCCCAGACTAATGCACCTAGCCTACACATCCCTGAACACTATGCGCAATTTAGCATGGCTAATTCACCTAACCTGCACATCTTTGGACTATTGGAGGAAAGCAGAGCACCAACAGAACGTCTGTCTGTGTGGAGTTTACACAGTCACCCGAGGCTGGAATCGAACCTGGGTCTCTGATGCTGTGAGACAGTAGTGATAACCACTGAGCCACAGTCCAAAGATGTGTGGGTTAGTTGAATTGGCCATGCTAAATTGTCTGTAGTGTTCACAGATGTGTGGGTTAGGTTCATTAGTCAGGGGTAAATGTCGAGTAATATGGTAGGGAATGGGTCTGGGTGGGTTACTCTTCAAAGGGTTGGTGTGGACATGTTGGACCAAATGGCCTGTTTCCACACTCGAGGAACTCTGTATAGTCCAGTATTGAGTACCTCAGAATAATTCTTGCAATACCTATCGATGTGTAATTCAGATACGTAGGTGTACAGAGAGAGAGGCAGATATCACTGCCATGTCATTTCTGTGAAATATGAATTTTGGGATAATTTTGTCAACTGTACATTAATTTGAATTCTCTCAATGCAACTCAAAGTTAAAGAATTGGCTGATGTAATTTTCTGTTTCAGAAGTGAACAGTGTGATGTAAATTTGAAAATGTATTATGATGTTTGGAAAATTGGTTTCTAAAATTGGGGTAAATAGTTTTCTGGTTTTCAGTTTGATATTTGTTAAGCGGGGGTAAGAAAGTTGTTTGGCACAATGACCTAAAGACAGCTTTTCCAAGAAATCATGTGATGTTCTAAATGACCCCAGCAGCCTTCATGGCGAGATAATTGCTGCATGTTATTGAAGTGAGTTTCTATGATGTACAAAAGCAGAGTCCAGGGGTTCAGAAGAAAAGATTCGTGCTAGCACATGTGCTGTTTAACAACTTAAAAGTAGTCAAAGGCTTGAGTTTATTTCTTGGAGTAGAGTGAAAAAAGTCATTATGTTGGCCTAGGTAGCTGGGTGTCTCTGGAAGAGCCAGTACCTATGAGAATCACCACTAATGAATTTGCTAAAAGAAGACTGTTGCAACCTTGGCTGTTGAGTAAAAAGTAATTAACATAAAGATAGGAGTGATATTTTACTTGGGTTGTGTGTGTGTAAAACATTTTGCCATTCTTAATAATGAGATCTTTCTCAATTATCATTTCTAAATTTTCTTCTTTGTAATAAACCTGTGATGTTTTTCTTAAAATCCATTGACAACCTTCTGTGTGTATATCTTCAGAGACTGACCACGTACTAACCAAATTGCAAAAATAAAACTTATGGTCTGTCACACCAAGTTTCATATTGGAATCTGACTTGTCCAGTATTACCATAGGTTGGGAGCATAACAAATTGAAGGATCTTGTAGAAATCCAGTGAATTGTACAGCAATCTGTGAATGTTTAAAGGTTAAAGAGAAATTCAAAAAAGCATGAGCTGGCTCAAGAAAAGCTTACGAGTGAAGGAATAAAGAAAAATGTCTCCAGGGTGATTCTCATCCTAATGAGGGATTTAGTTTGACCTGGAAATCTGTATTCACATAGAAATTAAGTGCAGGAGTAGGCCATTCAGCTATTCAAACCTGTTCCACCACTCAACATAATGATGGCTGATATCTGATTCTGTTCCTGCTTTCTCCCCATATGTTTTGATTCGTTTAGCCCTAAGGACTACGTGTAACTCCTTCTTGAAAACGTTCACTGCTTTGGCTTCAACTGCTCTCCGTAGCAGAGAATTCGACAGGCTCACCCACTCACTAGCTGAACAAATTTCTCCTCATCTCAGTCCTAAATGGCATACCCTATATCCTTTAGACTGTGGCCTCTGGTTTGGACACTCTGATCTTTGGGAACATTGTTCCAGGTTAATTCTGTCTAGTCCTCTTAGAATTCTATCAGTTCCTTTTGAGATTCCCGCTCCCCCCCCCACCCCACCAACCCCTTCTGAACTCCAGCAACAAAATTCTAACCTGCTGTCTCTTTATATGTCAGTCTTGCAATCTTAGGAATTGGTCTGATCTACATTCTACTTTTTCGAAAAGATATTTTCCCACTCAATGAACATATCCAAATTGTACTAAAACATCTTGGCATCCTTCTCATAGTTCATCCTCCCACTCTAGACATCTGCAAACTTGGAGATATTAAATTTAGTTCTTTCATCTAAATCATAAACTTTGTGAACAGTTGGTGTCTGGGTACTTCTGGGGTTAGCTGGTTTGGTTGCGCAACAGAGTGGGACACAGTCCAGGTGCTACCAGAGAAACCGATGGTAAAGGTCTGTGTATGTGTGGCGGTAATTGCAGTGGGAAGGAGGCTTGACATGTTAATCTTCAGGACTGCGAGTTGCAGACTGGGGAGGGAGGAAGGACTACAATTGGTGAAGCCAGGGAAACTGTATTTGCAGTGGAGCAGAAAACTAAATATGACTGGGAAAGGGGCAATGAGGGCACAGTGGAGCAAGACCACTGTCAGGGCATCTTGACTTCAGCTTGGTTGAGATGTCACAAATCTGCAAGGTCTCTATTTCCTGGCCATCCTAAAGCATTGTACCCATCTATGTGTTGCACCTCCCTACCACAGATGCTGGTAGTCAGATAAAACCCAACCATATTTTAGGGTACCGAGGCCACAAAAGAATAGGGATGTTACACGAGGAGGGCCAAAGATGTCAACATGACCCAATATACGCATTGTTTATCCTGCATACATATGATGCAGTAGACTCTCAGCGTCAGACCTCCATTAATCTTAATTACAAACCCAAACAAGCAGACAAAATACGTCATCAGCAAATATCCTCACTTCTGACCTTATGATGGAGGGAAGGTCATTGATAAAACAGCTGAAGATAGTTGGGCCTAGGACATTCCCATGCGGAGCTCTTGCAGAGATGTCTTGCAACTGAGATGACTGATCTCCATAAACCATGACCATCTTGCTATGTGCCAGGTATGACTCCAACCACTGGAGTGTTTGCCCCCGACATCCAGTTTTGCTAGGGCTTCTTGGTGCCACACTCGATTGAAAGCAGCCTTGATATCAAGGGTTGTCACTCTCTCCTCACCTCTGGAATTCAACTCTTGTCTATGTTTGAAACAAGGCTATAATGAGGTCAAGAACTGAGTGGCCCGAGCAGAACCCAAACTGGCCGTCATGGAGCAGGTTATTGCTGAACAGGTCCTGCTTGGTGACAGTGTTGATGACACCTTCTATCATTCTTCTTGCAAACCTATCTGCTGCTCCTGTCCATGTGGTCTGAAGTTCCTGATTGCCAAAGCTACAGGCTCCTCTCCTGCCAGGGGCTGAGTAGGTTCCTGATCTCCAGCCGTCCTGAGTCCCACCAGCCTTGGGTGTTTCTTCCTCTGCCCATTGCAAAGATGTAGCAGCGAGGTGTGTCCAATTTTCTTCCTACACTCTCAAAGCCCAACATATCCACCAAGTTGTTAGTATCTGAGCTGGAATGTAGTGCAGGAGGCACCCTTGCCAGTGCTTCCTCTGATGCCTTGGTACTTAAATCTTCAAATGGTCAGTGAGGTGGCTTCTGGGGGAAATGTGTGTTTCACAGTGGAAGTGGTAAACATACTGTCTAGACTGCAAAGCATAAAAAAGAAGGTATGGTAGCCAATGTTTAGAAATGATGTACAATGAATAAGACTCTCAAACTGAGAGAGGTGCAGTGGGAGTAATATTTATACTTACTCAGTTGTCAAAACATGGATGTTTCTGCCTCCCTGCACGAGCAGTGTAGGTCTTATCTCTCAAGGTGCAGATTCTCTCCAAATATTGGGTGCTATCCTGCCTTATGGTCTCACTCTATCTTGTTTTGGACTGTCTTCATTACTTGGAGAAAAGGGAGGGATTGACTGAGGTAAAAGTGGATGGCACATCTGTTAGTGCTGGTGCAGGTGGTAGAAAGGTGTTAAGCTGTACAAGTAGTGCAGTGGTCATGAGGATAAGTGGTGTGGGAGTTTGTGGGGTTAAGAGTGAATGAGGAAAGATGTTGTAGGTAATATGGAGAGAGAATAGTGGAGTGGTGGGAGGTAGGTGCAGTTGCAGTGATTAGTGAATATGAGATAGCTTTCGGTAAGCTATGGCACTTAGCCTGACTGAGCAGAGAAGGTCACTTTGTTTCAACCTACTGATAGCACCATCTCTGATGTAGGGAGGCACAATTTTGGGTGGCGACCTCTGCTGTCAGGGTCCAGCAGGGCAGCTTCCTACACTTGTCCTCTGGAATGAGGACTGCCTTCCTTTACACTAGCCCATCCACCAGGACCTCCAAGTACCTGTTGGAGAATCTTCTCTGGCATTTTCCAACTGCATTCTTGATCACACAGGGTAGCTTTGGATTGCCAATACCTATCCAAGTATAAAGCAGCCTTTTAAAGATGTGCAGACACAAGGGATACACTTCTTTTACGAGATAAGCTGAGTAATGAGTTATTCTGGGAATAGTTGGTGCACAAGTATCCAAATAGTGAAGTCTTGCTAAATCTGTACAAGGCACTAGTTAGACCCCACCTAGAGTAGTGTGAACAGTTTTGATGCCCTTATTGAAAGAAAGATACGTTGGCATTGGAGGTAGTTCTGATAAGGTTCACCCTCTCTATCAGTTATGGAGGGATTTTCTTATGAAAAGAAGTTGAATAGGTTGGGCTTATGCTCACTTGAGGTCAGAAGAATGAGAGATAACTTGATTAAACCTAGTAAGATTCTTAGGGGGCCTGGCAGATGTGTAGTTTGATTCCTCTTGTAAGAGAGTCTAAGACCTGAGAGCATAATCTCAAAGTAGGGGGGTCACTTATTTACATAAGAACATAGGATCAAGAGTAGGCTATCTGGCCCCTTGACCCTGCCTCACCAATCAACAAGATCATGGCTGATCTTTTTGTGGACTCAGCTCCATTTACCCACCTGCTCACCATAACCCTTAATTCCTTTACTGTTCAAAAATCTATTTTTCTTTGCCTTAAATAAACATTCAACAAGGTGCCCTCAATTGCTTCACTGGGTAGGGAATTCCACAGAGAAGTTCCTCCTCAACTCAGCCCTGAGTCTGCTCCTCCTTAATTTTGAGGCTATGCTCCCTATTTCTAGTTTCACCCAACAATGGAAACAACCTCCCTGGTTCTACCTTGTCTATTTCCTTCATAATTGTAAATGTTTCTATCAGATTCTCCCCTAATTCTTCTAAATTTCAATGAGTGTACTCCTCGGCTCTCCTTAAAAGCCAACCCTCTCAACTCTACAATCAACCCAGTGAATCCCTTCTGCATTCCCTACAGTATCAATTCATCCTTTCTCAAGTAAGGGACTAAAAATGTACACAGTACTCCAGGTGTGGCCTCACTAGTGCCCTATACAGCTGCAGCATAATCTCCCTGCTTTTAAAGTCGATCCTTCTAGCAATGGAGGACAATATTCCATACTTAATCTATGTCCCTCTGCAGACTTTGTGTTTTCTCCACAATTTGCTGTACCACACCTCTTTGTATTATCTACAAATGTTGATACAGTACAATTGGTTTCCAACTCTAAATCATCCATGTAAATTGTAAACAGTTGTGGTGTCAGCACTGATCCCTGAGGCAAACCACTAGCCACTGATCTCCAAACAGTAAAACACCCATTTATCCTCAGTTTTTGCTTTCCAATCCCCTATCCGTGCGAATGCATTACCAACACCACACATCTTATGCATCAGCAGCTTCTTCCATGGCACCTTGTTGAATAGCTTCTGAAAATCCAAATGCACCATATTCACCAGTTCCCCATTGTCCATTGCACTCGTAATGTCCTCAAGGAGTTCCAGCAAATTAGTTAAACATGACCTGCCTTTCATGAACCCATGCTGTGTATGCCTGATGGGGCAATGTCTCACTTTTTCTTCCTTAATGATATATTGAAGCATTTTCCTTACTCCAGAAGTTAAACTAACAGGCCTATAGTTACCCATCTTTTGCCTACCTCCTTTTTTTAAAACAGTGGCATTACATTTGCATTTTTCAATCTGTCAAACTGCCTCAGTGTAACGAATTTTGATAAATTACCACAGGCATGTTTTCTATTTTCCCCATCATTTCTTTTAGTACCCTGGGATGCATTTCGTCAGGGCTAGGAGACCTCTTTACCTTTAGCCCCATTAGTTTGCCCAATACTGCCTCTTTAGTGATAATATTCATTTCTAGGTCTTCACCTGCCATAATCTCCTTGTCATCAATTATTGCATCTTCCACTGTGAAGACCAACACAGAATACCTGTTCAATGCCTTGGCCATTTCCTCATTTCCCATTATTAAATCCTCCTTCTCATCCCCTATAGGACCAACACCTACCTTAGTCACTCTCTTTATTTTATATATTTGTATCCTGTTTTTATATCCTGAGGTAGTTTACTTTCACAGTCTATCTTTATAGCTTTTTTCAAAGCTTTCTGTTGACCTTTAAAGATTTCCCAGTCCTCTAGTTTAACACTACTTCTTGCCATTTTGTATGCATTACTTTCAACTTGATACTTACTTTATTTCCTTAGTTATCCTTTTCACTGGTATATACGTTTGCTAAGCACTGTTAAAAATCGCTTCAAAAGTCCCCCACTGTTTCTCAATTGTCCTACCATATATTCTTTGCTCCCAATCTACCTTAGCCAACTCCTCCTTCATCCCATTGTAGTCTCCTTTGTTTAAGCACAAGACACTGGTATTGAATTTCACCTTTTCACCCTCCAACTGTATTTTAAAATCAATCATAATATGATCGCTCCTTCTGAGACAATCCCTAAGAGATCATTAATTATTCCTGATCTAGGATAGCTTGCTCCCTCATAGGTTCCATGATATTCTGTTTGAGGAAACTATCTTGGGTACATTCTACGAACTCCTCCTCAAAGTTGTTGTGCCTGACTTTGTGTGACCCATCAATATGTAGATTAAAATCCCTCATGATAATTTCCATACCATTTCTACATTCATCGTTTATTGCCCATCCCAGCGTGATGTTATTATTTGGTGGCCTATCGACTATGCCTATCAGTGACTTTTTACCCTTACTGTTTCTAATTTCAACTCACACTGATTCACCCTTTTTTTCCATTGAATCTGCATCATCTCTCTCTACTGCCCAGATGTCATCCTGAAATATCAGAGCTACACCACACCTCTTTCCTTCTGTATGTTCTTCCAAATAGTGTGATTCCTCTGGATATTTAACTCCCAGTCATGACCACCCTGCGATCATGTCTCTGTAAGGGTCACTAAATCATACTCATTCATAATGATTTGTGCTGTCAACTCATTTATCATATTTTGAATACTACAAACATTCAGGTAAAGTGCCTTGATGCTAGTTTTTATACCTTCCACCTCCACCAGAAGAATCTTTTGTTTTTAAACATTCTGTCTCTTTCTTTCACTACGTGGTTTCCACTCATCTTAGTACTACACTGCTCAGCTACTTCTTGTTTTTATTTACTATTTTGATTCTGGTTTTTTTCTTAATCTCTTACCCACTCGAGCTACCTCAGAGCCTCCCCTTAGGTTCCCAACCCCCTGTTAAAGTAGTTTAAAGTCTAAGACTGAGATAAAGAGGAATTTATTCTCTCTCAAGGTAGTAAATAAGTAGATATTTTTACTGCAGAGGCTAGGTCATGAACAATATCCAATGCTGAGATAAACCAGTTTTCAATCAGTAAGGGAATCAAGAGTAGATGGGAAAAAGGCAGGAAAGTGGAGTGGGGATTATCAAATCAGTCATGATCTTATTAAGTTGTGAAGATGATTCAATGGGCTGAAAGGCTTACTTCTGTTCCTATATCTCATGGTCTTATACTGGAAAAAATGTTTTTTAGAAGAATAAAATAAGTTTCATTATATGATACAGCTTCTTTTGTCATACGAGCATTTTTTACTCTGATTTATGATAGGATTGTTTAAGCAAGAAATTTGAATAGATAAGAAAATTTCAATCAGCTTTTGACAATTTGAAAGCTATACTGCACTGGTTTTAGCACCTCCAAAGTATACCAAACGATTGAAACTCGCTGTTGACGTCAGTAAACTTGATATTGATACAGTGTTGATAAGATGAGTATTGAATGGTCAATCACTTTTTTTTAAGCAAGCCAAATTTGTATTAACAAAAGTATTCAATGGTGGAGATAGAGACATTGAGCTTTGTTTTGGTTCTGCAACATCTGCTTACTCTGGTGGTCATTTGCTGATCACATTTGCAAGGGATTGCCAGTTTACTTTTAACAAAACCACATCCAAAATGTTTTATGTGCAACACATAAAAAACAAATTGCTTTTCAGTAGGTAAAGACTATTTGAAACAGTCTCATTGCAAATATCAGAACTAAAGATTCAACTGGTTTATCCTTAGCAACAGCATTAGACATGCTCAAACTGCAGTGAATGATCATCCTGTTTCTACTTAAAGTTCCTTACACAGTTGTCATGGCTCAGCTTGATTTATTTTCAGCAACCTTCTGCATTCATTTGATGCTATCTTATTTAATTAATGTCTCTTCATGAGACTCTTAAACAAACTGCTAACATCTCAATCAACACTTTGACCTGGACTTCACGCTCCCTTTTTTTTTCTTTTTAGGTATTCTCATTTTTTTTCTGGAATTCTTGCACTCTTTCGTAAAGGCACTACTCTGAATAGCGCTGTGTTAGACACACCAGAAGTCACCAGATTTGATTCCTAATTTGTGCTGAATTAACTGATCTCAACTGGTCGTTAGCTGCTTGCGTATATTTTACCTTGACATTATGACTAAGGACGACAGATATTCATCAGTCATTTTATTTATCATTTGCTATCTGTCACCTGCTAAAAACCTTGCATGGGAGGCATTTTGTGTGTGGGCAGGATCAGGGTCAGACTTGATAAAATAACCTGACAACACTTGCTGATTGGCCCCTTAAATGAAATCTACCTACTTGGTGAGATCCCGTCAGACTGCAGGAACCATATTCCAGATGGGAGGCAAGCAGAAGCGTGGTATTTGCACATCATTTGAAAGAGCATTTTTGGAGACTTTGCTTGGGATATTTTACTTTGTTTTTACTTTATAGATTAACAACACCAGAGTCCACAGCGAAGAGCAAATTCCTGTCCCTGGGTTCCAAATTCCGTTATAGTGGTCGAACACAGGTTCAGACTAGAGAAGCAAGTGCTCTAATTGACAGACCTGCACCACGTTTTGAGCGTACTGCAAGCAAAAGGGCATCCAGAAGCCTGGATGGAGGTAAAATTGACAGATTTCACATTTTGGATTATAAAGTTAAACCTACAAGTTAGTGTAATTGAGTTGGAAATGTTTAATTCTTGTTTTAGTTTATGGTTTGTGCATTGAACCTGCTGTAGATAGTTATAGCAAATAGACTTTTTAAAAAAGCTATATAACGCTCACTTTTTAAAAGTGGTTGCATGTTCCATTGATCTCTGCAGTTTGGCTTCAGGCTCAGTAGTTCACACAGTAGTTCATACATTTTTACCCTGTTTGATTTGCCAAGCATGATGATTTAAGATCATAATCTCACTTTACAGTGTAAAATGCTGCTAAAGTTTGGAGGTTCTGGTTTCTGATTTGGTGACTTTGCCTTCGGTCTCATATGAGGCTTTCATGACATGAGGCAACTTTTATACAACTGTATAAATATTTAGAGCCATAGATCTTCTCTTTTGAGCACCAAAATGTGCAAACGATTGATTACTCAAAAGTTGGCTGAGTACTTGAAAGCTACAGAGAACATTTCATTTAATGGAGCAATTGAAATAAAGATCATGAATTCCATTCTATGTCCATATTTTAGAGGATTGGCAGAAAAATATCTTAAAGTTTACATCCTGTAAAGAAAATTCGTGTGCTCATTTTGTCAGGGTTTAAACACAAAAACTGCTAACCACTTATAAACTTTTTAAGATGTGGAATTCATCCTTAATTTTCAAGGGACAAGTAAAATTATTTTCTATTCACTGATTTGTGGATCATTTTAAAATGCTGCACCTGCAGTTTAGGAAGTACTATCATAATGGGTAATCATTTATTATATGGCCATTTGTAGCTAAACAAACATTTCTGTTTAACTAATCAAACACTTGACTTTAATCCACTAGACTTTTTAATTCATAATTGCTCATTCAATGTACAGAAGCCCAAAATTTTTATTAACTTTGATCAAATCACTTAAAAAAAATAAAAGATTGCGCTGAGAAGAATAAAGTTGTATTTGGTCCCAAACTAAAAGTTCAAGTTTGGACTGGCAAAATTGAGTTAGATTAAAGAAACCTTTTTAAACATTAGGATTTTATGATTTGCTGTAAATCTTATTGTTGAGTTTTTTTAAAAAAAAACAAGAAAAGTAATGATTTGGGATCAGGCATATAATTTTCTAGCCTCAGGATTACATTTGGTGTTCATCCAGATGGGACAAAGCATAACTGATTTAACTTTTTTAAACTAAACTGAGGTAGCTGAGTAAAAACAAAACAAATCATTTTTAAAGTTATTTGATAGCAAAAATCAGATGTGTTATTCAGAATTCCAAATTGATGCACCACTTACCCTGAACTCCAGAGGGAATTTTGCAACTCCTCTATTGTGAATATTCAAAATTTAAACCTACATTCTGTTTCATTTTTAAATTAATATTTAATAAGAATAAAAATTTCATGAAATTTAAATTACTTAAACCACAAATTTTGAAATTATTTTCACCAAAAATACTTAAATTGTTAACATGTACACATTCTCTCCAGCTAAACGTAAGTTTCCAAAAACCTCTGTTGAATTACCACTGGACGAGGATCTTGAGCCCAGATGTATTGAAGCACCCAGAGAGCAGCCAGGTACCAGTTTGTTGGCTTAATGCTCTGCGGTGTTCCTGTTTCTTCACTCTTTCCTTTTTGCAAGCTCCTTTTGAATTGTTGCACTGACCACTTGAATACTTTTTATTCTGTTTTTGATTTGCTAAGCATGATGATTTAAGATCTGAGCTCTCACGTAGAGCCAGATTTGGTGTTAAGAATACTTTCTGTAATCTAGAAAAATAGGTTAAAAGTAATTTGTGTGGTCTGGTATAATTGTAACTAGCAAACTAGCCAAGATAATGAAACCCATGTTTTTAAAAGAACTGGATTTCTTGGACTTGAATACTTTTTTGCAGTGACTAAGTAAATCTTTTGGCAGCAAAATGATGAGCAATTTGGACTTGTATGTAAAATTTGGGCAAGTGGAAGCTTGGGTTTAAAACCATAAAATTTGATTAGAAAGCTGCCAATGATATTTTTTGTGCATCCACTTAAAACCCTAAAGATTGTTAAGCTTTGACCAGTTTGGTATTTTATAAGTTGCTAGACTAGTTTATTAAATTTAGGCAGACTTTTTGAGTTGTTATACCTGTAGTTCATGACAAAAACAGTTGGAATTTAAACATTCTTTGTTTGTAGTGTTCTTGATTTCTAAATTATAAAAGGAAACTTTGACCCAAGTTTGATACTTGCTCATTAGAAAACATTGTTTGAAAAATTGTTGCAAATGTTTTGATGGGATGAGGACATAAAATTTTCTAAATTTAAATCTGCATAATCCAAAAAGTACTAGATTAATTTCCTTGAGTCTGACATAGTCATCAAGCATCTGGTAGACCAAGGAAGCAAGTCAAATAATATTCAAGTGTTTTAATTCAGGATATTTTTATGAACACACTCCAAAGGAATTATTCCTGAATGCAAAATCTTGACATTTATACCTGATACTGCAATTTTATCAACATTCGTTTTGTTTTGACAAAAACCTGATTGAATAAAGCTGTAAGTTTGGTTACCTGATACATAGGGTGTGGACCTAGAGAACTGTCTTCAATTTTTGCCTTTTTTCAAGAAGAGATGTAGTTGCATTAGAGGCAGTTCAGAGGAAGTTCAGTGGATTGAAACATGGGGTGAATATATTATTTTATGAGAAATCTTTGAGCAGCTTGCTACATACATTATAGTTTGGAAGAGTGAGACATTATTAAAACAGAAGATTCTGAGGTGGGACTAACAGAACAAATGCTGAGAAACTGTCCTCACGTGGGTGTAGAAAAATGAGACACGGTTTCAGAACAAAATATCTTGTGTT
Organism: Chiloscyllium punctatum; assembly: GCF_047496795.1. Lineage (NCBI taxonomy): Eukaryota > Metazoa > Chordata > Chondrichthyes > Orectolobiformes > Hemiscylliidae > Chiloscyllium > Chiloscyllium punctatum. Next base: position 10,126,788 of record NC_092765.1, read on the forward strand.
TAAAATGGAATTGAGGATTTATTATTATTTATTTATTATTATTTAGTTTATTAAGTTAAATTCATTATTCTTTGAAATACTCAAATTTGCGTGAGATGCCTTTAAGTTCTGGAGAAGAGTTAAAAAGTGCAAGGAACAGACAGGAAAGTACAATTGAAGCCATGATCCCATCAGTCATGATTTTATTGAATGGCAGATCAGGATTAGGAAATTAAATGCCTTACATGTGATCCTATTTCTTATACTCATATTTCATATTATAAAAATGAATGAACTGGTGACTAAGAAGATATATCATAACATTTAAATTATTTTTATTGTTGATCTTAATTTTCACTAAATAATGGTAGTTTATAATCTGATATCATATGTTTTTACGCAATTTCTTTTACGCAAGTGTTTAACACTGTTCTTTTCAAAATTCACTAACTGTAGTTATTAGCAATGATACATAAACAGCCATTTTGAATGAATATTTTACTCATTTTTAGATGAAGGACGAAGTTTTGTAAGGTCACAGAATTCCAAATATGATTGTGCAATGAGTTATTTTGCAGTAGTTCTGAATTTTTATGATGTTTATAAGAAATACCAAATGTGTTTTATGATTATCAGAACTTGAATTTGCTAGTAATATTGTTAGTTGTAATTTCCTCAAACTTTATTCTTTACTCTCTCTTCCCATCAGTCCCAAATTTCTTCCAACCAAGTTTAAATTTTTAATTGTTTGAAAAACTTTAACCTAATTTTTTAATCAACATGTTCAAAGATGTTATTATACATATCTGGAGCAGGTGGCACTTGAACTGGGCCTCCCAGTCGTGGGGGAAGTACACTACCACTGCACCACAAGACGGCCTGCTAATCAAGTAGAATCTTTAAAACTTTTAACCTGTTTTTCTAATCAGTCTGTTCAGAGATGTTAATACTTTTACTTCTAACCAGGTTTAATTTTAACATTTTCTATAATTCAACCTATTTTTCTAATCGACTTGTTCAAAGATGTTATAGTACGCCTTTTGGAACATGTGGGACTTAAACCTGAGCTTCCTGGTCCAGGGGTAGGGACATTACCACTGTGCCACCAGAGGATCCTTTTTTCTTGTGAACAGTCAATGGCCCCGTTTTTAAAAATAATCTAATCCGTTTTTCTCTTCAGCTTATTCAGAGATGTTATTGCACACCTGTTTAGTAGATGGGACCTGAACCTGGGCCTCCCAGTCAAGGGATAAGGACATTACCACTGTGCCACAAGCGGGCCCTCTCGCCAAATACAAATTTTAAAATTTTTACTAACTTCTCTAATCAACCTTTTCAGGAATGTTGTTACACACCTATAACCAAGCTTAATTTTTAGTTGTTTTTTAATATAACCCATTTTTCTAATCAACCTGTCCAGAGATGTTATTACCTGCCCCAGGAACAGCTGGGACTTGAAGCCAGGCCTCCTAGTTCATAGGTATCTCTTATGCCACAAAAGGGCCCCTCTTAACCTAGTTTAACATTGTGTAAATTTAACTTAGTTTCCTAATCAACCTATTCAGCGATATTATTAAATAACTCTGGAGCAGGTGGGACTTGAACACAGGCCTACTTGTTTAAGAGTATGGATGCTACTACTGCACCGAAGAGGGCCCAACCTAGTGTAAATGTTTGGATTGTCCATTCATATCACCTGGTGAAGGACTCCCTTGACAGTGTGCTAATTGATTATTTCCAGACAGTCTTTGACAAAGTGCCATACAGGAGGCTGCTAAATAAGATAAGACCCACAGTGTGATACTGGCATGGATAGAGGGTTGGCTGAAGGCAGAGTGTAGGGATAAAGGCGTCTTTTTCAGAATGGCGGTGAGTCAGTAGTGGAGTCCCACAGGGGCCTGTGTTGGGACCATAACTATTCACATTATACATTAACGATACAGACGAAAGAACTAATGCCATGGTTGCAAAGTTTGCAGATGATATAAAGAAGAACAGTTAGTGTCGAGGAAGTAGTGAGGCTATAGATGGACTTGGATATGTTAGCAGAATGGGCAAAGAAGTGGCAGATAAAATTCAATGTGGGAAAGTGTCAGGTTATGCACTCTGTATCATTGAGTATAGAATCTTGTTGGCAAGACAGCACTAAGTTATTTTTACTTACTGAGCAAACAGGGAAACTCAATTTGCAATGGTTTTGGTCATCATTATGTTATTGAAAGAAGCAGTTACCTGTACAGATATCATGGTGATGTCACTTCAACTGCATAAGTATTGAGTACACCCCCTACAGCTGTTGTCATAAAAATGCAACTGTAATGTAAAAGAAGATATTTTTGTATTTGTGAGTCAAGCTATTATAGGTTAAATACATCCTTGTAAAAGAGTTCCGTAAACTACTTTTCTTTGTTGCCTGTTTTAGTGTTTTATTGTATTTCTTTGGCACATTTTTTTTCTTCACCTTGCATGACCACTACTTTACCTGACAAGCATTTTCTTGAGAAGTTAACTTTTCAGTAAAGTAAAAAATAAAACTTGAATTATTTTAATTGAATGAAAAATTGAAAAAGTTTCTTCACCCAGAGGGTGGTGATTCTGTGGAATTGACTACCACAAATGTGTTTGAGGCCAAAAAATTGTGCTTGTAAGACTGCTGTAAATATAGCTCTTGTGGCTATAGGAATCAAGGGATTTTGGAGGACTGTGGAGTAAGCATGTTGATAGTCAACTATAGACGTATTGAATGCTGGAGCAAGCTTGAGAGGTCAAATGGCCTTCTCCTACTGCTATCTTATATATTTTTATATTAAGCCCCTATCACTTAAAATACAATCATATTAAGTGGTATGGATAGTTGATATTTCTGTAGAGATCAAGACATCCAAGAAAATTTCAATCCAAAAGTCTACTCCTGAGCTATTTTTCTTTTAACATTTTGAATTAAAAGTATATATCTCTCTAGGAAACAACACCTTGTATTAGTATACTACCTTTAACATTACAGAAAAATCCCATGGGCGTTTCCCAGGAGCATTTTTGGGCAAAGTGTGACACTGAGCCACATAACGTAATAATACAGAAAAATGAACAGAAGTGTGATCAAAGGAGTAGATTTTAAAAAGTATTTTGGAGGTAGAAAAAGAAGTTAAAAGGTGGAGAAACTCTTAGAGTTCTAAAGCTTAGGATCTAGGCAGCTAAAGGTACAGCCATCGAACAGTTAAAGTCAGGAATGCATTAGGGGCTAGAATTATAGAAGTGCACATATATTGGAGGACTGTTAAGCAACGGGAATTTACTGCTGAAAATAATCATTTTTTTAAAATTAGCTCACATGTGATGTACCTTACTATGCACTGGTTTTAAAGAAGTAATTAAAGGAAGCACATCAATCACTGTACATTCCAGTGGTGTAATATTGTTTCACTTTGTATTTGTTATGCATGTGGACTAAAATCAGACTAAATTGGAATTCTAGAATTTTTTTCACATCAGCTAGTGGAGTAACTTCCTATTTTGTTTGGAAATGCAGATGTTCTTCAGTTCTGGTTAGCACAACAAGAATAATGGCACTTTACACCTTCATTTAGATCAAGCTTTTATCTTCTGATAAAACCCATCATTTGTAAAATTAACTGATAATAAGATGAAAGCGTGTCAGCAATTTTTAAGAACTGATCGTATAAATAAAACAAAGAACAGCAGATGCTGGAGACCTGAAACAAAAACAGAAATTGCTGGGGAAAATCTGCAGATAGAATCCCTCCAGTGTAGAAGCAGGTGATTCGGCCCATCGAGCACACTGACCCTCAGAGTGTGCTATTCAGACCCACCCCTTTATCCTATCCTGTAACTGTATTTCCCACGGTTAACCCACCTAACCTGCACACCCTGGACACTGGCAATTTAGCATGGCCAATCCACCTAACCTGCACATCTTTGGACTGTGGGAGGAAACCAGAGAACCCGGAGGAAACCCACGCAGACACTGGGAAAATGCGATTCTTTATGAGAGAAACCAGACTTAAAACATTTAATGCTGCTTTCTCTCCACAGATGCTGTCGGATCTGCTGAGTTTCACCAACCATTTCTGTTTTTCTTTGAGAACTGATTACTTTGAAACCTGTATATGGAAAATGTTTAGATGAGCAACACAGTTTGTGAATAAATAAGCTTGTTTATATCCAGCTGGTATTCGCATTCTTGAAGATATTGGTTGCATACCTAAAATCTCTCGCATATTATTGGCTATTACTGGCTGCACTAAAGAGAAATAAAACCCACAAATGTGTTTAACTATTGCTTGTATAATAGCATTGAGGGACATTGATACATTTGTTTATAGCTGCAGTTACTGGGACTCCAGACAGAAGCCCAAGGGCAGTTACTACTTCTGCACCAACCATATCTCAAAGTCATTCAGTGGAAGCTAGTAGCCCACCCACAGCTGAGACGACTGGAGTGACTGAATCGAAAGCAGTTAAGGAGGAGGTGCAGTTGGAGGTAAAACAAGGAGAGGGTCTCATTGAGAAGAGATCAGAACCAGTCCAAGAGGTTAAGGTATATTCTTTGAGCTGAATTTTCTGCTTGTTTTTAAACATAATTTAAATATATGACATAAAGGGCATGGTGAATAATGTTGTAGTTATTGATGTTCAGATCCAGTCCTATTCATTTGTCATCATTTTTTAAATAATGAGCTTTTACTGAATTGTTGATTTTATATTACAACAAATGGAGTACTGTCTTAGAGGCTGGTAAAGAAAAGGGGATGGCAAACTTATTTGGGGTTTAAATAATCCTCCTACAGATAACAATGAACATATTCTCCAAAGACAATTGGTTCAGTGACAATATTATTGTAGAGTAATAACAGTGCATATTCGTATTACCTGAAGCTCCTTTCCATTCCTGCAGCAACTATATAATTTAAATGGCACTTATCCTCTTGACTTCAATCTAGGCTGTTGCTGTCAATTTTGTTATCGAACACTTCAGTAAGATTGATGCTGCAAAATGAAATTTGAAATATTTGCTAGAAGCAGGATGAAGATGAGTTTGATTTTACTTAAATAACTTGGTGCAAGAACAGAGCAACAGATGATGTACAGGAGGGTCTCTCTTCTTAAAAGAAAAATGCTCATGCTGCGTCTGTCTAAATTTTTTTGTCCATTAAAAGACCTAAACTTGAATTGGTACAAAATTCTTGCTGCAATGACTGCAGAAATTAAAGGTGAAAAGACCTAGAGTGGAAAATGTTTTTTGTATGTGCACAAAGACTATGGGCAGATGTATTGCCTTTTGTTGTAGTTTCATATGAGGATTTACAAAGTCCAAGTTACAGCTTGGATTGTAAAATCATCTTCCCATTCATATTGATGTCTGACTTTCAAAAGGAATTGGGGAAAAATCCCACTGAAAATTAGTTTAAAAAATACTTTCAAAATATAATGTTTGGAAATGTAAGATAATATGCTTCTGCCTTGTTTACAGAAGCCTTTTCAAATTAATCTGTAAATTGTAGTCTTGACATTATTAGTTATCATAAATAATATTAATTATAATTTATTTTTACTAACAACACAGCAGGTCATCACACAGCAGACTGAAATCACATCATTTCCAGCCACAGCAAATGAAAAATCACAGGTTTGTCTCCATAAGTTGGAATAAAAATTGTTCAAATGTATGTGGTTGAAGTATGAACATGGATTACTAAACTTCATCTTTTTTTTGCAACGCCTAAACAGCAAAAGCCCGATGGAGAGGAAGAGGTTGTCCGAATGCGCAAGGTTAGCATTTTCTTATATTTTAATTAGATGAGTGTTTGGGAATTTTTGTCTTTTGTAACCCAGCATCAATTTCTTTGTTTCACCTGATAATGTCCCCCCCATCAGATGGTGAATTGCTCATTCTGCTTTTTCTTTTGGTGATCAAATCTGGGTGTGTTCTTGTGGTTCCATGATCATCCTGTCTAGATTCTGCTGCGCTAATGAAACTTTTTTTTGACACTTTTTATTTGCTACTTTGCAATGCCACAAGAACAACATTTTAATTTTTGTGCTTTTCTTTTTTCCCTTCTTTCATTTTGCAGAAGAGATCAAAGAAAGTTGAGGGTGAAAACATTTATGTCAGGCATAGCAATTTAATGTTGGAGGTTTGTATGAACGGAAAGCTTGTTATTCATCAAGTTGTCTTTAGTCCAGAGTTCTGCATTTATTATTTGGCTGCATTCACACGATGTTGCATGTGCTGCATGTAACCAAAAAACAAGCACTTTTGCATTTTTGTTTTTTTTTAAGTGCTGTCTCTTTATAAGCAAGCTATGGCATGTTTTGTGTTTATTTTTCTTTCAAGCTGCTTGAAAGTATGGTTGGGAAGATGGTCATATGAGATGATCCATTATGGAGGTCCACAGTGAGTGCCAAGAGGATATTAGACTATAAATTGATTTTGCCTTTATTATTTTATGACTAGTGTAAAGGTGTTCTACTGATGTGTGTGTGCACAGCAGTGAAATTTTGTGAATATAAAAGCCAAATGCACTCTTCAAAATATGGTGATTCTTGAAAGACAGTGGCACTTTATGGCTTAAAGAGACAGTGTTCCCTTTGATTTCCTTGCAATACTGAAACAGTTTTACCTTTTGATGTATCATGCTTGTCCCCTTTGACAACTTAATGGGTTAAAATATATTTTGTTAATTGTACTTAAATTCAATGGGTCAACAAAAGAATGATCACTTTTTGAGTTTGACATCTATATCCCTCGAGCACTTTTTGATATTATTGTACTTTTGTCCTACCCAAGAGATTGAAGGTTCAAAACAAATTCAGAAAGTTAGAGAGGTCCAGCTCCCAAAATAGACTTGTCTTTTTATATCATATCATAGGCTGTTAGTATGAATGTGGTAGATGTGCATCAACACTGATTGAGTTTGCACTTGCAAGCAGATTTATAGAATAAGAACTCCAACTTGAGTAAAGTCAAGGAGCCAAAAATTAAGTGAAGAAAATTGAAAATGTGTGATTATGTTCCTTAAAGGATTTATAGTGAAGAACATGTCAAAAGAACTGAATAATATAGTTAAAATGGGATAGAAACAAAATGAGATAATAAGAAAGTGTACAAGTGGAAGGAAAGCCTCATCAGGTAGCAAATCAGTTACGTGTTCCTTAAATTAAGGTAACTACACATTAACAGTACTGAATTGTTTTCTACCCATTTTTAGGTCTGTTATCCTGAATCTGCTGATTGATGCTTCATGTTTCCTTGGACATTTCTCTGGGAAATGTACATTGTCTTAGAAAATGAGACTGGCTACTGAACTATGGAAATAATTGCAGTTTAGTCCAGTCCATTCCTCGTCCAATATTCACATGGACCTTTTCCAAGAGAGATCACTAGTTAATGATGAGGAATTAAGGACCTTAGCATTCAGACTATTTGCAACCTCTTTCTTGTTTGAAATCTGCTAAGGCAGTGAAAACTGGTGTTGAGCCAGGGATCCTCTGGGGTTATTATAATATTGTACTCTGCTTTTCCTAATTAGCTTTTTGGGGACCACTCCTTTCTTATAGACTCTTTGAATTTATTGGTGGTATTGATTTTTTATTAAACTCCTGATGTGCAGTAAATGATCATTTGAGACAGAGACCAGCATCTTTCCAACAGATTAAACTTTCTATATTGCTCAGTTCTTCTGTACCAGCATAGAATGAAAATTAAAATTCTGGTTTTTGTACTTAATATTGCTCTTCCCCTTTACTTAGATTAATTTTTAATTGTGGACATATTATGTATGTTGATAATGTTTTCAGATCAGGCTTTAACATAAAATATCAATTTCTCATAGCCCTAAATAACTGTGGGAATGTTACAAAAGAGAAAGTAAATAATAGTCGCAAGTCTGCAAAAATTAAAATTCACACAGTGCTGATGGTAAATATTTGGGCATGTCAAACTCAAACTTTATGTTCATTCTTCTTCACTGTCTCTTTATGTTGCAAGGTACTGCTTTACCACCTTCCTAGCCATAAGCTTATAAAGAGAATGGGAAGATTTTGTGTTGCTTCTGGTCTTGTGTGTGTTCCATTTCATCTTTGTTCAAACATCGTGGCAAATTAACGGTGCAGCTCACTGGAAGAAAATTAGAATTTGTAGTGATACCGAAAATGAACACTCCACACAATTTAGAAGTTTTGTTTCTTTCTGGTTTCCATATTGGTTGATTTTCAGAGTATTCACTACTGAGCAGTTCACTAGAAGACTTTGATGTTTTTACAGAGATATATCCTAAAATGGTCAGTCAAATCTATTTTCATTTTGCTTTCATTGAAAGGAGGGGAGGTATTAAAATTCCTTAACAGTGATTCCCTGAGTTAGGGGATTAGTAAACTAATGACCCCGACTGGAAAGTGTGAATAGGAGTATTAAGATCAGTTGAGATACCAAACTCTGACAAAATTCCTATCAGCATTCATTGGAACTCATACAGGATTTATAACCACTGGAACAGGGTTCTGGAGGGCTGCCAGTACCCATGGAATTATAATAACAATAAAAGCAAAATAGTGCGGATACTGGAAAGAGAAAGTAAACACAAAATGCTGGAGAAATTCAGCAGGTCTGGCAGCATCTGTTAAGAGGGACCAATATGACTCTTCTGAAGAGTCATATTGGACTCAAAATGTTAACTCAGTTTCTCTCCACCCATTGAATTATACTCCAGAATAAAGAAACAGTTTTGGATGGAAGGGAAAACATAATTTAAAAAGAAATGCTTTTCTTTGTTCTTTATTGTAACTTAATATAAACAATGGCAGTACAAGTCTAACTTGGGGTTGGGGGGGGGGGAAGGTTAATTATTGGATAAAAAGGAAACCCATTTTAGAAATAAAATAAAATTTATTGCTTATGCTAAATTATTTTTAATCAAAATAATGAATTACCTAAGTAACCTGGTGATCTATTTTAAAAGGGTGAGGTTTTCTATTTCATTAGGCTCAGTATTTGTGAAATTTAAAATCTTCCTCCTTTTTGCATATTTGTTTGCAATAGGATCTAGACAAAACCCAAGATGAGATCATGAAACATCACGCTAGTATTAGCGAACTAAAGCGCAGCTTTATGGAGTCTGTACCTGAACCACGCCCTAGTGAATGGGATAAACGGCTGTCAGCACACTCACCTTTTAGAACATTGAACATCAACGGGCAAGTTCAGTCTGGCACAGAAGGAGTAAGTTTGATTGTTTTTGTCTCTGCTGAAAACATTGTTGTTCTGATAGCTATTTAGCAAAGAATGATCTTTAATGAGCTGTTTGAAATGATGGTGTGGATACAAGCAAACAATTTCTTCTGGTGGAAGAATCCAGACCTAGAGGGCTTAACCTTAAAATAAAGTTATTCCAGTAAGCAGAGAAATCAAAGAACATGTTTTACTTCAAGGTTTCAAGGGTCGTGAAATTGTGGAATTCTACTTTTCACAAGGCTGTTGATGTTGGGAGTCAATTGAGATCCCAACATTTAGGTAAGAGTGTCATTGAATATGGGTCTTGCGGTGCAGGGGTAGTGACCCTACCTCTGTCCAGAAAGTCTGGGTTCAAGTCCCACCTGCTCCAGAGGTGTGTGATAGCCTGTCTGAACAGGTTGATTAGAAATATCTGCAATTTGATGAGGATTAAAGAGTGGTAAATGCAGTCGAGATACAGATCAACCATGATTCAATTAAATGACCAAACAGACTTGAGAGGCTAAATTGCCAATTCTGTCCCTATTGACAGGGACACTATTGACAGAGGTTTAGAAGGAAATGGGCTGGATTTCCCTCAGTTCTGAAGCAAAGCACAAAGTAGAATTAACCTGGAATGATGTTTGTAGGAGCAATAGAGAATAACCAATAGGTGCAGTAGTAGACCGTTCAGCCTTTCAAGCCAGCGCCTCCATTCATTATGATCATGGCTGAGCATCCACAATCAGTATTCTGTTCCTGCCTTATTCCCATAACCCTTGATTCCACTATCTTTAAGAGCTCTATCCATCTTTCTTGAAAGTATCCTGAGACTTGGCCTCCACTGCCTTCTGGGGCAGAGCATTCCATCTATCCAGCACACTCTGGGTGAAGATGTTTCTCCTTAACTGTTCTAAATGGCCTACCTCTTATTTTTAAACTGTGTCCTCTGGTTCTGGACTCACCCATCAGCGGAAACATGTTTCCTGCCCCCAGAATGTCCAATCCTTTAATAATCTTATACATCTCAATCAGATCCCCTCTCATCCATCTAAACTCAAGTGTATACAAGCCCAGTCGCTCCAATCTTTCAACAATTCCCGCCATTCCGTGAATTGACCTCGTGAACCTACACTGCACTCCCTCAATAGCTAGAATGTCCTTCCTCAAATTTGGAGACCAAAATTGCACACAATACTCCAGGTGCGGTCTCACCAGGGCCTGTACAGCTGCAGAAGGACCTCTTTGCTCCTATACTCAATTCCTCTAGTTATGAAGGCCAGCATGCCATTCGCGTTCTTCACTGCCTGCTGTACCTGTATGCTTGCTTTCATTAACTGATGTACAAGAACATGTAGATCTCATTGTACTTCCCCTTTACCTAACTTGACGCCATTTAGATAGTCATCTGCTTTCCTGTTCTTGCCTCCAAAGTGGATAACCACAAATTTATTCACATTAAATTGCATCTGCCATGCATCCATCCACTCCCCTAGCCTGTCGAAGTCACCCTGTATTCTCATAACATCCTCCTCACATTTCACCCTGCCACCCAGCTTTGTGTCTTCATCTATATCATTAATGTACATTGTAAACAGCTGCGGTCCCAGCACTGAACTTTGTGGTACCCCACTGGTCACCGCCTGCCATTCTAAAAGGGACCCATTTATCAATATTGTTTGCTTCCGATCAGCCAACTAATTTTCAATCCAAGTCAGTATTTTGTCCCCAATACCATGTGTCCTAATTTTGCTCACTAATTTCCGATGTGGGACCTTATCAAAAGCTTTCTGAAAGTCCAGGTACACTACATCCATCTTCATAGTTACATCCTCAAAAAATTCCAGAAGATAAGTCAAGCACGATTTCCCCTTCATAAATCCATACTGACTCTGAGCTATCATGTTACTGCTATCCAAATGAGTCATAATTTCATCTTTTATAATTGACTCCAGCATCTTTCCCACCACTGATGTCAGGCTAACCGGTCTATAATTCCTTGTTTTCTCTCTCCCTCCTTTCTTGAAAAGTGGGACAACATTAGCCACCCTCCAATCCGCAGGAACTGATCATGAATCTATAGAACATTGAAAAATGATTACCAATGCATCCACAATTTCTAGAGCCACCTCCTTAAGTACCCTGGGATGCAGACTATCAGGTTCCAGGGATTTATCAGACTTCAGACCTAACAGTCTGTCCAACACCATTTCCTGCCTAATATAAATTCCCTTCAGTTCATCCATTACCTTAGGTCCTTCAGCCACTATTACATCTGGGAGATTGCTTGTGTCTTCTCTAGTGAAGACAGATCCAAAGTACCTATTCAACTGTTCTGCCATTTCCTGTTCCCCATAATAAATTCACCTGTTTCTGTCTTCAAGGGCCCAATTTAAGTCTTAATCATTTTTTTTTCACATACCTAAAAAGCTTTAACTATCCTCCTTTATATTTTTGGCCAGTTTGCCTTGGTACCTCTTTTTTTTTTCTCCACTTATTGCCTTTTTAGTTATTCTCTGTTGCTCTTGAAAAATTTCCCAGTCCTCCGGCTTCCAGCTCATCATTACTAATGTTATACTTCTCTTTTATCTTTATACAGTCCTTAACTTCCTTTGTCAGCCATGGCTGCCCCTGCTTCCCCTTAGGATCTTTCTTCCTCTTTGGAATGAGCTGACCCTGCACCTTCTGCATTAAATCTGGAAATACCTGCCATTGTTGTTTCACTGCCATCCCTGCTAGGGTATTGAACCATTGAACTTTAGCCAGCTCCTCCCTCATAGCTCCATAGTTCCCTTTGTTTAACTGCAGTACTGACACTTCCAATTCTCCCTTCTCCCTTCTCCCTCTCAAATTGCAGATTAAAACTTATCATATTGTGGTCACTTCCTCCTAATGGCTCCTTTACTGTGAGGTCCCTGATCAAATCAGGTTCGTTACACAACACCAGATCCAGAATTGCCTTCTCCCAGGTAGGCTCCAGTACAAGCTGTTCTAAGAATCCATCTCTGATCACTTGCCTAATTTTATAGCTGCTTATAGATGTTCTTGTTTAAATGACTCTCATTCAAACTACATTATGTTACATTAGGCTAACAATAGTAGCTGGTTTCATTCCTGAACCTGTTCATATATTAATGATTAAACTTCACGTTTCCATATGTATGTTAGTAATTCATTTCCTTTGATTTGAATTTTCTTTGATGGATTTTTTTCTTTCCAAGTTATTTTAACCTAAAGACTTTAACCAAGTGAAATTCCAAATTCAGTTTTTATAAACCACTTAAATAATCTGAAAGATTTTATTCTAGCGTATGAGCCTTTATGCAGAAGGACAACGAATGTTAATATCTGTACAGAATACTTGGGAATAAGTTTTATTATTTTCATCAATGTGAATACTCGCTTTTATACTACGTATTTCAGATTTCAATTCTTGACAGGTACACTTGTAAATTAAAAACTCATACTTTTTAAATGCTATTCCTTTCCACTTTATTGAGAACTAATGAGGTATTGCATCCTTGCTCACAAAAAAAGGTTATTACCCTTGAATAAGAAATACAATTTTTAAAAATTACTTTAGCAAACCCCTCATATGTAATCCTCAAAAAAAAAGCAAAATTCTGCTTTTTGGCATAGGAGCTCTTAGTGGACAGAAGGGCATTGGGCTTTCATGGCAAACTGAATAAATTACATGTGCTCAAGCAAGTGTTCAAAAAATGAAATTAATACTATTACAATTTGCTTGGAAATATATAACCTGAGTATTGCTGATACACAATATCAGCATGATGTTGGAGTTCTTCATTTTGCACTCATGAAGACAGAATAACAAGAATACATCATCCCAAAGGGAATAGTAATTTATTCTGTATGAAAGCGGGGGCTGATTGATTAGCAAATTAATTCTGATTGGTAGAGGCATTGTCATCAAGAATGTTCCAGGGAAGTTAGCTGCCAAACTTCAGTTCAAATTCAAACCAGGAAAGTTGACTCTGCTCCAAGCATTGCTGTGGGGAAAACAACAAGGAATGAATTTTTCAGTGAAAAGATGCAATGTGTGGTTGGCAGTGTCTTGTGCTTGAATATACATGAATTCTAGAATCTGTAAATGAGCCACAGTTGTGAACTCAATTGCTAATCTTATTGTCAGTGTAATTCTTAGCATAATTGTAATTGTTTATCAAGTGTTGTCCAATTGTGGAATCACATCTATTGTTGAACACTATGTTGCGGTTCGCCAGCAAAGGCAGTTGAATACAGTTAATATTCTGCCTTTGCAAACAGCCAAAGGGACATGCTGTTTAGTACTATCCACCAGGCTATGGGACATAAGCCCATATTTAGCAACACAGCTACACTGATAATCATATCATGTAATTCATTTGTGTGGTAAGTAGTGCGTTGTGGTTGCACCATGAAGTTTGTCACCATCCTTCGCCTATTCCCTGTTGGGACCAGTGTCAAACAGGGCTGTGTCATTGCCCCAGCACTGATCTCAATTTACCTTTGGTGCAATGCTTCACCACAACATCAACAAGCTCCCTGCTGAAGTAGAGCTACCTGTGGGAAATTATTCAACCTCTGCTGCCTTCAAACCAAACTCAAAGCCACCCCAACCGGTGTCATCAAGCTGCAGTTCACAGTGATGCTTGTGTATGTGCAGACTTCGAGGACATACTCCTGACCATCATCACATCTTTACAGAGGCATATGAGAACATGGGTCTCACCCTGAACATCCACGAGATGGAGGTCTTCCACAGACCTGGTCTGGCATTATGGTTCAATCCCAATCATCAAAAACCACAGGGAGGCCTCAAAAGAACATTGGCCACATCCAGTGCCTCTGTCCTTATAGATAAAGCAGCTATTGATGAAGAGATCCAGCATCACCTCCAGTGTGCTAGTGCAGCCTTTGGCCACCCTAGGGAAAGTGTTCGAGAGCAACAGTATCAGATCTGACTCCAAGCTTATGGTTTACAGAGCTGTGGTGGTTCCCTGTTTGGCTCTGAGATGTGGACTACTTACAGCAGACACCTCAAAGCACTGGAACTGTGCCACCAATACTGTCTGCGCAAGTTCCTGTGAATTCGCTGGGAAGAAAAGTGCACCAACATCAGTGTCCTCGACCAGGCTACTATCCCCAGCATCAAGGCACTGACCACCCTTGATTGGCTATGATGGGCTAGGCACGTCATCCAAGTGACCAAAACAAGGCTCCCCAAGCAGGTGCTGTACTCCCAGCTCTGAAATGACACCGAACGTCAGATGGACAGTGGAATTCCTTCAGTCATACTGAAGGCCTCACTGGTGAAGTGTAACATTCCCACAGACACCTGGGAATCACTGACCCAAAACTATCCAAAGTGGAGGAAGAGTATCCAGGAAGGGGCTGAGCACCTAGAGACTTGCCATCGAGAAAAAATGGAAGCTAAGCGAAAGGAGCATGTTGCCACAAAATGCCCCATCCACCCATTCCCATGACCATCACCAGCCCCAAATATAAAAGAGCCTGTGGTAGCAGTATCAGACTGTACAGCCACCTACTGACTCTCCCTGAGAGTGGAAGAGAGTCATCCTCATCTGCAAGGGACCGCCAATGATGATGAGGCAGACCTGACAATTGCAGACTTAGGCCCATTCATAAGATGACATAATATATAGTGAACAGTGATCTTATCAGGATAGTCATTATCTTGCAGGATCACCTTAATATGCCCTGTTTTGGCATCAAGCCTGCATTGTGAACAAATGATTCTGGCCCTGTTTGCAAGGTTGCCAATGACTCGGTCTTATTTTGCATGAAACAGTTTGGAATCACAAAACATATCTTGAACAGTGCACTAGGAGAGATCCCATTGCAGATTTCTAAACTTGCACATTGAGGAAAGGGAGCTTGTTTGACTGCTTCATTTCCAAGGTGAATTTGAACAAATAACAGCGCGTGTTAAAATGTATATTGAAATTGTATTCTGTCCTGATGAGTGCAAGATGAAAATCTTCAACAGCATGTCCTTTTTCTTGAGCAGTGAGCAGCAATTTAAAATTATCATGGATTTTAAAAAAAAGTCCTTTTGAGGACATGTCTTTGAAGAATGCAATATCCCATTTAGTATGTTGCTTTCCCATGCCTTATATGGTGTCCAAAGAACTCTAAGCTTTTGGCTTCAGTCTAATTTTACTTTGCTCCCTAGAGAGAAAATTATTTGAATATAGTGCAGCAAGTTTGGCTTTTGAAATCAGTGCCAGTAATTATAGACAGGTTATTTTTCTCCTCTGCTTTATGTCTTTAAAACTTATCAAACATACGCCAAACCCTCATTTTACAATCCTAAATTCAGCATTTTTTAAAAAAATCTGGTTACAAGTCTGGTACTTTCTAATATGACAACTTTATCCAAATTCTAAGTGTTCAGGGGAGTGGACTTGATGTTATGGATGGGATGGAAACAAGTCCAAAGGAATTTAGAATCTTTGAAATAAGTAAGTGCAGAGCTGGGAAATGACATGATTAACAACCTAGAGAAGAAAGATAAGCAGGCTGAGTGTAAGATTTTTGAGAGGAGGTAATGAGAGGAGTTTAAAAGGTCAGGGGAAAATGTCTGATGAAGGAAAACTATTGATAATGTGACTGAGCATTGGACCAAAGAGAAGAAGGTATATGGTCCGATTTGGGTTGAAAGTGGGTGTTAGGATGAGTTTGAGAGCTGGAGGTACATAATTGAGAAATTGCCTAATGATGGCAAACGTAAATATCGCTAAAAGAAGGTAAAAATTTAAAGCTTCTCATCTTGAACTCGTCAAAACTAGTACACAAAACAAACATGTAAAAAGGGACACCACTGTATACATCATGAGAAGAGGGTGCCATGTTTGCCTGCAGATATAGCCAGAACAGTTAACTGTCAATCTTAATTCTCCAACAAGGCAAGTGGATTCAGATTGACCAGGGTGGTGTTAAGGGATTCAGCAGACACTGGCTGTTTTTATCACCCTATTTTTTTTTAATGAAAAAGGTGCAATGTACGCACAACTTTCTTTTGCCTTTATCAGACAGGGGCCTGTGTACTTGTAGCTTCTAGCATATTAATATTTCTTAAAAAGTATTGGAAATGGAGACAAAAGGAACTCTGGTCCAGAGCATCAGCCATCACATGAACACAAATAGGCAGGTAAAGAAGTGGCCTTGTGTTTTAATGGCACTTATGTACAGTTCTCAGGATGACAGCAGACCTTGATTTGCAATGTTCAGGAAAAACCCAATAATTGCTTGTAATAAGAATGGAATTTAATTTGAGCATTATTCCCAAGACAGCATATAAAGCACATAGAACTTGGCTTAACTTTGTAAACTGTTGAGAATTTGTCTAATACATGTAAGAAAGGTGCTGAGAGTTTCAGAAGAAAAATTCGATTCTTGATTCAGATTGAGGTTTATCACAGGTCAAGTAAATTCGAACTGAGGCTGGAGCCAGGGTCAGCCATTTTAACATTAATTTGTTCCCACAAGATATGCTTAACTCTTTGGATTGTTTTGCAGTCATTATTCATGTCATGTGCTGGAGACTGAATAAGCCGAACAGAATTCATCTTGATCAGCACATATTGTCATTCTACCCATTCAATTTTATACGTACCAACATTCAGGTCTTCTCTCTCAGATTGAATTTTGTGTAAATAAACATGTAATACAAATATAAAATAATGTGACATCCATTAGAAGCTCTTGCCTTTTTAATTTGATTCAAAGAAACAGTAACCAAAGCTTCCAATAACAGTTGATGTGTTTCACGAGATGTAAGCTGTGGTGCAGTAGTCACATAATATTTTGACATTTTAAGGAAAATTAAAATGAAAGTGCCGTGTCTACATTGAATTCAATGACTTCCAATCATTATCCATATGTTACATAATGGAGATGTTTTAATGTATTAGGAAGTCTGCATACTTAAGTAATCCATAGCTGTGTTGCCATTGAGTGCTTACAAGAAAAATGTACTTTAAATCTCTAAAATTACTAACTTTATGTATGTACAGGCCATGGTGATTTCAGGCCTACGCCCTGAAAAGAAGCTTGGTGGGCCAGAGGTAATGTTACAGTTGTGCTGTGATTGCTAATATTTTATTTGCTCAAGCAGATCTCATCAGTGCTGAATTGTATTTTAGTTGCTCAACAACAGACATTAGTTTTTCTACTCTTACAATTCCCAAAACTAACAGGGAAGATTTCCACTGCTGCGGCTTAAGAATGCCTACTAAACAGTGCATGGCTGGTTAAAGGTTGCATGAAGAAATGGCCATATGCTTTCAAAAAAAAACTACCAAAGTGCAAGTGAACCCTGTTTTGTTACAATATTTTCACATTTTATTCTTTTTTTTTCCTTTCCTCCTTGTTCCCATCACCCTTGCTGTCATTCCTTTTTAAATTCTGAAGTTTAAAGATAAAAATCCACATAGGAAAATCCCTCAAGCCCAAATCTTCACTACATTTTTTTAATTCCTTCCTCTGCCACATTGTTCCCTTCTTTATGCATACCATTTTTATTTCCAACTTAGTTTTCCATCTTGCATTGTTCATCTCTTTTTCTCTTGGTCTTCTGTCATGAAAGCAGACAAAGAAAATGCCTCTGTTAGTACAGGAAGAAGATAAGATAAAAGGAAAACAGGAAACAACAGGGACTGTATTTACACAAGAAAACAAAGAAGAAAATTCCCAAAGAGTTTCCATTCAGATTCCTGATGACAAGCCTAAAACTAAGCCTTGTCACCTTTATTCTGTTGCACTTCAGCGCCCTCGCATTCCTTTTGTAATGTCATTCCTTATAGTGTTTGTTCTGACAATTTGGTGGCTTATCTTTGTATGATCACAAATAGGTTTTCATTTGAATCTATAATCTAAACCATGTTAGGCCTTGTTCTTTTTTTGAGCTATATTTTTAAATTCTATATTGTACTGATAAATTCCTTTTTTGAAAAAGATGAAAACCCCTGTCTAATTTATATTCCCTACTTATTACACTTAAAACTATGTGTTCTCTGTGTTATTTAATTCTACTATGTTGTGTACAATGCAATCCTTGGAATGATTTTCCTCTTCATTTGTAAACCTTGTATTTGAGCTGTAGCATGCTGTGTTCTTTGTATTAATAACAGTTCTAACTCTTGCCAAAACTGCTTCATATAAATCCTACTATAGACCTCTTGGCTTAAAGGGTGTTTATCTAATTGCTGTCTCCAAAAGGTTTAAAAAATAGAGACTGCACTTTCTGAATTTATGTCAAACTTAGAATACTTAAGGGAGCTATCCTTCTCATCACTGATGTCACAAATCCCTTTTCAATCTAAGTTGTATGTATTTCGTCCTTCTGGTTTTTACATGGGTAGTTTAGTTTTATATACTATATATATTTACTTTTAAATGGTGCTATGCTATAAATAATCGAACTTCAAGTTTATTTAATACTTAGAGAAAGATCATTTTGTTCAACTTTAATTGAGAAGGGCAGGTGAACAGCCAAATATTCTTATAATCCTGTGTACGTTTATTGCTCTGACTGCATTTAATCAAATGTTTACCAAAAAAAATCCTTTATATTGCTGCTTTAGAATGCTAATAATCCTTAAATTATTTATTGGTATATTATTGTATCAGTATTATATTACACTGAGAGTTCCAGTTGATGGTACAGTTTACACATAGAAAAAGTGAGATGTCAAAGTATTTATTCTAGTGAAAAGGATATTTTTGAAATGTTTTGCAGGTTGTTCCCATTATAATTGTAGGTAGATGTATCCACAGAGACAAGAATATTTATTTTGTTTCAGGAGCATTCTTTTTTACTTTTTGAATATGGAGTTATTCTAAATATAGAATGTCATTTTGTTTATGAATGATTGTGCTTTTTTTTTTCTGGCCAAATGCACAAAAATGTAACTTTACCTTGGATTCTGCTTCAAAGCTACACTAGGCATACCTAAAAATGAAATGTTAACCTGGGTGAAGCTACTGAAAAGGACTACTTGCATACCAAAAAGCATGAGAAGCAAGTGATAGAGTGAAGTGAGCCCACAAAAAAAGGATTAGATCTCAGTTCTGCAGTCTTGCCACATCCAGTCAAGAATGGTAGTGGAAAATTAAACAACTTAATAGAGGAGGAAGCTCTAAAAATATCCCTATCCTCAGTGGTGGAAAAGTCCATCACAAGAGTGCAAAAGATAAGGCAGAAGCAATTCCAGTAATCTTTAGCCAGAAGCACCAAATTGATCCATCTCAACCTCCTCCAGTAGTCTCGAGCATTACAGATACCAGGCTTTAGCCAGTTCTATGCCCTCTATGTGATATCAAGAAATGGTTAGAGACAATGGACACTGCAAAGGCCCTGAAAACATTCTGGCAATCATTCTGAAGGCTTATGCTCCGGAATTGCCACTCCCCTTGCCAAGCTCTTCCAGTACAGTTAAAGCACTGGCATCTACCCAACAATGTGGAGACTTGCTCAGGTTTATTCTCAAACATCAGTAAAGTGATGGAAGGTGTCATCAGTACTGTTATCAAGCAGCACATGCTCAACAATAACTACTCAGTGACACCCAGTTTAGGTTCTACCAGCACCACTCCGTTTCTAACCCTCATTACAACCTTGGTCCAAACATGGATAAAGGAGTTGAATTCAAGAGGTGAGGTGTAAGTGACAGCCCTTACATCAAGGCTGCATTTGACGGAGTAGCACCAAGGAGCCCCAGCAAAATTGGAATCAGTGGGTTTGGGGCAAACTCTCTCCTGGTTGGAGTCAAACACAAATAACTTTCCAGAAATGTTAGAGGACAGAGGGTCAAGCATGAAGGAGGAACTGTAGGTAATACTTATTAGTTAGGAAATGATATTGGGGCAATTAATGGGATTAAAAGCTGGTAAGTCCTCAGAGCCTGATGCTCTGCATCTGAGAATACTTGAGGAAGTGGCCCTAGAAATAGTGGGTACCATGGTGATCATCTTCCAGCATTCTATAGACTCTGGAAGAGTTCCAGTGGTCTGGAGAGTAACTAATGTAACCCCACTTTTTAAAAACGATGGAAGAGAAAACACTGGGAATTATAGACCAGTTAGCCTGGTGTTGGTTGTGGGGAAAATGCTGGAATAATTGAGGATGTAATAACTGAGCATTTGGTAAGCAGTGACAGGATCGGTCCATGTCAGCATGGATTCACTTAAGGGAAATCATGCTTTACAAATTTTCTGGAATTTCTTTGAGGATGTGACCAGTAGAGTAGACAGGGGTGCATCAGTGGATGTTGTGTATCTGGACTTTCAAAAGGCTTTTGACAAAGTCCATGTAAAAGACTATATAATAAGCAAAATTAAAGTTCATGGTATTGGAGGTATTGTATTGATATGGATAGACAACCGGTTGGCAGACAGGAAGCAGAGTTGGAATAAACAGGTCCTTTTCAGACTGGCAGGTAGTGATGAATGGGTAATACTGGGTCCCCAGCTGGTTCACAATATAATTAATGATTTGGACAAAGGAATTGAATGCAAATATCTCCAAGTTTGTAAACGACACTAAGCTGGACAGCAGTGTGTGCTGTGAGGATGCTAAGAGGTTGCATGGTGACTTGGATAGACTGGCTGAGTGGGCAAATACTTGGCAAGCGCAATATAATGTGGATAAATGTAGGTTATGCACTTCAGTGGCAGGAAAACAAAATCGGAATCTGAATGGTGGCAGTTTAGGAAAAGACGAGGTGCATTGAGATCTGGGTGTCATGGTGGAACAGTCACTGAAGGTTTGCATGTATGTGCAGCAGGTGATGAGGAAAGCTAATGGCATGTTGGCCCTCATACTAAGAAGATTTGAGTAGGGATGTCTTCCTGCACTTGTACAGGGTCTTGGTGAGGCCACACCTTGAGTATTGTGCACAATTTTGGTCTCCTAGTCTGAGGAAGGACATTTTGCTGTTGAGGGAGTCCAGCAAAGGTTCACCAGACTGATTCCCAGGTTGGTAGGACTGACATATGAAGAAAGACTAGATTAACTGGAATTTAGAAGAATGAGGGGGAATCTCAAAGAAACATATAAAATTCTGATGGGTCTGCACAAGCTAGATGAGAGAAGAACATTCCTGACGTTGGGGGAATCCGAACTAGTGGTAACAATCTAAGAATAAGGGATAAACTATTCAGGATTGAGATGAGGAAGAATTTTTTTTGATAATATTCCCGAGAAGACCCTTGGGTTTTACCACATCAAATATGTGTAACTGCAAATTGCTTAGTGACTGAGAGGGTTGCTTGACTGATAGTAATTAGATTGGGTGGTTGATTGCTGAGTATTTGAGGGAAGAGGGTGAAAGATGGGTAATGGTTGTGTGTAGGATGCATGATATTGTAGGTGTGCAGCCTTCATTTTCCAGAATGTTTCTACTTGGTTATATTCATGATGGTGAGTTTTGAGAGATGGTGAATTAGAAGTTTACATCTGATAGATAGATTTCCTTTTATTTGTCTCTGTGATATAACAAAGAGCAAATGAACTGTCAATTTAGGACCCTCAGTAAGAATTTAAATTCAATCAAGGTCTCTTCTGCAAACCAAAATAAATAATAAGCTTCAAACATATAATGCTGTTAATTGAATATGACTACTGTTGTAAATTATGTCTCTCCTTTACTAAACTGTATTGCATGTAATTTTTGCATTGTCCCCAAGAAAATGCTGGATTAATTTTATTAACACACTTGGTGTTGAAAGATGTAGATTTAAACAAGCCATTTTTTGCCTAACTCGGCCTTTATTTTTATTCCCTCACAGAATGTGACCCTAACTGGCTATACCAGCATTTATTGCCCTAATTTCCCTTCTAAAGATAGCGATGAGCCGCCATCTTGAAATGCCCTGCTCTATTTGGTGTTGGCAGGCCCACAGTGCCATTAGGAAAGGGGTTCCAGTGACCCAGTGATAATGGCAAAGACTGTGTTATAGTTCCAAATCAAGATGGTGTGTGGCTTGCAGATAGTGGTGTTTCCATTGCATCCACTGCTCTTGTCCTTCTTGGTCGCAGTGAGACATTAAAGTTTTCATTTGCTGTGCTGACCTGGAAGAAATTGAGTGGCTTGGGGGCAGGGTGGGATGTCAATGTAAATTCACTTACATTCTGCCTGTAGTACATTGTCATCCCTTGCCATTCAGCGCCATTTGCATCATCATCACCACCTATTCAGAAGTCAGTTGGAACATTGCAATTGAAATTCTGATTGCATCCTAGAGTTACAAAAAGAATACAATTCACACCAGATCTGGCCAGAAGGGATGATTTGCTTTGCATTGTTTCTAGAGATGACGTGATCACTGCATTGTGTTTTGAGTGGCGAGTGACTCGAGGGTTGTCTTGTGGGCATTACTAACTCAAAGTTTGGGAGAAGATTTGTAGCTTGGGTGCTCGTTGTTGTGGTTCTGTTCGCCAAGCTGGGAATTTGTCTTGCAAACGTTTTGTCCCCTGTCTAGGTGACATCCTCAGTGCTTGGGAGCCTCCTGTGAAGCGCTTCTGTGCTGTTTTCTCCGGCATTTATAGTGGCCTGTCTCTGCCGCTTCTGGTTGTCAGTTCGAGCTGTCCACTGTAGTGGCCGGTATATTGGGTCCAGGTTGATGTGTTTGTTGATAGAGTCTGTGGATGAGTGCCATGCCTCTAGGAATTCCCTGGCTGTTCTCTGTTTGGCTTGCTACTAAGTATAGCTGGTTGTGTCGTTTCGTGGCTAGTTGGTGTTCGTGTATACGGATCGTTAACTGTCTTCCTGTTTGTCCGATGTAGTGTTTTGTGCAGTCCTTGCATGGGATTTTGTACACTACATTAGTTTTGCACATGTTGGGTATCGGGTCCTTTGTTCTAGTGAGTTGTTGTCTGAGCGTGGCTGTTGGTTTGTGTGCTGCTATGAGTCCTAGTGGTCGCAGTAGTCTGGCTGTCAGTTCCGAAATGCTCCTGAGGTATGGTAGTGTGGCTAGTCCTTTGGGTTGCGGCATGTCCTTGTTCCGTTGTCTCTCCCTTAGGCATCTGTTGATGAATTCAACAGATCAACATCATACATCAGGAGCATTTCAGAACTGACAGCCAGACTACTGCGACCACTAGGACTCATAGCAGCACACAAACCAACAGCCACGCTCAGACAACAACTCACTAGAACAAAGGACCCGATACCCAACATGTGCAAAACTAATGTAGTGTACAAAATCCCATGCAAGGACTGCACAAAACACTACATCGGACAAACAGGAAGACAGTTAACGATCCGTATACACGAACACCAACTAGCCACGAAACGACACAGCCAGCTATACTTGGTAGCAAGCCAAACAGAGAACAGCCAGGGAATTCCTAGAGGCATGGCACTCATCCACAGACTCTATCAACAAACACATCAACCTGGACCCAATATACCGGCCACTACAGCGGACAGCTCGAACTGACAACCGGAAGCGGCAGAGACAGGCTACTATAAATGGCGGAGAAAACAGCACAGAAGCGCTTCACAGGAGGCTCCCAAGCACTGAGGATGTCACCTAGACAGGGGACAAAACGTTTGCAAGACAAATTCCCAGCTTGGCGAACAGAACCACAACAATGGCATTACTAACTGTGATATAAGGAACTTGTATAAAGGAAGGACTGTTTACTTTGTTCAGTGAGCTTCCCTGAACATGCATCGCAAGCATGGCGAAGAGTGTTCAGGGTTTTTTCAAAGCTTGAACTGTGCTTATTACATTTTGCTTGTTCACATAAGTTAGCATGTTGCAGTTGCATCAAGTGTGTAAGAATCTCAGAAAAAGAACTTAACAGCAGAAGTCACAGATTTGGAAGATGCTGTTGAGGGAGCCTTTAGTCAGTTGCTGCAGTGGATTTTGTAAATGGTATGCACTGCTGCCAGTGTGCATTGTTGGTAGAGGGAGGGAATTCTTAAAATGGTGAATTAGGTGCCAATTAAGCAGGATATCTTGTCTTGGATGGCGTTGAGTTTCTTGAGTGTTGTTGGAACTGCAGTCATCCAGACAAATGGACAGCAGTCAAACATATGTCTGACTTTTGCTTTGTGGATGGTGGATAGGCATTAGGGAATTAGGAAGTAAGCAGAATTCCTAGCTTCTGACCTGTACATGTAGTCATTATTTAATATGGCTGGTCCTGTTCAGTTCTTGGTCAGTGGTAACCCCCATAATGTTGACAGTGTTGATATTGACCCAGAGTACATTTTGCTCAAAAACAAGTATGAACCTTAAAGGAGTATGCTGTTAACTGGATGCAGTTATATAGGGCGCTCTGGAATGTGTGCTTTTTATTTCTAGTCGTGAATTTTCTATGTGTTCAAAATGATGTAGACATTTACCCTTTAGAGAGGAATAGACCAGAACATGGATAGAGTGCAAGATGTAGAACACAAAAAGGCTGATTCATGTTTTTCATTCATTCATGAGACATAGGCATCACTGGCTGGGTTGGCATTTATTTCCTATCCCAGTTGCCCTTGAGAAGATGGTGGTGAGCTGCCGCCTTGAACAGCTGCAGTCCATGTGCTGGAGGCACAAGCCAATGTTATCAGGGAGGGGGTATAAGATGAAAAGTTGGTTCAAATGTATTTTAAGAAAGTGATTGGGGAAATTGCTCTCTATTCATAAAGAAAAGATAGTTACACATTATTTTGGCTTATTCAGTCATACCTAGTGCAGAATACTTCAAACTATAACTTGTAACTAACCCCTCTGTAACAAGTTATGCTTTATGAGGTCATACTAACTACAAAAAAGAATTAATGTCTTACTTTAGTTTGACTGTCTCAATTTGCTGTGATACTGAATTCACCAGCTTTTATTCTGTTGTTAGTTTAGTATAAATAAGATTCTTTTGAAGAAAGGTAGATTTGCAGAAAAATTTAGTGGATTTCCCTGCTCAACATATCTGTAGGTATACCAGAAGAAAATCAACGCTTTATGCAATAGCTGCTGTAATTAGAAGGGCTTTGGCATTATGTAGGTGTTTTTTATGTTGGAAACTGTTCAACAAATATAGTTGTGCTCCAGATTAAGTTGCCAATTAAGTTACCATATGTTCAAAAACTGAGTTGGAATATAAGAGTGTAAGAGCTGGAGGCAGTATTTCTGAAGTACGAGCAAACAAAATATCAGGATGCAATGCACAAGCACAGTGCACTGGTAATTTCTTATTACAGAATTATCTACCAAAGTTGCTTAATATTAGAAGTATTCTTTGCAAGACAGTGGATCAAAACATGTTATTTATTACATTGAGATTCCTGAGTAGTTGATTTTCAAAGTTAATATAGCACAGTCAATTAAATAACTTAAGAGTAATGAACCACTGAGCTGCCAAACTTGAGATATTTTTGTAATAAAACAAAGAACTGTGGAAGTCAGAATCAAAAACATAAATTGCTGAGGAAATGCAACAGATCTGGTGGCATCAAAGAAATTGTTTTGGATCTAGTGACCGTTCTTCTGAACTACTAGTAGTAGCTAGGAATAGGCAGTAGATATGGTGACGATGGAGGTTGGCTTTGGCAGGGTAAACAAGTAAATGATAAATGGAGATGGAGCTCAGAGAGAGAGGAAAACAGTTAGGCAGACAACGGAATGGATAATGGTAAGTCAAGGAGAAAGGTCCCTGTTTAGCAGTTTTTCTAAGTTGGTGACAATTCAAAGCCAACCAATTTTTACCCACTCATGGTCCCATTAGCAGCTTTCTTTCTCCCTGGGTTCTCATTATCCATCCCTTTGTCTGTCTTTCTGTCCTTCTGGGTTCCGTCTCCATCTATCACTTCTTTAACACCCCATCCACTGACTTCAGCATTTATACCATATGTTCTAGTTACTATTAGTTCTGAGGAAGGGAAGCTAGACCCAAAACTTCAACTTTGCTTTCTCTCCATTGATGCTGCCAAACCTGCTGAGTTTCTCCAGCAATTTCTGTCTGATATTTTAGAATTTTAATCTTCAAGTTCTGAATTTCCTTGTTGACTTGCAGAATGTAACTGACGTACAGCATCTATAAAATGTATTCCATAATCTATAAGGCTGAATAAGTTGTAAAAATCATTCAACCTATTTGTCTATATCAGTATTCATGGGACAAATCGTCAAATGTCAGAGTACTATTAGCTAGTGAGTGTTACTATGATAGTGAAAGGAATAAGAAAAAATGTCATTAGGTTCGTATTCCAGACAATAAAATAAATAATGTGAAAAGACTCTTAACACGAGACCATGTTATAATCTAAATATAAATGTTTTCCTTGATTCTTTTGAGATGTGGATGTTGCTAGTTGAACTAGCATTTGATACCTATCCCTAATCGGTCTTGACATGAACGAAATGGCCAAGCAAGCCAAATTGAAAGTCAACCATATTGTTTGGGTCTGGAGTTAAATTTAGGCCAGACCAGAAGCTTGGCAAATTCCTTTTTCCTAAAGGACACTAGTGCACCAGATGGATGTTTACAATACTTAATGATAATCATTAGAGTCTCCATTATTTAAAGCTAGCTTTATAGTCCAGATTTATTGTTTGAATGTAAAGCTACCATGGTGGAATTTGAATCCATGCTCCTAAAACATTAGGCTGGGCCTCTAAAGTTTATCACTGGAAGGGAGAACGGCACAAATCTGAGAGAAACTTGCATGAGTATTCCTTGTAAGTGTCTCCATCCCTCGTTTACCCCTCACCCTACTAGTTTTCCACATTAACAAATAGGTGTTTCAATGATGGCAGCTTCAGCAATCATTGAATTCATTGATCCTGGAATATAGATTGCACTAAGGATGTTTGAGAGGGGGTTAGTACTGCAGAGCAGGATGCATATATATAATAACTGAAGTTATGTCAAGAAGGAAAATGCTAGGGGACTGAGGAGAAGAGAGAAAATAGTTTATGATGATCTCTATTTTGCGGTAATAAAAGTGAGTTAGTCAGCAAAGTATATATTTTTTAAAAAGTATATATTTTGTGACTTGGTTGTTAAGAGAGCACTTATAGTAATTTATTTCCAGATAAAAGTTTAGCGATTTGCATTTGCTTTTAATTTTAAATATTTAGACTGATTCTCATAATGATCAAGAGGCTTATCCAGAATTTGAAAGTTAAAATATACCTGCCTAGCATCACAAGATCTACTATCAGGACACTAACAACTCCTGTTTTCTCAAAACTTTATTTTCCTCTTCCAATAATCATTAGGAAATAATCAGTTTATGACTTTAATTTGTGTTTGAGCCTTTTACTTGTATCCTGTTGACTCCAGATAACAGTACATAAATAATTTGCAAAGATATTGTCTTGATTTATAGATGCGAAATGGTACTATGGAATTTCCATATCAAATATTTTTCAGTTAAGCAGATTTCCAGACCCAACTACATTAATTTAGAATAAATTTGCAATATGTTTTATCTTTCAGAATGAGACAGTACACAAATAAACCCTTTCAGTGGAGCTTTGTATGTGCCTGGGTTTCTCTTGTACATATGTAAGAAAAATAAACACGTGAAAACCCAATTGCAGCCTTATTGTTTTCTTTTGAACTGTGCTGATTGTAAACAAAGCTTAAAAAGTGTATTGATTTATTTTACACAGTTGACTGTTACCAAGTCA
The DNA here is from genome assembly GCF_047496795.1 of Chiloscyllium punctatum. Classification (NCBI taxonomy): domain Eukaryota; kingdom Metazoa; phylum Chordata; class Chondrichthyes; order Orectolobiformes; family Hemiscylliidae; genus Chiloscyllium; species Chiloscyllium punctatum. Next base: position 10,154,650 of record NC_092765.1, read on the forward strand.
GTATGGTGTAATCATGCACTGTTAGGGTCATTTATGAAAAATAAGTAAAACCAGTATACCGCAGGAATAAGTTAAGTTAAACAGATTATTCCAATGACCACTTAATTCTTCAGAGAAAACTTTCTTAAACAAGTTACTTTGCCCAAGATTGAATGATAATGTGTAACTTTTTTATGTTTTTAATTGTGAAGGAGAAAGTAATAAAATTAGTGCTTTCTTTTGCACATGGACATTTTTATTTCTATTGAACCTTTCATGGTCGTCATTTCACCCTGAAAATTTATCTGGATTATTTACATCAACAGATTTTTTCCAAAAGTTTAGGAGGCCAATGGAATCAATTCATTAGTGAAACAAATTTACAGTAGATTGGAAACATTGGCTATAAAGTGGAGTAGTCTAGACATTAAGCTTATAAGTGAACTGTAAAGTTTAAAATAAATATTAAATATTGCTGTATGTTCTTTGAACAGTTTATTGTATGAATTTTCTACATTAGCTTCAGTTGTTTGGCAGTAACTCAGAAACAAGCTGGGAAAAAGATGGCAGAGTGGCATCCCATATGTTTGTTGAGATGGTTGGGGGTGTTGGGTTAGTTTGGTTTGTTCAAACCTTAAAATCAATTTGATGATTAGACTGTAGTGAGCAGTCTAGTTGATGTCTCAATGAGAGAGCATTCTGTAGAAATGTAGATGCCTGTTTTTAATATAGAAATTTCTTAGTGACCACAGTTTAATCATAATGACTGAAGAGTATTTTATATTAAATCAATTGTAAATACATATAGGCAGATGATAATACACCAATTTAAATCTGGAAGAAAACAATGTGTATTTCCACTAGTCTGTAAATGATCAAATTTTATTAACTGTTCAATCATAATTTTTGAACAGCTGTAAACTAGTGTGCAGTTAATGTTCTGATCTGAGAGTACAGACATTCCACTCTTTCCCACTATTATATACTTGTTTTCAATAAAGAAGTTGCTCTAGAGTGCAAAGTGACACAAACAGGTAGTACTTGCAGTACAGAGAAATGACATTGTGAGAATAAAAGGTACACAATTTGTAAGTGAAAAATGTTATTTACCAAAAATCCTAAATGATTGTACTTCGCTATATTTAAAATCATTTTAATGATCATTTGTTGTAATGCAAACATCAGTTTGTTGAAATGGTAGACTATTGGGTAGAGTTAATTCTTGTTACTTGAGACAGCCTCTTATGGAAAAATAAAAACACAGTAAATAAAGCTAAGCATTTGGATTGTAGATCTATTAAAATCAATTGTAGCTTTCTCCCTTGAAATAAATAAAACTAATCTTTATGATAAGTATTTCCTAAATCTTAATTGAATCTTTGAATTATTATTTTATAAATTGCTTGATTGCAGTCTCTAAAAGAAGACTTTTGTAATGCTAGTAATCCAAAGGAGAAAGTGAGGATCGCAGATGCCCAAGAGTCACAGTCGAAAAGTGGGGTGCTGGAAAAGCACAGCAGGTCAGGCAGCATCCAAAGAGCAGGAGAGTCGACATTTTGGGCATAAGCCCTTCATCAAGAATGGTTGAGATTGTTGGAGTTAGTTTGATTTGTTCACACCTTAAAATCAAATTCATGTTTAGACTTAAGTGTGCAGTCTACTTGATGTCTCATGAGAAAGAGTATCCTGTAGAAATGTGAAGGCCTGTTGTTAAGAAAGAAATTTCTTAGAGTGACCACAGTTTAATCATAATGACTGAAGCATATTTTATATTAAATCAATTATAAATACATATAGGTGGACGATAGCACCTCAACTTAAATCTGGAAGAAAGCAATGTGCAGTTCCATTAGTCAAATAGTCTATAAATGATCAATTTTTACTGACTGTCCAACCAGAATTCCTGATGAAGGACTTATGCCTGAAACGTTGACTCTCCTGCTCCTCGGATGCTGCCTGACTTGTTGTGCTTTTCCAGCGCCACACTTTTTGACTCCAAAGTCAAAGTGTTTGCTTCTTCTAGTAGTATTAAAGATTTCTGGCCTAATTTCTTAACAAGCTATAATACGGTTGGCAATGAGCCCTGTAAGAATTAAAGAGTTTTGTACAATTCTTACATTTTATCAAACTTTTTGCTGGGCTGTATTTGATTATATGCCATATCGATGTGTTTCAATTCAGGTCAGTTCTGCCATACTTTGATTTTGCCTCTGTCAGTGCAGCTAACTGGAACATTTAAAAAAACCAAAAATGTGATTTGCCCTCAGTCCCTGTTTACTTTGGGAGACTGAAACATTAACTTGTACCACACTCCTTCAATAAAATCTTCTGGATTTTTGTAGGTTATACACCTATTTTATAGGATGACTGTTTTAATAAACACCGTGGATCTTTTATTTTGTGGTCGTTAAATTTAAGTAGCATTATTACCTGCTAACCAGATGCAATCGAAAGTTGCCTGCAGCTGAGATTGTATTCTGTATCATATGAGCTAAATGATATGTGTTGATCTTTGGTTGCACCTCAAGATTTTTGAATGGATAAAACAAAATTTCATTTATAGCCATTTAACTCAGTCCATTCTGAAATTTGCCTTCTAATAAATAATAAAAATATACATTGTCTATATTTTCTGAAAATGTTTTGCAGTGAAACAGTATTTGAAGCATGCCTAAGATTTTTGTAGTAGTAATTGGATTTATTACCGTGAACTGAAAATCATTATACTTCATACAGAAAAATTGCCACATATGAAAGGTCTTTCAGTTTGTATATTGATTTCTAACAACCTTGGACAGGGTTGTAATTCACTTCAGCTGTCCATTATTTACAAACATAAAAATATACTTATTACTATCCATTTCTAAAAATAATATACTTGATGAGTTGTAGAGTCCATCAAAGCATACCAGTTATTTCTGTAGAGTTTTTATAACTGCCTTATCTGCTCCTAATGTTTATATTTTCTGCTGCAAAAGGATAGTTTGAAGTCCATTCCTCGAAGAGATTCCAAATGAAAAATGAAGGGAGGAAAGTATTTATATGAATTTTCTGAAAATTAATGTCTGGACTAAATTACTATGGTGAATTTATACAATATGTAGCAAATTAATTTTGTTTATATGCTTTCTAACTAAGCACTTTGCTGTAGCATTCCTCCTCTGTACTTTATTATGTTCAATACCCAACAGTTGAAACTACAGTTGTTTCTGGTGAGTGCTCCTAAGTACTGTATGCAGTGCAGTTTTATATTTACTTTTTTGGCTTTGTAGCTGACACCTTGGCTGTAAAGATATAAATGAGCCGTGATTTGTTTTTGCTTTGATTGGAGATAATAGGCACAGTAACCTTGTCTTGACCTACTTAGACAGCTGTTCAAGATGTTTAAACAAAACATGTATTTTGTATGCTTGGGGCACTTATGCATAAACTTTGTGCAGAATTACTATGCAGAAAGGTTTGCTTTAGTATTGTGGATTTATGTACAAGTATGTTGTAAGCATACTGCATTTTTAACAATTTATATTGTAGTATACTGCCTGTTTTAAAATGGTTTAGTTTGGGCAGAATGACTTAATTATATCATTCGTATAATTGACTTTAGAGAAGGGCATCAGGTATTGAGCCAGGTACCACGAGCAGGAAGACTTGATATTTTAATTCTCTTCTCCTTTCATAGTTAAATGGGGCTATGGTTTACAATTTGTAGATAACTTTGCAAAACTGCTGTCTATGTAGGTCAAGGAAGAGCCTCTACTTTGAGTTGGAATGGTTTGTTTTCTTTTCCCACTGAACTTTGACTAATGGCAGAATTTTGCCAAGTAGCATCACATTCAGCTTGCTCCATTGCATCTCCGAATCCAGTTTTGAGACCTTTTACTTTGGTTGAAACTTATTTAATTATTCAAAGTAGAAAGATCATCAAAAGAACTTCAGGTTGTCAATTATTTTCCCAAGAAGGATTAAAATACTTGTGAAATTGCAAGGTGTCCATCTGAATTATGAGTTTTTAGACACATAAGCAGATATTGGTTTGGTCAAAAATTTGGAGAGTTTATACAACTCTGTATAATATCGCTTTGCCCTATGTACATGTTTTCTGTTGTACTGAATGTCAAAAATTTGATTATGGAATGCATTCCACAGTACTAAGTTTATTTTGTAGGCAGAAAAGGTCATTGATAACAGATGGCCTTTTATTTTTATGCTTTGAACATAAAATGTGTGGTTGATGTAGTTGGTAGCAGTTTGTTTTAATTATATCAGCAATGTCAGAGGAGCAAGATTGGCCAGATAAATTCAAAATTGATTTAGACTAGCCTGTTAATGCTTTAAATTATTTTATGTATTTTGACCGTTATTTCTTCCTGTCCTAGTGTAGGGATTTCTATAGTATATTATGTCATTTAAGAATGACAAAATGTAAAACTTAATAGGCTTTGTGGTTTACCTAGTTAGCAGTCAACCTGATTGGGGAAAAGAAAATTGGCATTGCACTCAATTTAAAAGAAACTCTTAACCAAAAGGATACAAGGCATTTTAATACCAGCAAATTAAAAGTTGCTGTCATATATGATTTCACTAAATTCTAGTCTGGAAACAAATGCCAAACAGGTTTAGGAATAATGAAAATAGGAGCAGGAATAGGCCAGTCAGCCCATCAAGCCTAATGCACCAATCAGACAGATCATCTACCTCTGTCATTTTTTCCCACCATCCCAATATCCCTTACTGTCCTTATTATCTTGATGAAATCCAGTATTCTGTCTATAATACAATCTGTTAATGAGCTGTTTCATAGATTAATGCTAAATTTGATCAATATTTATAAAACTGCTGGAAGAATATCTGATAACTCTTTAATGGTAGAACATCTTAATTCTCTAATTCATTTTTCTTCCTTTATTTTATAAAATTATCGCTTGTGGTCAACTTCTTGTCCAAACTATTTCCTATTGAACTTTATTGACATTACTTAAATAATATCACTGTTTTAAAAAAAACTTCTTAAGATGTAGTATCAGTTGGACTCTCAAAAGCAAATTTTACTGTTTATTTGTTTGACATTCCTGCAGTATTTTTCGTTTCAGAATGATCATTTTGAGATGTCTTCTATTATGTGCAGCCTACCTCAAATCAGTTGTAACTATAGTAATTCCAAAAGTTAGACTAGGAGGCTACTTGTGCTTTGCGTTCATTTTTTAAATTTAAAAGTTCAATGTGCAGGTGTGATTTTGAAATAAGAGTCCAGTATGTTTCAACATTCAGTATTATAGTACCTGCACTGTAGTCAGTAGAGGTTTGAGATATTGACCCTTGTAAATATGTGAAAATCAATTTTATGGGCACCCAAGTATTTTAAACCCTATTATGTTTACCCAACATAAAGCAAAAATGCAATTTATATTGCTTTCTGCAGAAGGTTTGTAATTTGATCCATTTCACAGCATGCATGCCTGTTATATGGATGTTCTTTTAAGCTGCAGTATCTCTTTGCCAGCAAATATTAGTGCTAATCAACAAAATACTTTCAACCAACTGATTTAGAAATAGGACCTTCAGTAAATTGGCTTAACAATATAGGTGAATAAAACAGTGCCACCATCAAATTAGCCTGAAAATTCAGAAAGGGATACTGAAGCTTCAGAAATTCTGTCTAGTTCATCTATTTGTTTTTGGACCTAAAACATTTATTTTATTGAAGATTAAAGGACCTTCCAGGGGGCATGAACTAAAATAGCTATTTATTCCAAAACCAAATGTTACACTTATCAGTTTTATAATTATACAGTAGCTTTATTGCATCTGGAAAGGAGTCTGCCGAGTCACCAATGATGCATATTTAAACTCTAGAATCTGCTCAGTTACGTAATCAAGTAATGTTCATATTTCATTGATTTTGTGACATTCTCTTCTAGTGAGCAAGTTGCAACCAAGCCTTTTCAAAAGAAGGGAAGGAAGTGAAAAGCATGTCTTGTTTCAGTATTGCTATTATTTAACCTTTAAAATTGCAGCAACCACCCTTAAGATATCTGAACTTCGCTAGTTCTGATTTCTTGAATATCTCTGATTTGTTATTGCTTCACCATTGATGGCTGTCTTCAGCTGCTGAGGTCCTAAGCTCCAAGACACTTTCCCAACACCTATCCTCTTTTTATTTCTCTCTCTCCTCCTTTTAAGATGCTCTTTAAACCTACCTCCTTGACTAAGCTTTTGATCATCTCTCTTTATATCTCCTTATGTAATTTGGTATCAAACTTTGTATGATAACAGTCCTGTGAAGTGTTTTGGGGCTTTTCATGATATTAAAGGCACTGTTTCAATACAAGTTGATGTTTCTATGGAATTAATCACTCTTTCTGATATCTATAGCTGACCTTATTACTTTGTCTTCCTTTTTTTTCCCACTCTTTCCTGCTGACTTCCTAGAAATTAATAGAAGGCCTATATGGACATTTGCGTACCAATGAAAAACCAACAATACTCCAGGCAACCTACTTCCCGTATGCAACACCTGAGAAGACCATACGTGAAGGACAGAAACAGACTTCAAATAAATCTGCTTTGCTTTCCTCTAGTTCACACCTTCAGGTGCTTTATATATGTTTCGTTCTTTCAGTATCTTTCTTTTCAATGCCTCTTGCTATCACACATTCTCAGCAGCTGGTACTTCATAATTACTTTTCACCATAGCATTCAGTTGTTTTGAAAAATGGCACAGTTCCTATGAAGGCAGTGTTTCAGGTGTCTGAGGCACTGCTTTCTCCCCACCTTGAAAAGGTGTGAGCGGATATGCAAGACTGATCTTTCTCCCATGAAATGAAAATGCTATGCAAAAACTAATGGCTAGAGACCCTAATTGAAAATAGTTATAATTCAGCAAATTCAAGTATCCATTAAAAGTTGGAATTTTAACATGTAACTATTAGGTTGCAGCATTAATATGCATAACTTTTGTTTCGCTAAGTTTTTACACGTAATATAGCTGTTGTCAAACTTGTACCCGTGGTCAGTCTATCATTGGTTGTATGAACGGTTAAATATTGTTTGCAGGATTGAACCTTGTCTTGCATCTGAATGGAAATGACCTCACAATTTTTCAGAAATATAACTTTTTTTAAATCGCTGTAAAAGAAGGTTTATTTCTGAAAAATTGGGAGGTCATTTCCATTCAGATTAGATTACATTACATCTGTAATGTAATCTAATCTGAATGGAAATGACCTCCCACATTTTCAGAAATATAATTTCTTTTACAGTGATTTAAAAAAAATACTCAACTGCTTTCAAAAGCTTCCTGTAGGAAGCCTTAACGTAGAGAAGTACTAAACTGTGTAGATTCCTTGTTAGATATTTTCTGAGACATCTTTCATATTGTTTCTCCTCCACTGGGGTTTGGTATTTATTAAGTCCTCTTGCTTGATATTTATTGCATTTATTTGGGTGCAGTTTATGAAGAGGACTATAGGCTACACAATATGAATATTAATAAAATGTTGTGTTTGAGATTAATGATGGTGGATGTTAGCATGGTTTCATGAATTCCTTTCATTAGGAAAGTATATTGCTTCCATTGCTTTCTTTAATATTTTATCTGTAAAATGTATCCCTTGGTCTGATTTTGAAGTTCATACCACATACAAAATGTCAGAATTTGAACCTCAGAATAAATAATAAATTGAAGTGAGAAAAGGCTGTCCACCACCTTGAGACTGCTCTGCTGTTCAACACGAAAACAATATGACTGGCCTTAAAACCACTTTCCTCCCTGTCCTCCATAACCTTTGACTCCTTCATCAATGGAAAGTCTTTCTAACTCTGCTTTGAATACATTCAATGGCCCAGCTTCCACTGCTGTCTGGGGAAGAGAATTCCAAACATTAGTGACCCTTTGAAATAAAGATCTGCATTTTATTTGCCTTCCCTATTACCCTCTGAACTTGAATGCTAGCTTTTTGTGACAAGGACTCCCACATTCCTCTGTTCTGTAGCTCTCTGCAGTTATTCTCCATTTAAATTACATTCAACACTGCTATTCTTCCAGCATAACCTTACATTTCACTGTACTTCATTCCATCTGCCAATTGTTTTGCCCACTTGCTTAACTTGTCTAAATCCCTCTGCAGGTTCTTTGTTATCCTCACCACCTGTCTTCCTCCTATTTTTCATGTGCGCAAGACCTGGCTATATAGTATATTTACTTTCCTCATCCAAGGCATTAATATTTATTGTAAATAATTGTGGCCCCAGCACACTAGTTACATTCTGAGAATGCCTCCCTTATCTCAGCTTTTTGTTTTATAGAAGTAAATTGCCTCTCTAATTAACGAGTTTTGAGAAGATTTGTAGTTCAAGTTGAGGTTCTGGATGTTGGTTTGCTCACTGAGCTGGAAGGTTCATTTCCAGAAGTTTTGTCACCCTACTAGGTAACCTCTTCAGTGGGCCTCAGGCAAAGCAGTGTACATGATTCCTGGGTTTCTTTGGGTTGGTGATGTCATTTTCTATTCTTTTTCTCAGGGGGTGATGGATGGGGTCTGACTCAATGTGTTTGTTGATAGAGTTCCAGTTGGAATGCCGTGCTTCTAGGAATTCTTGTGCATGTCTCTGTTTGGCTTGTCCTAAGATGGATGTGTTGCCCCAGACGAAGTGTTGTCCTTCCTTGTCTGTATGTCAGGATACTAGTGAGAGAGGGTCATGTCATTTTGTGGCTAGTTGGTATTCATGTATCCTAGTGGCTAGTTTTCTGCCTGTTTGTCCAATGTAGTGTTTGTTACAGTTCTTGCATGGTATTTTGTAAATGACATTAGTTTTGCTTGTTGTCTGCATAGGGTCTTTGAAGTTCATTAGCTGCTGTTTTAGTGTGTTGGTGGGTTTGTGGGCTACCATGATGCCAAGGGGTCTGAGTAGTCTGGCAGTCATTTCTGAGATGCCTTTGATGTAGGGAAGAGTGGCTACGGTTTCTGAACGTGTCTTGTCTGCTTGTTTGGGTTTGTTGCTGAGAAATCGGCGGACTGTGTTCATTGGGTACCCATTCTTTTTGAACACACAGTATAGGTGCTTTTCCTCTGCCCTGCGTGGTTCCTCTGTGCTGCAGTGTGTGTTGGCTCATTGTAATAATGTTCTGATGCAGCTTCGTTTGTGGGTGTTGGGATGATTGCTTCTGTAGTTCAATATTTGGTCCGTTTGTGTTGTTTTCTTGTAGACGCTGGTTTGAAGTTGCCCGTCCAGCTCGTACTACTTTAATCATGAATACAACTTTCTCCTCATGATGGATGCTAGGCTAACAAGCCTAATATTTTCCTGCTTTCTTTCTCCCTCTTTTCATGAATAGAAGTGTAGGTTTTTGCTACAACCTTTTCACAACCAATAGAACTTTGGAATATAATAATCACCGTATCCACCATCTCTGCAACCATTACTTTGAAGACTTTAGGATGCAGGTCATCAGATCCAGTAGACTTGGCAGTTTCATTAGATTCACCATTACATTTTCTTTAGTTCAATCCACATACTTGCGCACTGAAATGTGGTATTATAATAGAATAAAATAATAAAATATTTTCCTTTTTAACTTCCAGAAAAAGTTAAGTTGCACTGTTCAAAACATTAATTTACTGAGATTTGCAATGTTTTAACATAATTGAGAGCTGAGTTATTATTGTATCTAGAATTCAGACTAATTCAGCATAATTTCTCCTCCGTTCTGCACAAAATGCAAGAAAATGGTAGGAAGTTTCTGTCATCAGTGACATCTTAACTCTACGACAGTTGTGTTTGACATTATTTTTGATTAGGCCTTACTTCTACCATTTTTTTGTAGAATGTGGATGACTATCTGAAATCAGAACTGGATGAGCAGTCAGAGTGTGTAAAAGTTGATCACAAGGCAGAAATAGAGGCACTGAAGCTGGAAAATAGCTTCAGCATGAGTCAAGTGGCCAACCCAATGGAGCTTCCACAGGGATGGTACTCTATCCCTTTCTCTGTAATTAACAGCGAGGAGGAGGAAGGATTGTACCTTTTTCAAAGCAAGAAGCTGAAGTGGCAAAACAGGTCACAAAGAGGCCTGAATATGCAAGCTGAGGCTTCAGAGGAGATTACAGCAAAGGCCCTTTTGAGCTCTGCTGCTCCTCAACTAAACTATCGTCTGAAGGAAGGGGAACATAAAGACCAATCTTTAAAGATAAATGGTGATATATCTTATTACCATGAATCTCCTCAGCTAATCCGCTGCTTTCAGGTAACGTTGAATGTAGGAGACCACAAGGTCCTTTCAAATCCACCATACTGATCTAATTTTCATCAAAAAAAACCAAGACACTGCAGCATGTTGGTTAACATGAACTGCTGAGATGATCTGATTATATATTTAGATATGTTCAAAATATAATGCATGTCATTCACCCATTTAATGAACAGCAGAGGGATGTTTGATATTGGCTTGCTTCAGTGTCATTGGTTTCTAGACACTGATAAATTTGGTGAAGTATTTTTAAAATGACTTGCAATCACATTTAGGAACACAATAAACGTTGCCTTTGCCTAATCTATTTTTGTATTTTAACCCTGATGTATTCTCCGTGTACTAATGTTACCGTTTGCATGGTGATCGTTAATAACGTGTATGAAAGGTGGTGGTAGAATTGCTTAACACCTTTATTTCCCCTAAAGAAAAATAGAAATCAAAGAATAATCCTTCTTTCTTGACAGGAAGTGGGGAGCATTTTCTGACACAGGTTATTCATGAGTCATAAATTCTGTTTTTTTTTCCCAGGTCCTTTTGTTAAACTATGCAATCATTATTGGCTTTGGGCGTGGCATTGAAAAATTGGCAGATTGTACCCATGTAGTTTATGACAGTTCTTTATCTGCTTTGCCTAGCAGTTTACACCACTAAATTGAAAAAGAATAATTTTTTTAGGCACATTTATTATTTAAATCTATAAAGTAGATATTTTTATTCCTTCAGTAGATTTGTTTACACATTTTCTAAATGTCATCATCAACAATACCCACTGCTGTTAAATATATTGGTTTCTGTGTGAAACTTATTCATTTATCTAAATCTTTTATGATGATTGCAGTTGTCTGAATTGCTAGTTAATTCCTAACATTGTGGTTTAAAAACAAATATTTCATCTTCAAGCAAGACAGTTAATAGTCAAGTTCATTTGGATATCTATTTTCTTCTGGCAATAACAGATGAGCCTATAAAACAATTTAGCAATTCTGTTTTTTTGGGCTGTATCATTCCATGAGGCAAAAAAACTGCAACAAATTAACAAATTTCCATTTTGTTTTAATGGTTTTCACATTTTTCATCCACGATTTTTAAAAAATGTACTAAATGTAGAAGATTAGATTTGTTAATTGTTTTTTAGGGAAGGAAATCTGCCATCCTTACTTGGTCTGGCCTACATGGCACTCCAAATCCACAGCAATGTGGTTAACTCTTCACTGCCCTCTAAAATTATCTAGCAGGCCAATCTGGCATTCAAAGACAATTAGGATTGGGCAATAAATGCTAGCCTTCCAAGTGACATTCACATCTCATGAAAGGATAAAGAAAGAAATCCGGTAACTGGAGGTCACTTTCTTTTCCACTGATTCTAAACTGTTAGAATTCTGAATAAGGACAAGCATGATCTGTTACTAATTACTAGACATTATAAGTGGCTGAAAAAGACCTTAAATCTCATAAGATACTTTTTTCCACTACTTAAGGCTTCTTGTCTAAGCCTTAAATCCTGGAGATAGTAATTGTATAATTTGTTTCCTGCATTTGTTTGGAATTTTGTCAAATCAGTCTTGTTGAATGTATTTAATCGTGAAATGTGCTATTAGGATTTTTCTGGTGAATACTTAGAAAAATCTATCAAAAAACTGGGAGGATGAGTAGTGAGAACCAGTAATATTCATGACAAAATAAATGATCAGTGTCAGAAATGCTTCTCAGTCAAAAGTATCTAGTTTTGTATTCAGTGAGTGCAAGCGTCAAGGCTGAATTAGCCTCGGTGGCAAAATGAAAAAGTGCAGGTTGCTACAGCAGGGCAATTCTGATCCAGTTGCAGCACTGATTTTCCAGAGCATGGTGCTGCTACTATGCAATTGAATAATCCTAGGAATAATTTGGAATGGGCAATGAAAGTATACTGAAGAGATTTTGTTGCTCTGCTGTTGAGGTCTACAGTGCTACATTGTAACCACACTATATTTGTTTTGCCATTGTCAAAAGTAACTAACACTTTATGCTATTGTCATGTATAAAAGTTTTTTCAAACACTTTCATTAAATATGATTGCTATTTTTCCATTTTGTATAGCCACCACTTGTAAAGACTCAAACTGTAACCATCTCTGACATGCCCAATTCTGAAAATGAGATTGCAACAAATGAAGTTCCTGTTGTTCACACTGAAACAAAGACCATCACGTATGAAGCAGCACAGGTTTGAAATTACTGTGATGTCAACTTATTGTGAATGTAGATTGAGAAATTAAGATTTTTATTTTAGTTTGGCTTTTTGTTTGGAGGGGTTTGATGGGAGAGGTGCCTCTTAGCTCAGAGTTGAACCAGTGAATGAGCTGAGCCAAATCAATGAGAAATTGCCCCGATTTGAACATATGTTAATGTTGTTAAATAATGTCTGACTTCCGGGATCATCAGTTGGCCTCGGTGTCTACTCTAAAATAATGAAAATTGGTCCCAGTTCATGTTCAGAGTTCACAGTCCAATAATTTCTGTAAGTTTACATCAGGTGAGCAGTGTTTCAGAGTCAGCTGTAATGGCCTGTGTTGTCATGTAACCTACTGCCATTCATTCAGGGCCCACAGTGCTGCTGCATTGCACTGTGACCATGACCACAACAAACAGGTACATAAGAGACAAAACCAGAAATTGCTGGAAAGCCTTCAAGATCTAGCAGCAGCTGTGGAGAGCATTCAGAGCTAATCCTTTGGATCCAGTGATCCTTGCTCTGAACAATAACAATCTGATCTGATTTGCTATCGCCCCTTATTATTTGGAGCTTTTTTGCCATTTTAATGTTAGTTATGTTCCCTTTTTATTACCCTTTTCTTTCAAAATGGTTTTTGGAGCATTTTATTCTTTCACATAGCCCTTTTAATGATATTTGTCAACAGAAATAGCTATACTAATGTGTTTTTCTCTGGTCTCCCATCTTGCATAATACATAAGCTGAACTGACAAAAAATCTGCCCCTGTCCTAACCTTTTGAATTTTTCCATTTTCATCTTTGTATTCAAACCTTTCCTTGGCCATGCCCTCCTTAGCTCTGCAATCTTCTCCAGTGCTACAATTCTTTAAGAACAGAGCACTCTTCTAGTCCGTTATGAATTTATGGCTTTCTGTACACTAAAATTTAGGATAGTGCCCTCAGTCATCCAATGCTATGGAAGTTCCTCCCTAAATCACACTGCCTCTTCATCTTCCTATTGAACTTTCATTTTGAACTAAATATAAATGCTTATCTAATTATGCTCCTATGAAGTACCTTTTAAATGTTTTATCATACTAAAAGTTGGGTTGTAGAGGTCTACAGTACATAAAAAGTCCCATTAAGACTGCACTGGTGAAAAACAATATCCTAACTATTCAAATCCCATTTCCCAGCCTTGTATGCATTGGCACTGCAAGTGTACGTCTCAACATTTATTAAATGTTATGGTGGTTTCTGCTTCTACCACCCTTCACAGCAGTGAATTCCACCTTCCCACTACTCTGGGTGGAAGAAAAATTCCTCATGTTCCCTCTAAATCTCTTTCAACTTGCTGTAAATCTGTTTCCCTTCGTCATTGATCCCTCCATGAAGGAGAGAATATTTTTCTTGTCAACCCTCACTGTCTCTCATCATTTTATACATCTCACTCTTAGTGTCCTATACTCCCAAGACAAACAACCCCAATCTATCTAATCTGTCTTCATATCTAAGACTATTCCATCCAGTATTAATCCAGTACTAAATAACTACCATTGATTTAATAACATATGAATGTACAAAATAGAAGCTGAAGCAGGTCAGTCAGCTCCTTAAACAACCTCTGAACTGGAGGCCTGTGACCAGTGGAGTGCCACAAGGATCGGTGCTGGATCCACTATTTTTCTTCATTTATATAAATGATTTGGATGTGAACATGAGCGGTATAGTTAGTAAGTTTGCAAATGATACCAAAATTGGAGGTGTAGTGGACAGTGAAAAAGGTTACCTCAGTACAATGGGATCTTGACCAGATGGGTCAGTGGGCCGAGTAGTGGCAGATGGATTTTAATCTAGATCAATGTGAGGTGCTGCATTTTGGAAAGGCAGATCAGGGCAGGACTTATACCCTTCATGGTAAGGTCCTGGGGAGTGTTGCTGAACAAAGAGACCTTGGAGTGTAGGTACATAATTCCTTGAAAGTGGAGTTGCAGGTAGATAAGATAGTGAAGAAGGCATGTAGTGTGCTATCCTTTATTGGTCAGAGCATTGAGTACAGGAGTTGGGAGGTCATGTTGCAACTGTACAAGTCATTGGTTAGGCCACTTTTGGAATATTGTGTGCAATTCTGGTCTCCCTCTTATCGGAAGGATGCTTTGAAACTTGAAAGGGTTCAGAAAAAATTTACAAGGATGTTGCCAAGATTGGAGGTTAGGGTGAGAGGGGAAAGATTTAAAACTGACCTAAGGGGCAACTTCTTTACGCTGAGGGTGGTGCAAGTATGGAATGAGCTGCCAGAGGAAGTGGTAGAGACTGGTACAATTACAACATTTAAAATGCATTTGGATGGGTATATGAATAGGAAGAGTTTGGAGAGATATGGGCCAAGTGCTGGCAAATGGGACTAGATTAATTTAGGATGGTTTCTTTGTTTAAGGATAATGAAAATACATTGCAAGCAGTTCAGTGGAGGTTTATTGTCTTGATACCTGCAATGAGTGGGTTCTCTGAGGAGGAAAGACTGGACAGACTGGGCTTATTTCATGTGGAGTTTAGAAGAGTGAAGGGTTACTTGATAGAAGTGTATAAAAACCTGAGTGGTCTTAACATGGCCACGGAAAGGATGTTTTGAGAGTCAGTAGTGAAATAGGGTACACTAGCTTAAAACTAGGGTTTGCGCTTTCAGGACAGCGAGGAGATCATTTTGTTTTTCTCTCAGTTGGATGTGCAACTTTTGAACTCTCTGCTTCAGAAGATGGTCGAGCCTGGGTCATTGAATATTTTTAAGTTGTAGTGGATAGATTCTTGTTAGGTAGGGGAAGCTAGGCTTATCTGGGGTGTGAGGGTGCAAAGTGGGAATGTGGCATTCAAAGCATAGCAGATCACTTCACATGAAAATATCAACCACAATATTATTGAATAATAAAGTCACAGAGATGTACAGCACAGAAAACCCCTATACTGTATGTTTCTGTGACTCTGCTATTCAATGGTTGGTCTGTTCATGTTTTGTTATCTGCTAATGCTTTGAATTCCACATTCCCACCTTACAGGCCTACAGCTCCCCCACCCCCAACCCCCTCACGCCCCAGATAAACCTTGTTTCCCTGCCTAACAAGGATCTGTCCACTGTGACTTAAAAATATTCAATGACCCTGGGTCGACCATCTTCTGAGGCAGTGTCCAAAAGTTGCACATCCAGCTGAGAGAAAAAAATGACCTCTGTCCTGAAAGCACAAACCCTAGTTTTGAGACAGTGTACACTATTTCATGACTGACTCACAAAACATCCTTTCCATGGGCACCATGTTAAGACCGCTCAGGTCTTCATACACTTCTAACAAGTAACCCTTCACTCTTCTAAACTCCGCATGAAATAAGTCCAGTCTGTCTAGCTTTTCCTCCTAAGAGAACCCACTCATTGCAAGTATCAATAAAGTAAACCTCAAGAACTGCTTCCAATGTATTTAAATAAAGAAATACATTTTCGAAATGTGGTCTTATAAATGCCCTGCATAAATGAAGCATAGCATCCTTACTTTTACATTCCTCTCGTAATAAGGGCTGGCATCTCATTAGCCTCCTTGATTCTGTGCTATGTCTGCAAATTAATTTTTTATGTCTCACACATCAAAAAACCTAACTTCCTCTGTGCCTTGGAAATTTGAAACCATTCTCCCTTTAAGAAATACAGTTTATTTTTATTCATCCTGTCAAGATGAGCAACTTTTAATTTTCCCACATTATACCCCATCTGCCTGTTTCTTGCTAACTCAGTCAAATCCATTTGTATCTACCTGCAACTTACTTATGTCTACTTCACAGCAAACACTCCTACATACAGCCAGTTCTGATATAACGTGATAATTCTATTCTCGTGCAATCTCGCGTTAAGAAAATCGTGCAATAGCCACGCCATTTAAACTAATGGGGCTGGAATTGCATTATAGCCAGTACAGGTAAGGAAAGTTCACGTTCTACAAATAGCGATTTAAATTCTTCAATCTCATTAAAGCCAATTTGTGTTGTAAAAACCTGCATTATAGCAGAACCAATTGTATCTTGGTGTCATGCATGAATGTAGTCACCATGGCTTTGCCCTACCCCTCCCATCTAACTCATTGATATAAATTGTAAAAGATTGAGACTCAGCACAGACTTGTGCAAAACTCCACTCATCGCATCCTAACAATCAGACAAAGGCCCATTTATGAATAGTGCCAGTCATTCAACCTTTTATCCATTCTAATATGTTAACCACTATACCATGAGCTTTTATTTTCTCCAATAATTTGATATGGCATCCTGTCAAATGCCTTCTGAAAATCCAAATAAAGTATATCTGCAGGCTCTCCTTTTATTCCCTGTATCTATGATCCTGTTTCATCCATGTTGTAGACTAGATTAACCTTTTCAAAAAAAAATTAATGTTGGAATGTAGGTGTCAGTGACAATGTACATGATTGTAAATCCTCTTTAATGAACTTTTTGTTGGAATATTTTGCAATATGTTACAGACAGATGATGGTAATGGTGACTGCGAACCTGGAGTATTGATGAGTGCTCAAACTATCACATCTGAGACCGTCTCCACCACGACAACCACTCAAATCACAAAGGTAATGAAAGGTCATTAAAGCATCTTGAGAATTTCCATAGAAAATTTGTTGATATTGTGCAATTAAAATCTTTCCTGAAGTAGACCGTTTATAAGGTGTTTGAATTTAAACAAAAACACCTCCTAATTCAAAGTCATTAATGAAGTGTGCAGATAAATTCATCAGTGATATTCTTCAACTAGCTGAAAGGACATGTGAGAGATTGGCCCAATGTGGTTCAACATTCCAGTTTAAAATGGAAAGAAAAGCTGACGTTTATGTATCAAAATCACAGAATCATAGAACCATAGAATCTTTACAGTGTGTAAACAGGCCATTCAGCCCAACAAGTCCACACCAACCCTCCAAAGAGTAACACACCCAAACCCATTCCCCCAGCCCTATATTTATCCCTGACTAATGCACCCAACCTACACATCCCTGAATGTTATGGACAATTTAGCTTGGCCAATTCACCGAACCTGCACATCTTTGGTTTGTGGGAGGAAACTGGAGCACCCAGAGAAATCCCATGCAGACACAGAGAAAATGTGTAAACTCCACGCAAACAGTTGCCCGAGGTTGGAATTGATCCCGGGTCCCTGGTGCCATCCAAATGAATTCTTAAATGGAATAAAATCTAAGCTGTTTTTACTTCGTTTCCTCAGACTATTAAGGGAGGAATTTCAGAAACCAGGATTGAAAAACGAATTGTAATCACAGGAGATAGTGATGTCGACCATGATCAGGTGAAAATTATTATTCTTCACTTGGCAGTGAGTTTGTAATTTTAAATTTTTAAAAAATCTTTATTCTTTTTCTGTTCAGTAATGTTATCACGCAACTGAGTGCCTTCCCACCACCAATAAAAAGATCGATGTATAGAATTGAGTATTTATAAGCAAAGCCCATTGTGGACAATACAAACTATCATGTTTCATTTTTAAAACCTGGTCTTGAGTCAGGAACTTAATGTTCAAGCTAACAAATAGTGTGATCCTGTTAGTGAGTGGCTATGGTTTCATAATTATATCTAAGCACAACTTTAAATTATTAATTAGTTATCTCTGGAAAATTATCCACTATTTAAAAATTATTACATTTCCTTTCAGTATAAAGCATGGAGTGACCTAATTTGTCGTCATCACCAATATCAATGTTCATCCTGCTGTTACGTGTGCAAAAATAAAGTTGGAATACTTAAGGCATTTTTTCAACCATGTCTTCTCCTTCCTTTTAATCCTGAAAAAGTCGCAGTCAGATGATTTCTACGTAAAGAAGTGCAGACCTTTAACCCTGTGGTGCAGTGTATTTTAGCACTGTGATGCATTTGTACAATACAAATTGCATTCATTTACATCTGTTTCAGACTGCAGTTACCAGTTTGATCTAATTTTCTCTTCATGTTGCTTAATTCAAGGCACAGCATTTTAGTATGTGAATATTTTGCATCAGTCCTTTTTTAAAAAATATTATTTGGAGACAGTGAAAAATGCCAACAAAACCTACAACTAATTCCTATATCTGAATAGTATTTGAGAGCAATGTTATGATTAGGCAAGTACATGGATACTGGTCTCTAATGTGTGTTTCGTCAATGTTAATTCACTGTAATGCAATTGATGGAGTGGGGCCATTGTTTCTAAAACGCAAAATCTTAAAACGTGTGTTGGCTGTAACACAATTACATCACCAACAACTTAAACACTGTTTCTAAAGTGCAATTTTCCTATAACATGAGGTTGCACAAGAATGCAACCATAGTGTTAAAGAAGAACTGACTGTATTTAGAAAGTTTGCTCCATATTTTAATACCTATGTATGTTTACAGGCTTTGGCACAAGCCATCAAAGAAGCCAAAGAGCAGCATCCAGATATGTCAGTGACAAAGGTAGTGGTCCATCAAGAAACAGAGGTGGCTGAGGAATAAGGCCAGGTAAAGTTCTTTCTTCTTGCTTTCAATTTTGCTATTGGAGATTAAAGATTAATTGACAAGTAATATATTACTGAACCTGATTGCTACTTAAGCACAGTCCATTGACTTAACATGCATTCAGTTTTGAGCTGCTAATGTGGTGGACTGCACTTTATGGACGGCGGCAAACAGAACCAGCTTGAAATGGACACAGCCAATCCTGGAGCAAAAGATCTCAGTATTGGGTGCTACAAGAATAAGCATGGAGAATGTGGACAGCTACCACAAAGTTACGCCCCAGCATTTTAGAGTGGCAACTGATCTGAGAACTGGAGAGGGAGTTGGTGGGCTTTATTTTATAGTGTCACAGAGTCATACAGCATGGAAACAGGCCCTTTGGCCCAATGTGTCAATGCCAACCAGGTTTCCTCAATTGAACTAGTTCCATTTATCTGTGTTTGGCCCATATACCTCTAAATCTTTCCTATTCATGTACCTGTCCAGATGTCTTTATATGTTGTAATTGTACCACATCTTCTACTACCCATGGCAGCTCAAGGGCAGTTAGTGCAGAAGGAAGAGAACAGAGCCGTCTCGTGTTGGAGGGAGTGACCTTAAAGTGATTTTTTTCATCTAAGACATAAATGGCCTGCTTACTGCCACCAATCCATGCCACCTGTGCTAAGGTGTGGACAGCTTATTTTCCTGATTAGAAGACGTACCACCAAGGCTTAAATAAAAGCAAATTACTGTAGATGCTGGAAATCTGAAATAAAAATAGAATGTGCTGAAGAAACTCAGCAGGTCTGGCAACATCTTTGACGTTTTACATCTAATATGATTCTGCAGATCTGTTGAGCTTCTCCAGCAATGTCTATTTTTATTACTGTCAAGCTTCACTGACCTTTTTAGATTATTTCTTTAAATACATTGGACGAATTATGAATTTCAGCAAGTCCACCGGCATGTTCCCAAGTTATGGGGTCAGCAGAAAGTTGTGCCCCCACAACTCAAAATAACATCACAGTCTAGTGTCGTGAATGCGGCAAGGAATGTCATCCAAGGAGACCTCAAATTAAGAACTGGTCTATACTATTGAACAGCAAATAGGACATTGGTACCTCTGTAATACGTAAACCTGGTTTGAATGTTTTCATCTATTAGCTAATCTAAAGATTTAGAAACGTAATGTACATCTAGACTCCACTTTAAACAGCAATTTGTCCTTTCTACTATACTGCTTCGACAGAAGAGCTATGAATAAGAGAGTAATGTAAAGTTTTGATGTGACAGGGTTGGTAGATACTGCTTTAGATGCACAACTTGCCATGCAGCTGAAAGCATGTTTTCCTCAGGGAGTGAAAATGAACAGATCCCATATACCATCCACATTAATTGAACAATAATATTGATTTTGCTTTGGAATGAAGTAAGCTATTTGGCTAGTTTTGTCCAGATTGCTTTGACATATCGAAGACAAGGATGTACTTCTAATCTACTAAATAAGAATAAGTAGCTATAGACATTTTGAATGTTAAAATGTGCAGGTTCTGATGTAAAATTGTGACACTTGATGGTTTGTTTGGCCTACCATGTGGTAATTTCTTTTTGTTTTACAGAAGAAAATGCTGAGAGCAACTTCTTTTCAAGTCTTACTGCTTGACCATTCAATGGAATATTTTTATATCTTTTCAGGATCTGACCACTGCCACTTGTGTTTATATAGCAGTCCTTCAATAATCACCACATCTTATAAATGGAGCCAAGTTCACAAAGTCGTTTGACAAAACAAGAATTCCAAGCCATTTTGTAAACTTGGACTCTGTTTTCTTTGATTTTGTTTTTAAATTACACAGAAGCATTCTATTTGATACAGTTTTGGATCTGTAGGTTTTTACATATTTGAGTACCTAAAAATACAAGCTGAGAAAACTGCTTTGCTTTTGGGTTCTTTCTCCACTGACTGATTTAGTGTATAAGACAGAAAATGATGTTTCGGCATTTAGGCTGAGAGGTTGATTAGTTTGTGAAGAGTGGAGAAATGAAATTCCAGCACTGCTTAAACATGAAACATTTTATACTGTGAATTAAAGGAGCTGTGAATAGTTGTAAACTTCTGACACTTCAATTTCTCAGATCTTAACAAATCTTCATTTTACCTGTCGAGAGCCTTCTACTTTTATTTTACATTTAAAAGCTGTTATATCCTTTTTCAGATGGACTTTTTTAAAAGAAAAGTTCTCCAGGTACAGTCCCAACTAGCTGACAATTCTGATAGTTTGGTCAATTTTAATGGGATTTTTGATAAAGAATGATTGAAACACAAAAGTTTGTTTTTTTAAAAAAAGAGACTTGGTGTTTGGGCAGTTTTAAGAATGTTTATTGTATTTTTAAAGGTAAACCCATAGAGGTGTTTAGAAGAAGGATATAGCAGCTTTGATATTATCAGGAAGTTGTACAAGGCTTCAGAATACCAAAAAGCTCATATATCAATAAGTAGGATTGCGATCATCAAGTGCTAAATTAAGTAAAATTGACTAAATTATTCAATTTTTATTAAAGTATGCTCTTTTACTTGTGGTTTGAAATTAAAGAAGAGGTCTGATGAATTCTCAAAACATACATTGTCTTGACTGGATAATTTAACCCTTAATATACTTTTACTGGACTATTTGTAATCAAATATGTTATATTTCTGTATAAAGTTTTTTGTTTTTTTGTTTTCCTGTCAGCAGAGGTTATCCAGCCCAGGATGTTGCTGGATAAAAGACTAAGTGCCTCATTGAAACAAGTATCATATTTGCAAATTAGACATTAGACAAATCTTGAGGCTATGAAGTAGCTTTTAGTTTTTATAATGTAAAGTAGAAGAAAATCCCAATTTCTCATGCACATTGATATGTACAGTGCGCAGAGATGAAAATAATATCCAAAAGCTTATGATCCCAATCCTACTGTGAAAGTAACTCCATATTTTAATTCCATTCTTTCTAGATGTGATCTCTACTGATTGAAGGATTTTTGTAAAGTTCTTTTAATTAAGTACTTGTATAGAATTAGCGATTTTAAAATCTTTACTCATTTTTAATATTAGGGTACCGTTTGGAAGATTTTTTAAAATATTGCGGGATCTTTGTAGATATTAATTAGTAGGAATTATCCAGTGTTGTGGAACTTGAATCACACCATGATCATGCCTATAATGTAATAGGAAAGTTCAATAGTTGCATTTGGTAGCTGGAAGTATTTACTGAATTCTTCCTTTTATGGCTTTTTGAATACAGTTTTAAAGAAATAAAACATTTTGATCATAAAACTGAGTTACAAAACCTTTGAATCCATTGTGATTGTGTGGACTTAATTATCCCCGTCATTCTTATTCAAAATTCAGTTCGTTGCAGTTCAGTTCGTTTCTGAAACCAGGAGGTGATGTTCTGAACATGAACTGCCATGTTTGCTGTATAAAATGCTGAGAATCCAACCCTGTGAAGGAAATCTCAAAACCTGAATGTATGAAAAAAACTAATATTTAGTTTTCAGTATATTATCCTTCATGTACTTGTGAATATGATTAATTATATACCAAACTTTTGAGTGCGTAACTTTAATTAATACCTGGCCTGTGATGTGGTAGGTAGCAATAGACTAAGAGAATATTGTAATTTGAATGTGCAGTGTCAGATATTGAGTCTTCCAAACTTACTAACACTTTTGTGATTTAGTGAGTTCACACAGAAATCGGACTGCTGAAAGAAAATTTGAAGAACAGCAAACAATTTGCAGAGATTTCTTGAGAATGCAATAAGCTTTACAATAAATTCAATATATTAAATATGTTTATAGCAATTTGCAAGTTAACAAGAAATGCATTATAAGACTTTGACGCTCAATTATGCTTCATTTCATAATTATATTTGGTTGGCTAGCCTTTTGAACACTGCATTTTGGCTTTTGTCAATGGAAATTGTGACAAGCCAATAATAAATATGATGAATGCACGCAGCTGAATGTGTACTAAATCTTTGTGCACTCTTTCTCTCCGGGAGTATGTGATGAGTTCAAGTTGAGTGTTGGAAGCCATATGTATATACTTATGCATATTTCAAATATTAATGTTTGCGTAACCTACCTTCAAAATTAAAGCAGCTGGTAGCAAATTGTTTATCCTATCCTATGCTAGGTATAACCGTATTTTTATTCTGTCATCCAGTCTGCAATAAAAGCAGTACTAGTTAAAGCTCTGAATACTGGTTAGCACAGTAGTTGAGGACATTTCCCTTTCATCTTGGGAATCTCTTTGGCAGTTCATCTGCTTACTATAATGAGGGGGATGAATTTGGTCCAATTTCAATACAGATTTCATGGATCAACTAGCTTACAGTACAGTACTGCCCAGCATTGAAGTATAATTGATAGTTTCAATATGACTAAAAGAGCAGCTGTACAGGAAAATTGAAGCATCACAGTAATATAGCATATTATGTTTGGATACCATTAGGAAATGCTTCTGCCTTGCTTTATTCTGTAAATGCATGACAGTACTGTTGAGAACTACCTGTTGTTGTATTAAACGCTCTTTTTAAATCAAAAATATCTTTATCTGCTGCCTTCTAAGCATCAACCAATAGGTCCTGATTCAGGAGGGTTACCAAGGTTCAAGTTGTTTTATTTTCTCTCATTGAAGGAAGAATCTAATAAAGGGGTCAAGTTATTCAGCATTTTAATGTAAGCAACTTTAAGATTTTCTCACAAAACTAAGGAAGGCTTGTACAAAATAGTACAAATGTCAAGAAAACAGAAGGACGTGGAAGATATAGAAGGTAGGGAAATAGATGGTGACATCTTGAAAAATGTCCATATTATAGAGGTGGAGATGCTAGATGTCTTGAAATGCATAAAAGTGGATACATCCCCAAGACCTGATCATGTGTACCTTAGACCACTGTGGGAAGCTAGGGAAGAGATTGCTGGGCCCCTTACTGAGATATTTGAATTATCAATAGTGACAGGTGAGGTACTGGAAGACTGGAGGTTGGCTAACATGGTTCAACTATTTAAGAAAGGTGATAAGGAAAAGCCAGGTTACTATATACCAGTGAGCCTGACATCAGTGGTGGGCAAATCGTTGGAGGGAATCCTGAGGAAGAGGATTTACAGGTATTTGGAAAGGCAAGGACGGATTAGGGATAGTCAACATGGCTTTGTGCATGGAAAATCATGTCTCATGAACTTGAATGTGTTTTTTGAAGATGTGACAAAGAGGATTGAAGAAGGCAGAATGGTGGACATGATCTATATGGACTTCAGTAAGGCATTCACCAAGGTTGCTCATGGTATACTAATTAGCAAGATTAGATCACATGGAATACAGGGACAACTAGCCTTTTGGATACAGAACTGGCTCAAAGGTAGAAGACAGAGGGTAGCAATGGAGGATTGCCATTCAGACTGGAGGCCTGTGACCAGTGGTGTGCCACGAGGATTGGTGCTGGGTCCACTGCTTTTCCATCATTTATATGAATGATTTGGATGTGAACGTAGGTATAGTTAGTATGTTTGCAGATGACACCAAAATTGGAGGTGTAATGGACAGCGAAGAAGGTTACCCCAGTATAATGGGACCTTGATTAGATAGGCCAATGGACTGAGGAGTGGCAGGTGGAGTTTAATTT
Organism: Chiloscyllium punctatum; assembly: GCF_047496795.1. Lineage (NCBI taxonomy): Eukaryota > Metazoa > Chordata > Chondrichthyes > Orectolobiformes > Hemiscylliidae > Chiloscyllium > Chiloscyllium punctatum. Next base: position 10,179,250 of record NC_092765.1, read on the forward strand.
GATAATTAGATAATTATGAGATGCTGCATATCAGAGGCAAATCAGAGCAGCACTTATACACTTAATGGTAAGATCCTGGAGAGTGTTGCTGAACAAAGAGACCTTGGAGTGCAGGTACAGAATGCAATATTCTAAACCTGAGTCAGTTTTCTGCTCCATAACCTAAGGGCAGTGTGCCTGCTGTCACTCCTGAGAACAGTTAACTGTGGTTGGGGCAGAATTAAAACCTGCTCTGAATGAGTTGGTCACTATCTTTCTTAGCTGAAGGAAACCTTCCCTTGAAAAGTAAATATTATGCTGTGAGTTAAATTAATCGCAATTCAAGTTTAAAGTAGAACAAAATTCTCTGATATTTTCAATAACAAGTGAGGATTGTAATTGGGAGAATATAAAAAATCAGCCAGTTCTGTTGCTTACATAATTATGACATAAGCAAATAATATTTTAAAACATGCAGCTAAATACTTACACATGCATTTTTCATTAATTGTGCAATTTATTAGCAACAAAAATGCTAGAGACAAGCTCCTACAGAGATTTTGTACAAGATTTCAGTACTGTTTTAAACATCAGTTTATCATTGTCATCAATGCTGCAGTCGTGTTCAGTTGTCAAAAGGGTATGTATAAAAGATACTTTGTTTACATCGAAGTTAGTCATTCATCAAGTCTGCACAGTCTCTTCCAGCCTTGAATGTTTCATGCAGATATAATTTGTGACAATTTTCAGTTTTTTCTTGAATATTAATTTTAAAATACCAAGTCAAGGTATATTTGAGCTATGTTTATATGTAATCAACCTGCTCAGATGTATTATGACATACCTCAGGCGTATGTGGGACTTGAACCCAGCCTTTCTGGTCCAGAGGAAGGGACATTGTCGCTGTGCCACAAAACCACTGGAGCCATGCTATTGCTTATGTCTTTTTTTTAATCCATGCTTCAAATACAAACCACACGGATTGCTTTGGTTTAATTAGGCCAACCTGTAAAACGTTCTGTTCTACAGACTGAATCTTTTGCATTGCTTTTGTTTTATATGTTGGATTACTTAAAATGCATTCTCAAACCCAACTGTTCTATTAGTTTCTTCCCCCCCCCTCAATAATACCGAACTGTTCTCTGGAATATGATTAGGAGGTGCTGGTGTTGGACTGGGGTGGACAAAGTTAAAAATCACACAACACCAGGTTATAGTCTCACAGGTTTAATTGGAAGCACTAGCTTTCGGATGATGAAGGAGCAGCGTTTTGAAAGCTAGTGCTTCCAAATAAACCTGTTAGACTATAACCCGGTGTTGTGATTTTTATCGCTGGAATATGTTCTGGCGGCAATATTTCCAAGTTATCTTGAACTCTAAGGTTTTTAATAACCCCTCCCACATACCACTGGTTGGAATCCTATTTAGCACAAAGGAAAATACTTGTGGTTGTTGGAAATTAGCTATCTCAATGCCAGGAGATTCCTTCAGGAGTTCTTTGAGGTAGTGTCCTAGGTCCAAGCACATTCAGCTTTTGTAATTAGCAGTCAGTGAATATTCAGCACTTCAGGATTCCTCAGGTACTAAAGCAATTCATGACCATCTGCAACAAGATCTGGACAATATCCAGGTTTTGGGCTGATAATGACAAGTAACATTTGCACCACACAAATCCTGGGGATTACCATTGTCCAGAAACTAAACTGGACCAGCCATTTAAATGCTGTGGCTACTAGATTAGTGGTGAAAATTCTGTGACAAGTAACTTACTACATGACTCCTTAATGATTGATTGTCCACTACCAACAAGGCATCAGTCAGGAGTGCAATTTAATACTATCTTCCTACTTGGATGAGTACAATTTTAGCAATAATCAACAATAAGCAATAAAACATTCACTTCAACATTGGACTGTGGCAGTAGTGTGTTCCATCTACAAGCTGTGTTGGAGCAACCCCTCAACGTGAGTTTGACAACATCCTTCCAGCCAGAAGGACAAGGGAAACAAATTAATGGACCACATGCAAGTTTTCCTCCACATAGCATCCTGACTTCAGATAATATCACTCTTCCTTCACATTGGCACACTCAAAGCCTGGACCTCTACCACTAACAGCACTGTGGGGGCATCTACATTAGAAAGCAGTCCACAAGAAACCTTTTAATGATAGTTAGGGCTAGGGACTAAGTGCTGGCCTATGCTTTAACCACCTTACCCCCATATCCCATAAATGAATAAATAAAACTTTTCCTGAGTAGGAAATATACATTACAATTGATCTTCAACTTTAACTTAACTTTCCCATCAGATCCCCAATATGCCATGGGGATATAATGGAACAGTGTAATGTAATATATCCATAGCATACTATAGCATGTACAATGAATGATAAGACTAGCAGGCTCTTAAACCAACCAACATCATAGCTATGCCAGATCCACACACGTCAATTCTTTTACCCCTGCTTCATTGAAAACATAGTAGGGCAGAAGTTTGCAAGTTGCAAATAGAGCTTGTGAAGTTTGAAACTTGTGGAAATTGTAACTTGGATTAAGTCATAGAGATGTACAGCATGGAAACAGACCCTTCAGTCCAACTCGTCCAGGCCGACCAGATATCCCAACCCAATCTAGCCCCACCTGCCAGCACCTGGCCCATATCCCTCCAAACGCTTCCTATTCATATACCTATCCAGATGCCTCTTAAATGTTGCAATTGTACCAGCCTCCACCACTTCTTCTGGCAGCTCATTCCATACATGTTTGACCCTCTGTGTGAAAAAGTTGCCCCTTAGGTCTCTTTTATATCTTTCCCCTCTCACCCTAAACCTATGCTCTCTAGTTCTGGACTCCCCAACCCCAGGGAAAAGACTCTATCTATTTATCCTATCCATGCCCCTCATAATTTTGTAAACCTTTATAAGGTCACCCCTCATCCTCTGATGCTCCAGGGAAAATAGCCCCAGCCTGTTCAGCCTCTCCCTGTAGCTCCGATCCTCCAACCCTGGCAACATCCTTGTAAATCTTTTCTGAACCCTTTCAAGTTTCACAACATCTTTCCGATAGGAAGGAGACCAGAATTGCCCACAGTATTCCAGCAGTGGCCTAACCAATGTCCTGTACAGCCGCAACATGACCTCCCAACTCCTGTACTCCATACTCTGACCAATAAAGGAAAGCATACCAACTGCCGCCTTCACAATCCTATCTACCTGCGACTCCACTTTCAAGGAGCTATGAACCTGCACTCCAAGGTCTCTTTGTTCAGCAACACTCCCTAGTACCTTACCATTAAGTGTATAAGTCCTGCTAAGATTTGCTTTCCCAAAATGCGCACCTCACATTTATCTGAATTAAACTCCATCTGCCACTTCTCAGCCCATTGGCCCCTCTGGTCAAGATCCTATTGTGATCTGAGGTAATCCTCTTCGCTGTCCACTACACCTCCAATTTTGCTGTAATCTGCAAACTTACTAACTATACCTCTTATGCTCGCATCCAAATTGTTTATGTAAATGACAAAAAATAGAGGGCCTAGCACTGATCCTTGTGGCACTCCACTGGTCACAGGGTCCAGGGAGGTTTTTTTCATATGTCGGGGGGAGGAAATACCAAATGTCCAAATCTAAGACAGTTTGGGTAATAATCAGGTGAGCATTAATGCAGACTCTTGTGCTGAAATAAAACTACAAAATTGTCATCAATCTCAACGTTTCCATCAGTAAAGTTGATTCGATATTGCTTTGAACAACTTGTTAAGTGACAGGTAGCAGAGCACTGTATGAGCTGAAACTCTGAAATAATATACATAGTGGACTTTCATGTAGAAGTGAACATGTTGGCATATGTACTGCCATTGCAGTTAGCTGCTCCATTTGAAATGGTCACTCAGGCCCACACAAGGGATCCAGTCATCCAAGCATCTCACTCAACAGAAAACAAAAGCATCCAAGATGGAATACAGAGGTGAATCTAGTACATTAAGTGAGAATGCATTTGCAGATATCACTGAACAGTTAAAAATACTGCTGGCCAAAGGTATTACAATGATGTAGGAGAAAGTGAAGTCTGCAGATAATGGAGATCAGAGTTGAGAGTGTGGTGCTGGAAAAGCACAACAGGTCAGGCAGCACCCCAGGAGCAGGACAATCGATGTTTTGGGCATAATATTCCTGATGAAGGGTTTATGCCTGAAACATCGATTCTCCTGCTCCTCGGATGCTGCCTGACCTGCTGTGCTTTTCCAGCATCACACTTTCATTACAATGATCTATGGATTTATATCAAAATTTCTGATTTTCGCACAAGAGGAAAAACTGCAAAGTTTTTCATGGAATATTATTACTTGCCTCAGCAAATATACATTATATGAAGTAGACTTTTTGGTCTTATGTATCAGGCATTTTCTGAAAATGCAGGTGCATATCTGAAATAGTCACCATAGCTACATATGGAGTCAGTTAACCTTTTCAATTAGACAGCATTATTTAAAAGAAACTTACCATTTCAAAACAATTGTTGGTACACAGCAAGGATGTGGTTTCAATGGTCAAAAGTTAACAACATGGGGGCTCTCTGCATGTCTAACTTTGCCCCGTAAAATCTGTGGTCTGATTTGAGGTTTTTCATGCAATTTTTTGCATTAAATCAAGTAGTAATAGGGTTTCTAAATCAGTCATCTTCTTTAAATCCTAAAGTGAAAGCAACTTGAAAGAACTAAAGTTATTGCAGCATGATGGTAAAAACAAGGACTGCAGATGCTGGAAACCAGAGTCTAGATTAAAATGGTGCTGGAAAAGCACAGCAGGTCAGGCAGCATCCAAGGAGCAGGAAAACCGACTTTTCGGGCAAAAGCCCTTCATCAGGAATAGAGCATGATGTATGTTTTGAATCAGTTTGTATGTTATCACATGATTTGTCACATGTCTGCTTTGATTTGACTTTCTGAAAGTTTGTGCTATATTGTGAACTAAACTATTTATTCTGAATTCAACAGATGTATTCATTTGCAGCCTTGCAAAATTAATGGACAATATGTAAATATTCTACATGATATCCAGTGCATTATATAGTAATCAAGTGGTAATGGTTTTGTTCATTGGCACACTCTCTGACAGGCATTTTATAAAGGCTTCAGTTTATGGGAATCTCCTTATCAGTTTGTGGGAACTGCTGTTTTGTTTCTTAAAGCTAAAGTGTTGGAAGAAAGCCCCAACCAGTTGATAGAACTTTTTGAAATCAGACAGGAAGACAAGTTCAGAATTAATTTGAATGAAATGTTAACTCTGTTTCAAAGATGCTGTCAGACTTGCTGAGTTTCTGCAGTTGTTTCTATTTTTATTTCAGATTGCCAGTATCCACAGTAGTATGCTTTTATTTAAAATGGGTTCCAGCATTTCTGAGTTTTCACTGCACTTGAATTTAATCCAGTGGAATGCATCATAACCTGCTTTAATATTTTTCTGAGCTATGAGTAAATTTGGATGACGATCTAACGTCAATCACATGACTGGTGTCGTTGAATTCTGTAGTTTAATTTTGTTCTTTTAGTATTAGGTTTACTCCTGATAATCTGCTCTTGAATCTGTTAGATCATTAAGATCCATCAATCCTTCCTTTTTTATGATTTAATTATTTCAAGCTATGTAAAGATTTTGCATAAATTTCCTTTCCAGTATGGTTTCCAAGGCACAAGTTTACTTTTCTGTCTATGGTGGAACCTAGAATGTCAAGAGGCTATTCCTTTTTAAAAGCATTAGAAGTGGCCTCTATTCCATTCTTGTGTAAATTCATGCAATACTTGCCTCAAGAGTCTGCAATCAGGATTAGTGACCTTGGCAAATCCTTCCCTACCCTATCTCAATTGCTGTCAATATCCTACAATTCGAATTGGCTAACTCCACACAGATCATGTATCCAAATGGAACTTTTCTGGTTAGTAAAACTTAGTTCAGCAGACTGACATGGAATAGTTAAGGACAAGGCTTTGTGTTCATTTTTGTTTGTCTATAGCAAAATGATAAAGTCAAAATGACTTCACTATCAGTGTCCCTCCAAAGTAAGTTCATAAATAAACAAATGCCAGCTAGATTGGTGATTATTATAGAGATTAATGAACAACAATGAAGTTTAGTGATTTGGTTGGGTAATGCAGAAACAGCGAACCAAAGAAATTGGGTCAAATGCTACAAGTAACATCTGTAGGACATTAAGAGAATCTTGGAAAAAAATCTGAAAGAAATGTACTATCAAAGCCATGACATCACAGAGTAGTACAGCAAAGACAGCTGGAGTTTTTTTTTAAAAATTGTTTTCAAAATGTTTAACTTAATGGGCACCAGGATGAAACGTTACAAAGGAAAAGCAAAATGCACAGAGGTTTTGGAGAGGCAAATAATACTTATCACATCTCGCTGAAATAATCTGCTGGAAATCAAACCTTGCTATTTCCAGAGTTGTAACAAAAATTAAAAGAATTTTTAAATATACAGAATTCTCCAATTTTCCTGACTTTCAACCTGATGTTGACAGAAGGAATGGACCAAGTTTCTGTACTTAATCAGAATTACTATTTATTCAAGTAAATACTCTTTATCTATAGGTAAACGGTTATGACAAACCATTGGCATATAACCACAGATTGGCGGGGGGGGGGGGATGGAGGATGCACCAGGAAGGCACTTCTCTGGTTCCTGTTCATAGGACTCTGAGATGATTCTTGCACTGATCAGAATGTTGCTTCTTAATCTTTCTTACCAGGCTGTTCCACTTGTTGGCAGGAGACTCAGGGTGGCTGATTCACACTTGTAAAATATTTTTACTTTTTAAAAGATGGAGCGTAGAGCTTAAAGATGGTTTTGCTGCAGAGACCAGAGAGAGCTCCTGAGGATTCTCTTATCTTGTTAACAGCACCAGGCAGCTCAGCTATCTGAGAACCAAGCACATTTTTTGGCAGGCAGAAGACGTTTGTCAAGACCAGTCAGGTACTTGTTGCTAACCAAAGCTCTGTTTCTGCACAACTCTTCAGCTTTAGCTCACCTGTAAAATACATTTCAACTACTGCTGGAAACAGCAGCTGTGTAAACAGTGGTTACAATAAGTTTCAGGTTACTTATTTTTAAAACATGCAGAAATCATCCAGCAATCTTTGGTTTTAAGACAGTTCTTTATATAATAAAAAAAATAGTTCAGTGATAGGATTAATTGGACAGGGAGCAAATACAGATATAAAAATAGATGTTATGCCTCCATTCAAGTAGGGAGAGGCAGAAAAGGTCTTCCTATTGACATTTGTCATGTGGAAGGTGTTAGAATTGATCATTAAGGGGATTATAGCTAGTGATGTGAAAAAAGAACTCAAGATAATCAGAAAGACTATTATTTTGTGAAAGGGAAACTGGTTAACCAATGTAATTTACTGAAAGAATGATGCACTGTGGATAAAGGGGATCCAATGGACGTATTCAGACTTTCAAAAGGCATTTGACAGGTTTCCACATAAAAAGTTAATGCACAAAGTAGAAGCTCACGGTATACATGGTAACACACTCACATGGACAGACGATTGGCTGGCAGGAAAGAGCATATGCATAAATGGATGTATTCAAAATTGGCACACATGATGAATTGAGTCATGTAATGGTCAGTGCTGAGCCCTCAACTTTTTAAGAATTTAATCAGTGGATTAAACAAGGGATGAAAGGCATGGTGGCTAAATTTACTTTCTTATCTGTCTGTCTCATCTGTATGTTGTGACCTCACAATATCAGTGTGCATCCTTGTTCAGTAAGCTTGTAAAAAAAATCTGACAGGTGGAATATAAGTGGAAACTTTGGCAGGAAGAATAAAAACAGTTGAATCCAATTTAAACAGAATAAATGCAGAATTCTGAGTGCGGAAGGATCTAGATGTTCCAGCGCATGAGTCACAAATAGTTATTATGCATATACATCAAGTGATTTAAGGCAGCTAATGGAATGCCCTCCTTCATTACAAGAGGAATCAAACAGAAATGAAGCATAATATTCTTTTATTGATGAGACCACAACCAGATATAGTGGGTGGTTTCAGTCTCCTTATTTGAAGTTATAAATATATTGGAAGTGGTTAACAGGAAGTTTACTAGATTGATATTTGCAGTGAGTGGGGCTGTTTAGGAGGAAAGGCTAAGAGGAAAGTGGGCGTGTTTTCATTGGAGTTTAGAAAAGCAAGGGGTAACGTGATTGACATTTATAAGGGCCTGAATGGTCTATACAAGATAGATGTGGAAAGGATGTTTGCTCTTATATGAAGAGTCCAGGACTGGGAGATGCTATTTTAAAACTAAATGTTGTCTTTTTAGTACAAGATGAAGTGATTTTTTTTCCTGAGGGTTGTATAACTTTGGAACTCTGCTTCAGAAGATAGTAGAAGTGGGGGCATTGAATATTTTTAAGGCAGAGGTAGATGGATTCATGTTAGTTTGGGGACGAAAGGTTATCAGCGATAGATGGGAATGTGAAATTAGGATCACTATAACCTGGTACTGTGTGACTTTTAACTTTGTCCAGCACAGTCTAACACTGGCACCTCCATATCATTACTAAGTAACAGCAGATATGAAGAGCCAAATGATCTATGGTAAAGAAGGTTGATGAATTGCAGGCACTAGTAGCAATCAACGAGTACTTTATTTTTAGATCAAAGGACCAGAAGGTACAGGAGCAGAATTAGGCCATTCAATCATGGCTCGTATATTACTCAACCTCATGTGACTTCACAATCACAGTCTTCAGTATAGATTCGTGCCTACGTACCTAGCAGAAAAGGTACATCAGTCTCTTAAAAACAAGAATAGTAAAATAATAAAGGAAGAGTAGAACTAATTAGGAACCAAAAGTTAGATAAATTTATAGAGACAGCGGGAACAGCAGAGGTACTAAATAACATACATTGGTTTTGGCTGGAGAGGACACTGACGTAGCAGTGACAGAGGAGGTACTCTAACAGCAATATTGGATAGGATAAAAATAGAGGAGGTATTTAAAGTTTGCTATTCTGAAAAGTAAGAAAGTTAGCCCGGACAGAGGGATATATTATGAGGCAACTTGTGGAAATTCAGACCACAATCTTCCAGGCATCTTTAGACATGGGAGTCATGCCAGAGAGCTGGAAAGTTGCAAAATTTAACCCTCCAGCACCATTCTAGTTTTAAAAAATAGGATAGGGTTATGTCAGACTAACATGACTAAATGGTGACAATATGGAACCAAACTAATTGACATTTGGCGTGGACTTTGTTTTAAATGCACACTGTGCTCTTTGATGAAATAACAGAGCAGATTGATGTGGACACTTGGTTTATTTGTAGATGGACTTTCAAAACATATTTGACAATGTGTTTATAATGATCTTGAACTAAAACTAAAAAGCCAATAACCAGGGAATTGGTGAAACATGTGTGAGCTAGCTAGTAATATAAACATAGATTGTAGGAAGTTTTAGATCTAGATTAGGTAAGAGAGAAGCAAAAGGAAGACATTGAACCACTGAAAAATGAGGCTGGAGAAGTAGTTATGGGGAACAAAGAAATGGCAGAATAGATACTTTGCATCAGGTTTCACAGTGAAAGACACCAGTAACACACTAGAGCTTAAAGAGAGCAGAAGGTGAGTGTAGTGGATAAATCACTTGGACCAGATATCCTTCAGAACTCTGGACTGTAGCCTATAGTTGAAGAGATCGTAGAAGCATTGGTGGCAATCTTTCAGGAATTGTTGAAGTCAGGGAGGGTCCCAGTGGACTGGAAAATGGCTAATGTAACCACCCTGTTTACGAAGGGAGGGAGGCAGAAAACAGGAAACTGTAGGCTGGTTAGCCTGATCTCACTTGTTGATTAGACTTTAGAGTCCATTATTAAGGGGGAGGTTGCATTGAAGGTGCATGGTAAAATAGGGCTGAGTCAGTGCATCTTTGTCAAGAGATGCATGTCTGACAAATTAAGTTAGAATTCTTTGAGGAGGTAACAAAGAAGTTAGACAAAGGAAGGCCAGTGGATGTGACCTATTTGGATTTCCAGAAGGCATTTGACAAGTTGCTGTATAGAACACTACTAAATAAGATCCCATGGCGTTTGGGGTAAGGTACTGGCATAGAGAGAGAGAGAGGATTGGCTGCCTGGCAGAGGGTAGAGAATAAGGATAAAGGGTCTTTATCAGGATAGCAACCAGTGATTAATGGAGTTCCACAGGGGTCAGTTTTGGGTCCATAACTATTCACAATGTGGGAAAGTGTGAGGTTGTGCTCTTTGGTAGGATGAATAGAAGCACAGACTATTTTCTAAATGGGGAAAAGCTTCATAAATCTAAAATACAGAGGCACTTCAGAGAATTCTGAACTTGGACTCCCAAATTTAACATGCAGGTTCAGGAGGCAATTCAAAAGGCAAATAAATGTTAGCAATCATTCCAAAAGGACTAGAATACAAGAGCAGGAATGTAATGCTGAGGCTGTATAAAGCTCTGGTCAGACTGCATTTGAAATATTGGGCCCTGTATCTAAGGATGGATATTTTGGCCTTGGAGGAGTTCCAGAGATTTAAAAAAATGATTCTGAGGATGAAGGGCTTGACATACGAGGGATGGTTGAGGACTCTGGGTGTGTACTTGATGGAATTTGGAAGGATGAAGGGAGATCTTATTGAAACTTAAAGAATACAGAGAGGCCTGGATCGAGTGGACATTGAGAAGGTGATTCCACCGGGAGGAGAACTGGGACCCAAGGGCACAGATTCAAAGTGAAGGGACAACCCTTTAGAGATAAGGAGAAATTGCTACAGATTCGCCACTGATTGAAGAACTCATTGCCACAGAAGGTTGTGGAGGCCAGATCATTGAGTGTATATAATATAGAGGTAGATAGGTTCTTGATAAGTGAAGAGGTGAAGGGTTACAAGGAAATGACCAGGAAATGGGATCAAGAAACATGATTGAATGGCACAGCAGAGTTAATGGGCTCAAAATGGCCTAATTCTGCTAATATGCCTTATGGTCTTAAGTCAGTTCCCCAGGACAGCAGCGGGAGTACAAAATTAGAATCACAGAATAGAGTGTGGAAAGAAGCCATTTGGCCCATCATTATCTGCACTGACCCTTCAAAGGGCATCCCACCTAGACATCCTATCTCAATAACTCCATAGTTACCATGGATAATCCACTGAGACTGCACATCCCTGGTTTCCCCATTTAGCAGACTCTATGCCTCTATTCTTTCCACACCAAGTGTGAAGTTATGCTCTTTGGAATAGTTGTGGTCCCACACTCACTCTTGCAGGATTCCACTAGCCACTGGCTGCCATTCTGAAAAAGACTCCTTTATCCCCACTCTCTACCTTCTGACACTATGGGCAATTCAGCATGGCCAAGGCCCTAAACTACACATCTTTGGACTGTGGGAGAAAACCAAAGAAGCTGCCCAGTTGGCTGGCAACAAGTTCTCTTTTACATTCCTGAAATACAATTTGTTAGAGGTCAGCAAATCTTCACACAGCAAAACAGGAGAACCCATTGCACTCCATAGCTGCATGGTATAGAAAGGTGAAAGAAGTGGACAGCACAAAGTTAACATCTACACCAGTTACATCTGACTACATTACTGCAATAATCGTGTTCATTTTCAACTTACTGCTGTTGAAAGAATACAAAACTTTTAAGAAAAATTGCAGTTTGTCTTAAGGTTGTTGGCAGTAACTCATCAAAATGGATAAAATGATATTTTCTGCAACCAATTACATTCTGGGGTCAGGGAGAAAGCTGGAGTGCAAGTTTTCCACAAGGAACATTCTATTAAAATGTAAATCAGCAGGGCAGAGCTTCAGAGGAGCCATCAATTTGGTTGTTGGACAGTTTTCTTTCTGCAGGGATGGTTGGGCAGAATTTGGGACTGAGTCAGTAGTTTAAACCTTGGGCCACAGGAACAGCATTAACAAAAAGTTTTTTTTTTGTTAAAAGACACTAAGAATAGAACAAAAGATGATGAGTATTTCCCTAGTTTGTAGTCAAAGTCTCATCTTTTTTCTGCTGCAGGCTTCTGGTCATTGGAACTACAGTTTCAAAAATTTTCCAAAGCAAGTCAAGAGTTTACCAACTTTCTGACCAGCTGTGTGTTTTTTTTTAACACAAGTATAATTATTTTAGTCAAGCATTTATTGTGCATCCCTAGTTGACCTTGAGAAGGTGGTACTGAGCTGTCCTCTTGAGCTGCTGCAGTCTGTGTGTTGTGGGTTGACCCACAATGCTGTTAGGGAATTCCAGGATTTTGATCCAGAGTGGTGATATATTTCCAAGTCAGGATAGTGAATGGCTTGTTAGGGGGTAGGGGGCTTGCAGATGGAGGTTTTCTAAGTATCTGCCACCCTTGCCTTTCAAGGTGGGTTTGGAAGGTGCAAAGGAGTTTTTGCAGTGCTGCTTATAATGGTACACCCTGCTGCTACTGAGTGTTGGTGATGGAGAGAGTGGATGTTTGTGGATGAGGTGCCAATCGAGCGGCTGCTTTGTCCTGGATAGTACCAAGCTTCTTGAGTTTTACTGGAGCTGCACTCCATCCAGGCAAGTGGGGAGCATTCCATTACGTTCCTGACTTGTGGGTGGTGCACAGGCTTTGGGGAGTCAGGAAGGGAGTTATTTACTGCAGGACTCCTAGACTCTGTCCTCCCCTTGGAGCCACCACATTTATATGGTGAGTCCAGTTTGGTTTCTTGACCATGATAACTGCCAGGAGAGATGCTAGGATTGCTCACCTGACTGATTGCAGCAGTTCCAAAAAGCAGCTCACTGTCACCTTCTCAAGGGCAATTAAAGATATGCAAAAAACCTGGTATAGATACCTGCTCCTCCGATTCTATCTGACCTGCTGTGCTTTTCCAGCACCACACTGTCAACTCTGATCTCCAGCATCTATAACCTCACTTTTTCCATAGATAGCAATACCCACAATCCATAAAAGAAAAGGACTGGAACATTACAGCGATTAACACACAGTGAGATGACTGAGGCTTGGGTGAAAGAAAAGCTAATGTCCTTTTGAAATGCAATTTGTGAACACTTTGCCTGTATAAAAATATGAGTTGCTGTAAAAAGTGGGTCAGTCTTTCACTGCACACCTGAGGTCTTAACTGATCTCCACTCTACTCAGGAGCTGGTGTGTCTGTCAAGCAATCGTGATTTCTATTTCAAACTTCTGCCATTTGTAGTTCATTCTTTCTTTTTGATTTCCTTGGAATAAAAGAGAATATTAAAACAATGAAAGTCACTGCCTGCTCTGACTCTCAAACTTCATCTAACCTATTTCCAACAGCTTTCAAATTCCACACTATTAAGTAATTATGAAGAGGTTCAGATTTGGATTTTTTTTAAGCAAAAAGCTGGAACATTCGGCATTGCAAAGTAACATTTTGACATTATTTTTAAATGAACTTCAAAGGTTTCTGGTAGCAAAGATGATGACAGTCAACTGCAATTTAACTCTGAAAATAAAATTATGCGGTGCAGGAGAAAGTCTTTCAGACCACGTTGTATTGAGCTGGTTCAATTTAAAACAACAAAACACAATGGACTCACCCGCCCCCTTCTTTCTCTCTTGCTCTACAGTTTGCTTCTTTCCAAATACATACCTTTTGAAGGCTAAAAAGTATGCTCACTCCATTTCTAGGATTGCTTTTCAACAAATAATTGTATCAGTTCAAATGGAACCTAAACACTCACTCGGAAATTACAGTCACATCTTGTTTTTCAGTTATTTGATGTTCAATTGTGACATGTTGTCTACAATTTGATATAAAATATAAAGCTAGCACTTCTGTGGTTCACTTTGTGTCAGGTTCTGTTATTTTGCCAGGAGTAGCTGCAAACAACTCAAACCAACACAAACTTACAGCAGAAACCTAACACATTTCCTGCTTCCAATAATATCCACTTACCACAGGGTCTTCAATTGCACATCTATCAATCATACAAATTATAATTCTTCTCCTATACAAATATTACAAGCTGATTGCTTGCTGTTTAGTGCAATGTGTTTGACAAAGTGCAATTATCTTGAATAAAACTGACATATTTTCTTCTTTCAATGAAACAGGATGGTTTCCCTCTTTAATAGACCATGAAAACAGACAGTGGACTGTGCACATAGTTATCATCTTTGGCACACTACCGATCTGCACAAATATCAAAAGATGTGTTCCTATTGTCTCTCTGAATTCTGAGCGCATTTCTGAACCTTAACATCAGTTTACAAATCTGAAAATAATAATCTCTGATCATCCAGTTTCCAAATTCTGTAAATCGTTACGATAAAATACAGACAATTATTAGCATCCCAACTAGTAAAAATAATTTTGGTGGGAAATGAAGTACATTGTTCCAGTCCATCTGTATTGTCTGTGCCCTTTTCTATCTGGTTGTTGTGTCCTGTTCACTGGATGGAATGCCTTTAACACTCAACAAGGGATGGAGCCTTGGTTTGACAGGGTATTGAACAGATACATCTCTGGACATCATGGATAGCCCATAGTGTCCACTTTGATTCAGTATTCAGCTAAAAAAACAAGATCAAAGCTTGACACTGATCTCTTCACTCTGTGTAGTTATAACCAGTTCCAGCAGAAGAGCTCATTTTTGGGATCCAGGTCTGGGTTTGCAAGGAGTGGGGTTCAAACCTAAATCTCTTTGATATAGCAGCTGACGCTATCCAAAAGTCACCCTGGCAACAAGAACTTTCATCAGTCTTCACATTCAAACACTTGACAGTGAATTCCAGCCAAGCTGCTAAGCCTCTCAGCAAGGCACCGTTGAAGTTGAAGAGTGGAGGAGGGTAAAGGAGATAAATCAAGAAATTGTGATTAGATTATGCTTTAATGTTTAAAGCTGTAAGAGGAAAGGAAGGTTTGGAATGCTAAGGATCTCAACAGGGGAGTTGAAATCAGAGAAGCTGCATTGATTTCATCTCAGGGAGGGGACAGAATTGGGAGTGTGGGTTACACATTGCATAAGTCAGAAACCTCAGCTGAAGTATCTGGGGTTCGGGATCCCCAGGAAGTACATGGAGACTGGGGGCACAGTGGATACTAAGAAGGGCAGGGGAAAAGAAGAAAAAGCATTTTCTCAGCAAGTTCCTTCGGCCCATCAATCAGCAGGTTCACAGTGAGATGGCAGCCAAAGCCCAACAGGAGTTTCAATGCATATATGCAAAGAGTGTGATTTGGAATGATGTGGATATCCCACAATACACCCCTACACTTAAATGGGTGCCACAATTATAATTAACACAATTACGTTCCAAAGGAAGTGACAATGTGGACCAAGTCTTCAGAAATAATAAATTCCTTGCTACAATTCATCTCTCACTCCTACTTTTATTAGATGAGAATAAGAGTAATGTTGTTACATATAAACAAGTTACAAATACTGAGGCCTGTTACTGTCAGCTTCACGATGGCGTAGCATATAGCAACAAGATGTTGAAAAGCTAACAGAAGACTGGAGTGATGCACGCCTGTAACTAAAACTTAAATCAATTCTCACAGAGTTTCAAAATCTGGTCTTTCAAAGGCAATATAGTACAAAACAAAGCACAATCTTATTCACTCCTCTCCTCCCCCCACTCTCGGCCCAAACGATATTCATTTGGCACTAATTTGAAGCAGTGTTCATTATACACTCCTACCAGATGTTAGGTCAAACTGCTGGAATTTGTTTAAAAAACGTGGATGTTATTTTGAACTGTGCCCAAGCTGCATTAAGTAACCAACAGATTCAGTTGAGGTAGTCTACCTGATTGGATACAGGATCAAGCTCATTTTCCAGTACATTACAGAAGGATTTTGTTTATTGTTTTAAACATCAAACTGTGATTGTTCAAAAGATAGAGTCATACAATCACAGAAATAGTTTCTCTCTCTACTCAGAATCATAGAAATCTCTTCAGTGCAGAAAGAGGCCATTTGGCCCATCAAGTCTGTACCAATCTGAAGAGCATCCCGCCCATGGCTACTCCACATAACCTGTGCATCTTTGGACTATGGGAGGAAACCAGAGGACCTGGAAAAAACCAACGCAATCATGTAGACAATGTGCAAACTCCACACTGATAGTCATCCAAAGTGTCTATTTTTTTAAGCCAAATGACTGGCTATGTACTATCCCAGAAATATGTCCCTCTACACTAAGCTTGAGGATCATAAGACGATATAAAAAGACAATTCCTTGATGGCAAACTGGAAAAATATGGAAATTAAAATATGCAAGTCCTCATGGTGCATTCCAGTATAATGGCAACATCCAATTACCACTCAACAATATAGTAAGAGAAGCCAAAAATATAAATCACCAATATGTTCACAATGAACCAAGAAGGAAAACCATTCTTGACCTCATCTGCACCAATCTGCTGGCTGCAGATGCATCTGTCTATGATAGCATTGGTAAGAGTGACCATTGCACAATCCTTGTGGAGACAAAGTCCCAGTTGTGCACTGAAAATACTGTCCATTGTGTTGTGTGGCACTATCACCATGCTAAATGGGACCAACTTCAAACAGATCTAGCAACTCAAGACTGGGCATCCAGGAGGCACTGTGGGTCGTCATCATCAGTTAAATTGTATACAAGCACAATCTGTAACCTCATGGCCTAACACATCCCACACTCAACCATTACCCTCAATCCAGGTGTTTGACCCTGGTTCAATGGAGTGTGTAGGAGGGCATGCCAGGAACACCACTAGGCATACCTGAAGATGAGGTGTCAACCTGGTAAAGCCACCAACAGGACTGCTCGCATAAGCAGCAAGTGATAGCCAGAACTAAGTGATCCCACAACCAACGGATCAGATCTAAGCTCTGCAGTGCTGCCACATCTGAATGGTGGTGGATGATTAAACAAGTCACTGGAGGAGGACACTGCACAAATCCTCTGTGGTGGCAGAGCCCAACATGTAAGTGTAAAAGATGAGGCTGAAGCATTTACAACAACCTTCAGGCAGAAATGCTGAATGGATGATCCATCTTGGCCTCTTCTGGTGGTCCCTAGCATGACAGATACCAGCCTTCAGCCAATTCAATTCACTCCATGTGATATCAGAAAATGATTGGAGGCACTGAATCTTGCAAAGGCTATGGGCTTTGACAACATTCTAATAATAGTACTGAAGACTTTTGCTCCAGAACTTGCCACTCCTTTAGCCAAGCTTCTTCCAGTAATGTTACAACACCAGCATCTACCCAGTAATGTGGAAAATTGTCCAGGTATGTCCCAGCCAATTATTGCCTCATCTGTCCACTGTTGATCATCAGTAAAGTGATGGAAGGTGTCATCAACAGTGCTATCAAATTGCTCAACAATACCCTCATCAGCGATGCCCAGGGCCACTCATCTCCTGACCTCATTACAGCCTTGGTTCAAACATGGACAAAAGAGCTGTCTTGCTGAATGCAGGGGAGAGTGACAACCCTTGACATCAAGGCCACACTTGATAGAGTGTGGCATCAAGTAGCCCTCGCAAAACTGGAAGCAATAGGTATTGGGAGCAAACTCTCCAGTGGTTGAAGTCATACCTGGCACATAGGAAGATGGCTGTGGTTAATGGAGATCAGTCATCTCAGCTCCAGCACATCTCTGCAGGAGTCCCTCATGGTAATGTTCTAAGCCCAACCATCATCAGCTGCTTCATCAATGACCTTCCTTCCATCATAAGGTCAGCAGTGTGGATGTTCACTGATGATTGCACAACATTCAGCACCATTCGCAACTCCTCAGATACTGAAGATTCCATGTTCAAATACAACAAGATCTGGACAATATCCAGGCTCAGACTGACCAGTGGAAAGTAACAAATGCCGGGCAATGACCATGTCTAATAAGAGACAATCTAACCACTGCCCCTTGCAGCTGGGGAAAGTCAACATTTTAGGAATCAAAGGAGATGGGCACAGGGACAGGTCGGCAGCATGAAATGGGAGCTGGTGCTGTCCATGTGGAAATGTTACCAAGAACTAATGGGAAGGAGATTATGTTATCCCATTCCAGAGAGAATCATATGAAGATAGGAGCAAGATTCACTGGGGAAGAAGTCCTACTACAATGAGAACATAAGAAATAGGAACAGGAAGAGGCCATTCAGCTCTTCAAAAGCCTGTCCTCTTCAATAGGATCATTCTGCCCTAGACCTCAACTCCTCTTTCATGTGAGCTTCGCATAGCTATCAACCTCGTATTTCAAAAATCGACCTACCTCTTCAGTGATCTAGCCTCCAAACTCCAGACATTCACTACCTTTTCTTCACATACCAGTTTTAAGGAACACACACTCGGAATCAAGTCTCCTAATTTGAGATTGAGGGGCAGACAAACTTTATTCTGTTGAGCTATAAATAGGAGAGTTATTTTCTGGAAAGCCTCAAAGAAGGGGCGGCACAGTGGTTAGCACTGCTGCCTCACAGTGCCAGGGACCCGGGTTTGATTCCCACCTTGGGCGACTGTCTGTGTGGAATTTGCACATTCTCCAATGTCTGTGTGGGTTTCCTCCAGGTGTTCCGGTTTCCTCCCACAATCCAAAGATGTGCAGGTTAGGTAAATTGGCCATGTTAAATCGCCCATAGTGATAGGTGCATTAGTCGGGGTAAATATAGGGAGTAGGGGAATAGGTCTGGGTGGGTTACTCTTCGAAGGGTCAATGTGGACTTGTTGGGCCGAAGGGCTGCTTCCATACTGTAGGGAATCTAATCTAATCATTTGAATCCCTCCAACAGATACAAACTGAATGCTGGTTATAGCTGTGAGGGACCAATGGTTTCCCTGAACCTTAAAGTCTGTAGAAATACATAGGCCCCTTATTGCCAACCAAATAAAAGGCGGCATAATTACAACTATCATCAAAAAAGGGACATTAACTTTCTGTCAGCCGAGAATATTTTCAACTGTCCACAATCAAAGTGGTTTCATGGAACTGGCTACCTGAAGAATATATTTTATAAGAACAGTACATTTCTAATTTACAAAAAGTCTTTATTTCTTTCATTCCTCTGGGGTGCTGAGTTTCTGAATATTTTGTTCCTCAGTGGCATACTCACGCTCAATCTGTTCAAGTAACCGGTCCACAGAGTCTTCTCGGTTTTCCAGTCTCAGATACTTTTTAATAGAACTGCAATCTAAACGTGGCCAACTCCTGTGTTTTTGCTCAACCTGGTGCTCACTGAGCTGCCTCGCATCCTTCCCAAGGTCAAATGATTTGGAGTAAGTACATGTTGTGTGTAGTTGCATGTCTGAACCATACACTTTCCTGGCGATGCCTTGAGACAACAATTTTCCAATGAACCTGCTGGAGAATGATTTCTCAGGCAAGCAATAGTCCATGTCCACAAGCCGGGGAGCATCATCAGCACTGTGGATACTACCAGACCGAATGTAACCATAACTCTGCAGCTGGCTTATGTCTTCAGTGGAAACCATGACCATTTTCCGGTCTAGTTCAACACCTTCTATCACTGTAGTAGTAACAGGAGTATCAATGATGCAATTGTTCAGTTTAATAACTGGTAATATTACAGATGTGGAAACCAGGGAGTCAATGCCACAGTTCAAGGGAACATTGAGGTTTCTTTCACTGGAGTTGCAGGAGTCTGACTGGACACTATGAAGGGAGATGGAAGGAGAAGGCCTTTTATGATGCAGCAGTTGGGCAGTCATCTTCTGTTTAACAGACATGCGACAATTGGTCCATATCTCTGCTTGACCTAGGTTTGCCCTGCTGGCTTTTTCACTAGCACAGCACTGTTCCAAATACTGAAAACTGGTGTCTGTGGAGAGAGGACTGGGACCTAGTTGCATCGGTTTTGGTTCTTTATTCTCTCCATTGCAAGCTTGGCAAGCCATAGAATAAATATTCCTTTGTGCTAAAAGTTTGGTTTCTCTGTCCCGGTTTTCATGTAGTACTGTGTTTGCACAGATGAATATGAACAACCCAAATCCCATAATCAGTGGGCCAATCAACTTCAGCTTCTCATGCTTGAGCCCAAGTTGAGACTGAAGCCTTACTCTTGCATGTTGAGTCTCACTAGAGTTTGTACCTTTGTGATTCGCTGACACTCGAGAGTTATGCTTATGTGGCCAGTAGCCGACAACTGCTATAGCGATCCCCACCAAAACGATAAAGAGCCCTAAGATAATGAAAAGCCCAGAAGGAGAACGCATGTTAATTTTTCCTTTAGCTCTTTTATTGTCTCTGGATCTAGATTTTGCCCGGGGTTCTTTAGGAGGTAAAGGAACATCTGGTTGGCAACGAAACCTTTCCTGGCTCTTTGTAGCTGGATCTTCTGTGGTTGTCATGTTGATGGTTTTAATTCCACTTAAAATAAAAAAAAGAGGAAACTTACATTAAAACAGAAAAATAAACGTTCCTTTTCAGAAAGCATGTTCATTTACAAGTAAAGCATCATTTCTTGTGTAAAATTTTCACTTTATAAGGTGGAAGCAAGATCCTTCTTCCTCAAATGTGGTATTGTTAATATTTAACAATTATTAATAATTTCTCTCCACAGATGCTGCCAGACCTGCTGAGCTTTTCCAGCAATCTCTGTTTTTGTTTCTGATTTCCAGCATCTGCAGTTCTTTCAGTTATGCTTGACAAACAATTTAATATCAGAAGAGTAGAGAAGGAGCTGGAAGCATGTGGTGAAAGGTGGTTTCTCTTGGCAGGGGTTTCTAGAAGCGAAGAACATGGTCACAGGATAAGAGGTTGATAATTTATTACTTATATAGGGAGAAATTTCTTCACTCAGAAGATATGAATCTGTGGGAGGTGAATAGAAAAAAGAAATTTGCCTGTTAAATCAATATAGCGAGCGTGCTGGAAAATACAATTACATTTCTATGGTTTGGACAGCATCGTGGCTCAGTGGTTAACAATGCTGCCTTACAGTGCCAGAACACAGGTTCGATTCCACCCTCGGGCGACTTGTCTGTGCGGAGTTTGCACATTCTCCCCATGTTTTTGCAGGTTTCCTTTGGGTGCTCTGGTTTCCTCACACTATCCAAGATGTGCAGGTTCAGTGGATTGGCTGTGCTAAATTGCCCATAGTGTCCAGGGGTGTGCTGGCTAGGCAGATTAATCACGGGAAATGCAGAGTTACGGGGATAGGGTGCAGGGGTCAGGGAGGCATGCTTTTCAGAGGCTCGGTGTGGACTCAATGGGCCGAAGTTGCCTGCTTCCACAGTAGTGATATTCTATGAGGTAGAAAGACATGAAGCCATATCGGAATGTGTTTTTAAACGATGAGAATTTTTAAAATGAACGGATTGCTGGACTGGGAGCCAATACAGCTCAACAAAGACAAATGGTGATGGATGAGCAGTTCTATGGTCTATGTTCAGTTATCAGCGGAGTTTTAGATCAGTTTGAGTTTACAGAGGGTGCAAAGTGGGAGATCAGCAAGGAGAACAACTCCAGTGACTGATATTAATTAGTAATTAGCTCAAGTTGATGTCTTTCAGATGTAACAAAATGCAAAACATTTTTTTCATTCTATATGTGCAAATAATAAAAACTTTGTCTTTTTCGGGAAGCGGTGCATTAAAAACAACTTAACTAACCAATAAGGCTTTTCAGTGGTTAGCACTGTTGCCTCACAGCCCCAGGGACCTGGGTTCGATTCCCGCCTCGGGTAACTGTCTGTGTGGAGTTTGCACATTCTCCCCGTGACTGCGAGGGTTTCCTCCGGGTATTCCGATTTCCTCCCACAATCTAAAGATGTGCAGGTTAGGTGGATTAGCCATGCTAAATTGCCCATAGTGTTCAGTGATGTATAGTAAATATAGCATAAGAGGTAGGGGAATAGGTCTGGCTGGGATACTCTTCGGAGGGTTGGTGTGGACTTGTTGGGCCAAATAGCCTGTTTCCACACTGTAGGGATTCTATGAATTTTATGAATAGTAAAATACACCAACAGCAGGAGATGTTCTGGAAATGGTTGCTAATGGCTACCCTTGTTATTATTTCAGAAAGTATTTGTACTGTACTAGAAAATGAAAATTCCCAATATGTTCAACAGTTGCACTTTAAGCTTGATCATTCATTTGACCTCCCTGGCTGCAAGGGAGAAGAGAAAATAAATATATCACGATCAAAAGTTAAAAGAACAGCCTTCATAACAATAGTGCAGCCAAAATAACCATTAATAATGACTGCAATTAGTTTCTGTGTGGGGGGAAAAATGATTGCAGATGTGTTAGGAATCCAATGCAGAATTTTATGTCCTAAAAAACATTCTAGCAATAAAATTTCACTATTTGTCCTAATTTCGAAGTTACTGGATAAATGTTCTATTTGTGGTCTGCAAATGGGGAGCACAATGAGTGAAAAATTTGGGGATGGTGTCCTCCAAGAGAAGGAGGATTTCTAAATACACAGCATCTTCACGGGATTCATGCATCATGCCTTACATTCAGTTCATTGCTTTGAAGTTTGACTAGTGTTGTAGGTGGACACTGCAGTTAAGCTGAGCAAAGAGCAATGTCCTGCAAACAGCAATAAGCTGAATGTCTCGCTAATCTTGGTCAAACACACTGACATAAGAGCAGACCCTTTAAAGCTGCTTTTTTATTAACTAATTTTAAACACACAATATAACACCTCCATGTCTGAGATGGACAGTTTCTGTGTAACTGCACTTCAACAACAAGTCATCTTCTTAAGCATAAGAGGGCAGTGACTACGTGGAAATAGGATAGAAAATTTAAAATTCACAGCAACTAAAAGAGTGTATGATTTTTAAAAAATCAAAATGAACAATGGGGCACAACCCTTGCACTGAAATAAATGCCTGTTTCTCAACACATTTTGATGATGACATGTACCTCACATATATGAAGCAAATGATGCAGGTAGGTCAGAGTAATACCCGCACAGCAATGAGAAAACTCACAGCATTTTTCAATGGGCAACTTAGCTGAGCTTGAGTATTTTTTATTTTAATTGTTAGAAAGATGTATCCAGAATGTTATTTTAGAATGATTCACATTAAATCAAACCACACTCTCACTCACGCGCGCACACACACACACGCACGCACACACGCACACACACACACGCACGTTTATGGGGTGAATTAGCATTTGCAGAATTGTATTTGCAGATACATTCTATTTTGCTTAAGAAGCACACAACCTGCAGGCAGTCAATCCATGTAACATTTTATAAATTCCTACTTTAGAAATAGAGCCAAGTCTGATTCAAGATTGGAATACAGACACTCTAACCTCACAGCTTTCAATGCATTGTCTGAGCTGAGATGTCACTTTTTTAAAGAAAACCTTAAACTTATCTCAGGAATGTGACTTGAAAGTAGTTCTGGGAATTACATATTAATGAATCAAAACCTGCAACCCATTCTAAAAGATGAAAGACTTAACAGAAATCTAAGTTTATTCAATATACCATATCAGTTGCACGACACTATGATCTTGTGCTATAAATTCTGTGCCTTACGATCCTGCCCCACTAGCTACCTGATGAAGCAGCTATCCAAACGCTAGTGCTTCCGAATAAACCTGTTGGACTATAACCTGGTGTTGTATGATTTTTAACTTTGTCCACCCCAATCTGACACCGGCACCTCCTCATCACAAATAAAAGATCATAAGCACAAATTATAAAATTCATCTGGAGATGAATTTTAAATTGTTATTCTTGGAAGAAATAGAAGTACCAACTTCTACCACAGAAGGACCAACTAATCAGTTTTGGTTGAGGTATTCAGTTACATGAAAAAGGTGACGTAAAATCCAGAAAATCCCAAACCTTTTAAAAGAATTCAGGTATTCGGACAGTAGCAATGACTCCGCCCCAAGTGGGGATGGGGTCTTAAGGTCAAGGTCAAAGTCAAATATGGACACCTCACCCTGACTTTCTTTGTGGTGTAGGAGGCTGAGAGTATTTACACTTTACAGGTCACACAAGTCAATTTCAGGGGAAGCCAAGCTGCAAGTTCAGTCTCAACTGTGGCTGAGTTAGTATTAGTCTTGCCTTTAAATCACAAGATTCCAGCTTCAGCTCTCATTCCAGGTGGTACACAAAAATCAGAACTGAGGGAACTGCCAGCTATTCAGCACTCTCCTCTTGTCCAGAATAAACATTGTTTTCCCTTTGCATTGGTTTTCTTGCAAGTTGTCCTGATGAGTGTATGAGAAAAAGTTTTGAGAAATTTATCATTTTTCTCAACAATTTACCAATTCTGACTTTGAATAACTAATACTGAAGCTTTTATTAGGCAAACCTCTAATATATTTACTTACAATCAACTGGGAATATAAAATACAGAATTTACTTGATAGAATAGACCTGACCAAAGCTTCAGTGTAGTACTGAGGGAGTGCTGTGCTGTTGGAGGAGAAAGATTCTTCCAATCTGCCGGTTTGGGTGAATGCGGGTGCTCATTTGAAAAAGAACAGCAAAATTGCCCTGGCTAATATTCATCCATCCATCAGTGTCACAAAAACGGACAATCTGATCATTCTCACAGTGATGTCTGTGGGAGCTTGCTGGATATTAGCTGCTACACTACAACAGTTGACTCCACTTCCAAAGGGCTTTATGCATCTCATGGTTGTGAAAATTGCTTTAAAAAGAAAGACGTGCATTTGTAGAGAGAGATATTGAGAACCAGTTAACCTTTCCTCATCCTTGACCTTTATGTTGTTACAGTTAAAATACATCAAACCATTCCATAATGGACTACAACATTACATATTGACCTAGAAAATGGTTACATCAACACACAGCTGAAAATGTGTTGCTGGAAAAGCGCAGCAGGTCAGGCAGCATCCAAGGAACAGGAGAATCGACGTTTCGGGAATAAGGGCTTATGCCCGAAATGTCAATTCTCCTGCTCTTTGATGCTGCCTGACCTGCTGCGCTTTTCCAGCAATACATTTTCAGCTCTAATCTCCAGCATCTGCAGTCCTCACTTTCTCCTACATCAAGACACAGACTGATAAGAGACATCATTTAAGTGCCAATGAAATCAACTTAGCAAGGAAGTAACTGTGTCTTAGCATCCATTAGTTTAGTAACCGCCTATGTTTTTTTTCTGAAAAAGTCTTTAATCTTTCAGATAAAAAAACCTAACAATTCTGAATTTGCAAATGTGAACAGTAATTAGTTATTATAAGTAAATATCACCGTGATTTTAAAAAAAATCTGGGACAGCTGGGCACCCTTTGGCAGACCCAGATGAACATCAATGTTAGATTACAGTGTTTCATGGAAAGCTAGAGCTTTACAAAGCAATTTCATTTTCTGAGGTCACCAGATGGTGAGATACCAGGTGTCATTTGCCAGCCATTCTAAATAAAAAAAATTGTTTCCTTTGAAATATTAATAACATTCTTCATTTTGTGACAGATGCATTGCGTCTAAATGAGTTTAGTCAAAAGAGTATTCCTTTCAGGAATAGAAGCACATGTCTCTTAAGGGAAAATGTATCACAGCTGATGGCCGGGAGAACATTTTCACACCATCAATGTTCATATAAAACAGCAAGAAATATTCAATCATTTTGTTTCATATTCCTTTTACAACCCAAGTTACACTGATCATATTAACCAACCTTTTAATAGAGGTTTTGGTTTATGGTGAAGGAAAGGTTTGGTTAATAATTTAAAAATAAAATACTGCATCTTCTTTTGCTTCAAATGTCATACATTGAATCTCATGCTTGGATATTCTGATTATAATAGCACTTCAATATTTAAGTACTTCAATCTGATTAAAAATAGTGTAAAAGCCTGGGGCCAAGTGAAGGGAGTTACTGAAGGTTAATGAGATCAATTATAGGCAAAGTATTGTCGGCAGTTTGTCTGAATACAAACCTCTTTTTTACTAACAGAATTGTCAATATTGCCTACAAGTCAATAAATCCCAAAACCTTTGGGATTTTGCCATAAATGAGCCCAACATTCAGGATTTCTAGGATCTGCCTGGGCACAGCACATTGTAACACAAGTTTTATATTAAAGACATCAGATTTCAAATTGAATGAACACGCTATTTTACCAAAGACAGAACTGAATCTCTCAGGCTTAGAATGAAAACTTTGTTTTGGAATAAGTAATTGCAAAGAATAATCAATCAATTATCTAGTCTGTTTATTATATT
This sequence comes from Chiloscyllium punctatum, assembly GCF_047496795.1. Classification (NCBI taxonomy): domain Eukaryota; kingdom Metazoa; phylum Chordata; class Chondrichthyes; order Orectolobiformes; family Hemiscylliidae; genus Chiloscyllium; species Chiloscyllium punctatum. The sequence goes on from NC_092765.1 coordinate 10,205,410, forward strand.
TGTGTGCAATATTGTACTCTATACTATGAAATAAATTCTGTATTTTATAATTCCAGTTTCTTGTAAGTAAATACATTAGGTGCTTTATCCAAAGAAAACTTCCAGTATAAATTATTCAAAGAGTCAGAATTGGTATAATGCTGAGAAAAATGACATTTGTCAAATCTTTTCCTCATACTTTTATCAGGACAACTTGCAAGAACGTCAATGCAAAGGGAAACAACATTATACTGTACAAGAGGAGAGTGCTGAATGGTTGGCAAGTGGCCCACTTTCCACTGAAAACCTTCTGTTTCACTGACTCGAGCTTCATGGGCATTCCACTTCCCATTGCCTCCTCACAGGCACCAAAGCTTCTTGTTGACCGGGATACACTCTCTTCAATTGCTACCCACTCCTATTTAGGAAACTTTTTCAAGGCCTCCCACATTCTACCCTCTGTAATCTTGAGGTCATTCCAAATGCTGTTGCCTCTGTTGGGTTTTAGCTCACACCCATTCACTCTGTGCTTGTGCAGCAACATTGGCTTCTGGTCAAGCAATACTTTAGTTTTAAAATTTACACCCTCCTTTGCAAATCCTTCCATGGTCTTACTCCACATCTCTGAAAACTCATCAAGTCCCACAACCCTCTAAATGATATTAACTTGTCTAAATCTGGCTTCTTGAACGTTATGCTCCAAATTGCTAATTAATAAAGGAAGAAACCAGAACTAATCTCTCCAGTCAGTGGAGATACGGAAATATTACTAGTAAAAGCATATCATGAAGGTCAAGTGGCTCAAGATTGTTTCCAATTAAGATATTGCATAGGAGCTTATAATCAACATTTTAAAAATGATGATATGATTTTAAACTGGGCCCATTTATCTTCTGTCCATTAACCTCAGCTGAAGCCTGTAAGTCTTCTTGACTGCCCATGTGAAATACTATGTTGAAGCAATTCATAAAAGACTTACATTTCTATAGCACCCTTCACAACCATCAGACATACCAAAGTAATTTATAACCACTGAAGTACTTTTGAACAGCTGTAACATGTAATACAGCTGCCAATACACACTCAGCAAACTCCTAGAAGCAGGAATATGATAATGACCATATCATCTGTTTTTGTGATGCTGATTGAGAGATAGATATTGATCAGGACACTGGGGAAAACTCCCCTGCTTTTTTCTGAAATAATGCCATGGGATCCTTTACTTCCAGCTTGCAAGAACAGTTAATATCCGAGTTTAATATTAACTACAATGTATAGCATTGGGCAACTCAGTAGCCAATTAATTTTAAACACCATAAACTTGCTTTTCATAGAACCTAAGGATTTGTTACCCAGATACTGGGTAAATTAAATATTCGGAAAGGAATGTTGTATGAACAACAAAGCTCTTGTTGCTTACATCTGTCAAAATATCCCAATCTATACCACATTTCACTTGCAACATGCCAACTAAAATAACAGTGGTACTTTGCAAGTTGGTGATGTCAATGGCATCAATATGTAAAGTACTGTTTACAGAGGCTGCACTGTCCCAGACTTGCTTTCTCACAAGAAAACAGGAAGCTGAACTATTTTTGTTTTGATTCCTATGGAGTCAGGCATCTGCTGAAAATCCTCCTGCACATTCCACAAGGTTATTATCATTTTGGCTGCTCTTGGCTATGAAAACAGGCATGTTGGTAAGTAGTTAAGAAAATAAGAATAATAATTTCATTTCCTCTTATTTACTAAAAATATCCAAATTCTTTCTTAACCCTAATTCCACTTGTACTCAGTATAACTGAGAGGAAAAGAGAAGCACAGAGATATTAGCAGCCTTTGTGACCCAAGGCTGGAAGGTTAAGCTACATGTAGACAATGTTTGCAGATCATGAGAGAATGATCATTACTGCACAGCCTGGAATCTACTCTGAGCCAAGCTTTCTGATAAGAGACATTATCGATTAGGCTGCTCCACTGATACAAGGGACATTTTATTTGACTTTATTTAATCTTTCTAGGTTAAAAGTGAGATCATTCAAGCATTTATTTCTAGATTTTACAGCAATGAAGTAAAATGAAGTATTTTCTATGTTCTGCACCTAGTTCACTCACACTTTGTGGAGAGATGATTAGAAGTTCCTGCTGTGCCTGGCCTCAGAACAGCAACTCTTCCTACAATTGTGTGAAAGTTCGGTTCTTCACACCAACAATCTTTGTGGTCAGTTTGAAAGATATTTTGGATAAATTATAGACTATTTACTGACCAAAAGTCACCTGTCCTCATATCTTTCTGCATCAACTCGGTGTCAACTTTTGTTTGATGACTGCCACTCTGAAGTGCCTTGAGGACTTCACTCAGTCAAGAGTGGTGCATTTTCCATATAACACCAGTGACTGAACAGCAGTAATTCTCACTGGCTGCAAAGTGCTTTGAGACATCCAATAGTTAAGACAAGCCCTTTCTAAATGCATTTTTTTCTGTTTTAATCAGAAGTTATAAAAATGTAGGTATTAGGAACCAAAAACAAGATGCCCAAGCTTATTTCACCCAAGACAAGATGCTAACAGAGCAAGGAGTGTGTTGTTCCATTGGCCTGATCCAAACTGTAATGATAATCAGTCTTGCATCCTCTAGATTTACAGTGATGCCAAGTTAACAGTACTCAATTGTATCCGTACTCTATAATGGTCTCAACATGGGATTAGACAAGTAATGCTTGTGTGCCTGTTTACCACGAGTGCCGGTGAAACATTGTTAGAAAAACTCCATCAGGACAATCTGACAAGTAAATGTTTAAAGTTAATGTACAGATTATCCAAGAACTTTTTATATTTACTTTAAAAGAAGTTGTTCCGGCAATGATTCAGTTTCAGCTTCAGCACAGTCTCACACTGCTCAACTATTGTGGAGATGCACAGTAGCTGTGGACATGCAAAACAGCAGATGGAACCCAGATACAAAATTCACATCCTGGAAACCATTTTCACTGATGGCTTGGAGGATGGAGGGAAATTGAAACAAGGGCCTACCCTGAAGTGTACGAGATGCAAACTTTTACAGTAGACATAAATGTTCTTGAAGAGCAAAAATGTATGCAAATTTGTCAAATTACTGTTGCTTAAATCCCTTGTCCTTTAACTGAATTTTTTAAAATCCTGCCGGTACCTGTCAATTAAAATAAATCTACTCTGGCAATTTAATTAGCTGTTTGTTGACATAACCCTAAACTCTATCATTATATAATTATTAATATTCATCTAACTTGCATAAACTTGCTTTTCTACAGGGTAGGTGTGCATGTTTACAGTTTGACTGATGGTTCGCAGAGGTTATTAAAGGATTAGCTATCTTTGATACATGATCATGAACACGTTTGTTTTTCTGAGGAGTTTAGTGAAGAAGGTGTTTGGCACAGTTGGCTTCAGTCAGAGCATTGAGTACAGGAGTTGGGGCATCATGTCACAGCTGTATAAGACATTGGTAAGGCCACATTTGGAGTACTATGTCCAATTCTGGTTGCCCTGCTATAGGAAGGCTGTTATTAAACTGGAAAGGATGCAAACAAGACTTACAAGGATGCAACGAAGACTGACAGGTTGGAGTTATAGGAGAGGCTGGGACACCTTTCCCCTGGAGCATAAGAGGCTTAAGGGTGACCTTGTAGAAATTTATAAAATCAAGAGGGGGCATACGTAAGGTGAATAGCCAAAGTCTTTTCCCCAAGGTAGGAGAGTCCAAAACTCGAGGGCATAGGTTTAAGGTGAGATAGAAAAGATTTAAAAGGATCTGAGGGGCAAATTTTTTCACACAGAGGGTGAAGCTGCCAGAGGAAGTGATAGAGGTGGGTACAATTACAACATTTAAAAGACATTTGGACAGGTACAAGGATAGGGAAGATTTTGAGGGATATGGGCCAAATGCAGGCAAATGGGACTAGTTCAGTTTATGAAACATGGTCGGCATGGACGAGTTGGGCTGAAGGTTCTGTTCCATGCTGTAGAACTCTGACTCTAAATGCATTGAATAGGCTTTCAAGAATGAATATTTCTTTTTAAAAAAAAGTCGTAATAAATATTCAGAACTTTGTTTTAGTTCAGCTCAGCGTGGTACCTGAGTATTTTACATTAGGGGCATTGAGATGGATGGGAGGGAGAAAAATTAACATGTTAGCTAGAATGAGCTATGATCAGGTGGAGGACATGAAATCACAGAGGGACCAAACGCTGGCACTCCACCAATCTGCATCTGGGGCAGGGGCTCAAATCCATCCAGCAATTGTTACTTTTCTTGCCCCCAACCCCAGCATAAAAATGCTGCCATTTGGGCACTTTTTCCCCCAAGAGAGTGCAATAAGCTCACTACATTCAGGGGTGAAAATCCAGACTCAAGTTACACTGCATTAGTTGGAAAAACATTACCCATTTTGTGTTTGTAACAAAGCTTCACACTGATGGACAGCACACTATTTAATGATTTATGACATTGCTCCTTGATATGAGAATGTCAATCCCCTACCTGGTTTCAGGTTTATTTCAGACATTTTCATTCTGTATTACATTTGGAGCATCAGTTGTGGATGAGCTGAGAAGAACTAAATGCAATCAAAGACTTTGAGTTGTCTAATGAAGAGGAATTGAAATTGAGTGGGCCTGTGTTCTCTAGGGTTTAGAGAAAGGAGGTGATCTCATTTAATCATTTTTTAAAGGGCTTGATGACAAAGACGCTAGAAGGATTCTTCAGAATTAAAGGTCACAATCTCATGGTTGTTAATATCTTGTAGGGTCTCTCAAGGTTGCCTGAAACCAAATGGAATTAGCAAGTAGGCAATGGTTGTAGGTTAACTATGGTAATTGGATGAGAACTGGATACATAGGAAACAAAGTAATCAGTTTCATGGGAGTTTGTGAATTGTGAACTAGGAATGAAACACTGACCAGAAAGATTCATGACTAAATCCTATCTATCTCGCAATTCTTGACCTCTGATCTTTAAGAATGGTGAGCAGTAGGCCATCGAGGATTGAGATAAGGAGAAACCTCTCCACTAAGAGAGTGTTCATCTTCATAACTCTCTACCAGGGGACTTTAGATGCTCAATGGTTGAGATTAACAGATTTGTAGACACAAAGAAATCAAAAGTGGGGTAGGAGATGAGACATGGTTTTATTGGATGGTGGAACAGCTTGAACACATGGCAGACCTCCTTCTTCCAGCTCTTATGCAGAATTTAAAATAGAAAATGTCATTAATAGAAGTTTAACTTTGTCAAAAACTGTGCAACACGTCTGGAGGTTTTAAAAATACACATAGGTAATACACAAAGCCCTTAGTGTAGGACATAAGAACGAAGAGGCCAATCAATGCCTTGAGTGTGTTCTGCTAAAGAATTCAACTAATCGGAGTATCAATATCATTTACCAGCCTCTGTCTGATATGCATTGATACTTAATCAACAGGTTTGAAAAGTTACATTGATCATGCAGCCTTTGGAACAGGTTCTACACGGGTTTTTGTATGAACAGTGTCAGGAGGCAGTGGTGTGGTGGTAATGTTGCTGGCCAAGTCATACAGAACTTCAGGCTAATGTTCAGGGTAAGGGTTTTGAGTCCCACCATGGCAGATGGTGAAATTTGCATTAAATATTTGTCTGGAATGAAGAAAAAGGCCAATGACCAAATAACCAAAATCCATCTGATTCACTAATATCCCTAAGGGACGAAATCTGTCATTCTTAGCTGGTCTGTCCTACATGTGACTCCAGGCCCTTAGCAATGTGATTGATGCTACACTGCTCCAGAAGTTTCTTAGTTGTAATTGCTACAAAGTCTAAATGAGGGAATTAAAATGGATAGATGACTTGGCATTGTCATTGACCAGCCTAGGTCAATGGCAAAAACAGCCCTGACAAATCTGTGAAGTTGTCCTCACCAATATCTGGAGACTTTTGGATAAGTTGGAAGAACTGTTCCACAAACTAATCAAGCAACAGCCTGACACAGTTGCACTCACAAAATCAGACGTGACAGATCTGTAGATATATACATCCTTTTCCTGTCACATTGGCAGGACAGACGCACAGGATGTGGGGGCACAGTGGTGTAGAGTCAAGAAGAGTTGCCCTGGAAGACCTCAACATGGACTCCAGACCTCCTACTACTGAGGAAAAAGTGAGGACTGCAGATGCTGGAGATCAGAGCTTAAAAATGTGTTGCTGGAAAAGCACAGCAGGTCAGGCAGCATCAAAGGACCTGGAGAATCGATGTTTTGGGCATAAGCCCTTCTTCAGGAATGAGGAGGGTGTGCCAAGCAGGCTAAGATAAAAGGTAGGGAGGAGGGACTTGAGGGAGGGGCGCTGGGAATACTATAGGTGGAAGGAGGTTAAGGTGAGGGTGATAGGCCGGAGAGGGGGTAGGGGCGGAGAGGTAGGGAAGAAGATTGAAGGTCAAGAAGGTGGCGCTGAGTCTGAGGGTTGGGACTGAGAAAAGGTTGGGGGGGGGGGGGGGAAATGAGAAAGCTGGAAAAATCTGCATTCATCCCTTGTGGTTGGAGGGTTCCTAGGCGGAAGATGAGGCGCTCTTCCTCCAGGCGTCGTGTTGCCATGGTCTGGCGATGAAGGACGCCAAGGACCTGCATGTCCTTGGCGGAGTGGGAGGGGGAGTTAAAGGGTTCAGCCACAGGGCGGTTGGGTTGGTTGGTGCGGATGTCCCAGAGGTGTTCTCTGAAACGTTCCGCAAGTCGGCAGCCTGTCTCTCCAATGTATAGGAGGCCACATTGGGTGCAGCGGATGCAGTAAATGATGTGTGTGAAGGTGCAGGTGAATTTCTGACAGATATCCATACATTTGAAGACTTTGATACTGCAAAATCTATAACAAAATCCCCTAAGCCAAAGCTGCTCCAGTACAGTTACAACTGACATGTCCCCCACAATGTGGAAAGTTGTCCACGTATGTGCTGTGGACAAATCCAATCCAGCCAATTATCCCCATTTCTACTCTCAACCAAATGTCAGAAGGTATGTCCAAAAACCACTTGCTCAGTGGTATTCAGTTTGGGTTCTGCAGGACTGCTCAGCTCCTTTTCCCAAACATAGACAAAAGAGCTGAACATCAGAGATAAAGGTGAAAGTGACTGCATTTGAAATCAAGGCAGGTTTGATTGAATGTGGCATCAAGGTGCTTTAGAAAACTAGGAAAAGAAAGCCTCTACTGGTTGGAGTCAAACCTAACACAAAACAAGATGGAGAAAGTGAAAACTGCAGATGCTGGAGATCAGAGCTTAAAAATGTGTTGCTGGAAAAGCGCAGCACGTCAGGCAGCATCAAAGAGCAGGAGAATCGACGTTTCGGGCATAAGCCCTTCTTCAGGGCATAAGAAGAAGGGCTTCTTCTTGAAGAAGGGCTTATGCCCTAAACGTCGATTCTCCTGCTCCTTTGATGCTGCCTGATCTGCTGCGCTTTTCCAGCAACACATTTTTAAGCACAAAACAAGATGGTCATGGTTGTTGAAGATTAATTATCTCAGTTCCAGGAGACCAATGGAATAAGAAGTTGCCAGGGTTTGGAGTTCTTCAGCTGCTTCAGTAATGTCCTTTCCCACATTCAATTCAGAAGTGGGGATGTTCGCTGACGATTATGTAATGTTTTGCACTATTCACAACACCTCAAATACTGGAGCAATTTACAGCAAGGCCCAGAAGACATTGAAGCTTGGGCTAACAAGTGGCAGCAAGTAACATCTGAAGCACACAAATGTCAGTCAATGTAATCTCCAACAAGAGACAATCTAACCATCATCTTTTAACATTCAAAGGCTTTAGCATAACTGAATTCCCTGCTTCCTGGAGTTACCAAAGATCAAAAACTGAACTGGATTAGCCATAAAAATATTGTGGCTATTGTGCAATGAATAACTCAGCTTCTGTCTCCCAAAGCATGTCTACCATCTACAAGGCACAAGGAGACTACAGTAGGCACTACAATAAAACAAAGAACTGCAGATGTTGGAAATCTGAAAGAAGAAGTGCAAGAGAAGCTCAATGCGTCTGGCAGCATCTGGGGTGAAAGAAACAGAGTTAACTTTTCCTGTCCAGTGATCTTTGTTCAGACCTAGTTCTGAAGGACATAATTAGATAACCTAACGACCTTTGGAAATTGAGTACCTGGAGTAATTTTTGTCATTTTCTCTTAACATCCTGATTTAGAAACCACCATAGGCTTGGATAATTTGTCACTCTCAGGTCTCATTATTTTCTTTGTTTTGAACTTCTATAAATCCACAATGTTCTTTCCCAATTTTAAACTCTTCTGACTGTTATTTTGTGGCTCCCAATCCCATGCACTTTCTTGGTCTTAAATGTATGTAATTTTTCTTCTCGAAAAACTAATGTCAAAACTGAATGAGTACAGATTGAAAACAATTCACAGAAAATGCTTAGGTGACACCAATTGTGAGGTAGGTGTAAGATTGTACAGAGGAAAACGGGATAGAGAACAAGGGGAAGATGTGGGAGGGGGAACAGCATTTAAAATGACAAATTTGGTCTTTCAAAGAGCGACTGAAAATTCAAACGGGCGTGTAAGATATTGCAAGAGGAAGGACAGAGGGATGGAGCAGGAGGAGGGAGAGAAGGGAGGGATCCAGGGCAGAGGCGGCACCTCCAACCCTTGACTCTCTTTGTCCCCTGTTCCCGTTTCAGTTTCCTGTCTTGTTCACTCCCCTCCGCAGGGAGGCTTTCTTTTGTGTTCTAGTGTCGTTACTGCTTAAAACAAAACCCTCTGCTGTACGCATGGAAACTACAAGGAATAATGTGTTACCAGCAGCGACACAGAAAAGGGAGCTGTTTGGAATATAACTGATAAAATAAAGACCAAACAAGATCAATACGAAATGAGGCTGAAAGCTTGATAAAAGCTAGGCCACACTTTGACCCTACCTGAGATGAAACAATAATGACTCGGACCAAGCATTGCTTTAAGATGCAATTAAATGTTTGGGTTTCATAGCGGTTTTTATTTGTCATTCAAAGTCCACTTTGAACTTAAGTGATCTACATTTAAGGCATTTCCAAATAATTCCTCTTTAATCAATAGGAATTAAATCATTTTTTTAGTTAGTCTAAGGGTGATTGATGAAGGGTCACAGATTGGATTCCTGTCCTTTCATTTCTGTTAAAGTTCCTTTAAATTAAAATTGCAACCATAAACTTTCTGTCGGCAACAGTGAAAGCAGCTGGGCCATTGTGTTTCTGAGAGATTAAAACAAATTATTTTTCAGGCTCCTTCAATAAACTTCACTTTCACAGCGTGAAGCGACTGTTTTGTCAAATTCACGCCACAAAACAGACTCGAATTGGGGGTGGGTTCTTACCTTGCCTGTTGAAATAAAAATTAATCTCTCATGTCTCCCGGGATTGGTGCCGATCCCGGAGCTCCCCACTTCTCTGTGTCGCTGCTGGTAACACATTATTCCTTGTAGTTTCCATGAGTACAGCAGAGGGTTTTGTTTTAAGCAGTAACGACACTCGAACACAAAAGAAAGTGTCCCTGCGGAGGGGAGTGAACAAGACAGGAAACTGAAACGGGAACAGGGGACAAAGAGAGTCAAGGGTTGGAGGTGCCGCCTCTGCTCTGGATCCCTCCCTTCTCTCCCTCCTGCTCCATCCCTCTGTCCTTCCCCTTGCAATATCCTACACGCCCGTTTTTCACAGGGAACGTTATAGTGCGGCGTCAACGCGTCCCAAGTTGTCCTTCTCTGCTTCGTTGAGTAACGCCAGATCAAGTCAATCATGCATTTACAGCACATTCCTGCTTTGTACATTCCTTCCCCACTTTGCATTGACCGATTTGTCTATCAGAGATTGCTTCTACAGCACTGGCGTAATCTTTTTGCACAATCCCAGATATTAACCCCTCCCGTGGGATTGGGCGTTACACGATCGGCAATAATGCCCAGTTCCTGCAACATTATTTCCCATTTTACTTAAGTTTGGTCAGATTTATTTTAACTGTGGTATCTTTAACAATTGAAATAGTTAGCTTCTCGGTGCTTCCCACAAGTGAGGGAAATAAACTGTCCAATTATGCAATCATTCCTTGTAATCTATACAATATACAGGGACTAGTTCCAAATATCAATTCCTGCCGTTGCATTACAAGTGATTATTTCCCATTTTACAAAGACTACTGTTTCACTGAATTGTAATGTTTGTGTTTGAATGCTGGTGAATCTCCCGTGGCGTTGCTGACCTGGACGAGGGTTGTGTGAAACTTGTGAGCAAACTGGTCGCTGCTCCTGAAGAAGGGTTATAATCAAGCTGGACCGTTCACTCCGTTTTCTCTTTTCGCCGACCTGCTGAGTTTCTCCAGAACTTTCCGCGTTTGGTCGCTGCCATAGTTACAAATGGGTGATCGCAAGTCAGCCACAACATTTTATATTTACGTGGTTCCTGTGGGAGGTCTTGTAATGAAGTGTGTAATCTCTCTGTCTCTGAGGCCAGAGGCTTTGGGTTCAAGCCCCATTGCTGGTCCAGGAGGGAGCATTGGTAACAGGATCAGACTATTTGATATATGCTATCAGATCGTAAGAACCAGAAGTAGGCCATTTAGCCCCTCCAGTCTGCTCCACCATTCAATACAACCATGGCTGATCTCAACTCCACTATGCTGTCTATTCCACGTAACCCTTCAATGCATTACTAATTTAAATTTCATCTTTCTCCTCCTAAAATTTACTCAATGTCTCTGTGTCCACCACATTCCTTGGTAATGAATTCCACAGATTCACAGCCCTTAGAAGTAATCTCTGTTTTAAATCTGCTACCCCTTATCCTAAAACTATTGCTTCTCATTCTACATTGCCACACAAGAGAAACATCCTCTTGAATCTACTTTGTCAATCCCCTTTATTGCGTTATATGCTACAAACAGACGTCTCTCATTTTTCTAAACTTGAGCATAAGCCTAAACCGTTCAATCGCTCTCCTCAAGATAAAGCGCTCTATCTCTGGAATCAATCAAAGTGGACTTCCTCTGAACTGCCACAATGCAGTTACATCCCTCTTCAAGTGATAAATGCCAATGACAGGTGGTGAGAATGGGAGAGGTTCCTGGTCAGCTGTGTGATGGGAAGAAAGTGGAGCCTCTACCATCACATCCTCATACCATTCACTGCTCAAGATTATAAGGTTGCAAGCGCAAGTATATGTTGCCACAGCAACTCAGTGCGAAGCTGATTGGCTGGATGGCCAGGTTGGATGGAAGATTGGTGCCAAAGCACAACATTCAATTCCCATTCCAACAGATTCACAACCTGACTCCATGCTCTTGCTTAGAGACAGTACTGCCTTTGAGCAGAGGAGTTAAAAAGAATGACCCCTTTAAAAGTAATACATCCCGAGGGGCTTCTCAGGATCATTATAAATCAAAGCTATCGGGGTGGCACGGTGGCTCAGTGGTTAGCGCTGCTGCTAGGGACCTGGATTCAATTCCAGCCTCGGGCGACTGTGTGGAGTTTGCACGTTCTCCCCGTGTCTGCGTGGGTTCCCTCTGGGTGCTCTAGTTTCCTCCCACGGTCCAAAGATGTGCAGGTCAGGTGAATTGGCCAAGCTAAATTGCCCATAGAGTTAGGTGCATTAGTTAGGGGGAATGAGTCTAGGTGGGTTACTCTTTGGAGGGTCAGTGTGGACTAGTTGGGCCAAAGGGCCTGTTTCCACACTGTAGGGAATCTAATCTAATTAATTGGCAGTAAGTATCCCAATAGATGGGTACAAATGTTGATCAGTCACAAAGTTTGGCATGTGGAATGTAATGGACATATGATAAGTGCAAGAGTTGAATTATAGATCAGGCAATTTCCTGTGGCTTTGTTGACTGATTCTACAATCGGGATTGTTAGCAATGCAAGCAGTGTTAGCTTAAAACAGATTGCATTTTTAAGGCCATATAATATTTTGTCATTGCAGAGAGGGTCCACTTTGTCCAATCAAGTTGGAAATAATTTCAGAACCAGGGAGTGCCATTGTTACAGCAGTTAACAATGAATATTTAGATAATATACAAATTAAGCAGAAAAACTTTACATGACCTCAACTGGAACTGTAAAATTATACAGAATGAGAAACATTGCTCATTCACCTGAGTTAAAATCCAAACCAGACTGATGAAATATTAGATTTCTTTCTTTGTTGTCTAAATGGTTCAAACCTGAAGCACCAAATTCCTGCTGAACTTTATCCTAAAACATAAAGCTATCCGAATTTGCCACTAAATTAGCAATGTCACTGAGATCTCAACTATTGCTGATGTGTAAAATCATACATTGTCACCTTAGTGCATTGGCTGGTCTTCTGAGATACATTGTAGGGGAGATCAAAAGGAAAGCTTTGTTCGAGCTTTTTTAGATTATGGTGTTGAACAAAAGGAATAGTGCTTCAAAAGGAACTCAGGCCAGTCTATGTGAAGTGCTTAGAAGTCCTACCATCATCACTCTTAACAGAAACACTAAAATCATGGTTACAGCAGGTAAATGTCTTCTTCAAAGAACTCCATAATCACCTGGTGAAGGAGCAGCACTCCAAAAGCTAGTGCTTCCAAATAAACCTGTTGGACTATAACCCGGTGCTGTGTGATTTTTAACTTTCTTCAAAGAACTCTTTTCAAGTTAACATAAAATAGCTTTCTCCATTAAAAAAATTAATTTGATTGTATTAAATTTTTAATACAACAGCTAAATGCCAGAAAGCATTATGAATTTGTTTGCATTAAGCTTCTTCCGATACTAACCATAAGCAATAAAAACAATTATTTTGCTGATCAGAAAAGATTCTGTCCTGTAGCTATATGCCATTCAAAACACTGATTAATTTGATTACATCAAAACAACTTTTAATACAGTAATTGTTGTAAGAAATTAAAGGTTCTTTGACATCATCCAAACTTGTGACCTTTTACTGCCTTGAATCTGAAGGCAACCGATGCATTGGGAACACCAACTTATGCAGTTTCCCTCCAAGTCACACATCACCCTGGCATGTTCTTTCACCATAGTTGTGCACACATCTTACAGCACCCACCAAACAGCTGTTAGAGTGTCTACAGCACAGGGTCTGCAGCAGTTCAATACTTTTCCAAAGGCCATAAATACTGTGGCCTTCCCAGTGACATCCACATCATGTGGATGGATTTTTAAGAAAATTCATTGAATAACTTTTTAAAGAGCAAGAGCTTTTCTTTACCTAAAATTTTTGGGGTATCCTCTTTTTGACAGAGTATTCTCTGGCAGGATTTCCTCACTTCCAAGGCTCCTGCCAATTCTGTTTCCCATTTGATTGATAAGAGGCTCATAGTAAAACTCAAGTTGGGTTTTTTTTCCTTACTCTTAAAGTGCTTCCACATTTCACGAGTCCAAATCTCAGTGCAATGGGTACTCTTAGACATGAGCTGGGACACGTTCTCAGTGTAGGCTGCTTCTGAAGACAGGAAGCCATTGATTTGTACCAGCACAGTGAGCTTTTTCAACACTGCTGATGTACAAATAATTAATACTGTGTCATGATAGCAGCTTGCACCATGTGCAAATAAGACAGATGAAAGAGCAAGTGTGGATGAAAAGATTTGTAATTGGTAAATTTAAAAAAATATTTTACTGGTACTATTGAGTAAATGAGGTTTGCATGTCAGGAGCTGATTACCCTACAGTACTGTAGCAGCATCATTATTTTGCAACTTTGTGCTCTGTTGTCCCTAATCTGCTGTCTGCTGAGGGTTTCAGAGGTACAATTCTGATGTCTTGACCTCACCTAAATGACAAATCTTTCATTGGTGAACTCAAACCTTTTGAATAGATGCTCATTCATCACCAGAAACATTCAATATTTCCATCACTGGCCCCACTACGGCTGCAATACGTGTTTGCTACAGTATGCAAAGGTGTTTTTAATAACAAATTCCAATACAAGGAACCTCCACTACGGCTGCAATACGTGTTTGCTACAGTATGCAAAGGTGTTTTTAATAACAAATTCCAATACAAGGAACCTAGGGCCAACTGGCACTTTGAAACATCACCACTCTCAAACTACATTGCATCCTGATGTTACATATTTCTTGTTCCCCTGCTAGGTCAAAATAATAGAACTGCATCCCTAACAGAACTTTGGGAGTACCTTCACCGCACAGACCACAGGAAAGTAGCTGACACCTTCTCATGGGCAATAAAACCTGCTACAGATGCTGATATACTAAGAAGTTTTTTTAAAAGCTTAATGACTATTGCTAACTGAAGTAACAAGGTCAGCCAGCTGGACATCATAGAATGAGTTCCCTGACTGGGGCATTAATCTGGTCCAATCAGGGAGCCCTGGCTTTTATATAAAATGAGATACTGACACTCTGGTACTTGACTCTGAATGAGACAGTATAAAGTCAAGAACTGTTCATGTGTAAATAAAGGGTGACTTGATAATGGGATACTGGCCTCTGTGGAGTTATTTCGCTAATGTGCTCAACGGAATTGATGAACCTGATCATTGTCCATATATACCTTCCGGCAGTCAGTAGATAGATACTATTCAGAACGAGAACTCAAGCAACTAGTTCCTGTGCCTGCAAATTTGAAGAAACTCCCAACTGCTGCTGAGGCTGAGATCAGGAAAGGACAATTTCTGGATCGATGAAAACATTAACTTAGTGATGTTTTTAGCACTAAAACCATCAGGAGAGCTCTCACACTTGATTTCTCATCTTCTCCATGGATGTCTAACTTCAATTTGCATCCCCCTCTTTGTAACAGCATTTGAACAAAGAGCATTGGCTCCAGCATTGTCACACATTATGTTGTTAAATGTTAGTTATTTTCCTAATTGGCTGCTGGCTTGTAATCTGGCCACATGTATTCGAGTCCCTGAAATATTTTCCAAGGTATTACTTTGAAAAGTATGAAACCCCATTAATGTATCAACAGGACTTCCATCAATATGATAGATTTCAAAATAAAACAATCACTCACTGGATTAATTTTGATAAGTGATATATTTTAATTAACAGAGAACTATCTAAAATAAAATGTAATAAATTAGAGCAAAGCCTAAAAGCACATGAAGCCACTAAATTCAATTACTTGGATATGGTACTGGAATATCAAGATAATTACAAAAAGCAAATTTTTATTAACCTATTTTTCCAATCCACCTGTTCAGAGATGTTATGACACACCTCTGGAGCAAGTGGAACTTGAACCCTGGCCTCCTGGCTCAAGGGTAGGGACAAAACTATTGCACCGCAACAGCAACCTGGAAGGTTCTTTTTGTCCCCCAAATCACCCTTGGTTATATGTATTTTTATTGTATGTTGTAAGACAGAAAGAAAAGATACCCTTGTAAATGAACTTTATTATGTATTTTTTTCAACACCAAGAAAACACCCGTGTAGCCAGTTGTATATTAACTATTAAGGGCAATGGTGACATTAAAATGTGAGGGTGGGGGTAGGGAGAAAGGGAGAGAACGACATGAAAATGAAGTTGGAGGGGGAAATAAAGCACTCCCACCTCCACGATGCCCACCTCCCCTCAAGGCATCGAGAGCATTGGTAGACACTGCATGCTCCCTCTTCAATGACACCTCAGCTTGAACGTAACTGCGGAAGAGGGTGAGGCTATCAGTAGAAATGACCCCCTCCACAGCCCACCGCCTGGAACTGTTTGTCACCAGCCTGGCCAGGCTCAGGAGCAGACCCACAAGGACATCCTCAAATCTGCCCACAACCTTCCGCACCAGGCGCCCAAAGATCAGGAGGGTGGGGCAGAAATGCGACCAAAAGGTTTTTCAAGTAACTAAAAAGGGAGTGCAAATTCTCACAACCAATATATACAAAGTCTATGGATTCCACAGCACTGAGCAAATTATTCTTAAAATTTGAAACTTCATTTGTTTTTACTTAGATAGTAACAATGAAAACATAAGTCCAATACCATCTTGTAGCTGCTGTTTAATTATTAATTAAGTCTAGCTTGTATACATGTTCAGCCTTTTTCATTCATTGACTTTTACAAATTGCAGTTGAGAGACTTAAAATTAGTAAGTGTGCTATTGTTCATTTCCTTTTGAGTTTGATATCTTTCCACTGTAAGATTTTGAACACTACTGGTTTATTTTCAAGTTCAGTCACATTTTAGAAACTTTTAAATATTTTCCATAAATTCTGCAAAATGAAAGCCATCTTTAAATGCTGGGTTGTAAAGCATAGTGCTTTCTCACAGCTGGGAAAAAGGGTCTGAGGGATAGAAAGATCAGGTGCTACAAGTTTTAATCTTCATGTCATTTTGCCCTTGACTACAGTTAACAAGTAATTATGCAGGAGACAATCATTTCATACACCATTACGTTGAATGGTCAAAGATGGATTTAAGAAGATGCTGAATTGATGCATGAGGGAGAAAGGAATACACAGATGCATTGAAAAGATGAGATTGGTTAAATAGAGTGGGAAGTCATATGTACAATATAAATACTAGCATAGAATCATTAGGCTACATGGACTGTGACTGTTTTGTAAACTCTCTATAATTCTGTCTGATCCCTTTCTGACTATAATGAGTGAAGATAAAACAAAGTGATTGACCAGAAATTACAAGGTTAGAATACTACAACAGATTGTGAGTTAATGCAAGTCCAGCATGATCTGGAAAAATATAACTTGTTTATTATTCTATATTATTACAGTACTCAAAGGCAAGTATTATTCATTGAAATGTACCAATCTAGACCTGTTAATTTTTCAATTCTTAGCTATGGTGTAGGCATCTTAATAACTTGTCCATGTCTTAATTTTCTTCAATTCCCAAATGCCAGCATTGCAGGGGAGATCAAACAAACCACTTGTCCTTGAAGCATAATAACTGTGAGGACTTTGCCACCAATCATACAGAATGGCTGACAACTTATACATCAAACTGTATCATATCTTGAGTCCAAATTATTTAATGACAAGGCAGAGGGATGAGAGAAATGGTAGCAAATCCTGGTCTCCAAATCCCAATACCCCATGGTTTATCATGCTCCAGATGTCTAAAGATCTGTTGATATTGATTCAATCTATTCAGTCACGTGCAGATCCATGGAAGAAACCTGAAAACCTGAGTAAGTCATCCTCAAATCCAAGGACAGCAAACAGCTTTCATTTGCTGGGTTGTTCAACACTTCTTCAACATTTGTGTAAGAAGACCACAAGTACTGAGGATTTGGAAGTTCCGGTGTTGGACTGGATGGGCAAAGATTGGGTAAGCACCAAATAAACCTGTTGGACTATAACCTGGTGTTGTGTGATTTTTAACAAGTACTGAGATCAGTTTGCAAGGAGATACCATTGCTACACTCCTGGACTATTTTATCACGTAGTTAAACATTGGTCTGAAGTTTGGGGTCAACAGTGAAGTGATCTTGTAGAGAGCTACCTATAAAGATTTAATGATCACCTATAGTATGGATTTCATCTTTTCCAATATTTATTTCATCCTGTTAAGAGCTACAGGAGATCGATGGCATTCAGCAACAATAATGTCATCAGGCAGACTTCACATCCAATCACATCACAATATTCTCACAGACAGCAAACAAGGACCTTGCAAGTAGGTTTTGTTCACTTTTATCATTTTGCTAAAAGCAAAACAGAGATTTGGTCATAAGCAATGACTGAAATATTTTTTAAAAAATGAAAAATCTACATTTTTGTATATCAAGAAACAGAAACAGTCTCCAATTAGAGCCCTATGGTGAAGCCCAAAGTCACTGAAAGTAATGTATGGATTTCCCCACTGTGCAAACATTGACACCAGAAGTTGATATCAGTTTCTCAGAGTAACAACTACAAACATCAACAGTTTTGCTGTCATCACAACGATGAAACCCAAACCACGTTAACGTCATGGCAGAATTTCACATTTCATCATCTTTCAACCAACAATCAGAATATCGGTGACATCTGAGAGGGGGCCAAGGAGACTCTTGACTACAGTGACAGTGTCCCAACCTCTGGACCAGGAGGTCCTTGGTTCAAGTCCTGCCTCAGGATTTGATGGTCACAGAGGATGTTACATAGGTTGCATAAAGCAAAAGAGGGAGTCAATAATCTTCACTTGGGGAAAACTCAAATGGTCACACATTATATGGGTCAGGCATTTTCTTGCAACAAACCTATAAGTAAGTTACATTCTTGCCAAGGGAAGCTGAGCAAAAACAACATTGTGGATAGATACAAAAAAAATCATAAGTCCAAAAGCAACATTTATCTCATAGAGTTACAATACAAAGCGAAGAAATCATTTAACTGTACAGAACCTTAGTCAAATCTTCATTCAAGTATTATATTTTGTTCTGGACATCTGGTCTTAAAGGATATATTGACAGGTAAGTGATTCACCAGAATGAAACTGGAACATAAAAGGTATTAGTTTATGAGGACAGGTTTGTTAAACTTGTGGTTTCTTCAGATGAAGTGGTTATACTATTCAAATAGGTGAAGGTGAGGATTGCAGATGCTGGAGATTAGAGTCAAGATAAGAGTGGTGCTGGAAAACCACAGCAGGTCAGGCAGCATCCGATGACCGGGAAAATTGACGTTTCAGGCAGGAGCCCTTCATCAGGAATGAGGCTGGAAGCCTCGAGGGTAGGGAAATAAATGGGAGGGAGTGGGGCTGGGGAGAAGGTAGTTGAGAGTGCAATAGGTGGATGGAGGAAGGGTGAAGGTGATAGGTCAGAGAAGAGGGTGAAGCAGATAGGTGTGAAGGAAGGTTGACCAGGTGGAACAGGTCATGAGGACAGTGCTGAACTGGAAGTTTGGAACTGGGGTAAGATGGGGGGAGGGGAAATGAGGAAACTGGTGAAATCCCAGAGATGTAGAGGAGACCTCATCGGGAGCAACGAATACAATAAATGACATTGGTGGTAGGCCTTCCATATCCATCAAAGTTTCACCGACACTTCCACCAATGTCATCCTTCCCATCTATCCGCTCCACCCTCTTCTCCGACCTATCACCTTCACCCCTTCCTCCATCCACCTATTGCACTCTCAACTACCTTCTCCCCAGCCCCACCCCCTCCCATTTATCTCTCCACCCCCAGGGCTTCTAGCGTCATTCCTGATGAAGGGCTCCTGCCTGAAACATCGATTCTCCTGCTCCTCGGATGCTGCCTGACCTGCTGTGCTTTTCCAGCACTACTCTAATCTATACTATTCAAATGTCTAAGATAACAGATTGCTTATCCTATTAAATAGTTTTATTTCCTGAGTAGAAAGAGAAATGAAGAACATCGGGACATAATCTTAAAATGAGAGCCATTTAAATGTGAAATTAGGAAACATTTCTTCACGAATGTTGATTCAAATGGCATCCTTCTGAGCCACGTCATATTATGGCCCACATAAAAGCGTAGCTAGGAATTTGGAATTCTATCAAAAGAAAACTGTGGATACTAAAACAAAAATAGAAATTGCTTTTTACTAATCAGTCAGTTCCCAAATGTTTGATATTTAAAATTTTTAAACTCGCAAATAGCTTTGAGTATTAATACTGAACTGAAAATGTGTTGCTGGAAAAGCGCAGCAGGTCAGGCAGCATCCAAGGAACAGGAGAGTCGACGTTTCGGGCATAAGCCCTTTTTCCTATTAATACTGAAGCAAACATTAACAACATGGAATTGGGGACTGCAAAAGGTGATCTTTATGCAGGTGGTGTTTGTGTCCAGGTGACTAATGCATTGGTTCCACTGAAAATGCACATGTTTTTGATCATTCTGTTTAGAATATTTGATATGTCAGTAACTCATGATCACAATTTCAAAATTGTCAGCAAGAGAGCTAGGAGTGATATGAGAACTGTTAGGATTTGCCTGGGAGAGTGGTTGAGGCTGTTTCCACAGGAGGTTTCAAAAACAGCTGGACAGTTACTTGAAAGTGAGAAATTTTGAGGACGGAGATGGGCAGGCGAATGGGACTAGCTGTGTAGTTCTTTTGGGAACTAGTACAGACACGATGGATCGAGTGGCCTCCTATATTGTAAAATTCTATGATACTGTGATATAGACAGGCCAACACCATCGTTCTGTACACTTTTAGCATTAATTAATTCAAGCAAAGAAAGACTTGTAAAATGAAGCATTTTGAGATTGACTTCTTAGTATTTTGTTATGTTTGACATTTCATTTCTGCTATTTACATCTTAGATTTATGAACAGCATTGTTCTGTGGTACTTTCTTAATTTTGAAGGTGTAGTGCACTTAATCAAAACCCAACATACCAACACCCAATGTTCTTGCCCAGCATAAGTACAGGATCTAACATTCCTTCCCACATTCTTATTGAGAAACTAAATGATTCTCACATGGTTCTTAATGAACAATCTCCCATTTCTGCAAGATAGATTTACATCTACATGTCCCTTTACATCTTCTGAGGACATTGAAGCCCTTACTGATTTCTCATTTATTTTTATTCTTTTATCAACTTTAGCTTGGAATTCGGAATTGTGAGCCAAAGATGAGTTTTGGATGATGGTTAACAGCTTTTGTTAAAAGGAAAACAGACAAAACACAATTTTTATTTATTCATAAAGCCATGCTGGAAGTTAGGTTGCTTCTTGATCAAAAGGTTACACAGACACTTCATCACTGGAAAGAACATCATGTTTAAACAGATAGCAGAGGATTTTGTCTTTTTATAAATACTTTTAGCTTTGGAGATGTGAATTTGGAAGTCCAGATTCCTCAATCCCATTTAGACTTACTCTCCAAGGAGTAATTGGCCTCCCTATTTTGTTGACCAGATTAAACCATCTCATGCTTATCCATGGTGAAGCTAATGTGTTGGTTGCACAATCTGTCTGCAATTTTATTAATGTCTTACTGAATCTTTGTCACAGCCCTGAATTTGATTTCTTCAATGCAAAAAAAAGCTACAATATCCACCATAATAACTTAGCGTCACATCTCTAACAGGCAGAGGCCAAAAGCATAAATATTGTGAGAATACCATCTCCTTTAATTCACATAACCATCATGATTGGAACATAGACAACCCATCCTTCACTGTCTCTGAGTTAATGTTGTGGAATTTCCTCATTCAATAGCACAGCAAAAGCAGCATCACAAGTGCTGTACTGGCTCCTGCAGTAAGGCCTCCATCACCTTCTCAGGACATCCAAGGATAATGAATAAATGTTGTCACTCACGTACCTGGAAACAAACAAAAAGCACATTTTCCCACAGTCATGCACAAGTGATCTGCTTGTCATGTGTTTAATTTTCTGTGCTTTGAATGTGGATGGACACAAAATTTAGGGCTATACATTTTTGAGAAGATCTTGACAAACAAATTTCTTAGATTTGATTCTAAAATAAAGCCGCTCCTATTAAGGAAGATTTTGTACAGCAAAGTGTTAGTGTTGACTATATATATTTAAAATGCTTGCTACACCGCATATTAATCTTAAAGAAATCTGGAAATTGTAAAGTTGGGCATTATCACAGCTGGGTCAGCTTATCTCACCCTGGAGTAAGTAATCAGACATTACATTGCATCTTCCCCTCAAAAAGTGTGAGTAGATCACCTGAGCACCAAAACATCCACCATGTAACTGAATATTTTTTGTTACAATGCCTGGACTTTACTTTTGTAAAAGTCTTGTTGGTAATGCAGTTTAGTTAACGAGAGCTCTACAGCATTGAGTGGCAGGATGTGGGATTTGCCAGAAGAGTTGGTATTTGAATTTTTAACAGGTTCTTTTTTTATTTGCTATACACTAATATTCTTGTTACTATGGAAAAGAGTGGAGCAATCTTGCCAAAAGAGAGAATGTCAAACGCGTAAATGCCTTTCAAACGAATAAATTCTGGCACCAATTGCTGGATATCACTGAAATTATTTTTCTTAAAAGGGAAATTCAGGTGTCAGATGCAAGGTAAAAAATCACAGACATTTATTGTTTGGACCATGTTTATTCCTTAAAAATCTTATTCAAAATTTCTGCTCAAATCCCCAGTGAGAGAAAATTTAAGACAGTCAAGGTTCTGCATCATCTCCATTTATTTTAAAGGAAAATATAAAGCAAGCACTGACGGGGTGGGGGATGGGGGCAAGAATATTTTTGATGATTCGAGAGAAATCTGCCAATCTTAACTTGGTGCATTATTGTGAAATGACTGACAGCAAGTTGGCAGCTGACTCGACATCAATGTCAGTAGAAATTGGACTGCAGTGAGAAACAGCTATCATCTGCTTTCGCATCCTGCTAGGATAAGATCTGTCCCGTATTGTGTTGAATACAGTACCAAGTTGTCAACCTGCTCCATCAAACAGTAATTTGCCAAAGTTGGGTTTGTAACTTTGCTAGAAGTACCAGAGTTAATCTTCACTGATGTTACTTACAAACAATCCTATTAAATTTCACTTACAGGAATGAAAACAGCTCCCCTCCATCTGAATCTTAGCTGCATTCTGCAACAACATAAAATTTCAAGCTTCTGTCAGTTCTTGATTATTGTCCATTTTCTGAACAAAATTATGTCAGATAAAGAGTGGGGGAACTAGCCAATTTCAATGTTTACAATATGCTTTTACTTTACACAGTTTAATCGATTATATACATTTCATTATGCATATGTGATGTTGTGCCAATTTGATGTCTCTGGGAATAGCATCTCTCACTGAAGCCTTCAAATTTAAAAATCCACTGGAAATTAAACCTAAGCAGCATATGATTAGTTCATGACTGACACTCAACAACAGCTCAATGATGACACTTCAACATTCTTCACAACTCATTACACAAACAGTCAGACAAAATCACAGTTTATGCCAAAAATTAAAGGAATAGAGGACAGCACATTGTGTTCCTTCAGATTATAACTGCAAAGGCATTTTGAGATTCAATTCACGTGTTCATTTTAATTTTATAGTGCCACATGTTAGCTCAGAGAAAACAAGCCCAAATGTGATGAACTGATTTAACCCAGTGGTGCTGGGACAAGGGTTAATGTTAAAAAAAATCTTCCTAGCCCCCTGATGCATCATTGCAACCTTTTCTTTTTCACATGTACTGTTCCCAGTTAAATAACTGCTGGAAACCAAAAACAATAGGTATCGAATAAAACCAGCAAAGAATAAAAAAGGGACACTGAGATGGAGACACTGAATGTTATGATAAACTATTTCAGTCCATTTCCCTAAATGAGGTTTTAGCCTTTTAAGTCCTGGATACCCAGAACAAATGTCACTTACAACAATAGGACATGAGAAGACATTCATTCTTCCAACAAAGAAACTCTTGTCAGTCGTCTAAGGCTGTGGACTTCACTCACTGGTGATTGATAGTAGGATTTCATTCCAGTCTGCAGGTCCTGCTGCTTTACAAAATTACCATCCTTTAGGAGACTTCTAATTCATTTTCCTCAGCATTTTTAAACATGAAGATGGAGTTGTCAATCTTCAGTACAGGTCTGAGCTTGATGCTCAGAATTTTGACAATGTCTGTCCTGAGTCAGCAACAAAAAAGCCTCTCTGTCTATTTGCTGTAAAGGCAAAGAAGATGAAAGCAAAAAATGAATGGCCACTCAAAACAATTTAATTTCTTGCCACATTTTCCAATTTCCTCGTTTGAGACACTGCAATGCTGTTTTACAGGTCCTGGGTACCTTCCAGCATTTCATCTGAATGTCCATTCTTCACATGTAAAATAGCAAATGTCAGCAAGCCTATTCACGAAGGTAGGTGCAACTGCTCACTTTAAACCCTACTTATCTAGTGTCCTTGCTCACTGTTACATTTTGATCTGCACTTGCCCACACCAAAGCGATACATATACATAAGCCCTGCAACAAAAACAAGCCAATAACAAATAGGAAAGGGCTCCTTGGTAGTACTTCTCCTCCCTTATCTAAGGGCAGAGGCCAAAATAGCAACCCAATGGCTGTCTTAGCTGATTTCAGCTAACACAGCATTAAGCAAGAATCAAACTGACAACCAAATGTTCTGCATTAGTGCATTCTGGGTAGAATCTTTAGCCTAGGGCTTTTATGGTATTATCCCTACCCTTGGACAGGGAGGCCTGGGTTCCAATCCCATCCATTCCAATGGTGTACAATAACATTTCTGAACAGGTTGATTAGACAAATAGGTTGAATGTATAAAAAAAGGACTGCTTCTTGGGGATCCTCTTGTGGCACAATGTCCCTCCCCCTGGGCTAAGAGGCCCAGGTTCAAGAACCACTTGCCCAAGAAATATATATTAACATCTCTGAACAGGTTGATTAAGAAAATAAGTTTTTTTTTGTTGCTGACTCAGGGGCCCTCTTATGGTGCAGCAATCTGTCCCTACCTTTGGACTGGGACACCCATGTTCAAGCCTCACCTGCTCCAGAGGTGTGTAGTAACATCTTTGAACAGGGTGATTAGAAAATAGGTTGAAATATAAAAAAACAAAGCAGACCCATCTGTAGAACTGTCTGTCCTGAGCTGGGAACAGCTTATGCACAACACAAGTAGTGCTCTATTTTGGTGTTCAACAATAAATGATGTGCAAAAAAATCCCTTAATCCTGGGACCTCCTACAGTACAGTGGTCATGTCCATACCCTTGGACCAGAAGGCCTGGTTTCAAGTCTCACCTGCACCAGAGAAATGTCATAACATCTCTGTTGAGGTTAAATAGAAAACAGGTTAATAAAATAATATAAAAAGTAGGTAGAAGTTTTATCCTGAGGGCCTCCTTGTGACCCGCTGTTAGTGTCCTTACCCCTGGACCAGGAGACACAGTTCAAGACCCACCTACTCCAGATGTGGCAACAACATCTCTGAACAGATTGTTTAGAAACATTGGGAATATTCAGCCCTTTCGATGCTATCTGTCACCTGAAAATGGTGGTGCTCAGACCCAACATCGTGCACCAGTTGAAGGATGCTCTGGTGTGTGATGGTATCCCATCTGGGCATATCTCTGCTTGGACGGAATGTCACTTTGGCCCCCAATGTCCTGAACCTCCTTCAGGAGCCTATGCTAAATATACAGCATTTCTTGTACATACTGCTGCCTAATCAACCATCTCCACTCTTTATGTTTGCCACCCAGACATACCTTGGCATGCTTATTTGCTGCTGGGTGGCTGGGGTCCTCAGTAGAGGGCTCTCTGTGTGGGAGTTCTCCCAATTTCCATCGGAGACTGGGGTGGAGGGTATTGAATCCAGCAGTCCCATATAACTGCAGATTGCAGCAATTCACAGAGTCCCAGCCCAGCTGTTTATTTTGAGGCATAGTGGAGTCTGTGGACCATATGAGCACTCTTCAGTTATTTGAAAAATCTTTTGTTGTGTTTTGGTTGCACTTCAGCTCTACGTTCCTGATCTGGTACTAAGAGATTTGTAAAAAACATTTTCATTTCGGGGATGTGGATGTCACTGGCTGGGTCAGTAGTTACTGCCTGTCCGTAGTTGCCCTTGATAAGGTGGTGGAGAGCTGCCTTCTTGAACCATTGAAGTCCATGGTGTGGATAAACTGAAGGGCCTCCTCATGGGTCTGCTCCTGGGCCTTGTCAGCTTGGTTATAAACAGGTCCAGGCAATAGGCTCTGGAGGGGATCATCTCTGCTGACTGTCTGCCCCTCTTCTGTGGTTATTTTCGAGCCAGAGTGTCATTGCAGTTGGAGAACATGGTGCCCACCAATGCGTTCGATGCCTTTAGAGAGAGGTGAGCACCACAGGGAATATACTGCTTTGTTTACCTCTCCAACTCCATTTTGATTTAGTCCTCTCCCTCTCTCCCTAATTGCTTCCCTCCCTCCTCATTCTTGATGTTAGCATTGCCTTTAACAAACTTTGCTTATAAATATTCATATGGCTAAATGGGTGCTTTCCTAGTGTGGGGGAAATAATATACACATATATTATAATAATAAAGCATACCAAAGCATTTTTCTGTCCATGAAAGATTTATAGTCACAGAGTCATAGAGACGTACAGCACGGAAACAGACCATTCGGTCCAACTCGCTCATGCCAACCAGATATCCTCACCTAATCTAATCCCATTTGCCAGCCCTTGGCCAAAATCTCTCTAAGGAGAAATTGAGGACTGCAGAAGCTAGAGATCAGAGTAGAGAGAGTGGTGCTGGAAAAGCACAGCAGGTCAGGTAGCATCCGAGGAGCAGGAGAATCAACGTTTCAGGTCTTGCCTGAATACTGCTTGACCTGTTGTGCTTTTCTAGCACCACACTCTCAACCCATATCCCACTAAACCCTTCCTAATCATATACCAATCCTGATGCCTTTTAAATGCTGTAATTGTACCAACCTCCACCACTTCCTCTGGCAGCTCATTCCATACACGCAACACCCTCTGTGTGAAAAGGTTGCCCCTTAGGTCCTTTTTAAACCTTTCCCCTCTCACCCTAAACCTATGCCTTCTAGTTCTTGGCTCCCACAACCCAGGGAAAAAGACCTTATCTATTTATACTATCCATGCCCTTCATGATTTTATAAACCTCTACAAAGGTCACCCCTCAGCCTCCGATGCTGTAGGGACAACAGCCCTAGCCTATTCAGCCTCTCCCTCCAGCGTAAACCCTCCAACACTGACAACGTCCTTGTAAATCTTTTCTGAAACTTTTCAAGTTTCACAACATCCTTCCTGTAACAGGGAGATCAGAATTGCACACAATATTCCAAAAGTGGCCTAATCAATGTACTGTACAGCTGCAATATGACCTCCCAACTCCTATACACAATGTTCTGACCAATAAAGGAAAGCATATCAAACACCTTCTTCACTATCCCATCTGCCTGTGACTCCACTTTCAAGGAACTATGAACCTGCACTCCAAGGTCTCTTTGTTCAGCAACACTCCAAAGGAACTTACGATTAAGTGTATAGTCCTGCCCTGATTTGCCTTTCCAAAATGCAGCATCTCACATTGATCTAAATTAAACTCCATCCGCCACTCCTCAGCCCATTAGCCCATCTGATCAAGATCCCATTGTACTCTGAAGTAACCTTCTTCACTGTCCACTACAATTCCAATTTTGGTATCATCTGTGAACTTACTAACTTTACCTCCTATGTTCAGACCCAAATCATTTATATAGAATATTTATCTTGGGCCCTCTTATGTGCAGCGGTAGTGTCCCTACCCCTTGATTGAAAGGCCAAGGTTCAAGTCCCACCTGCTCCAGAGATGTATAACAACATCTCTGTGCTTGCTGATTAGAAAAAATAGGTTAAGTTAAAAGATCATCCGCCGACATTTCTGCCACCTCCAAACAGACCCCACCACCAGGGATATATTTCCCTCCCCACCCCTTTCCGCCTTCCGCAAAGAACGTTCCCTCCGTGACTACCTGGTCAGGTCCATGCCCCCCTACAACCAACCCTCCCATCCTGGCACATTCCCCTGCCACCGCAGGAACTGTAAAACCTGCGGCCACACCTCCTCCCTCACCTCTATCCAAGGCCCTAAAGGAGCCTTCCACATCCACTAATATCATTTATTGTATCCGTTGCTCCCGATGCAATCCCCTCTACATTGGGGAGACTGGGCACCTCCTAGCAGAGCGATTTAGGGAACATCTCTGGGACACCACACCGGCCCGTGGCCCAACATTTCAACTCCCCCTCCCACTCTGCCGAGGACATGGAGGTCCTGGGCCTCCTTCACCACCGCTCCCTCACCACCAGACGCCTGGAGGAAGAACGCCTCATCTTCCACCTCAGAACACTTCAACCCCGGGGCATCAATCTGGACGTCAACAGTTTCCTCATTTCCCCTTCCCCCACCTCATCCTAGTTCTAAACTTCCAGCTCAGCACTGTCCCCAGGACTTGTCTGGGCTTGTCCTACCTGCCTATCTTCTTTTCCACCTATCCACTCCACCCTCTCCTCCTTGACCTATCACCTTCATCCCCTCCCCCACTCACCCATTGTACACTATGCTACTCTCTCCCCACCCCCACCCTCCTCTAGCTTATCTCTCCATGCTTCAGGCCCACTGCCTTTATTCCTGATGAAGGGCTTTTGCCCGAAACGTCAATTTCGAAGCTCCTTTGATGCTGCCTGAATTGCTGTGCTCTTCCAGCACCACTAATCCAGAATCGTAGAACCTTTGTCTTATGAGCTCTTGTGGTGCAATAGTAGTGTCACTGCCTATGAGCCAGGAGGCCCAGTTTCAAGTCCCATTAGAAAACTTCTATCCTACAGAGTTCTTGTCGTACAGTAGTGGTGACTCTATCTCTAAGCCAGGAGGCCAGGGTTCAAATTTCACCTGCCTCAGCATTATGTAATAATACCTCAGAGCAGGTTGATTAGGAAAATATCTAGAACTTTTATCATACAGGGCTCTTGTGGCACAGTTGATAGTGTCCCTATGTCTGAGCTAGGAGGCCTTGGTTCAAGTATATTAACATCTCTGAACAGTTTGATGAGTAAATACCTTAAAATGGTTCCTGTAGCACAATGGTTCTGTGTAACAATACATCTGAACAGGTCGATTATATCCACCTGCTACCAAAGAGCTGAGAATGCTGTGACATATGAACCCAAGTATGAAAATTCCATCCAACAGACCACCAAAAAGAAAAAAAGTGCTGTTTTTATTGCAAAATAAATCTCATTTACTCTAATACTAGTTCTCACTTGAATAACAAATAACATCTACTAACCATGCTACTTATTCCAAAAGGCTAGCTGTCATCATTATGTTGATTATCATGGATTTACTTCCAAAATGTTGAAATAATGGAGAAAGCACCAATTTTAAAAAAAAATCAATGATTCAATCATGGATGCCAAGAAGCCAATGTTTTCCCTGTCTACTGCGGGAAACTTCAAGCAGTCCTCATTTTAGCCCAAATACTTGGCCGTAAATAGCTTTTCAGATGTAAACACGTAATTTAAAAAAAAATCTAATGCCCAGTTTTACAGAATCATGCTTAGATTGAAGCAAAATAGACATCTGCCAAGATCAAATATCTGATTGCTAACATAAACTGGGCAAATTTTGCACCGTTATTCAGTCAGAGCATAACTTCAGTGCATTCTGGGCTGGGTTTCAAGCTGGGACTAACTTGGAATTGCTGCAAGGGAAACAGTTGGTGAATCGACTGTCACTAATAACCCAAAATAAGACTGCATACACGCACAAACATATGTTTAAAGTGCACCCAAGGAGCAATACTATACATATTTATGTTTGCAGCAGAAGCAAAAAGCAAAGAAAGAAATTGTAATTTTAATTTTGGTGATGTGCCCATCAAGCACAACAGATATAAATCAGTGCAGTTCCACTCAAGCCATATACAATCACTTCACTTACTGGGGTCAATTTTAATGTCTTCACCAGGCATTAACTGGTAATGGCATCAAAAAAAGGGCCATTAACTTGTACAACCTCATTATCACCAGCAATGAAACAATACTAAAAGTGCCCAGATGTCTCTGGTCATGGCCCTCTAAAGTAAGTGGAACTTGAACCCAGGTCTCGTGGTCTAGAGGTAGGGATACTACTGCTGCACCACAAGAGGGCACTTGCTGAAGTTTTTAAAAATGGAGTGCTTTAAGGGTCCTCTTGTGGCACAGTGGTAGCATCCCTACACACGGACTGAGAGATCCAGGTTCAAGTCCCACCTGTTCCAGAGGTGTGCAATAACATCTTTGAACAGTTTGATTAGATAAATACTTTAAATAAAAATATACTTTTAATAGGGCTCTTGGTAGTATCCTTAACTCTGACCCAGGAGGCCTGGGTTTAAGTCCCACCTGCATCCAGAGGTGTGTAATTACAGCTTTGATTAGGTTAACAATATCAAGATATTTCTAATCAACCAGTTCAGCAGGCATTATACACACACCCTTGGAAAAGGGATTTGAAATGTGGCCTCTTGGCTCAGAGGTATGTGCACTACCACTTTACCACAAGAACCCTGATGATCCTTTAACTATAGAAACCGGGGTCCAAGGATATACAAACATACTGCGCTGGAGAAACTCAGCAAGTTTGGTAGCATCTGTGGAGAGAAAGCAGATTTAACTTCTGTTGAGTTTTCAAGCAATTTCTGTTCGCATTTCAGATTTCCAGCATCTGAAGTTCTTTTGTTTTGTTGTTGTTGAATGACATAAATTGATTTCCAATTACGTTTTCAGTCAGAGGTGATTGATATGTTTAGCTTACCTATGGTGTGGAAACAGGCCCATCGGCACAACCAGTCCACTCTAACCCTCCAAAGAGTAACCCACCCAAACCCATTTCCCCTCTGACTAATGCACCTAGCACTATGGGAACTTTAGCACAGCCAATTCACCTGACTTGCACATCTTTGGACTGTGGGAGGAAGCCAGAGCACCCAGAGGAAACCCACACAGACACAGGGAGAACGTGCAAACTCCAAGGCTGGAATTGAACCTGGGACCCTGGTGCTGTGAGGCAACAGTGCTAACCACTGAGCCACTGTGCCGCCCTACTCTGATCAATTCCATGGATTAACCAAAGGTCAGTTAAAAGTAAGGTTTACAATATTTCCTCCAGAACCATTAAAAAATAATCTGGGTCACAACCATACTGAGGAGTATATCATAGACTAACCATCACTACGATAACCATTGGTAAAGCAATGTTTTTGTGTCTGCAGTATAGGTGTACATCAGGGTGCATTGACAAGGCAGTTAGGAAAATGTTGGGGTAACTGCTTATGTAAATATAGGAAGACAACAAAGTCGTGCTAAATCTTTTGTAAATCAGGAGTTAGAATTTCAAGGCCAGGCCAGAAAGTACAAGAGAGATTCACCAGGATGAAATATGGGATGAAGAACTTCAGGTATGTGGAGAGATTGAAACAGCTGGAATGTTTTTCCTTGGAGTAGTTAAGGTTAAAGGGAGATTTAACAAAGATATTCAAACCTTTGACAGGTTGTAATGGAGTGAGTAGGGATAAACATCTTCCTCTGACAATTGGGTCAGCAACAGAGGATGGAGTCACAAGATTGTAGGTTCAAACACCATTTGGGCAGCATAATGGCTCAGTAACTAGCACCAGGGACTCAGGGTCAATTCCAGCCTTGAGTGACTGTGTGAGTTTGCTCCGATTTCCTCCCACAGTCCAAAGATGTGCAAGTTCAGTGGATTGGCCATGCTAACTTGCCCTGTAGGGTCAAGGGATGTGCAGATTATGTGGATTAAACATGTTAAATACAGGGCACCACGGATAGGCTGGTGGTTGTGGGTCTGGTTGGGATGTCTTTGGAGGATTGGTGTAGACTTGGTGGGCCAAATGGACTCTTACTGCACTGTAGGAATTCTATGATTCATTTCAGGACCTGAACACCAAAATCAAAGTTGACATTCCAATGCAGTAAAGGAACACTGTTTTTTTTAATAAGACATTAAGCCAATGTCTCACCTACCCGTGCCCACTCCCAGCTGTTCCCCCCACTTCCCCAAACATGGACACAACAGATGCAATGATACTGACTTGAAGGGTAGCAGATGTGTTAGCTTCAGTGTCTTGACCAATATCTATTGCTCAATCAACATCACAAACATGAAGTATGGTCATTACTGCACAACTGCTTGTTGGAGTTTGTTGTACAGGAATGGCTGCTGCACCTTCTACATTACAGCAAAGATACGATTTTGAAAGTATTTAATGGGCTATAAAGAACCTTGGAATGTTCTCTGGTCACAAATGCAAATGTTTCTTTCCATAGGTTTGAAATAATGGCAAAATAATCTAGAGGGGAAAATGAAGGCAAGTTTTTCATACATTGGTGATATGGAACACAATATACAAAAGAATGGTGGAATTAGTTTTCATAGAAACTTTCAGACGAAAATAGAACATGCCTTTGAAGATAAGCAATTTACATAATTATGTGAAAAGAAATACGGTGAGGGTTTAAATAAGTGGGCTGCTACCAGTTCTATTTTGCTTTGTTTTGTGATTCGTGTTAGAGGTCACACCATCATAGAGTATCTAGAGAAGGGGCCTTTTCTTACACAACAAGAACGTTTGTTGCAGGATAGTGATAAGTATAATTACACTTAGTCAGGCACAATTACTGGTAAAGGTACTGGTATTTCTCTTGAATACTCCAATTTTATTTGGTGACTGATATCAGGAAAGGAGGCAACATGTATTTATTGGGTCAAATTACCTTCTTTAGTGCTGTACACATCTATTATTCGAAAGAGAATTTCCACTGCAATGTATTTATTGCCACAGACTACCAATTTAGCACTCATCTCTTCTCTAAAACCAATGACTTATTCTTTATATCCTGAGAAACTTTGCATAAAATTGGATACCTGTGGAATTTAAATATACCTTCAGAACTTTGAACATTTTAGATTATTGCAATATTGGAGTTTAAAAATATTGTGCAGCATGAACTATCGATGACCCAAAATAGCTTTTCTGAGATATTTCTGCTATCCCAAAAATATGGAGTCATATTAGAGTGCAGCACTATAGCACCTTCCCCACAGAGGTACAGGGGAGCCTCGATTATTCGAACGAGATGGGCGGGCCCTATTTCGTTCGGTTAATTGATTAGTCGATTAAATGTCTTTCCTCTGGGACACTGAGTTTTTAAAATTTGCTCCCCATTCAGGAGGTAAGGCAGCACCCTGTACAACCCGGCCCCCCACCTTCAACCCCGTCCAACACCTCCCCCGCCCCAAACCCGTCCAACACCAATCCCACCCCAACCCCATTCAACACCACCCACTGCCTGCCCCTGCCCACAAACTCATCCAACACCATCCCCCGCCTGCCCCGCCCCCAAACCCGTCCAACACCATCCCCTGCCTGCCCCTGCCCGCCCCGTCCCGAACCCCGTCCAACACCATCCCCCTGTTTGCCCTCACCCCCCTCTCAGGGGCAGCCTGACAGTACATTAATAACAGGAATGTTGCAGCTGCTGCACCTGCCTTTGTGGAGTAAGGTTCCACGTTTGCTCTGTACAGGACAATGTTGGAGAGATTATCTGGGTTGGGGGGGTTTAGGGTACACCACTCTGCAGAACTCCAGGGAAAGTATGGGGACAGAAAGAGAGGGTGGGAGGTGAGCCATTTGGAGACAGTGCCTGTTTAATCACTGTAAACAAAAGACACGATGGCTGTTGGAAACGCGTTTTTGGTGTAATGTTTCTATCGGGACCTCGAGATCTCCTTCGGATAATGGGTATTCGGATAATCGAGGTTTCTCTGTATATAATTATCTGCAAGCCTGGACAACTGGTGGCGTTGAAATATTTGACTGTGTGGTCCTAAAAGGAGAAGCAGATACCCAGACAGAGATATGGGACTGAGTATAATTGGGAACACTGGTCCCAAGCTCTCTCAAACTCAGGCCAACTTCAGCTACTCTCTCACCAATTTGACAAAGAACCATTAATTTGTTTCACAGCAAGGAACAAATCGTCATCGTTTTGGTCCTTATGGCACAATTATTCACTACTCAGAATTATCTGGAGTGGCAGAGAACTTAAATTTAAAGCAAAAAATACTTGCTCCTGAACTATGGCTACAGGCAAATATTAAGGTGGTGTTCCAATCTCTCAGTATGCTTCAATTAACTTTGCAAGGACAAAAATGTGAACCATATAGTCGTGCTGTTATTTGCAAGAGGATTCCTAAAATTTTCGAACAGAAGTGGTATCTTAGAAAGGGAAATTTTCCAGATTTTGCCATATCTGCTACAGATGTCTCTTTGAAAAGTGTTGGAAAATTACAGCGCTGTAGCATGCCGAAATGACCAAATACTTAGTCCAAACAGGTGAAGTTGCAAACTCGTTATAAAGTGAGGAAATTACTCTGAAGCACTGAATGAAGTGGAGAATATTCTAATAAATTGAGGAGATTAGTTCTCAAATTAACTGTTTTATCAGATTACTCTTCTGCAGGCAACTTTGCCACTTTCTTTGCTGCTGCCTGCTAGCTCAGGCAACAACTTGCTATACTGTCCCCAACAGAGATACTTAGACTGCATGAGATTTGGAAAGATGGGAGACATAAACACAGTCCGGTGAAGATTGTAATCACTCTCTACAGAAATGCAAGGATTAAAACATTGTTGAAAATGACAAAATCCAATAGGACAGCCCAATGCTACATCATGAGCAAAAATAAAGTTTGAATCAGTATTTGAGGAGACGTCATTAGCAGTCCACACATGTCCTTCTCTACTGGTCTGTTACTGCATTGTTCAAACTGAATTTACTCTGCCACAGCCTTAAAGTCAAAAGTAAAAGAACATGGAATGCATTGTTAAGCAAAGCAAAGTGTTTTTAAAACCAAAATGAACAAGTATTCACCTGGCGAGGTGAGTATTTATAGCTCCTCCTTAATTATACTGGAAAAGGTGGCAATGAGCTGCCTTTGCAAATTGCTGCACCTCTTGGGATGGCGGGACACCCACAGGGATGGGAGGGAGGGAGGGAGTTCCGGGATTTTGAACTATAACATAGCGACGTTTATGAAGGAGGAATTATTTTTACACCTTTTAATAGTAAATATTATTCTTTAATTCCCAAATTCCCTTTTTTGTTTGATACAGTGATAGTTAGTAACAATGATATAAAATGGCATGTAACTGTTATAAATTCAAATCTTTGAGAGGCCGTCTAAAATGGTAGAATTAATTATAAACTTTTAAACCACAGGTGCAAGCATTTGGCTCATTTTGCCAGTACTGGTTCTTTGAAAGATGTATTCCAACTCGTTCCAACAACCCTCACTCTTAACCAGAAGCATTTGAAAACAATTCTGCTGTACAAAATATTTCTGTTCATCTTCCTTGATAATTCTATTATTCATTTTAAATCTGCGTCCTCTGGTTATCGATGCTGTTGCCAATGAATACATCTTTGCCCATCTAATCTATCAAAACCCCTTATAATTTTAGAATAACTCAGTTAAATCTCTCCTCGGGTCAAAATGGTTGACAGTCAAATGAAGTTGAAATCTGTGTCCTCGTCCTGAAAACAGAATCTGGTAATAGGAAAGTGCATACAATAGCCCGATGCTAATAAATTAAAAGCTGTTGCAGTAAGAAAGATGGTGCATTTCAGTCAAAGACAGTCGTGCCAAACATTCAAAACTTAGTATGCTGCACACAAGTACATATCCTGCAAGATCAATGGCTGTCTGCCAACTTGGATGACTTTAACCAGCTTGTTGCTGCTTTTTAAATTTACCCACATGATTAAAAATTAGCATCCGTTCAGCTGATGACACATTTGCAACTCTTGAGTCAACACTTATAAATATATAGCACCTTCAATATAATCAAATGTCCTCAATTTGGAGGAGTGTTATAAAACAAAATATGCCATCAAAACTACATAAGAAGATATTATGATTTGGAGATGCCGGTGTTGGACTGATGAAGGAGCATTGCTCTGAAAGCTAGTGCTTCCAATTAAACCTGTTGGACTATAACCTGGTGTTGTGTGATTTTTAACTAAGAAGATATTAGTTCAAGTGACCAACATTTAGTTAAACAATGGGTTTTAAGGAGCATCTTAAAGAAGGAAAGTGAAGTAGTCAGGCAGAGAGATGCAGGGTGGAAATTCTGGAACTTGAGGTGTAGGCAGTTGAAGGCACAGCCACCAATGGTGGGGTGATTAAAATTGGGGTAGGCAAGAGTCCAGAA
The DNA here is from genome assembly GCF_047496795.1 of Chiloscyllium punctatum. Taxonomy (NCBI): domain Eukaryota; kingdom Metazoa; phylum Chordata; class Chondrichthyes; order Orectolobiformes; family Hemiscylliidae; genus Chiloscyllium; species Chiloscyllium punctatum. The sequence continues at coordinate 10,241,071 of NC_092765.1, forward strand.
GTAGCGAGCCCTAGTATGGGTTGCGGAGCTGGAGGAAATTCCAGAGATAGGGAGGGTGGAAACAATGGTGGGATTTGGAAACATGGATGAGAATTTTAAGATTAAGGCATTGCTTGACCAGAAGAGTCAGAAGATTGTGGGTTCAAGTCCCAATCCACAATTTGAGTAGTCATACAATTTAATTCAGTGAAATGCTATTATTCATCACTGCCTAGACCAGCATTTATTGTCCATCCCCAACTGCCCTAGGTGACAGTAAGCTGCCTTCTTGAACTGTGGCAGTCCCTCTGGTGTTAGGATTCTGGGATTTTGACCTTCGAAGGAGTGGCAACATGGCTCCACATCAGGATGGTGGAGAACTTGCAGATGCTGGTGTTTTCATACATCTGTGCTCTTGTCCTTCTAAATGGGTCAACATTGCAGGCCTGGAAGATGCTTTCACAGGAGCTCCTTCTAACTCACTTAGCGAGTTGTTGCAGGCATTCTGAGGGTGGAGCAAACTTCTGCAGATGCTGGAATCTGTACCGAAAACAATAAATGCTGGAAATCATGGTCGGTCAGGCAGCATCCATGGAGAGAGAGCAAGCTAATATTTCGAGTCTAGATGACTTTTCATCTGAAGCGTCATCAAGACTCAAAATGTTAGCTTGCTCTCTCTCCACGGGTGCTGCCTGATCCACCGTGATCTCCAGCATTTGTTGTTTTCTTGTAGATGCTACATACTGCTGTCACTGCACAGCAGTGATGAAGGGATGAGTATTGAAGATGGTAGATAGGATGCCAATTACATGGGCTGCTTAGTCCTGGATAGTGTCAAGCTTCTTTAATGTTGTTGGAGCTGCACTCATCCAGATAAATGGAGATTATTCAATCAAACTCCTATCTTGTACATTGTGGATGGTTGACAGAATTTGGAAAATCAGAAAATGAATTGTTTGCTACACATTTTCTAGCCTTTAATCAAGCTTGTAGTCATTAATCTGGCCCAGTTCAGAGATGCCATTACCTGACACTTGCGTGGGACGAAAGTTACAAATAATTTAGTAGCTCCACCCTGAATGTTGTCCAAGTCTTGCTACACATAATCACAGGCCACTTCAGTAGCTGTGGAGTCACAAATGCTGCTGAACATTCTGCACTTCAGGTCTCAAATGGAGAGAAGGTCATTGATGAAGCAGCTGAAGATGATTGGGTTTAGACACTACACAAAGGAGCTCCTGCAATGATGTCCCAATTGCAGAGATGAATGACATCAAACAGCCATAACCATCTTTTGTTGTGCTAGGTAGGACATAAATTGGTGTTGATTTCTCCCCTAAATTCCCATTGACTCATTTTGCTAGGGTTTCATGATGTCACAGTTGGTCAAAAGCTGTCCTACTGTCAAGGTAGGTCACTCTTATCTAACACCTGGAGTTCAGCTGTTTTTGTCTGTGTTTGGACTAAGGCTGTAAAAAGATCAAGAGCTAAGTTGCCCTGTCAAATCCCAAACAACAAGTCACTACGCTGCTGTTAAACAAATGAGATGGGGAATGGAGATCCATCCTGTCTGTTCAGGTGAATCCAAAATGCGAAAGCAAAATTTGCAAAAGGAGACAAGCTCCAAGGTCACTCAACCAATACATAACTTCGTAAATGTGACTCATTGTCACTGTTGGACATGCTCAGAATAGCAGCTGTCATGTTGTGCACTGTTATCACTTCATTACACAGTGACTAAAAAGACATTTGTTTCACATCTAGTACAGAATTCTAACATCCCCTTCAGTAAACACCTAGTCTGCCGTTTCCAGAATTATTAAATGTGGAAGAAAAAAAACTAAAGGCAAATTGAAACTTTTAACCTCAAAGCAATTAGCTTTGATTGGATACATACTATATTATAAATGTAAAATAAAATATTGTTGTGAACAGGGTGTTAATGCACTTGCTTGCCAATCACCCATTGTCAAATTTAAATTTAGAATTACAAAGAACAGGGCATTAAGTACAAGGGAGATGCAGAGAGTGCGGGCTAGCAATGGTGGGCTCATAGCATCTAGATTTCCATTAGATTTAAAAGTAAGCATTAAGCACCTGTATTCCCGAGCAGAGCTAACTTCTAATTTCATTCACAATAGAAGGGGTGACTGCAGAAAATACTTTAAAATGTGTGGAAATTTTTCAAAATTTGGTAGGCTTTGTGAGGAAAATTAAGAAGGAAGGGACCATTTCCATTGGCATTTTAGGTAACTCAAGGGGACAGATTTAGGATAATTGCTGAAAGAGTCAGAAGGGAGAGGAAATTGTTTTTGCACACAGCAAGTTGTAATGATTTGCAATTGGCTGCTTAATGAGAGTAGGAGACCACCATCCAGCTCTTCAGGTCTGTTTCCATTTTCAATATGGTTCTGGTTTATACATAGGAACATACATTGAGGTTGGAAGCAGGAGGAGGCCAATCAACCCCTTGAGCCTACTGCACCATTCAATATGATCACAGCTGATCATCATGCTCAATCCTCTAATATTGTCCTCCCTTGATCCCTTTATCCACAACAGCTATATCTACCTCATTCGTGAAAAGGCATAGTATTTTGGTCTCAACCACTTTTTTATGATAGTGAATTTCACAGGCTTACAACTCTCTGGGTGAAGAAATTAATTTCATCTCATTCCTAAAATATTTACCCCATATCCTTTAGCTCTGACCCCTGGTTCTGGACTCACCCACCTTTAGAAATTTCCTTCTCGTCTTTTTAGGAAAACTTTCTGGTCCTGTTAGAGTTTTATAGGTTTCCATAGAGAAGTACTAGAAATTATTTGACCATAAATTTGTATAAATTAATTAAATAATTAGAGATGGCTGGACAGGTGATGTGCTGAGGCTGTATGATGTGGGAACTGGCTGATCCCATTGTGAATGGCAGTGACCACATCTGCAGCAAGTGTTGGTTGCTGGAAGAACTCCGGATCAGAATTGATGATCTGGAATCTGAGCTTCAAACACTGCGGCACATCCAGGAGGGGGGGAGTTACCTGGACGTTTTTATTCAGGAGGCGGTCACACCTGGTAGTTTAAGTAATTCAAATTCAGTCAGTTATCAGGGACAACAAGGTGTGACTGTAAGTGAGACAGGTAGGGGGATTCTGAGTTCAGGAGTGTAGGAGCCTCAGCCCATGAGCTTGTCCAAAAGGTAGGCGATGTTTGCTCCCTGCATGGATGAGGTGAAGGGCTGTGGACAGGATGAGCCAGCTGACCATGGCATTATGGTGCAGAAAACCATTCGAGAGGGGGGAGGACAGATAGTATCCTTTGTGAACTGGTTCGGGAGTCCCACATGGTGTGTTGCCTACCCAGCGCCAGAGTGCAAGCCATCATGAAAGGATATTGGAGTGGGAGAGAGAAGGTCCAGTTGTTGTGGTCCACGTTAGAACTAACAACATAGGCAAGGCTAGGAAGGAGGACCTGTTTAGGGATTATCAAGCATTAGGAAGGAAATTGAAGAACAGGTCCTGGAGGGTCATAATCTCTGGATTACTGCCCAAGCCATATGCTAATTGGTATAGGGATAAGAAAATTAGGGAAGTAAACATGTGGTTAAGAGATTGGTGTGGGAAAGAGTGATCCACTTCATGGGACATTGGCATCAGTTTTGGAAACAGGGGATCTGTACCGATGGGATGGTCTCTACCTAAGCTGATCTGGAACCAGTGTTCTGGTGAAAAGGATAAATAAGGTGGTCACTAGGACTTTAACCTTGTGCACCGGGAGGAAGGGAAATGGAAAGTGACAGGGAGTGTGGAGTCAGGTAGAAAGATAAGCAGCAGGTTAGCATGTGTACAGGGTTTAAGTTCAAGGCAGATTAGGAATGAAGCAAAAAGGAAGGATAACTTAGGACATGTTACTAGAGATGTTGGACATCATGAGGATAAGAAAATTAGCATTAAGGTGCTTTACCTGAATGCTCGTAGTATTCGTAACAAAGTAGATGAATTAACGGCACAAATCGTTGTGAATAATGATGATGTGATAGGCATCATAGAGACACGGTTACAGGGGGTTCAGGACTGGCAGTTAAACATCCAAGGATTTACAATTTATCGAAACGACAGGGAGGTGGACAGAGGGGGCGGGGTTGCCTTGTTAGTTAAGAATAAAGTTAAATCTATGGCATTTTAATTACATCACTATCCTGTTCAAAATTACGGCCAAATGTATTTTCCCTGGATCCCATCTTCAAGGCCATGTTTGAATAAAGATCAGCAGTTGTCAAAGTAATATCTCTATGTCTCAATGATGGAATGTGGGAAAGTGTTTTATAGTCATAGAAAGACAACTTGTTTGGCCTGAAATAATTTCAGATTCTTGGCAAAATTCTGTGGGTCTTCCCATCCTGCCTTCCTGAAATATAGTCCATCAGGTATAAGTTTCTTCTCAAAGCCCATTTCGCCAGCAGCAGACAGCCTCAGCATAATTGGTTTACATTCACCAATGTGAAATTTGAAAAATGAGATATCTTTGGGTCAGGGAGCACTATGCATTACATAAGCCACATTCACAGATCGAGTTCTTGAATCCTTATTAGCAATATGCTCATCTGAATGAAGGAAACACTTTAGTTCATTCAGCCTGAGGCTTCCAAAATTCTGCCCTAATATTGCCACATAGGGTCAGATGATGTGGGATCTGTGTGGGTGGAGTTGAGAAACCACAAAGGCAAAAAAACCATAATGGGAGTTATGTACTGACCTCCTAACAGTGGTCAGGACCAGGGGTGCAAGATGTACTGGGAAATAGATAGGGCATGTCAGAAAGGCAAGGTCACAGTGATTACGGGGGACTTCAATATGCAAATTGACTGTGTGAATTATGTTGCCGGTGGATCCAAAGAAAGGGAATTCATGGAATGCTACAGGATGGCTTTTTTGTAACAGCTTGTGATGGAGCCCACAAAGAGGCAGGCTATTCTGGACTTAGTGCTATGTAATAAGCCGGACTTTATAAAAGATCTTAAAGTAAGGGAACACTTAGGAGGCAGCGATCATAATATAGTAGAGTTCAGTCTGTAGTTTGAAAGAGAGAAGGCAAAATCAGATGTAATGCTGTTACAGTTAAATCAAAGCAATTACAAGGGCATGAGAGAGGAACTGACAAAAATCAACTGGAAGCAGAGTCTAGTGGGGAAGACAGTAGAGCAACAATGGCAGGAGTTTCTGGTGTAATTGAGGACATAGTACAGATGTTCATCCCAAAGAAAAGAAAGATTATTGGGGGAGGGGGGGGGGGGGGGGGGGGAACAGTGGAGAGATTAGACAGCCATGGCTGACAAAGGAAGCCAGGAAATATATCAAAGAGAAAGAGAGAGCCTATAAAGTGACCAAGAGCACTGGGAAATCAGAAGATTGGGAAGATTACAAAAACAAACAGGGGATAACAAAGAGAGAATTAAGGAAGGAGAGGATCAAATATGAAAGTAAGCTAGCCAGTAATATTAGAAATGATAGTAAAAGTTTCTTTCAATACATAAGAAACAAACATGAGGCAAAAGTAGAGATTGAGCTGTTCCAAATTGATGCTGGAAGGCTAGTGCTGGGAGATAAGGAAATAGCTGAAGAACCTAATAAATACCTTGTGTCAGTCTTCATAGTGGAAGACAGGAGTAATACCCCAACAATTAAGGAGAGTCAGGGGGCAGAGTTGAGTATGGTAGCCATTACAAAAGAGAAAGTGCTAGAAAAGCTAAAAGGTCTAAAAATTGATAAATTTCCTGGCTCCAATGGGCTACATCCTATCATTCTGAGGAAGGTGGCTGAGGAAATTGTGGAGGCGTTGGTTGTGATCTTTCAAAAGTCACTGGAGTCAGGGAAAGTCCCAGATGATTGGAAAATCACTGTTGTAATCCCTTTGTTCAATAAAGGATCAAGACAAAAGATGGAAAACTATAGGCTGATTAGCCTAACCTCAGTTGTTGGTAAAATTCTAGAATCCATCGTTAAGGATGAGATTTCTAAATTCTTGGAAGTACAGAGTCAGATTAGAACAAGTCAGCATGGATTTAGTAAGAGTAGGTCATGCCTGCCAAACCTGTTAGAATTCTTTGAAGGGGTAACAAGTGGGTTAGACCAGGGAAACCCAGTGGATGTTATCTATCTAGACTTCCAAAAAGTCCCTTATAGGAGGCTGCTGTGTAAGGTGAGGGCCCATGGTGTTCGAGGTGAGCTACTGGCATGGATTGAGAATTGGCTGCATGACAGAAGGCATGGAGTTGGGATTAAAGGTTCTTTTTCGGAATGGCAGCCGGTGACAAGTGGTGTCCTGCAGGATTCAGTGATGGGGCTGCAGCTGTATATTACTTTGTATATTAATGATCTGGATGAAGGGACTGGGGGCATTCTGGCAAGGTTCACCCATGATTTGAAGTTAGGTGGACAGGCAGGTAGTACTGAGGAGGTGGGGAGGGTGCAGAAAAATTTAGACAGTTTAGGAGAGTGATCCAGGAAATGGCTGATGACATTCAATGTGAACAAATGCGAGGTCTTGCACTTTGGAAAAAAGAATACAGGCATGGACTATTTTCTAAATGGTGAGAAAATTCATAAAGCCAAAGTACAAAGGGATCTGGGATGCTATTCCAGGATTCTCGAAAGGTTAGCTTGCAGGTTGAGTCTGTGATTAAGAAAGTGAATGTAATGTTGTCATTTATCTCAAGAGGGTTGGAATATAAAGCTCAAGTTTGGCTCCACTTAGAATACAATTTTGGACCCCACACCTATTGAAGGATACTGTGGCACTGCAGCGTGTCCAACAGAGATTCACACAGATGATCCCTGAAATGGTAGGCCTAACATATGATGAACTGCTGATGATCCTGGGATTGCATTCATTAGATTTTAGAAGGTTGAGGGGAGATCTAATAGAAGCTTACAAGATGATGCATCACTTAGAAATGGTGGATGCTAGGAATTTGCTTTCATTAGGCAGGGAGATTAGGACCCGTGGGCACAGCCTTAGAATTAGAGGGGGTCAATTTAGAATAGAAATTAGGAGACATTTCTTCAGCCAGACAGTGGTGGGCCTGTGGAATTCATTACCACTGAGTGCAGTGGAGGCTGGGATGTTAAATGTCTTCAAGGCAGAGATTGATAAATTCTTGACCTCGCAAGGAATTAAGGGCTACGGGGAGAGTATGGGTATGTGGAGTTGAAATGCCCATCTGCCATGATTAAATGGCGGAGTGGACTCCGAAGGGCCGAATGGTCTTACTTCCACTCGTATGTCTTAGGTCTTATGGTCTTAACCTCATCTTCAGCTCCATATTCACTGACCTGCCCCACTCCACATGCCCCTCAGTTTCCTGAGTCACTAAAACACTGTTTATCTCAGCCTTCGAAGTGTTTATTGAAAGAATTATCACACCCTCAGGAATAGAGAATTCCAAAGATGCACAACACTTTGGGTAAAGAAATGACTTCTCATCTCAGTCCTACACAACAGGCCTCAAACATTTATGATTCAAGAAGATTCAACAATAAATTTGAGAATGTGATTGGAAATACCATCAAAAAAGACAAATGTGCTTCGCAGTTGGCTCAGAATAGGGAAGTGGAACTAATTGGATGGCTTTTTAAAGAGGTGGTGCAAGTCCAGAGAACTGAACAATCTCATTTTGTGCTGTTTGAGCCTATGAAACTAGACTACACATTTACAGATTTACAAGTTCAATTATTTAATGGTGTCCTGATTTCAAATTAGTAAATTTTATTTGTTTGGCAATTTGTAAAGTGCAAGTCATACAGCTGCTAGTATTCAATAACGTCAACTCCACCTTCACATTCTAACACCATATTCCTAGATTCTTCGCGAGTACATGTACAATACCTGAGCTAAAACCACGAGCAGACTGACACATAATAATGTACAATAACATCAGTTCATTTGGATAGCAGCATCCAATTAAACGTTAACCTGCTGTTTTCTTTAGTCAGCCCACAATTGCTTCCTCTTCTTCTTGCTTCACAAACTTGAATTTTAAATACTTTGGTGAACATCCAACTCTAAATACAACAGACACATCATTAAAGCATAGGAAGAAATAACAGCCAAAATCATTTTAAAGAAGAGAATCATGAGGGCAGCATATCTGATTAATTACTTTCTCTGTTTTATCTTGCCATCAACTGACACCTGGGGCTTTTTGGTTGAAAATTCTTCACAATATTCTTTTACAGCTCCTTTTGCTTGACCATTTTTCACAGTGGGATGACCAGTCAAGTAATGTGTTTTGATTCGGATCCCAGTACCATTCTGTTAAAGACATTTTCTGCTGAAAGCTGAATAAAAGACAGAATTCGTTAAAATGATTAATCACCTTTTAGAATCCTGAGGATCCACATAAATTATTTATCAAATTCATGGAATAAATGCTGATTTACAAGGAGGAAAGAAAACAACTTGTCTTTTACAATCACTTGGCATCTCAAAGCACTTTCTGGCCAATTAAGTATTTTTGAAGTGTAGTCACTTGTTCTGTAGGAAATGTGGCAACTAATGCACACCAGCAGCAATAATTCAACAGTTGATTGCAGTAGATTTTTCGCAGACGAAAGGGCATCTCTCAAGTGGGAGGCTTTCAAGAGTGTGATGATGAGAGTTCTCAGGCATTATATTCCTGTAAGAGAGAAGGGTAAGGCTGGAAAGATTAAGGAACAATGAATGAATAAAGATATTGAGGTTTTAGTCAAGCATAAAAGAGAATCTTATTTTCGGTATAGATAATTTGTTTCAAATGAATCTCTTAATCAATGTAAAGAGTGTAAGGACATTCTTAAGAAAGAAATCAGGCAAGCAAAGAAGGGATATGAGAAAGCATTGGCAAATAAGGTTAAGGATAATACAAAAATATTCTATAAGTACGTTAATAGTAAAACGGTAACTAGCAAATGATAAGTCTCCTTAAAGATAAAGGAGATTATCTTGTGTTGAACCTCAGGTAACAAATCTTTCAACTGCGTTCAAAGCTCCTGAGACAGGTACTTGTTAACCATAATGGACGTGTCTACCAGGTTTCCAGAAGCAATTCCATTACGGAGTGTCAAGGTAAAAAGGGTAGTAGAGGAGTTAGTAGGTTTCTTCAGAAGGTATGGGCTACCCAGAGAGATTTACTATTAGGCTGTTTAAGGAGGTTATGGATATCTTAGGTATTCAACACTTTAAATCCAGTGTGTATCATCCTGAATCTCAGGGAGCTTTAGAAAGGTGGCATCAAACCTTCAAGACCACGTTGAGAGAATATTGTCAGGATTACCTGAATGATTGGGATAAAGGTATCCCATTCATATTGTTTGCCATTAGAGATGCCCCAAATGAATCTACTCAGTTTACCCCCCTTTGAGTTAAGTATTCGGTCATGAAGAGAGAGGCCCTTTGAAATTAATTAAAGAAATATTGAACGGACCAAGGTCGGAGAAGCTAAACAGCACCTAAAGAGGGCACAGTTATAATGAAGCAGGTGGCAGATAAAACTTCTGAGACTTGGACACTTTCCCGAGGGGATGACGTGTTAGTACTGTAACGAGTGATGGGAGATCCCTCCAAAGCCAGGTTTAGTGGCCCCTATCAAATTGACAAAACGTTAAGACAGGTGAACTATCTAGTAAAGATGTCAGGTAGAAATAAAAAGATATCAAGTATGTCATATGCACATGTTGAAACTGTATTATATTAGAGAGACAGACCTGGAGAAACAGGTGTTAGTTACTGCCCAGCAGAGTGAGGAATCAAATCCAGATGATATGGATTTTGATGTGTCTCAAAATAGATTAAAAGATGAAGAAGTCCTTGAGGAGTGGGAGGGGATAGTAAGCAATTTGTCTCAGGAGCTTTGAACGCAGTTGAAAGATTTGTTACCTGAGGTTCAACACAAGATAATCTCCTTTATCTTTAAGGAGACTTATCATTCGCTAGTTACCGTTTTACTCTTAACGTACTTATAGAATATAGAGTTTAATTCTTTTGAACTCAATATAAGTCTGACCTGGTTCTTTCTTTATGTTTCTGAACTGATGTCTATATGCTTCTGGTACCAACTCATAAGCACTTAAAATAGCCTGTTTAACCTCTTCATAATTCTTGACTCCTCATCTGACAGCGCAGCAAATACCTCACTAGCTCTGCCTACCAGTTTGGTCTGAACGAGCATTACGCATAAATCCTTGGACCAGTCCATGTACCTAGCCAAATTTTCAAATGAATGAAAGAAGGCTTCAACATCTTTCTCATCAAAATGTGGCAGAGTTTTGACATATTTATATATATCACTTCTCTTTTAACCTCCATCCTGTTAATTTGACTTTACTGACTAAGTTGCAACCTCTCAAGTTCAAATCCTGTCTCTTTTTGCTCAGCTAAGAACCTTCTCTTTCTTTCTTTGACCTCTCTCTCCCTTTCTCTTTCCATTCTCTCTGTTTATCTTCTAATTCCATTTTCCTCAATTGTAGTTTAAGTTTTTCTACCTCTACTGTACTTGTCTGTTTCTCTGACACACCTAAGTGTTTGAGTAATTCCCTGACAATTTTAGCTTTACTTTTGTCCTTGGTTAAACCCAAATCTAACTTCTTTGCTAATTCTAATAGTATGGCCTTTTTCTTTCCTTCTAAACTTCTTGGCAAGTTTGAGAATCGTCTTCAAATCCCAGAAACTCTAGCAATTTTAAGAGCCGTTTCTCTCACTTTTAATTTAATCAACCACAAGTCACTGAAGTTAAACAAATTGTCTCACCTATGTTTTATTTAAAGATCTAGGACACCAACCTGCAAGAGTTTAAATCTGCTGGAAATTTTTGTACCCCCAAACATATTCAAATCTATCTAAACCAGTTCAAATCCTGACGACAAGCCCCCAAACTGTTACAACACAAGGTTAACCCTTCTGCTTAATTTAAACCAGTGACACTGAAAAGATTTATCGTGTGCTGTAATCTGTGAAAATTCGAGAGGCCAAGAACTATTTAAAGTAAAAATTAGCAAGTTTATTTCTTAAAATATAACAGTGAATACTTAACTAACAGCTATTTACAACTCCTTCCTCTAACCTATCTCCTACCTTCCCCTTCTACAATACTAGTCTAATAAAACCCCCAATTAAGATTTACAAAGCAAAACTTCTTATCTCAAAACCAGGCAGCTTTCAGTTCTTCTCTGCATTCCAGTCTTCTTTTCTACTCCTTGGGGATTCTGCTTCAGACGTTACTGATCAATAAAAGTACCTTTAAGAGAGCTATTTTTCAGGCAGTCTCTACATGCTGGCTTGGCAGTTCTCCTCCCAACTGTTCAACTTCCCTGGTCTTATACCCCCAAAGCATCAGATTGTGTCATTGGCTGTTGAGATTGTCAATATACTCAATTCAAACTGGATTGGAGTTTGTTATGTTTTTGGTGTATAACTTAAACTGATTGGCCTAATTCAAATCTGTTTTTGTCTCCAGGCAACCAGTTACCTTAGGTACCCTAGTAGCTGGAGCATATATTATATTCTATCTTATTGAGAACACTTAGTGCTGTGACTGCTAGCTTTTAACTCTCTTAAATGTACAGTGCACCCACATCTGCATAACACTGGGTATGGAAGTTTTAAGTTATAAAGAAAGGCTGAATAGGCTGGGACCTTTTTCACTGGAGCATAGGAGGTTAAGAGGTGACCTTATCAAGGTTTGTAAAATCATGAGGGCTATAGATGGAGTTAATTTTAGGTATCTTTTCCCTGGGATCGGGAAGTTCAAGACGAGAGGGCACATTTTTAAGGTGAGAGAAGTGCAATTTTAAAAAGATGAGGAACAAATGTTTTAGACAGAAAATAGTTTGCATGTGGAATGAATCTCCTGAGGAAGTGGTGGATGTGGGCACAATGAGAACATTTATAAGATACTTGGATAAGTACATGAGAAGGATATGTTTGGAGGGATATAAGCCAGGAGCAGGCAGGTGAGACTAGTTTTACTTTGGGATTATGATCAGCATGGACTGGTTGGACCAAAGAGTCTGTTTTTGTGATGTATGACACTAAGACTCTATGTGGTAAAGACCAAATATCTGTTTCTATAATTTGAATGAAAAATAAATATTGGCTCGGACACCAGAGAGAAATCCCCCAGATCTTCTTCTGACCATGTAGATGGAGGTTCAGTTTAAGATCTCAACCACAAAATGGCACCTCCAACAGGAGGTTTTTGCTCAACATTGTACTGCAGTGTCAGTTGAGAAAAGAAAAGTTGCCACATCTCTAACTAACGTAATTTGGGTACTATTTGTGAAATAGATGTTCAAACTCAACAAATTCAATTTATAAAGCAAAACAGAGACTTGCTAGCCATAGTTAGTTTCCATTTAACAAATTAAAAATTCATTTGGGAAACAATTGCTGGAGTCAAGCACCTTAGCTGCCTCTTATTCACAGATATATGTTATGTAATGAACAAAAGTAGCTCTGGGGTGCAGTAGTACTGTCCTCACCTCTGAGGCAGGAGACCTAGGTTGAAGTCCCACCTACTGCAGAGATATGTAATAACATTTCCAACCTGACTATCCTGAAAATATCTACAATAATTACAGAAATTAATACGGTGTGTGCATGTATTTTATATAGCGGTGTAAAACATTAATGAAAAAGCTAAATATCATCAGTTACATTTATTTTTGCTGGAAAGTTTAGTGTTTCTTTCCAGTGGGGAAAAAAGATTGTTCAAAAGTAGAAACAAATTTAGAAGAGAAATAAGCAGTTTTAATCCATGGGTCAGATCATCTTAATGTATGCAAGAACTAGCAATACTGTATGCTGAAGATAAAATTTTTAAAACACTATCATTTCCAAAATGATAAACCAAATATTTTTAAAATTAATTTATTTATTCTGCACTCACATTCCATGATAAAAATTCAGTCAAATATTTTTAGAAAAATTCTCATTATTTCTTTATTAAATGAAATGGCAATTAGCAAAAGAAAAATGAAGGAACACAGTAACTTTCCATAAGTAATGAATATATAAAAGGTGCAAAACTATTTTGATTATATGGCCATGAATGTAGGAACTTAAAGGGATTGTTATGCAAGAAAAAGAGATATGATTCTAACATTACAGAAAGGCTACATCAAGAGATAAGCTGTATATTTGCTACAACGTGCTCCAAGTGGTTGTCTAAAATATTGTTACACAGAGTCATAGAGATGTACAGCACAGAAACAGATCCTTCGGTCCTACTCGTCCACGCCAATCAGATACCCTAATCTAATCTAGTCCCATTTGCCAGCACTTGGAAGGCCCTCTAAACTCTTCCTATCCATATACCCATCCAGATGCCTTTTAAATGCTGTAATTGTACCAGCCTCCACCACTTCCTCTGGCAGCTCATTCCATACACGCACCACTGTGTGAAAAAATTGCCCCATAAGTCTCTTTTGTACCTATCCCCTCTCAACCTAAACCTATGGTCTCTAGTTCTGGGTTCCACCACCCCAGCAAAAAGACCTTGTCTATTTATCTTATCCATGCCCCTCATGATTTTATAAACTTCTATAAGGTCACCCCCCCGCCCCCCCCCCCCCCCCCCCCCCCCCCCCCGCCCCCTCAGCCTCTGACACTCCAGGGAAAACAGCCTCAGCCTATTCAGCATCTCCCATAGCACAAATCTTCCAACCCTGGCAACATGCTTGAAATTTTTTTCTGAACCCTTTCAAGTTTCACAACATCCCTCCGATAGGAATGAGACCAGAATTGTGCACAATATTCCAACAGTGGCCTAACCAATGTCCTGCACAGCCGCAACATGATCTCCCAACCCCTGTACTCAACATTCTGGATTAGTGGTGCTGGAAGAGCACAGCAGTTCAGGCAGCATCCAAGTAGCTTCGACATTTCGAAGCTACTTGGATACTGCCTGAACTGCTGTGCTCTTCCAGCACCACTAATCCAGTATCTGGTTTCCAGCATCTGCAGTCATTGTTTTTACCCTGTACTCAACATTCTGACCAATAAAGGAAAGCATATCAAATGCCTTCTTCACAATCATATCTACCTGCAGTTGGAGACAGGTTCAATAATAACATTCAAATGACAACTTGATATATACTTGAAGTAAAAGAAATTGCAGGATTATAGGGAAAAAGGAGAATGGTATTAACTGATTAAAGCTGCCAATTTGCAAAAGCTGCATCATTTTGTGATTCTATGATTTCATGTGACTACATGGTCCGTTTACAAGTGGATAAAGCCCAGTCTGAAATAAGAAAAAAAAATCACAAAAAATTTGTTTCAAATAAGTTAAGCATAGCAGTATTGATAATATAATATGCTTGCACAATTTCTTCACCTCCCTTTTTCTAAGGCCCTCATCTGAAATTAACTGGTAGTAAGCAAGTGCTGAGTCTTTTAAGAAATTGGATGTAGCATGTAATCAATCTATATCCTCTGATGAACAATTACAGACGATTACTGGCAAATGCCCAGAGCGAGTCATGTCTGTATCTCTTGAACAAGAAATTACATATAAACATAAACCAAAGGGGTGGGATACAAGACATTTTAAATTGATCTTTTTCTATGCTGGAAATCTACAATAAGCAGAATGATGAAAAATGTTGCATTCAACAATTGTTAGGATTTCGAATGCAGATAGGGCAGTGAATAGAGATTTATTTGAAAAGGGAACCAAAATTTTAAAAAAAATAACTGCAAGGAATCAGGGAAAGCTGATGAATGTGATTCACTGGATTGCTGCACAAAAGAGCTGGCACAGGCTAGATGAGTTGAATGGCCTCTTTCGGTGATCTACTATTCCGTGATAAAAACAAAGTGAAGAATGCTTCCACTGCGGAAACCTGAGATCTCTCCATCAATTACAGAAAGGGAGTTTTATTTTGTCACTACGACTCACTTAAGGATGGAGGTGTTTTCTGATGACTCTGATGCCACTGAGATCACCTGTGGTTCCATTTTCTTTACCTGCTGAGCAGCTAAGACAGGCAACTGCCTCTCTCCACTTAAACGGTCTGGCAGAGACATTTCTTTGTTGAGGTTAATTTCAGAATACGGACAACTAACTAATCTAAAACAGAAAAAAAACAACATATCACTATTTCAGGGCTTCTAAATTTGCACCTCAAAATATAACCTGTGTACAGTCACTATAAAAAGTGATTCACATTGCTAACAGGTAATGGACTTAATCATATTTCCATTTTCTATCATCACTGGTCCAATATTATTACCCTGTTATGGAAGAGAAGGGGCAGAGAGATCCCAATAATTAAACTGTGGTGACATATCAATCTATTCATTAAAAAAATCACTAGGGTGCACATTTCCTGTCATCTTTTTTCCATTAGAAATTCACGTCTGCACAAATAATAGAGATTGTCCATGTAAACATGTCATACTGTAATTCTGCCTTCTCATCAACTGAGATGCTGTAGTAATTCAATTTGTACCTTCCAGCTGCTGAACCTGAATGGCAAGTTATTGTCGCCCAAACTGCTACAAATTTTAACAGAGTCATATATTTTATGCAATAATTGTACTATATAAATGCAGACATACAGAGATTGTAAAATGTCAACAGAAAAACATCTTCATGCCCCAGTTGTATTATCTCAACCTTTAACACAAAGTCATAACAGGGCAGAAGGCAGAACTACTGGAGGGGATGTGAGGAAAAACACTTTTTTATGCAGAGGGTGCTGGATGGAATTCACTGCCTGAGTTGGCGGTGGAAGCAGAGACCCTAAACTCTTTTAAAAATTGTGGATCTGCACTTTAAGTGATGTCTGAAAGCTGCAAGGCTATGGGCCATGTGTAGGAAGATGGGGCTAGAAAAGATATCTGGGTGTCATTGGGTTGGCATGGACAACATGGGCCAAATGGCCCCCTTCTGTGCTGTATCATGTTGATGGGAGTGTGTGTGTCTCACTTCAAACTCCAACAATTTTCTATTTACTAACAATATGTCAGTCGATTATTTAAAATGGTCAATGCTATCACTGAAAGTAAAAAAGAGAGAATTCCAAAAATGTAATAAGAGGAACAGGTTATTCTTTACTTTCCACAAGGCAGCTGGTCCTAATAATTTCTCTAACATACGGGTAGCGTGCAGCATATCTTGCTCCTTTGATGTGCCCTCTTCCTTCATAACCGGGAGTAGGTCACCCTCCTTGTCCTGGAATTGCTGCCAAGTCAGCACGGTCTGATTGTGGTGCCAGAAAAAAAGAACCACAATTACTTAGACTTTGTAACGCTGGCCTTTTTATTCAAACAGAGAAACAGAAAATGCTGGAAAATATACCAAATTTTTCCCAACATCTGTAGGGAGAAAGTCAGATTGACAATTGAGGTGACAACTATTTGAACTGAATTTAAGGGGTAGAGGCAGGTGTCTGGGAAAATAGAGTGAGGATTACTAGGATAGCTCCTCAACTCTTTCCAGGTGTTTTTCTCATCAACCTGTTCAAAGCTGTTATTACGTATCTCTTGAGCAGGTAGAACTAGGACCCAAGTCTCCTGGCCAAGAGGTACAGGCATTACCACCATGCCACAACAGCCCTCACCCCAACCCCTATTAACCAATATGATGGAATGGAAATCAGCTGTTCACTACACACTGACTGATTCCTGAAGTTTTTCAAAGGGCTCCTTCCTCCGCAAGTCCTGCTGATGAGTCATTGCAATGACAGCGCCACTACTGGAGGGAAATAGGTACCCCACCTGTGGCAGTACTGGGAGTCATTGCAGTCAGAGGTCGCAACCCCCAAACAGGGCACATTGGCAGTGAAGGCCACCTCAAAACCCAAACAACACTGGAGTGGCATAAGAGTTTCAATGGTTTTTCTACCCCTGAAGACTGCCACTGTTAGTGGGGCTGCCAAGACTCTGTTTGAGTTGACAACATTGGGAGTCAGCCAACTATCTGGAATTGGGCAGTGAGTTTGGAGGCAGCTTCCTCACCCTGGCCCCTAGCACCCATCTGGATTCTGATTTAATTCCAATGTCAGGGTCCTGAAGCCCCCAGTAAAATTCTGCCCTGGTTTTTGTTAGACTTGACCACTCAGATAATAAGCTCTTCATATGGTTTTGTTTGGGATGGGGGAGAGATAGGTACTCCAATTACGGAGAGATAGTTAATTGACAGGAAGACTGTAATGAAATAGAAAATGTCAGAAATTGCAACATTTTCTACGACTGAAAAAATAAAATTACAGATCAAAGATCCAAGCACCTACCATCCTTCTGTCAGAAGTGGTTCTGAACGCACTCAAAATATCAGCCTGCTTTCTCACCCACTGATGAAGGGCTTTTGCCCGAAACGTCAATTTTCCTGCTCCTCGGATGCTGCCTGAACTGCTGTGCTTTTCCAGCACCAATCTAATCTAGAATCTGGTTTCCAGCATCTGCAGTCCTTGTTTTTACCTATTAGATGTCAATAACCCAGCCTGAACCGCAAAATATTGCATGTACATGTAATAAAGCAAAGCATCCAGAAGAGGGAGCAGCTTAGCTTTCTTGCAATGAAGATCATTGGAATAGAGTAGAACGTCAAAGGTAAAGGGTACTGACTTTCAATGTAATGTGACAAGATACCATGACAAAGGACCTTGACACCCACTCCCACAGATCAAACGTCCTTTCACCCCATTGTTGTGATTGGGCGTAATGCTGTGCACAATTATCTGCTGAATAAAAGTGCAGACTTATTTTTTGTTTTTGACTTACATTTGATTTTTATTTTGAAGTCATCCATTATCTGTAAAGCACTCTGGAGATGTCCTGGGGAATTGAAATGTGTTATAAAATGCAAATTCTTTCATTCCAGTGGCTGTTAAAAATGTGGTCATTACAAAAGGAAAAACTGACTCTGTTTCAACTCTGGAAAACACAGCTCATGCTCCTCTTTTAACAGAATTAAGGCAACAAAAATAAAATCAGCTCCAGATCCCCTCTGCTATCAAAGGAGGATATATTCTAACAAATGACTCTCATATAAAACTAAGGAGAACACACATCAGGGATTCTAACTTACTAAGATTTGTCTGTAGTGAATGTCCAGTTTTAGCACACCAGCCAGCAGGATGTATATTTGCACTATCAGCATCTATCTAACATTCATGACTCCAGCTACCAAAATTGATCTGAAACACTCATCTATTATGCATTACATATTGTAAATTAAAACAACATACATAATGCTCGTGTTGTTCAAGTGCTAGGTAACAACCATCACCAACATAAAAACCCATCCACCTCCTCTTGATTGTGAACCATCCCAACATAAGATCCCTATTGCCACCTTGGAGGTCATCTCTGACACAGCTAGCTACAAAGACTAGTCACAAGGGCAGGGTCAGGGCTTGGTACATTGAGTGAATGGCTCAAATGTGGACCCCGCTATTCCATCCTCACACAGTCCATAGGTGATGGAGTGTGTGAAGATGCTGCTCCTTTAACAAGATTGTGTGTCCTTGTTTTGTTTTAAAGTCTTGTACAAGGAGTAGTTGCCAAAATATCTGGGTTGATCTACTTGAAGAAGCTTTTAAGTTTAAAAAAAACACTTGCACAATGAAAGGGGAGTGGTCAATTCTCCCAGCTGAGTTTCTCTAGTTTGGTTTGGTTTGGGTTTTATCAGTCTGGCTTTTCAGAGCTGCTGCTCACTTTAAGCTGGTCAAAGAAACAGCTCTATGGAAGAAGGTGTTCCATGCTGAATCTCTCTCACCTGTAAGACCCTATGTTTGATTTTACCTTTTTGCCAAAGGTTGTTTATGGGATTAGTAGTAAGTATTTTGAACAGCATCATTAAGTTGAGATAGTCTATTGAGTTTTCTGATAGGTTAAGTTATTTTGTATTCTATTCTCATTTGTGTGTGTTTCATTTGGTACTCCATAAATAAATTCTGTCTTGTTTAAAATGGAGGGGTTTTGACCAGCTGTATCACTCCTGGAAAATCCACCGCTCAAAACAACTAGAGAAGTTCGGATCTGGGCTACCTTCTTGAAATGTTTTGAAGGTGTGTGGCCTGGTCCATGTACAAGTGGTCCTCTTACACGTGGATGCAGTAACAGCAAGACAGCAGAAGTTCATCACTATCTGTGAGAAAGTTTCTGTTCCACTGGTAGCCAGCCATGCCTTTACACTAAATGTCTATCCTCTCCACATTTCGTACACAGCATGTACACTAGATATACTGGAGGGACAAACCAAATGCACCTCAACAGCTACTCCACTGCATTAAAATCTCCTCTAAGAGTTAGAGCATCAAGGTCAGTGGATCATTTGTACCTTCCAAGTCAGATATAGTCTTACTTTGCAACTCCACTATCGTTCCTTGTTACTAAGTTAAAAACTATAGAATTATGTAACTAACAGTATTGTGGAAACTGTATCAGCATTAGGTTCACAACCACAACATCCTCAAGGTAATTAGGGATGTACAATGAAGAAAGCCTTAAAGAAAATAGCTGTGCATTTGGCATATATACATTAGGAAACCAAATCATTGGCTTCTTATCAGATAAACAACCACAGCAGGTGATAAACATATGGATTACATACAGGGACAGGACATTTGTTGCCAACCCTCAAAACTTTCACATGAACTATACTGCTTGGCTGAGCTACTGGAAGGCTGTATACACCAATTGTTACACATCCTAGATTTAGAAATGGACAAAAAGGTATTTTACCGACGTCATGATGTATAAAGGAGGATGGTTTTCAATAGTCTTCAGAGAGATTATAAAGTACAGAAATCAGGAACCTGCTGTCTCTGTGTACAGTTAATCATTATGTTCCACATCAATAACATCTATTTCAATACCACTCTATGAAGCACCTCAAGATTACTCAACAAATGTTCTTGTGATCCATAAAAGGAAGCTCTGCTGACAAACTAAGGGGTTACTAAATGATAATTGGGAGCAGCATGCTTGCTTGCGCTTTATTCCCTGCAGCTTGAACACTCCAAGGTCAACTACAGCAAGTGTATCAGATCATATAACTCAGTGTATAGCAGGGATCAAACCTAGTCCATCCCAATCTAACAGACTGGATATTATACCCTGCAGTGACTTCAACTCATTTCTTCAGGGAATTTTCAACACATAGTCTTTAAAAGTCACTGTGTTACAACAGAACTGCACATAGTTCTTCATCTTGTTATTGGATTAGATTAGATTACTTACAGTGTGGAAACAGGCCCTTCGGCCCAACAAGTCCACACCGCCCCGCCGAAGCGCAACCCACCCATACCCCTACATCTACATCTACATCTACCCCTTACCTAACACTACGGGCAATTTAGCATGGCCAATTCACCTGACCTGCACATCTTTGGACTGTGGGAGGAAACCGGAGCACCCGGAGGAAACCCACACAGACACGGGGAGAATGTGCAAACTCCACACAGTCAGTCGCCTGAGGTGGGAATTGAACCCGGGTCTCTGGCGCTGTGAGGCAGCAGTGCTAACCACTGTGCCACCGTGCCGCCCACCTATTGGCTTGTAGGATATGGGCATTGCTGGCTAGACAACATTGATTGCCCATTCAAGTTGTCTTGGTGGTACTGAGTCACTGCTGTGCTTAGGACATAGGGTTACCCAGAGCACTGTTAGGCAGAGAGTTCCAGGATATCGACCTAGCGGCTGTGAAGGAATGGTTGTACAGGTATATTACATTATAATAATGTATGGCTTGGAGGGTAACTTGCAGTGGCAGTGTTTCTTTGTGACAGTCGCTTCTGTCCTTATAGTAGAGAAGATTCAGAGCTTGGGAGGTGCTGTTAAATAAGCCTGGGTGAATTACTCTAGCATATCTTGAAATGCTAATACTGTGTATTGGTGGTGAAGGGAGTGACAATCTTGAAGTTGATGTCAAGTAAAAGATCACACCTGTGAACTAAAAACATTGATCACGACTTTTGATCCAGTCGTTCAGAGTTCCCTACGCACCCTCATCCTACGTACCTCACATGTAGGTGACTTCTACTGCCGTCCGAAGATACACAAAGCCAACACACCAGGATGTCCCATCTTATCGGGCAATGGGACCCTGTGAGAGAACCCCACTGGCTATGTGGAAGGCATCTTGAAACCCATTGTACAGGGGACCCCCAGTTTCTGTCGCGACACTACAGATTTCTTACAGAAACTCAGTACCCACGGACCAGTCGACCCGGGAACATTCCTCGTCACAACGGATGTGTCAGCACTCTATACCAGCATCCCCCACGATGATGATATCAAGGCAACGGCCTTAATATTCAATACCAATGACTGCCAATCTCCGAGCACTGTCTTACAACTCATCTGCTTCATCCTCAACCACAACATCTCACTTTCGATAACCAGTTCTTCATCCAGACAGATGGAACAGCCATGGGAACCAAATTTGCACCCCAACATGCCAACATATTCATGCGCAGGTTTTAACAAGACTCCTTTTCTGCGCAGGTCCTCCAACCAACACTATACCCCAAGTATATTGTCAACATTTTCTTCCTCTGGACCCATGGTGAGGAGTCACTGAAACAACTACACAGTGACATCTACAGGTTTCATCCCACCATCAGACTTGACATGGACTATTCTTTAATATCTGTCTCATTTTTGGACACATGCATGTCCATCAAGGATGGACACCTCAGCACCTTACTCTTCCACAAATCCACAGATAACCTCACAAGGCTACACTTCACTAGCATCCCCATGAAACATATTAAAACAGCCATCCCCTATGGACAAGCCTTCTGCATAAGCAGGATCTGTTCAGGTGAGGAGGAATGTGACGGACACCTGAAAGTGCTCAAGAATACCCTCATAACAACAGGGTATGATGCTCAACTCATTGATTGCCAGTTCCGATGTGCCACAGTGGGAAACAATAATGACCTCCTCAGGAAATAGACAGGGGCTGCAACTGATAGAGTACCCAGTACTTCCCAGGAGGTGAAAAACTATGCCATGGTCTTCGCAGCCTGTAACACATTATTAATGAGGATGAACACCTCACCAAGACTTTCCTCATGCCTCCACGTGTCGCCTTTAAATAACCACCACACCTTAAACAGATCATTGTTCGCAGTAAACTGCTCAGCCTTCAGGACAACAACACCATCCAACCCTGCCACAGCAGCTGCTGCAAGATGTCAGAATATTGACACGGATACCACCACTGCTCTTGGGGTCACCTCCCACTATGTACGCGGTGAGTACTCATGTGACTTGGCCAACTGTCCATCTCATACGCTGTGGGCAAAGATGCCTGAGGCATGGTACATTGGCGAGACTGAGCAGACGCTACGACAATGGATGAATGGATACCGCACAACCATCGTCAGACAGGAATGTTCCCTCCCAGTTGGGGAACACTTCAGCAGTCTGGGACATTCAACCTCAGACCTTCAGGTGACCATCCTCCTCGGAACAAGGAACAACGCAAACTGGCAGAGCAGAAGCTGATAGCAAAGTCCATAGGAGTGGCCTCAACCGAGACCTTGGGTTCATGTCACATTACAGGTGACCCCATTACGTCACACACACACACACACACACACACACACACACACACACCCTCTTCATAAACAAGCCCTCTCTCATACGCACACATGCAGTCCCCGCACTAATACCCAAGCACACACCCTCTCACAGGCTTATACCCCATTGCACTCACACACATGCTTGACCAAGCTTAAACACACACTTACACATATCCTTCCACATACACTCACACCCATATGCACAAACTCACATGAACATACTCACTCTGTCTCTCCTGCACATGCGCACATAGAAGTTAATGGGGTGAATTTGTATTTGCAGAATTACATCTTATATTGCTCAAAAACTGCATAAATCCATGAAAGATTCTATAAGTACCACTTTAGAAATAGAACCAGTCTGACTCAACATTGGGACACAGACAGACTTTAACCTCACACCTTTGATGCATTGTCTGAGCTGAGATGGCACCTATTGTTAGAAAAGCTAAAGTTATCTTGAGAATGTAACTTAAAAGGAGTTCTGGGATTTACATACTAAAGAACCAAAGCTAGCATATCCCATTCTAAAAGATGAAAGACTTAATCTAAATTTATTTAATATGGCACCACAGCTCCATGACACTGTAACCCTTTTGTTATAAATTCTGTGTCTTATGATCTTACACTCCACAACCACCTGATGAAGAAGCAGTGCTTTGAAAGCTAGTGCTCCCAAATAAATCTCATGAAATATAACCTGGTATTGTATAATTTTTAACTTTGTCCACCCCAGTCCAATGCCAGCACCTCCAAATCAAGTTACATAAGCTGCTTTGACCAGGATGATGACAAGATTCTCAAGTGCTGTTTGAGTTGCATTTGTCAAAGCACTCTATTACACCATTGACTTGTGCCTTGTGTAAACAGACTTTGGGGAGTCAGGGAGTGACTCCTAGCCTTTGTCCTACTGCTGTAGCTGTAGTATTTATATAGTGGGCCTCTTCAGTTTATGATCAATGGTAACCTCAGAGCTGTTGATAATGGGAGATTCAGCAATGGTAATGCCATTGAAACTCAAGGGATGATGGATCGATTCCCTCTTGTTGGAGGTGGTCATTGTCTGGCACTTGTGTGGCTAGAATGTTATTTGGCACTTATCAGCCCAAATCTGGATGTTGTCCAGGTCTTGCTGCATTTGGACAATGACTTCTTCAGTTTCCAAGGAATGGTGAGTAATGTCAAACATTATACAGACTCAGTCACTTAAGAATTACTACAATAGTGTCATGAGATTAGTGACTCAAAGTGATGGCATAATGTTTTGGGGAAATGGATCTGAACACAATTATGGCTCATAGTAAAATTTAAATTCAATTAAAATCTGGGATAAAAAGCTTACTTAAAAGTGGTGACCAGGAAACCACTGGCTGTTGTTGTAAAGGGAAATTGATGGTGCAGTAATATTATTGTGAGACTATTAAACCCAGGTATGTTCTAGGGAGCTGGGTTCAAATTTGAATTCTGTAAAAATCTAGAAATAAGAATTTAACAATGACCATGAAGCAATCATTAATTGTCAGAAAAACCCATCTGGTTCACTAATAGTCTTTAGGGAAGGAAATGCCTATCCTTTCCTTGGCTGGCTTCATCTGAACCCAGGCCCATTCCAAACAAAAACAAAATGTGCTTGACCAATAATTGCCTCTGGATAACTAGGGATGGGCAATCAATACTGGACTGGCCGGCAATGCTCACATTGTATGAATGAATAAAAGGAAGTGTGTATTTGAGCAAAAGGTTGTGCATGTCACAAGATTTTCCAAGTTGGTCAGATTTAATTTTGCTGCTCAATCTTATGACCTGATACCATATGTAACCCAATGCTGAAATGGGAATGACAGCACCAATGCTGCGAATGTATTGCTCAAAATTGGTCATCACCCAAAGTGACAATCCCCAATACTGGAGCCAACCTGAGATGCTTCACATCAGCAATAACCATGCAACAGCATAAGTCACTGACATGGAACATTACAGATGTCCATTCGTGGGAAATCTTTCTTAAATGTAATACAATCACTTTCACCTCAATAAAAGCAGTAATAACATTGAAGAAGCCATTCCATTCAGATTTCTTTTTCCCTTTTCGATCCCAAGATGGTACACTTTGTTCACTGAAAGGGAAATATGGAAGGCAAGGTTTGTGTTGGTTATATCGTAAGTGCACATGGTTACAAAACAATTAGTAACTAAATTAACAACAAATAATAACATCATGATGCACTTGTAGAATGCTGAAAATTTTTCAAGTACTTCTCAGGGATAGGGTGGGGGTGGGGAGACAGTAGATAGTTAAATATCTTTAGTCTATGATTTTCTGTATCTACAGCAGTTGCCACTCTTATCAGCATAGGGTTTCTCTTACCAATTGCTTCTAGTTTCATGTTCAAATGAAAGCCACGAGGTGGCGCCAGAGGGTCAGAAATGAAACTCCAATTTAAACTTTAGTTAAGAGACGTGTCACAAACTATATACCACAATATGTTATGACCTGGACTAATAAATTAATTAAAGCTTTGGCCAGTGATACTGGAAATGAGTAAATTGCATTAAAAATATTGATGACATTCCTCTTGCACAGGTAATAGTGAACACTCCAATTTAGGTGTGACACAGGTTAGGTGTCATCACTGGGTTCACTTTCACCTCCTCTACCCTTACAATGTGTGCAAGTGACAATGGAAAAGAGATGTTCAAACAGACTATGCAGAAATTTGGAGAAAATAGTTGCTTTTAATGATGCTTGTTGTGTTATAAATACTGAGGGCAGTGGAGGTAGTTCCCTGTTATTCTCACAGCATAATTTGCTCGCCACCTAGGACGTCTACAGAGTCTTGGTTTAATGTCTCATGCAAAGTAGAGCACCTGAAACAAAGGCATTCTTCCCCAGTGTCAGACCGGATTTAATGTTAAAATCTCAGGAGTAAAATTGAAACCAGCAACCCCCTAACTCAGAAGTGACAATGCTACCAAGTGAGCCAAGGCTGACAGTGAATGCAACTAAAGTCTTTCCTCATTACCCAAAAAAACATTATCCTCCGAATTTGATATTGCTCTGGGTGGACCCTGGAAGCTTCCTCTGGGGAGTCCTAGGGAGCCCTGTGCTCCCACTTATATCTCCAGATATATCGGGTTTGGCATGTGAATCAATAGTGAAGGAACCACCTAGAAGAGCATCTATGAAGGCAAGAAGATGTTCAGCTTTTGCAAAACGGGTTTTATTCCAGCTAATGAAATATAACAAAACCTTTCTGAAGTTGGGCTTCCTTGATCCATGTGCCATCAGCAGTCAAAAAAGACGACAGGCAGTTTGTTCCGGATCTCTGCTGTGCTGTTATTTAAACAAGCCAAGTTTATGCAAAGATGGCTCAGTGATGAACGCTCGTACTGATTTCTCTTCATCTCAAATCATCAAATGCAGAAAAGATTGGGAGCATTGAGTCAGTTGGGAACAGTACCATGATCTTTCATACCCTGGCATAGCAGTGCACACAGGACTGAACCAATTTAAGAAAAGGCTCTGCACAAAGATGAGGCAAGTCAGAGTTTATTCTTTTATTTTGTTAAATGAACTTGCAAAGTTAACTGTGAATCTAAATTCAGCATTGTTTGGCAGGTAGTTTTTTAAAAAAATAATAAAAATTAAAAAAGAACTCCAATTGTACAATAAATGCCATAACATCAGCTTTGCCAGACCTGCAAACTTGTAATTATGACAAATGCTGCACTGAGCATGGAGGCCTGCACTAGGCTTTTGCAACAGACTTGACATGTTATTATACAACAATGAAGAGAGAAACAACAGGTAATTACCTCCTTGACTAAAAGGTCTCTTTGTCTACTTTCTTAGTAAACATTGGCTGAACTTCATGCCTTTCTATATCAGTGTAAACGTTATGATAGAAAATAATAAAAAGATTGTCTAATTACATTACATTTCCTGATTTCTAATTATCTGCTGAGCGCAAAGAGGTTTGTTACCTTCTTAAAGCCCGTGCACCAGAGTCTTCCAAATGCTTAGATTTAGATTAGATTCCCTACAGTGTGGAAACAGGCCCTTCAGCCCAACAAGTCCACACTGACCCTCCGAAGAGTATCCCACCCAGACCCATTCCCCTATATTTACCCCTGATAATGCACCTAACACTACGGGCAATTTAGCATGGCCACCTGACCTGCACATCTTTGGATTGTGGGAGGAAACCAGAGTACTGAGAGGAAACCCACACAGACACGGGGAGAATGTGCAAACTCCACACAGACAGTCACCCGAGGCTGGAATTGAACCCAGGTCCCTGGTGCTGTGAGGCAGCCGTGCTAACCACTGAGCCACCGTTCCCTTCTCCAGGAAAAATCTTTAGAATCTTTGTGCTCTGTAAAACAAGGGCACAGAGATCAAAGTTGAAAAGTATTGCAGTAAATAGCACTTTAGATCCCTAATCTGAACACACAAAGCAGCTTGTTGCGGTGTTCCGCAAGGATCTGTTTTGGGACCATTGCTGTTTGTCATTTTTATAAATGACCTGGAGGAGGGGCAAGAAGGTTGGGTGAGCAAGTTTGCGGATGATATGAAAGTCGGTAGAGTTGTTGACAGTGAGGAAGGATGTGGCAGGTTACAGCGGAATATACATAAGCTGCAGAGCTGGGCAGAAAGGTGGCAAATGGAGTTCAATGTAGGTAAGTGTGAAGTGATTCACTTTGGTAAGAATAACCAGAAGATAGGATACTGGGCTAATGGTCGGATACTTGGTAGTGTGGCTGAGCAGAGGGATCTTGGTGTCCATGTACACAGATCTCTGAAAGTTGCCACCCAGGTAAATAGTGCTGTGAAGAAGGCATATGGCATACTGGCTTTTATTGGTAGAGGACTTGAATTCCTGAGTCCTGAGGTCATGTTACAATTGTATAAGACTCTGGTGTGGCTGCATCTGGAGTATTGTGTGCAGTTTTGGTCGCCATACTATAGGAAGGATGTGGAGGCACTGGAACAGGTGCAGAGGAGGTTTACCAGGATGTTGCCTGGCATGGTAGGAAGATCGTATGAGGAAAGGCTAAGGCAGTTGGGGCTGTTTTCATTGGAGAAAAGAAAGTTTAGGGGTGACTTGATAGAGGTGTACAAGATGATTAGGGGTTTAGATAGGGTTGACCATGAGAACCTTTTTCCACGTATGGAGTCAGCTA
Organism: Chiloscyllium punctatum; assembly: GCF_047496795.1. Classification (NCBI taxonomy): domain Eukaryota; kingdom Metazoa; phylum Chordata; class Chondrichthyes; order Orectolobiformes; family Hemiscylliidae; genus Chiloscyllium; species Chiloscyllium punctatum. The sequence goes on from NC_092765.1 coordinate 10,268,806, forward strand.
TTACGAGGGGGCATAGCTTTAAATTAAGGGGTGGTAGGTATAGGACAGATGTTAGGGGTAGATTCTTTACTCAGCGAGTCGTGAGTTCATGGAATGCCCTGCCAGTAGCAGTGGTGGACTCTCCCTCTTTAGGGGCATTTAAACGGGCATTGGATAGGCATATGGAGGATAGTGGGCTAGTGTAGGTTAGATGGGCTTGGATTGGCGCAACATCGAGGGCCAAAGGGCCTGTACTGCGCTGTATTGTTCTATGTTCTATGTTTAGATGACACTTTCACTGTTGTTTATGCTGTTTAAACAGAACTCACATTTCGAATTGAAATGGAGACTAACCGGGTGGTGTTATAAGAAGTATTCCAGAGGCCTGATGTGATCCAACTGGACGAAAATATAGACTGTTAGCATCTCACCTTTCAATAGAAAAATATTCCAAAAATAGCAATGATATTTAACTTAATATTTAACAAATGAGGCAGACAAAGCCCCAATGTAGGTTGCACCTAAACCTCTAGCACTCACATACAATAAATTTTGCTTTACTGGCACATTGTGAACCGTCACTCTCAATAAACCAGTTAAAAATTATTTACCTCAATTGCTGAAAGTTTGTTTTATTATTGTAATGACTAAATAGTCAGTTGAGGGTGCGAGTGAGAAGGCTCTCTGCCAGTGAGGTTTATGTAAGGCAAAGGCATGTTATTATTTAAATAATTTATGCCGTAATTAAAGTATAACAGTGACATGTATACCCCCGCGTTAAATTTCTATTACTTAGTGTATGCCTTTACATTGACCTCTTGATCAACCAGCACACTCCTGGTACCATAGGTGCCAGTTAATTAAAGGTGCAATTACATATGATCTGATTGTTTCCATTAAAGATAATAACATTAGCATAATTGGGAAAAAAAATCCTAGAACTAAAATTTCAATAACTCAAAGCTTAGGAACTAAAAGGGTGTAAATCTGGTCTATCAAACTCTGTGGGAGTGGTTTCGAGTGGATGGGTCCCAGCATTTACTGGGACACCCAAATAAAGTACATGGTAAAATATAGAAGAGGCACTCTGAAACCACAGACGGAAATAAATGATAATCTATGGACATTCTGCAGCAAACTGTTAAACCTGGGAACAGAAATGGGACATTCACTCCATCGAGTCTGCTCTGCCATTCAACAAAATGTAAAACTCAGCCTGTTATGAAGCTGCTGCATCTGGAACTTGGACTGAGTCAGGAGCACTGAAGTTCTATCGTGCGACTTAGTTTCTGCCGCCATGTTCTCAAGAGGTCAGTGAATTCCATTTAGCATGGACTAGAAAGAATTTGTGGAACAGGTCACTTTTTCCCAGCATTTACAGTGTCATCAAATCAGAAAGGGTGGAAGACTGAGACTGAATGTTTGCACAGCCCCAGTGCATGTTGGCAAAAAAAACATTTTACTGCATATTTTCCCCACAGGATATAACATTTGAAAAGAAAGACATCGACAAACATTGAATAGCTGATGCCAATCCCTCAGGTGATAATGACTTGCAGGTCACACTGAATAGATTGCTGCTGAAGTCATGAGGTTGACGAGATTGACAAGCATAATCTTAATAAGAGAACACCAAGCACCACTACAGCAGGTCTGTCATACAGAATTACTTCAATAACAATGAACAGGAAATATGAGGCACAAAATCCACACGATGCACTCAATAACCATGGTTCTTGTTCTGCACACCATTGCTTAAAATAAAAGCCAATTACTATACATCTTATCAGCACATTCACGCAAATGCTTCATTAATGCTGGCTTCATTCCAAAACAGATGAAGCAGATTGCCAATGTAACACCCACACACACGCACACACACACACACACACGTAGACACATGCACAGAGTTTCAGGTTAAACAAAATAACATGCAATAACATGCAACAGAAATAACATATTATTTTTAAAATCACAGCTGTTACATTTCTCAAGTTGTAAATGCACTGCAGCCCTGATGAGGCTAGTGATGAAAACTGACAATGCACTACAACAGAATTCTAGATCAATACATTCCAGATTCTGTACTAATAGTCATAGTTGTTATCCCAATTGTCAAAGTGTATCAGTAGACAGTTATTCAACCATTTCTGAAATGATACCACACATATAAGGGAAGGCTTCTTCTTATCGATTACTTTTAAATTCATCCCAACTCAGAAACCAGAAGGTGTGATAGGCTGCAAACAATAAAAAAGCAAAACAAGAAGAGCTTTTTAATTACACTTGATGGCAAATCTACATCCAAAAGAGTTAGTGAAGCAAATAAAAAAGACATGAAGTTAACACTACCCTGAAAAAAGAGTAACTTTCGGAGAATCACAGAATTTTACGACACAGGAGGCCATTTGGCCCATCATGTCTGCACCAGCTATTCAGCCAGTCCCATTCTTCAGCCCTCCATATTAATCACTTTCAAATATATATATATATATATATATATAATATATATATTATTAGGACATTCTCCTAGCCCTTTACCCCATACACCAGGTCTTTATATCACATAGCCTGCCATTGCACACTATCTATTGAATATTTGCAGGGTCTAAAGCCTTTACACCATTTGTCCGTTTGATATTAGATGGATATTCTTGATGTGTATTAGTTACGCCTAGGTCACAGGAATGACTAATGTGAAAAAAACTAATCATGCAACAAAAAACGTGATTCCTTGAACCGTCCCGGTAAATCAAATTAAACTGCATTTGTCTCTCTTCAGCCCATTCACCCAATTGATCAAGATCCCTTTCTAATCATAGATAACATTTGTTACGGTCCACTTTAACAGATCTTATGTCATGCAAATGAATCATACTTTGTGTATTCATATCCCCAAAATCATCTATATACATATGTCAAATAAAAATACACACAGCACCGATTGCAGTGGAACACTGCTGGTCACAGACCTCCAGTCTGAAAAGCAAATCTCCACGATTACTCTGTCTCCTGCTGTTAAGCTAATTTTCTTTTTTGAAATGTCCTACGGAAACAGCCTTCATCACTTTCCCAGCCGCCGCACTCAAAATCCCTACAATTCTAAGTAAAAAGGTTTTTCCTCATCTCTCTCTTAGCTCTCTTGTTGACAATCTTGAAATTGTTATCCCTAGTTCCTGACAATACCAACTAGTGGAAACAGAATATTCTTCTTTACCCTGTCAAAACTGTTCCTAATTTTGAACACAGATGCTGCCTAACTGTGATCACCAGCATGTTTTGTTTTCAGCCTTGGCAAAGCCATGTTAACTTACTGGAGTAACTTGTTTTTCAAAGTGTGCATTTATCTCATCTCATAGAATGGTCTCCATTGGTTTTCTTGATGCCAAGCTGACAGGTCAGTAGTTTCCTGGTTTATCTTTTGCCCCTTTCTTACACAATGGCATCACATTTCCTATCCTTTAGTCCCCTCGAAATAATCCTGTGTTCATACAGGCCTATAAAAATTTCTGTCAGTAGTTCATTTGCTCCTTTAACTCTCTCAACAATCAAGGAAGCATCCCATCTGCGCTTCAGAACTTCTCTCTCTGACATGCTGCCAGCCTTTGTAGCACCTCTTCTTTATCTATCACCATAACTGCTCTGTTGATCGACACCCACGTTTTCAACTCGGCCATTATCACCATCTTCTGATTTGATAAAGGCAGAAGCAAATTATTCATTTAGTACCTGTGCCTCCATACCCTTTGCTTCAGTAAACAGCTTACCCTGCTTGCTTCTCAGGGGTCCCACTCAAATTTCCACTATTTTTTGACAATTATCTTATTTGAAGAAAACTTTACTCTTTGTTTTAGCACCATCTACACTCCTTTGTCTGACAATTTCACCTTAAACACTTACAGTATTCAAGGACCAGAGTAGAGTTTGGGAGAAGCTTGTGCTTTACAAGACGTTAGGTATAAGATACAGTCATTGTATCTGACAAATTTTAAAGGAAACCGTACTGAAAGAAAATCTTTCATAGAAAATTATGGTCAAAACATAACTCTTGCTTTACTTAGGGAGAAGTAAGGGGCTGGAATGCACTGCCTGCAATAGTAGTCGGCTTGCTAACTATTCTCATATGAATGAGAATGGAATAGTTTAGGTTAGATGGGCTTCAGATTGGTGTCACAGGTCGGCGCAACATTAAGGGAGGAAGGGTCTGTACTGGGCTGTAATGTTACATGTTTATGTTCATTGTGTACAATCAAGTTCGCAGTACGGGAAAATGCAAAGTGGATATTGTAAAGCTCAATACCAAATCTACAAGTGATGTTAAGCTATGATATTGGAAATATAAATTAATTTGAAAAATACAATCACAAAAAATAGGATGTGGAATTTTGCCAAGAAAGCAAGTGTGAACCGTCTTCTTCAAACTCTGTGATGGAAGTGAAAGGAGGGCAATACCTTAGTGAGCTCTCAGGCACACTGCCTTGAAAATGCCAAACTCACAAATTATAGTAATTTTTGAATAGCATATTGTGAACAGCAGAGGACTCTAGTAGAAAAAGAATCTTTCTCTTTTAATGCATTATGTATAAATAGAACACTTTCCAGAGGGTCCAATTTCTGCTGTGATTTTCCAGCACCACTCTAACCTAAACTCTGGTTTCCAGCATCTGCAGTCATTGTTTTTACCTCTTGCAATCCTTTTATCACCTTAAAATTATAGACCCTACTGACCTGCAATTTTGATTTCAATCTTCAGGCTCTTTGCAAAGATCATTTTTATTTATAGGGCTTTTAAAAGCAAGCCATCCTAAGGGGCATTATTAAATATAAAACAACGCCGAGTTACTTAAGGAATACCTAAAGTAGATGCTGAGAATTTTAATCAAAGAAATAGATTTTAAGGAGCACATTAAAAGAGGTCAGAATATGTAGAAATTTAGGGAGGAGAGACCACTGCTCAGAGCTTCGAAAGGTAAGAGTTTGGCCAAAATCCCTACAATTCTAAGAAAAGACATTTTTCCCCATCTCTCTCTTAGCGCTCTTGCTGACAATCTTGAAATTGTTATCTCTAGTTACTGACAATATCACCTAGTGGGAACAGAATATTCTTCTTTACTCTGTCAAAACTTTTCCTAATTTTGAACACTTTGATACGTTTACTTCTTATTCTTCTCTGCTTTAAGGAGAATAAGCCCATTTTCTCTAAAAATTCCTTATAGTGGTAACATTCTAGTAAATTCCTTTTGCACACTCTCCAGGGCTTTAACAATCTTCCTTAAATGAGCTGCTCAGAACTGAACACAATACTCCAAATGCAGTCTGACCAATGATTTGTTGAGGTGTACTATCACTTGCATGCTCTTATCCTTAATGTCTCTAGTTATGAACCCAAGGATCATATACACCTTCTTAACAAACATTTTAAATTGTCTGGCCACCTTCAGAGAGCTATGCACTTGAACTTGGAGGTCCCTCTGCTTCTGTATTCTCCTCAAAGTTGTCCCATTGAGCCAAAATGCATTATCTCACATTGCTCTGCATTGAAATTCATCTGCTTGGTGTCTACCTATTTGACCAACTTGACAATGTCCCTCTGAAGTCGCTTAGCATCATCATCTCAATTCCCTGTTCCCTCAAGCTTAGCATCATCTGCAAATTGAGAGATTTTCCTCTCAACATCCTTCTCCAAATCATTTACATAAGTCAGAAAAAGCAGCACAATCAACACTTATCCTTGGGGAACACCATTTGCAATTCACCTCCAGTCTAAGAATGCCCATCTCTGCATGCCTTCTGTTCCTTATCTTTTAGCCAATTTCTAATCCATGCTGCCAAGGATTCATCAATCCCAAGCATTTCTAATTTGCTGCCAATCTACCAAGTGGCACACATCAAATACTTTCTTAAATATCCACAGCACTATCCTCATCCACTGTCTGTGTGACCTCGTCAAAGAACTCAATTCAATTTTGCCAGACATGATCTGTCCTTGATAAAACAAGGGCAGGAACAAATTACTTCAGATGCTGGAATCTGTACTGAAAATAAATAATGCTGGAAATCACAGCGTCTCAGGCAGATTCCATGGAGAGAGAAGAAACTAACTCAAGATGATGCTAGAGCTCTGATGAAGAAACGTTAGCTTGTTCTCTCCTTACAGATGCTGCCTGATCCATTGTGACCTCCAGCATGTTTTGTTTTCAAGCCATGCTGACTTCCTAGGAGTAACTTGGTTTTCAAAGTGTATATTTATCTCATCCCATAGTGTGGTCTCCATTGGTTTCCATCTGGCAGGTGCCAAGCTGGCAGGGCAGTAGTTTCCTGATTTATCCTTTGCCCTTTTATTACTCAATGGCAACACATTTGCTATCCTCTAGTCCCCTTGGACTAATCCTATGTTCAGATAGGCCTGGAAAATTTCTGTCAGTAGTTCGCAATTTTCTCCCTTAACTGTCTCAGCGACCAGGCCTTGGAACCTCTCCCTAACATGCTGTCAGCCTTTGTAGCACCTCTTCTTTATTTATCACCATAACTGCTCTGTTGATCGACACCCACGTTTTCAATGCAGCCATTGTCAACATCTTCTGATTTGATAAAGGCAGAAGCAAAATATTCATTTAGTACCTGTGCCATACCCTTTGACTCAGTAAGCAGATTACCCTGGTAAAAACAATGACTGCAGATGCTGAAAACCAAATACTGGATTAGTGGTGCTGGAAGAGCACAGCAGGTCAGGCAGCATCCACGAGCAGCTTGCTTCTCAGGGGTCCCACTCTATTTTCCACTATTCATTGTCTATTAATATATTCGAATAACACTTTTCTGTTTGTTTTAGCACAATCAACCATCCTTTGATTGAGAATTTAAACTTTAAACACTCAACGTACTCAATTACTGGAATAGATTTTTGGGAGAAGCCTGAGTTTCACAAGACTTTAGATATGCGATACAGTCATTATATCCTACAAATGATAAAGAAAATCAAATTGAAAGGAAATCTTTTATAGAAAATCATGACTAAATTAATAACTCGCTGTGCATAATAAAGTTCAAAGTACAGGGAAATGCAATGTGGATGATGTAATTTTAAACACCATGTCAACGAGTGACGTTCAGCTTGGTCATTGGAAATATAGGTTAGTTTGATGAAAAACCCTATCATATAAAAAATAAGATGTGGAGTTTTGCTATGAAATCAAGTGAGAACCATTTTCTTCAAAATGTGTAATACAAGTGAAGGGAGTGCAATACTTTAATGAGTCCTCATGCATACTATTCAAATATCATGCAACAGTGGCGGACTTGCCAACTTTAAGGGCATTTAAATGTTCATTGGATTAACATATGGATGATAATGGAATAGTGTAGATTCGATGGACTTCAGGTTGTTTTCACAGGGCAGTGCACAATCGAGGGCAAAGGGCCTGTACTGTGCTGTAATGTTCTATGTTCTATGTTCTAACGTCAGACCTCTATTCAAAATGGCAACAACTCTCAAATCATTGTAATCTTTCAACAGTGCATTGCCAGTAGCAAAGGACACTAATAAAACAAAGAAACTTTCTCTTTTGTTGTACTGGGTTAAAGTAGAACTCTACAAGAGTTTCCAATATCCTGTGTACCTTTCCTGACCTTAAAATTATGGAATCAACTAATCTGCCATTTTGATTCCAATATTCAGGCTTATTGTGGAGATCACTTATCTTTATTTGGCTTTTAATACACCACATTCCAAGGCGCATTATTAAATGCAAAACAAAGCAAGTTTAATCAAAGAAGTAGATTTTATGGAGCAAATTAAAGGAGGTAGGAAAATGCAGAAATTTAGAACTGGCTCGTTGGTTAGCACTGCTGCCTCACAGCACCAGGATCCCAGGTACAAATTCCAGCCTTGGGCGACTGTCTGTGTGGAGTTTGCACATTCTCCCTGTGTCTGCATGGATTTCCTCCAGGTGTTCCGGTTTCCTTCCACATTCCAAAGATGTGCAGGTTAGGTGAATTGGCCATGCTAAATTGTCCATAGTTGTTAGGTGCATTTGTCGGGGTGGGTAACTCTTCGGAGGGTCGAAGGGCCTGTTTCCACACTGTAGGGAATCTAATCTAATCTAAAGACCACTACTTAGAACTCAGGCAGATAAAAATTTGGCCAAAATCAGGAAATCTTAGAGTCTAGCATTGGAGTGTAAATATATTATAGGGTTTTGGAGCTGAAGGAAATTAGAGAGCTGGGAAGAAGTGAGGTCATGATTTGAGCATGAAAAGAGCTTTAAAAATTGAGGCATTGCTTAAGCAGGAGTTACAATAGGTAAAATGGCCTATTTCTGTGATATATCACTCTATGACTCTACGATTCAATGACCACAAGACAGGCAAATTCTTGGTCCAAGTTAGAACATGAGCAGCAATGTTTTACAGACCCTCACATTTGTAGACTGGCCTCCTTGTTGTCTCGATATGACCAAATAATTCACTCGACACCCAAGAGTCCACTTCCAGCATCACAGTTTATTGAAATTATACCAGTGGGAAGAAACCCTTTGAAAATCCAGCAATGTTCTCATCGAACAAAAGAAAATATAAATTTTTGTATATATTTGTTTCATCCTGCCTTTAACATTTACAAATCAATTATATTATGAATAATTACATAAACTTTTAATTAAGCTAATTATATCACTGAATGGGTAGGGTTGTGGTCAACTCCTGGTCCTCCATTGTCTCATGATGTTTCCCGGACTCTTTTATTTCCTTTCTTGGGGCTTTTCACAACGGGCTGTGTATTCATGTACATTCCTGCCCAGATATTTGCCAGCTACAACATGGTAACTGTCAATTAATTGGACACTTGCCTATCACTTAAGGACCTTTTAAGTTCCTTATTAACCTCATTACAGGAAATACAAAAGAATATCGATTTTTATTAATTGTTATAATATTAGTTCAAACAAAATTATAAAACATCAGAATTCTTTAGCTAACACATTGTGAGCAGTTTCTTTTTTACCATATTTACTAGACACCCCTATCTTTATCCATGTGTGCCTTGCAATGATCATGCACCCCACATTCCAATGTCTGCTAGTTTCTGTACCTCTGTTTCATTTCTCCCTGTAATGATATGGGGAGCTGCTTTTAGTGTCTGAGATTGGTTTGCTCTCAAAAAAATTATTTGAATAGTTTCCCTAATGCTTTCAATTTCTTTTTGTATATTGGTGAATCTATAACTACTTCAGAAGTTCAAACTTCAGAATCTACGATTATTTGAAGGACATAATTAAAACCAACTGTTAGAATTGTAACAGATCGATTAAATAATTCAAGAGAGATTCACTAATTAGATGTAGGGTGAAATGTTCATATCTATGTCTTATGCATAAACAACCACAGCTGCATATTCTATCTCAGTCCTGTTACCTTGGGTCCACAGGCCTACTACTTCTCTACTTTAATGAAATATTTTCCCAAGCACTCTAACTACTACCAGCCATATTCTGCTGCATTAATCAAGGACACTCTTCAGCCATTTTGTGCTGCTCAATCATGCAATACTTGAGAGAACACATCAGACCTATAATGGTAGCAAAATGTCTGGAACCATTTAATAATCAGGTGCATCACATAATGAATTAACAGCATTTTTGATGGATGAATTGAGATGTGACAAACTAAGTTTCCTCATCCATAAGTATCCCGTAATCTTGAGTGAATGGTCCTAAATTCTGCAAAAAAATTCAATTTATATGACAAAACTTCAAACAATTTAACTAAACTAGAGTGTTATTATTTACACTGGATTCCATTTTTCAGATTCATACATTGACTAATTTGGATTACTTCATTGACTTAATTTGTTGTCCGAAAATCAGCGCAGGACTTGAATATACAATGTAGGTTGACATTTCTATAAAATGATGAAAGCACACTCCATTGTTTGAGGTAATAGCTTTCACGTAATTTCCCTTAAACGTTTCAGTTGACATAAAGAAGCCAATGGCATTCTTTTAAGAGGATGGTAAATTTCTTCTGGTGTCCTGATCAACATTTTTCCCTCAACCACCGACACCAAAACAGAGTTGTCTGATTAATATAATAGCAATAATTTCAGGCTGCATTCTCTGCAGCAATTTTATTTCCATCTTAGCCCAGTTTTTCCCTTGTTTTCAGCCTTGAACTGCCAACACTTCTGTCATTTAATTGCTGTCGTCATCCACCCTATTAGACATATCGTTGTTCTTTTTCCAACACCCCATCCACCCTTCATTTTTTTAAAACCGTTTTGAATTTTTAAACTTTCCCCCATGTCTGATGAAAGACCGGTAACTTGAAACATTAACCAGTTTCGTGCTGAACAGATGCTGCATCAGTGTCCTCAGTATTTCCAGCATCTGTTCTTATTTCAGGTTTGTATCATTGTTGAGACTTTGCTTTGCACAAACTGGCTTTCCTAACCTGAGTGACAACACTTTGAAACCAATACAATGTCTGTGAATCACTATGGTACTTACAGTCATAGAGTTATAGAGATGTACAGCACGGAAACAGACCCATCGGTCCAACTCGTCCATGCTGACCAGATATCCCAAACTAATCTAGTCCCACCTGCCAGCACCCGGCCCATATCCCACCAAAACCTTCCTATTCATATACCCAGCCAAATGCCTTTTAAATGTTGCAATTGTACCAGCTTCCACCACTTCCTCTGGCAGCTCATTCTATACACGTACTACCTTCTTAGTGAAAAAGTTGCCTCTTAGGTCACTTTTATATCTTTCCCCTCTCAACCTAAACCCTTTAGTTCTGGACTCACCCACCCCAAGAAAAATACTTTGTCGATTTATCCTATCCATGCCCCTCATGATTTTATAAACCTCCAACGATCCAGGGAAAACAGCCCCAGCCTATTCAACCTCTCCCTGTAGCTCAAGCCCTCCAACCCTGGCAACATCCTTGTAAATCTTTTCTGAACCCTTTCAAGTTTCACAACTTGTTTCCGATGGGAAGGAGACCAGAATTGCACCAAATAAATTCAAGTTTGTTGCAAGATATTATCGATAGGGCAGTGGAGTTGCCAGGTTGGTCAGGGGGTTGACGGAGGTTGGGGGGGAGGGGGGGGGGGGTGGGGGATGGAGGGGCATGGACGGTGGGGCGGAGTTGGACAGGGTTGTGGGGGTGGGCAGGGGTTGTGGGTTGGGGGGGCAGAGGGGGTGGGATTGGATGAGGTTGGGGCCAGGCTGGGTGCGGATGGGGAGTGGGGGCGGGGGCAGATGGGGGGGTGGGGTTGTACAGGGTTGGGGGCGTGGGCGAGGGTGGGCATGGAGGCAAGGCAGGGCAGTGAGGTCTTGCACGTGATGTGCTGCTACCTAGTCTCCTGAACAGGGAGTGGATTTAGCAAGTGCTGGCTGTGTCAATCCCATTGCACTGATTTGAGGGGGAGGCTTCAGCAATACTGCAGCTCCCTTACACACAAGTGTGTGTCTGCTCAGAAACAAACCCTGAGACAGAGGGAGGGAGCAAGGCAGGCAGAGTGAGGAAAAAGGAAACTTCAGAAAACTCCGAGCCCCAGAGGAGAGGCATTGAATCAACTAACTGAATGATCAATTATCTGAACGAAATACTGCCCGCCCATTTTGTTCGGATAATCGAGGTTCCTCTGTTTGAGATGAAAACAAAGAAACACTAACTTTCAGTTTTGTAATATTTACAGGTAATAACCAACAAAACCCTACCAGTTATACAGAATTTATTTTAAAAATTGCAAATTATGAAAGCTCATAATGTCAAAGTGAACATAGATCTACTAAGTAATTAAGTACTTACGTAGCTATGCAAATATACGTTTCTAACCAGTAATTAATTCCATTTTAGACATCAGGTGTCAAGCATCTTTTAATGAACAGATAATCTTTTATTTAGAAACTTATTTGTCATCATGTAACTTTCCAAGTTGCTCAAATCAAAGCTTTACTGGCTGGTGGTTTCCAATAGAATTGTTTGAGATTCTGGTCACCGTGCCAAGACCCATTCAGGTACCTACTCCCAGGCTTCCCTCAAAGCCACTTTTATCAATCCTTGCAATATTTAAAGTGATATATAAAAAGTGCTTTTGTTTCCAATGCTCCAACCTTTCTCCAAGTGTGTTACACAGACTGAAATCAAGGATATGTAGCAACATCAAATTCAACATAAAACATTCCACAGCATAATTACACTGCAGTGATAATACACTTGGCATAACTCGATGGGTTGAATGAAGTGGTTGTACTGAAAGATCGAAGTTTCGGGCAAAAGCCCTTCATCAGGAATGAGGCGGGGAGCCTCTGGGGTGGAGAGATAAATAGGAGGGGGTAGGGGCTGGGGAGAACGTAGCTAAGAGGACAATAGGTGAATGGAGGTGGGGGATGAAGGTGATAGGTCGGAGAGGAGGGTGGAGCAGATAGGTGGGAAGGAAGATTGGCAGGTAGCACAGGTCATGAGGATGGTGCTGAGCTGGAAGGCTGGAACTGGAGTAAGGTGGGGGGAGGGGAAATGAGGAAACTGTTGAAGTCCACATTGATGCCCTGGAGTTGAAGTGTTCTGAGGCAGAAGATGAGACGTTCTTCCTCCAGGCGTCAGGTGGTGAGGGAGCAGCAGTGGAGGAGGCCCAGGACCTACATGTCCTTGGCAGAGTGGGAGGGGGGAGTTGAAATGTTCGGACATGGGGCAGTGGGGATGATTGGTGCGGGTGCCCTGGAGATGTTCCCTAAAGCACTCTGCGAGAAGGCGTCCATTCCCCCAAATGTAAAGGAGACCGTATCAGGAGTAATGGATACAATAAATGACATTGGTGGATGTGCAGGTGAAACTTTGATGGATGTGGAAGGCTCCTTGGATGGAGGTGAGGGGGGAGGTTTTGCAATTCCTGCGGTAGCAGGGGAGGGTGCCAGGAGGGGAGGGTGGGTTGTTGGGGGGCGTGGACCTGACCAGGTAGTCACGGAGGGAATGGTCTTTGCTGAAAGCGGATAAGGGTGGGGAGGGAAATATACCCCTGGTGGTGGGGTCCATTTGTAGCTGGCGGAAATGTCAGCAGATGATGTAGTTTATGCGGAGGGTGGTAGGGTGAAAGATGAGGACTGGGGGGTTCCCAAGACTAAGATCCCAAACGGAACCTACTGTACTCCACTGCTTTCTCCAAGTTTGCCTCATTTGAAAATTTCAGTTAGATAACACTGTAAACCTTTGTATAAATTCTGTGTCCTGCAATCTTTTACTTCACAACCACCTGACGTATGAGCAGCACTCTGAAAGCTAGTGCTTCCAAATAAACCTATTGGATTATAACCTGGTGTTGTGGGATTTTTTAACTTTGTACACCCCAGTCCAACACCAGCACCCTTGTTTTGAGATAATGCCCGGTGGTCCTAGCCTCTCTGGAAGGGGAAATAACCTTTCTGTATCTACCCTGACAAGTCCCCACGTAAACTTTTGTATTAATGAGGTCTCCATTCATTCTTCCAAACTCCAATGAATTGAAACTTAACCACTCCTCAGAGGAAAATCCTTTCATACCTTCGATCAGCCTTGTGAACTGCCTCTGGACTGCCTCCAATGCCAGTAAATCTTTCCCGAGATAAGTCGTCCGAAACTGTTCAGTCTTCCAGCGGTGGTAAGCCTGGTGCCTTGTAAGCTTTAACAACACAAAACTATTTTTAAATTCCATTCCCTTTGAAATAATGAGCAATGTTCAATTTGCTTTACCTATTATCTGCTGAAAACGGATGCTAACTTTTTATGATTCATGCAGTAGGACTTCAAAATCTCTCTGTGCTGCAACTTTCTGAAATCTTTCTCCATTTAAATAACATTCATCTCCTTTATTCCTCTTCCCAAAGTACATAATCTCTCAGTTTTCCACATTATATTCAATATGTCATGGAGTCATACGGCAGGGAAACAGACCCTTTGGTCCAACTAGTTCATGCCAACCAAGTTTCCTAAACTAAACTAGTCTCACTTGCTTGCATCTGGCAAGTTTATATCTACTCACTTTATCTATCGATATCCCCCTAAGACTCCTTTAGTCATCCTCACCACTGCCTTTCCACCTATAGTTATGTCATTCACAAACTTGGCGATGGTACACTGCGTTCTCCCTGTAATATTTACTGTAAATAACTGTGGTGCCAGCATTGATCTCGCCTGCACCCCACTAGTGATAGATTGCAAATGGTTCATTTGCAAGGAGTTCGTTAGCTCAGTAACTTCAGGTTTTCCAGTTCCCTAATTATTCCTTTAATAAAAGGTTTTAAATTGTTTTGCCTCCTCTGCAGGGCCTTATCCCCCTATCACTGACCCAGTTCCAACCAGAGGAGCAGCCTAGCTCCCCTGGTCCCAGGCTCATCTCCCTCTGGTTCCCTTGCCCATCACCTGAAAGGTGTAGCTTCTGGTATTGACCATTCCATCACTAGAAGCAGCTAATCACTATTTTATTTATTTTAAATTCAGTTGTGGGACTTGGGCATTGCTGGCTGGCCAGCATTGATAGCCCATCCCTATTTGCCCTTGAGAAGGTGGTGGTGAGCTGCCTTCTACTTGCTGTGGGTTGACCTACAATACCGGTAGGGAGGGAATCCCAGGATTGTGCCCCAACAACTGTGAAGGAACGGCGGTATATTTCCAAGTCTGGGTGGTGAGTGGCTTGGAGGGGAACTTGCAGGTAGTGGTGTTCCCAAGTACCTGCTGCCCTTGTCCTTTTAGATGGAAGTTCTTGTGGGTTTGGAAGGTGCTGTCGAAGGATCTTTGGTGAATTTCTGCAGTGCATCTTGTACTACTGCTGCTACTGAGGGCCGACGGTGGAGGGATTGAATGTTTGTATTTGGGGTGCCAATGAAGTGAGTTGCTTTGTCTTGGATGGTGTCAAACTTCTTGAGTGTTGTTGGAGGTCCACCCACCCAAGCAAGTGGGGAGCATTCCATCACAGACTTGTGCCTTGTAGATGGTAGCTAGTCTTTAGGGTGTCAAGAGGTGAGTTACTTGCTGCAGTATCCTTAGTTTCTGACCTGCTCTTGTAGCCACTGTGTTTATGTGGTGAGTCCAGTTGAGTTTGGTGAACAGCAAGGGTCTTTTCCTTTGGGTGTGGGAGTTCAAAGCTGGGAGCAAATTTTTAAGAAAGATGAAGACTCAGGTTCATACAATGCCTTATCATGACTCTCAGAAATGCCTCACAGCTCTACGCAAACAATACACAGATTGAAATGAGCAGACTGTTGTTATGGAGGGAAATACAACATCCAAAATGTAATTAGTAACATTTCAAAAATGACAACTAGACATATGGCCACTTAATCTGTTTTCAGTGGTGTTCACTGAACAAAGAATGTTAGGCTGAGTACACAAAAGATGTTCTGCTCAGATTGGCATTGAGCCATACAACCTTCCCTGACTTCTTGAATCACAGAGCCTTGAACATATAGGAGTGCTGCCTTGTGAACAGGGAGTTGAACATCAGCAGCTGTATTCCTGTCAAATGATAGTCTCTTCAGGAATTAACTGTATTGAATTCTAGTATGTGAACCTTGTACAAAGGGACCATGATGTAGTGGTGCCGGTGTCAGGCTGAATTGGACAAGGTCAAAAATCACACGACACCAGGTTATAGTCCAACGGGTTTATTTGGAAACACTAGCTTTTGTAGTGCTGCTTCTTCATCAGGGGCTCACTGGTGTTTGCTTTTAAAAATATTTTTATGAAAAACTTTTTCAAATCTTTTACAAAACAAATATATTTTAAAAACAATACCAAAATATAAAAAGATAGAGGTAGTGCAACAATATCATATCACAATACTATGAATGATAAACCACCTACTATTCCACCAGAACAAGTGTATCTACTTAACTAAACTTTAATCAAATTAAATGAAAATTAAATTAAGCTGAATTCAAATTAGCTTAAATTACATTATATCACATTATTTTATTCTATTTCACTCACCACACCTCCAGTAAAGCCCCCACCCCTGGGGGCACTAATCATTGTACCTGTATTTTTCTCCCCCAGCTTCCCCACCCAGGGCCCCATGGGCACCCAAACTAATTCCCAAGGCCATATCACAGCCCTAATTAACAATTAATATTATTAATATTAATATTAAAAAAGTCTGTGTCAATATAATTTTGAAAAAGCTGCCACGTCTTATAAAACTGCTCCATTTTGTGGTGCACCATATTTGTGAGGTAGTCTTGGGGGAGATGCTCCATCACCAGCCTGCGCCACCCCATAAGACCTGAAGGTTTTTCCAACGTCCAGTTCATTGAAATGTTTTTCCTTGCACAGAGTGTTACATAGTCTCTTTCTGTGATCACCCAGAGAGGGCAAATTTGGCAACCCCAGAAGAAGAACAACAAGGTCCACTTTAACTTCAATTCTCAGGATTTCCTTCGGTTCCCTTACTATAGCACTCCAGGATCTCCAGATCTTGTAACATAACCAGACAACAGTGTGTAAGACTGCCTATACTAATTTTACATTTGGGCTGAACAAAGAGACCTTGGAGTGCAGGTTCTTAGATCCTTGAAAGTGGAGTCGCAGGGAGATAGGATAGTGAAGGAGGCATTTGGTATGCTTTCCTTTATTGGTCAGAGAATTGAGGACAGGAGTTGGGAGGTCATGTTGCAGGTGTACAGGACATTAGTTAGGCCACTGTTGGAATATTGCATGCATTTCTGGTCTCCTTCCTATTGGAAAGATGTTGTGAAACCTGAAAGGGTTCAGAAAAGATTTACAAGGATGTCGCCAGGGTTGGAGGATTTGAGCTATAGGGAGAGGTTGAATAGGCTAGGGCTGTTTTCACTGGAGTGTCGGAGGCTGAGGGGTGACCTTATATAGGTTTATAAAATCATGAGGGGCATGGATAGAATAAATAGACAAAGTCTTTTCCATGGGGTGGGAGAGTCCAGACCTAGGGGTTTAGGGTGAGAGAGGAAAGATATAAAAGAGACCCATGGGGCAACTTTTTCACGCAGAGGATGGTATGTGTATGAAATGAACTGCCAGAGGAAGTGGTGGAGGCTGGTTCAGTTGCAACATTTAAAAGGCATTTGGATGGGTGTATGAATAGGAAGGTTTGAAGGGATATAGGCCAGGTGCTGGCAGGTGGGACTAGATTGGTTTGGGATATCTGGTTGGCATGGATGAGTTGGACCGATTGGTGTGTTTCCATGCTAGACATCTCTATGACTCTATGACTCCATAAGTCTATGACACCTTGGAGACGCTCCTCTCTTGAATTTAGCTAACCTCTCTAGAACCATATGAGCTCTGTGTAAAATCTTCAATTGCACGGCCTGCGCTTTGTTACATATTGAGACTTTCTTTACATTTTCCCATGTATCTTCCCCTGTTTCCAATGAAATATCCTTTGCTAGTTCCCGATTCCAAGTCCTATAGTGTCTCTGCACATCTCCTAAGCCACGCTCTGGGAGACTCACGAGCCGTGAGGTTTTTCTTCTACTTTTGTTTTCCAGGTCATCCATTAGTTCCTGAAGAACCCAAACCGGGTCTTCCAGTGTTCGGGTCCTTCCACCCCGAGGCCTCCGCCATGGTCTCTGATGCTGCCGTCCTCTACTCCACTACTTCTACTCTTCGGTCAAGTGTTTGAGTCTCTTGCTCATGCTTTTTCAGAACGGCAGATATTGGCTCCACGGCTCCTTCAATCTTTTCTTGGAGTTGGAGCAATGGGGACGGTAGGGGAGGGTCCTCCTTGCTGTACTCCTTTCACACCTTTTCATTTATTTGCCTTCATCCTGATGTTAGAGCTATCAAACCGCAATGTTAGCAGCTCCGGGCGTTCAGTAACTTTATATTATCGATTTTTCTTCTAGGGCTGGTTAACGAGCTGGGGGGTTAAGGTCCACCTTGCCAGGGGGTATGGCACAGGGCCCAGTACAGCAAACCACTCAGACTGCTGCCATCTTGGAGATCCGCTCACCAGTGTTTTTAAATAAACCCATTGGACTACAACCTGATGTCATGTGATGTTTGACCTTGTAAAAGGGGAACAGTTAAAGGTAAATTTGAACTATCTTGAGTTATGCTCACTTTGTGGCTTTAAGGCAAGGATTCATTTTTTAGCTCTTGTTCTGGGAATAGTGAATTGCACGAGTAAAATTTAGGGGCAAAGAAAACACAGATGTGGGTCAGATTGAGAGAAGCAATTTGATTTTTTTGGGAAAATTCCAGATGGTTCTGTGAAGAGGGGTTAAGGTAAATATAAGAAGAATTTCTGGTGACTCCATCGAGTATCCTTATCAGAGCTTTAATCCTAATATTCTTACCAGTAACCGATGAATTGTTATTTAAACTTGTGCACAGCTATTGCGATAGTAAATGATTTCATTATACTTTTGTGCAGGCTTTAAATAGACCTGCGGATAAAATGACACAATCTTTCAATGAGTTGAAGTCAAGCAACACAATCTGTTGACATCTTGTGTTACACACAGTGGTTAACTTCAGGTATTTTGTATCAGCCTCACAGATTGGTTTGTCATCCCATACCATCACTTAATGTGCTCTCAATTTATAGAGATCACTGCTGTGCTGCAGTGAGTTTCTGAATAGGAATGTTCACTGACATTTTGCCGAGCTGTTGCCAGCAAAGCAGGGTTTGAGATATAGAAATAGACTGGAAAAGCTGGGACTTTTCCACTAGAGAATAGCAGATTAAGGGTGGAGCCTATTTAACTTTACAGAATCATGAGGGACATAGACAAAATGAACAGCAAGGGTCTTCTCCCTAGGGTGGGGGAGTTCAAAACCAGGGGGCGTATTTTAAGGTGAGAGGAGAACGGTTGAAAAGTGACACGAGGTACAACTTGATCCCCCCCAACACACACACACACACACACACACACACACACACACACACAAAGTGGCTCATGTGTGGAATGAACTGCCAGTAAAAGTTAGGAATGCAGATACAACATTTAAAAGACAGGTTTTGAGATAGGTAGGAAAGGTTTGCAGGGATATGGGCCAAGTGGGATTAGTTTAGTTTGTGAACATGTTCAGCATGGACTGTTTGGACCAAAAGGTCTGTTTCCATACAGAATGACTTTGTGAATTGAATATTGACTCCACTGCTGCTTCAATCTTCTCTTGGAGTTTGGCAAACCCCAAGAGTAAATGTTGGTGCTCCATTAAATCCAAAGGGGTCACCCCGGGAGTTTAAGCAATGGCAAAGGGGGCAACCCTGACACAGTAGGGGAGGGCCTTCCTTGCTGTACTCCTTTCATACCTTTTCCTTTATCAGCTTCATCCTGAACTTAGAGCTGTCAAACCACAATTTTAGCAGCTCCAGGGGTCAGTAACTTTATATTATTGATTTTTCTCCTAGGTGTGGTTAATGAGTAAATGTTTGGCGGCACGGTGGCACAGTGGTTAGCACTGCTGCCTCACAGCGCCAGAGACCCGGGTTCAATTCCCGCCTCAGGCGACTGACTGTGTGGAGTTTGCACGTTCTCCCCGTGTCTACGTGGGTTTCCTCCGGGTGCTCCGGTTTCCTCCCACAGTCCAAAGTTGTGCATGTCAGGTGAATTGCCCATAGTGTTAGGTAAGGGGTAGATGTAGGGGTATGGGTGGGTTGCGCTTCGGCGGGGCGGTGTGGACTTGTTGGGCCGAAGGGCCTGTTTCCACACTGTAAGTAATCTAATCTAATGTGGAGCTGGAGTGAGGGAGGGGTGGGTAAAGGTCCACCTTGCCTGGGGGTTTGGCACAGAGTCCAGTACAGCAAACCAAACAGACCGCTGCCATCTTGGATCTCCGCACACTAGTGTTTTTAAATAAACCCATTGGACTACAATCTGGTGTCATGTGATGTTTGACCTTTTAGAAGGGCAACAGTTAAAGGTAAATTTGAACCATCTTGAGTTGTGCTCACTTTGTGGCTTTAAGTTAAGCATTCATTTTTTAGCTCTTGTTCTGGGAATAGTGAATTGCATGAGTCAAAATTGGTGGCAAAGAAAACACAGATCTGGGTCAGATTGAGAGAAGCAATTTGGTTGTTTTGGAAAATTCCAGATGGTTCTATGAAGAGGGGTTAAGGTAAACATAATAAGAATTTCTGGTGACTCCATCGAGTATCCTTATCAGAGCTTTAATCCCAATATTCTTACCAGTAACCGATGAACTGTTATTTAAACTTGTGCACAGCTATTGTGAGAGGAAATGATTTCATTATACTTTTGTGTCGGCTTTAAATAGACCTGCGGATAAAATGACACAGCATTTCAATGAGTTGAAGTCAAGCAACACAATCTGTTGACATCTTATGTTACACACAGTGTTAACTTTCATGTATTTTGTATGAGCCTCACAGATTTGATTATCATCCCAAACCATCACTTAATGTGCTCTCAATTTATGGACAATCAACTGCTGTGCTGCAGTGAGTTTCTGAATAGGAATGTTCACTGACATTTTGCCTAGCTGTTGCCAGCAAAGCAGGGTTTGAGATATAGAAATAGACTGGAAAAGCTGGGACATTTTTATTGGAGAATAGCAGATTGAGGGTTGAGTTTATTTAACTTTACAGAATCATGAAGGACATAGACAAAGTGAACAGCAAGGGTCTTCTCCCTAGGGTGGGGGAGTTCAAAACTAGGGGGCGTATTTTTAAGGTGAGAGGAGAAAGTTTGAAAAGGGACATGAGGTACAACTTTGTTTTTTGACTTTATGAATTGAATACTCCAAATGATTGGCACAAAAGCCAAAGCATCAGGGTGACATCAAAATAGCAATTTACTGATATTATACTAAGAGAAGACAGTCTTTGGTCCAATACATAGAAGTGGTAACATATTTTACGTTACATGGATTTCTAAGGAGACAAACAGCAACAATGATGTGTTTCTGATACTTTAATGTGTATTATCTCTTTTTTTCAAAACTAACATTCCTATAGATGCTTGAAAAATAAGCTATGAGCAAATATTCTATTTGTGGCAATTTTTTCCCCTGAACAGTTAGTCAGTTATGTGACACCGATTTAGGGTTTCTAATTTATGCTGACTGCATTTTAATACCAAGAGCTTGAAACTGTGTCAATACCTTGACGTATGGATTAAAATTTGAAATGAAAGTTAAAGGGGGAGAAAGTCTCCTACAAAAAAAACCCCGAACTGTATATTGCTTTTAGAGAGTGGTTCGTATGTGGAATGAACTGCCTGACGGATGGACGTACAATTACAACATTTACAAGACATTTGGACAGGTACATGAATAGGAAAGGATTAGACCATAAGACCATAAGACATAGGAGTGGAAGTAAGGCCATTCGGCCCATCGAGTCCACTCCGCCATTCAATCATGGCTGATGCGCATTTCAGCTCCACTTGCCAGCGTTCTCCCCGTAGCCCTTAATTCCTCTAGACAACAAGAACCTATCAATTAGGGAGATATGGGCCAAAAGCAGGCAGGTGGGACTAGTTTGGTTTGGGAACACGGTCAGCTTGGATTCTAAATAGAACAATAAATTACCTTTAAAAGGCTGCCAGGCAGTGTGGCAATTTCATCCTTCCATTCCATTGCACTAAGGAGGTCAAACTCCTGTCCTGATATAACATTCCTATTCTCATCTCTTGCACCTTGCTCCATTGTACTTTATTCTCCACATTTGCTGTAATAAAAAATATCCAAGTCTACCTCAGCACATGGTAATGCTTGGATTTGAAATCAGGTTTGAACAATTTCTAATTGAGCATTTCCGTTATAATAATAACTGGCATTTATGTAACACTTTAATGCCAAAAGGATGTCCCAAGGTTTTTCACAGGACTGTCAAGCAAAATATGACACTGAGCCCACTTGTACAAGAAGATAATCAAAACATTGGACAGAAGAGTCTTAAAGAGAGAGTAAGAATTTAGAGATGGAAGGGGGCTAGGGAGCAACCTTCAAAGCTTCAGAACTGTCTAGTTTAAGGCATGGCTACAAATAGTGGCAATGAAAATCAGGGTTGCTCAAGAGGCCAGAAGTCAATATGCACAGCTAATTGAGGATGACGAGTTTGGAGGAGGTTGAAAATACACGAAGAGACAAGGTCATGGAGGGATTTGAAAGCAATGATAAGAATCTTAGAAACTGAGGTGTTGCATAGTCGAAAGCAGAAATGAAGGTTCAGTGAGTTACAGCTGTAATGGATGAAAATTGGCCATAGTTGCAAACAGCAGAGTTCTGGATCACTTTGATAGATGGCGAGAAGCTTGCTAAGAGTGCAACACAGTCAAATCTGAAAGGTAGTAAAAGCCTGGGTAGAGCTTTTAGCAATTGAAAAGATGAGGCAGACCTTTACGAAATCCTCTCCAAAAACCATTTAGCTCTAAAAGTGACCTGCCATGTGGCATTTAATAACAGTGACAAGCCTTTCTTTTAAGCACAACCTGTCTTTATACTTGTGGCTGAAATCAACAGCATTATTGCACTCTTGTCTGCAATACATTTTGGACTCTGGTAATGTGGAGAACCATATCCTCAACAGCCTCCTTAAATGGCAAATATGCAGATAAACAAAAGCATGGACCTGCTTGGTCAAATAGTTGATCTCTGTGTCATTAATTCTGCTTAAAAGTCATAAACTCAGTCTATCCGATATAAAGTGTATTTTTTTAAAATTTTGAAAGCAAGAAGTTTAAAACTTGGTTTATTTTCTGCCCCTGTGTAACTATCGTGCAGCTGTTATGAATTTCAAGCAGTGCAAGGGCACATCGCCCAAGCAGTCTCAAAAAATTTGCAATCCACTTGGATTAGGACAACTAAATGGAGCTAAGCAACAATTACTGCTCAGTATTGCAAAGTAAACACACAAGGTGACTAAATGCTTGAAACACGTGGACAGGAAAATTATATTCATTTGTGTAATATCTTTAATAAGAATAGTCTCGCCCCTGTTTTAAGAGGCCTCCATCACTTTGCCGAACCTCGGCAACCCTACAACCCTTCATGATCTCCAAACTCCTAAAACTCTAGCCTCACTGTAAATGAGATTAAATCATTTACAGAGGATATGTTTCACAAAAACTGTGTAAATAACGATTTTTCCAGCCAACAAAGCACATTGTACAGCATACCCAGCCTCAGGATGTTTTCAAACATTAAAAAAACACAAATGAAGACTGGACTCACAATGCGTAAAACGGTGTGCAATAAGTTTAGTGAGGATTTGTTTTAACTTCAAAAATATACTTTATTCATAAAATACTTTAATGGTCTGTACAGTTGGACATGCCATACATATGTAAACATTCCATTTGTTTGCATACCGAAACAGAGTAATCATTCCTATTTACAGGTCTGTACGATTACATTTTTAGCTGAGGCGTCAGCAGAGCCCAAATGACTGCACGGGCTCCCTGTTCTTCTTTAGGCAGGCTGATGTTACACGGTGGTCTTTCCCCACCGCGCCTTGGCGGCAGCTGCCCCAAGCTTCAGCGCGTCCCTCAACACGTAGTCCTGGACCTTGGAATGTGCCAGTCTGCAACACTCAGTCGGGGTCAACTCCTTCAGCTGGAAGATCAACAGGTTTCAGACCGCCCAGAGAGCGTCCTTCACCGAGTTGATGATCCTCCAGGCACAGTTGATGTTCGTCTCGGTGTGCGTCCCGGGGAACAGGCCGTAGAGCACGGAGTCCCGCGTCACGGCACTGCTCAGGACGAACCTCGACAAACACCACTGCATTCCTCTCCAGACTTTTTCTGCGTAGGCACATTCCAGAAGGAGGTGTGTGACAGTCTCGTCCCCCCACAGCCTCTTTGAGGGCAGCGTGCGGTGTGGCTGAGAGTCCGGGCGTGCATAAAGGATCTCACAGGCAGCGCCCTCCTCACCACCAGCCAAGCCATGTCTTGGTGCTTGTTGGAAAGTTCTGGCGATGAGGCATTCGCCAAATGGCTTTGACAGTCTGCCCAGGGAACCGCTCGACAGGATCCGCCCTCTCCTTTTCCTGAAGGGTCTCAAGGACACTACGTGCTGACCACTTCCTGATGGACCTGTGGTCAAAGGTGTTTTTCCTCATAAATTTCTCCACGAAGGACAGGTGATACGGAACGGTCCAACTACTCGGAGCGTTCCGCGGCAGCGAGGCCAGGCCCATCCTTCGCAACACCGGGGACAGGTAGAACCTCAGTACGTAGTGACACTTGGTGTTTGCGTACCGGGGATCCACGCACAGCTTGATGCAGCCACACACAAAGGTGGCCATCAGGGTGAGGGTGGCATTGGGTGTATTTTTTCCCCCGTTGCCCAGGTCTTTGTACAGCGAGTCCCTTCGGACCAGGTCCATCTTTGACTTCCATATAAACTGGAAGATGGCCCGGGTGACTGCAGCGGCACAGGTTCTGGGAATAGGCCAGACCTGTGCCACGTGTAACAGCAATGAGAGTGCCTCACACCTGATGACCAGGTTTTTTTCCGCGATGGAGAGCGACCGTAGCTTCCATCTGCCCAGTTTCTGCCTCATTTTGCTCATATGCTCCTCCCAAGACTTAGCGCACGCCCCAGCACCCCCCACCCCCCGAACCTAAGTTTAGTGAGGATAAGTAAATTTGCAAGAGGCAGACGCGCTAAATCAGCAGGGCATGACTGACAATTTTTATTTGTCCACCAGGGAGTGCCAGCCTATGCTTCAACCTCTGGACCACCCCTCCTCCCAGGCTCTGGCTCCCTTGTCCCTTAGAAACATTCTCGTGGGTTAAATGTTTGATCTCTGGTGCTAATACTGTATGTGGCTCAGTGTCAACGCTCCTGCAAAGCGCTTTTCTGCGTTGAAGATATTTTGTAAATGCCAATCGTCTTTTCCTACCGTAACACTTCTGCCGGATCAGAAATGACGTTAATCCCACGGAGACAAATCTATTACATTCAATTACACAGCAGTTTATGTCATCTCGGGGACAATTAAAGCAAAGGTCTATTCAAAATCATAACACGAACAGGTCAGAAACAAATAGACCCCATGTCCTGGAAAGAAACGGTGGTTCGCTTTTAGCGAATCTCATAACGCCTCAGCCTTCCCGATTTACAGATCCGGGGGGTGGGAAGAAACCTCCAAAGAAAACCAACTGGAATTATACATCCACAGCAGAACTGATCTGTACTTTGCACTGGAAAATATACAAAGGTTGTTTTAGCCTGACTGACACATTCAACGTAAAAAAAACGATTTATTTTATACATATCGCCCCAAAAAGTTCCCCAGACATTTTGCATTCACGACAAGTTAAAATTTTCAACAATAGCAATGCATTCATCAAGATGCGGAATGGTGCAGAGTAAAGTGTCGAGGTGTAAAGGATAATAATTCCGAATTTTGCCGAGCTGTGAGACTGGTGCTGGATTGCGAAATATACACAGCACGGGGAAGCTGAAACTTCGCTCAGTGCGGGTACAATCGCTGCTCAGTCTCTCTTTCCCGGATTTCCAGGGTGTGCATTGTTTTTTCCTAAATCAAAACTAGAGAGAAAGGGGACTTCTGTCCCTGATGTAATTACTTAGCTGGGTTTTACTAATCACAGAATGGCGAAGTAGCGGGGCCTAAGACACATGGGGACTACAATTCACAAAACTTCAACCTCACTTCAACCCAAACCCGGCACCTGAGACTGTAACAAACATACACAGACACACTTCAATACATACTCCAAAACAGCAGCTTCCCTCTTCACCAGGACACACACACTCCTCAATCCTGTTTAATAGCGAAATAAAACTGTCCCCACGCCTCCCCCTCGGGAAATGTATTTATTTTAAGCGACTCTTCCCCCATTTTTGTTTTGTTAAAACTCCGTTCTGTTTGACAGAACATGTCTCGTTGCTTCATTTTACTGGATGTAGAAAACTTTAAGCTGGGCACCATCGTTTTCAGTAACAAAATGAAACGTTAAAGTTAATTGCAATGATTGGAATTGGTTCCAAATTTTGAAAGAGGAATCCTTGGTTCATCGTGTAAAGCAGAGAGGCTGCTCTAACGCCCTGCCCGGGCATTGAGACAGTACCAGGGTGCCCCACATTGACAGGGAGTGTGGCTGGGCGCAGGTAAACCTTTCTGTAGAATTATCTAAACTTTCCCCAGCACAAGAAATCCCCCAGTCACTGCACTGTTGTCTTCTTCTTAATTATTGTTATCATTGTCGAATGACATGAAGATTCTAAATTTATGTTTTTTCGCTCTCGCTGAGGTTTCCTGTTTCCTTTTCATGATTTGGAGATGCCGGTATTGGACTGGGTGCACAAAGTTAAAAATCACACAACACCAGGTTATAGTCCAACAGGTTTAATTGGAAGCACGCTCCTTCATCAGGTGATAATGAGCGTCGCTCCGAAAGCTCGTACTTCCAATTAAATCTGTTGGACTATAACCTGGTGTTGTGTGATTTTTAATTTTGCTTCCTTTTCATTTCTGTAATCTTCTCTGACTGACTCCTTAGATGCTAGTTGTTGCAAACAATTGAAAAAAAGCTCTGTGCGGTCTCTGTTTTGTTTTCTCACATGTTGTATCAGGTCTATACAATGCCTTATCATGACTCTCAGAAATGCCTCATAGCTCTACACAAACAATGAATTGTTTGAGGTGATGATTTGGATATGCCGGTGTTGGACTGGGATGTTCAAAGTTAAAAGTCACACCACACCAGGTTATAGTCCAACAAGTTTAATTGGAAGCACATTTGCTCTCGGAGCGTCGCTCCTTCATCAGGTGGTAGTGGAGGACACAATTTTAAGGCGCAGAATATATAGCAAAAATTTACAGTGTGACTTAACTGAAATTATACATTGAAAAATACCTTGATTGTCTGTTGAGTCTTTCATCTGTTCGAATACCAATTCTTTCATGTGTAAATCACGAAACCTTTTTTTCAAAACTGGATTCTCAGATTAGCTGTAACAATTGACGTTAGATAGACAATATATTGAAGGTGTTAGCCCCCTGTGTTCTCTATCTATGTCATGATGTTTAGATTGATTCTAATCTAAAAAGTGAGATAACAGTTTTATATGAATTCTTGCAGTTTTTGAGCTCAGAGTCTTCCATGAATTCAGGCAGTTTTTGAGCAAAGTACAATGTAACTCTGCAAGTACAAATTCGCCTCACAAAATATGTGTGCACGTGGGTCTTTGTGTCTATCTGCGTGTGTGTCTGTCTGGGTTGGGGGTTGTGAGTGTGAGAGAGAGTGGAGATATGTGTGTATTGAGTGTAGAGTGTCTAAAGTCTGTGAGGGGATGCATGTGTGAGTGCGCGTGTCTGGGGTGGAGGGGTTGTGAGTCTCTGTGAGAGAGAGTGTATATGTGTGTGCACGAGTGTGGAGTGGTCTAATTCTCTGAGAGGATGCCTGTGTGAGTGTGGGAGTGTGTGTGTCTGTAAGGGTGTGTGTGAGTGTCTGTGTGTGTATAAACACATCAGGAAAAGGAAGACTTCAAAAATGATAAAACATTTTTAAATGAAGTAGATTGGTCTCTGAGTAGTTTGTAAAGTGTGGATATTAGAATGTTGCAGCCATTGAAATGTTCTTCCTCCTACAGTGGACAAGAGTGTTACATAGTCTCTTCATGTGATCACCCAGAGAGGGCAAATTTGGCAACCCCAGAAGAAGAACAACAAGGTCCACTTTAACTTCAATTCCCAGGATTTCCTTCAGTTCCCCTACTATAGCACTCCAGGATCTCCAGATCTTGTAACATGACCAAAAAATAGTGTGTAAGAGTGCCTATACTAATTTTACATTTGAGCTGAACAAAGAGATCTTGGAGTTCAGGTTCTTAGATCCTTGAAAGTGGAGTCACAGGTGGATAGGATAGTGAAGGAGGCATTTGGTATGCTTTCCTTTATTGGTCAGAGAATTGAGTACAGGAGTTTGGAGGTCATGTTGCGGCTGTACAAAACATTAGTTAGGCCACTGTTGGAATATTATGTGCATTTCTGGTCTCCTTCCTATCGGAAAGGTGTTGTGAAACTTGAAAGGATTCAGAAAAGATAGACAAGGATGTTGCCAGAGTTGGAGGAGTTGAGCCACAGGTAGAGGTTGAATAGGTTGGGGCTGTTTTCCCTGGAGCATCGGAGGCTGAGGGGTGACCTTATAGAGGTTTATAAAATCATGTGGGGCATGGATAGAATAAATAGACAAAGTCTTTTCCATGGGGTGGGAGAATCCAGAACTAGAGGTTTAGGGTCAAAGGAGAAAGATATAAAAGAGAGCTATGGGGCAACTTTTTCACTCAGAGGGTGGTACATGTACAAAATGAGCTGCCAGGGGAGGTGGTGGAGGCTAGTACAATTGCAATATTTAAAAGGCATTTGGATGGGTATATGAATAGGAAAGTTTGAAAGGATATGGGCCAGGTGCTGGCAGGTGGGACGAGATTGGTTTGGGATATCTGGTTGGCATGGATGAGTTGGACCGATGGGTGTGTTTCCGTGCTAGACATCTCTATGACTCTATGACTCCATAAGTCTATGACACCTTGGAGACGCTCCTCTCTTGAATTTAGCTAACATCTCTAGAACCATATGAGCTCTGTGTAAAATCTTCAATTGCATGGCCTGCGCTTTGTTACATATTGAGATTTTCTTTACATTTTCGCATGTTTCTTCCCATGTTTCCAATGAAATATCCTTTGCTAGTTCCCGATTCCAAGTCCTATAGAGTCTCTGCACATCTCCTAAGCCATGTCCTTTCTGTAAATGATACAAAGTACTAACTGAGAGGGCGCCCATGTACCAGAGCACTCTTCTCCACATTGGACTTGTAAGGCTGAGCCAGTAGCATGGTCTTCCTCTTTATATTATCACTTACCTGAAAGTATCGGAAAATATCCCTATTAGACAGTCCATATTTCTGACTGAGTTAAATGACATCAAGACTTCCCCTCCCAACCCCTCACACACATCCACCACACTATCTAGATTGTGTGGGCATACCTGCCATGACCCTTGGCACCCTGTCTACCCCGGGATCCATGAGGCGGTTAAACCCCCCTCCTATGATTGTGTGGCGCAGCCCAAAATTCATTAATTTAGCAACAGTGTAAGAGGGTGCGCCGGGGGACAATACACATTCAGGATGTCATATTCTTCTCCACGTATTAGAGCTTTAAGAATAATGACCTGTCCATCTTCATCCTTAATTTGCTCAGTTACCTGGAATGGAAGGTTCCTTCTTACCAATATAGCCACTTCTCTACTCTTGGAACTAAAGGAGGAGAAGAATACCCTATCATAAGCCTCCTGCTGCAGCTTCAGATGTTTCTTTTCAGTTAAATGTATCTCCTGCAGCAGGGTGATGTTAACCCTTTCCTTCCTAAGGCTTGACAGTGCCTTCTTTCTTTTAATGGGAGAATGGCTCCATTTTACATTCCAGGTGCACCACATGAACAAATCACTAGCCATGGTCATCCAGAGTAGCCTCCCAAGAGGAGGAAGCTTAGCTAAGGTGTGGCGAGCGAAAAAGACATTACCTCCATAAAGTCTAAAAACTATCCTGTAAAACCTACGACAACTAAAAAAAAACCACATCATTTAACTTAAACAAATAACCAAACAAATCCCAATTCACTAGAGATCTCCCCAATTGCTCATAGAGGGCAATCCTCCCAATCCTTGCTACCATCCTGGCTCCTTCCAGTTGAGGCCATACCCTAGTCCCAGATGATGCACAGATAAAGAAAACCTGTTATTTACGTTCTGAGAGTTAACAATGGACACCCACCCTCCCCCCAACACGTCTTCTCCATACATCTTAAACACAGATATAGCCACCATCAATCCAAAAAAAAGGACAGCAGAAGAAAAGAAACTGCACACAATAACCAACCAACCGAAATGAAAAATAAATCAGGTATTATACCAAGGCAGTACAAAAGCTAAAAAAAATTATAACCACAAAAAGGGGAGAGGGGAGAGGAAAAGAGGGTCAGAAAAACTGAAGGAAAACTGTGCCACTGTCCATAACAGTGCCCATACTCGCAACCAAACCCCCCGTTTCCCCCCCCCCTCCCCCCCGCCCCACGCAAATCCCCACTCCATTTTCAAAGAGTTCACAAAGTCCTTGGCCTTTTCTGGAGAGTCAAAATTATATATTGTCCCTCTGTGAGCGTAACACAACTCCCCCAGGTACCTCCAGGAATACTGAGTGCTCAGATCTCTTAGTTTTCTCTTACATTCATCAAATGCCTTTTTCTTCTTAACTATGGCTCCTGAGAAGTCTTGAAAAAACATTATTCTTCAGTCTTTGTCTATTAAAGCCTGTGGATCTCTTCCCGGTTTTCTTGCTGTTTTAATCAGTAACTGTTTTCCTTTATAATGCTGGAGTCACACTCAGACTGGGCGGAAGCACGGATCCAGCCCAGACCTGTGCATTGCGATCTGGTGGACCTACTCCACACACACCAGGCCCGACTCCAACTCCAGCCCTGGGAACTTCGGGAACCACTTCTCCAAGAATCCAATGAGGTCCTCGCCTTCCTCACGCTCTGGGAGACTCACGAGCCGTAAGGTTTTTCTTCTACTTTTGTTTTCCAGGTCATCCATTAGTTCCTGAAGAACCCAAACCGGGTCTTCCAGTGTTCGGATCCTTCCACCCCGAGGCCTCCGCCATGGTCTCCGATGCCGCCGTCCTCTACTCCACTGCTTCTACTCTTCGGTCAAGTGTTTGAGTCTCTTGCTCATGCTTTTTCAGAATGGCAGATATTGGCTCCACGGCTGCTTCAATCTTTTCTTGGAGTTGGAGCAATGGGGACAGGAGGGGAGGGTCCTCCTTGCTGTACTCCTTTCACACCTTTTCCTTTATTTGCCTTCATCCTGATCTTAGAGCTGTCAAACCACAATGTTAGCAGCTCCAGGATTTCAACAACTTTATATTATCAATTTTTCTCCTAGGGGTGGTTAACGAGCTGGGGGGTTAAGTTCCACCTTGCCTGGGGGTTTGGCACAGAGCCCAGTACAACAAACCACACAGACCGCTGCCATCTTGGGTCTCCGCACACTAGTGTTTTTAAATAAACCCACTGGACTACAATCTGGTGTCATGTGATGTTTGACCTTGTAAAAGGGGAACAGTTAAAGGTAAATTTGAACCATCTTGAGTGATGCTCACTTTGTGGCTTTAAGTTAAGGATTCATTTTTTAGCTCTTGTTCTGGGAATAGTGAATTGCACGAGTAAAAATTAGAGGCAAAGAAAACACAGATCTGGGTCAGATTGAGAGAAGCAATTTAGTTGTTTTGGAAAATTCCAGATGGTTCTATGAAGAGGGGTTAAGATAAACATAAGAATTTCTGGTGACTCCATTGAGTATCCTTATCAGAGCTTTAATCCCAATATTCTTACCAGTAACCGAAGGACTGTTATTTAACCTTGTGCACAGCTATTGCAATAGTAAATGATTTCATTATACTTTTGTGCAGGCTTTAAATAGACCTGCGGATAAAATGACACAATCTTTCAATGAGTTGAAGTCAAGCAACACAATCTGTTGACATCTTGTGTTACACACAGTGGTTAACTTCAGGTATTTTGTATGAGCCTCACAGATTGGTTTGTCATCCCATACCATCACTTAATGTGCTCTCAATTTATAGAGATCACTGCTGTGCTGCAGTGAGTTTCTGAATAGGAATGTTCACTGACATTTTGCCTCGTTGTTGCCAGCAAAGAAGGGTTTGAGATATAGAAATAGACTGGAAAAGCTGGGAATTTTCCACTAGAGAATAGCAGATTGAGGGTGGAGCTTATTTAACTTTACAGAATCATGAGGGACATAGACAAAGTGAACAGCAAGGGTCTTCTCCCTAGGGTGGGGGAGTTCAAAACTAGGGGGCGTATTTTAAGGTGAGAGGAGAATGGTTGAAAAGCGACACGAGCAACTCCCCCCACACAAAGTGGCTCATGTGTGGAATGAACTGCCAGTAAATGTGAGGAATGCAGATACAACATTTAAAAGACAGGTTTTGAGATAGGTCGGAAAGGTTTGCAGGGACATGGGCCAGATGGGATTAGTTTAGTTTGGGAACATGGTCAGCATGGACTGTTTGGACCAAAAGGTCTGTTTCCATACAGAATGACTATATGAATTGAATACTCCAAATGATTCGCACAAATGCCAAAGCATCAGGGTGATATCAAAATAGCAATTTACTTATATTACACTAACGGAAGACAGTCTTTGGTCCAATACACAGAAGTGGTAACATATTTTACGTTACATGGATTTCTAAGGAGACAAGCAACAACAATGATGTGTTTACGATACTTCAATGTGTATTATCTTTTTTTTCAAAACTAACATTCCTATAGATGCTTGAAAAATAAGCTACTAGCAAGTCTTCTATTTGTGGAAATTTCTCCCCCTGAAAAACTAGTCAGATTGTGATACTATTTTAGGGTTTCTAATTTATGCTGACTGCATTTTAATACCAAGAGCTTGAAACTGTGTCAATATCTTGATGTATGGATTAAAATTTGAAATGAAAGTTAGAAGGGGAAAAAAAACTCCTACAAAAAATAACCCCGAACTGTATATTGCTTTTAGAGAGTGGTTCGCATGTGGAATGAACTGCCTGAGGGATGGACGTACAGTTACAACATTTACAAGACATTTGGACAGGTACATGAATAGGAAAGGATTAGGGAGATATGGACGAAATGCAGGCAAGTGGGACTAGTTTGGGATGGGAACATGGTCGGTTTGGATTCTAATTAGAACAGTAAATTAAATTTATTGGAACTTGGCTCAAAGTGATAGACAGCAGAGTTCTGGATTACTTTGATAGATGGTGAAAGGCTTGCTATAAGTGCAACAACACAGTCAAATCCAAAAGGTAGTAAAAGCCTGAGTAGAGCTTTTAGCAATTGAAAAGATGAGGCAGACTTTTATGTAATCCTCCCCAGAAAGCATTTAGCTCTAAAACTGACCTGCCATGTGGCATTTAATAACAGTGACAAGCCTTTCTTTTAAGCACAACCTGTCTTTATACTTGTGGCTGAAATCAACAGCATTATTGCACTCTTGTCTGCAATACATTTTGGACTCTGGTAATGTGGAGAACCATATCCTCAACAGCCTCCTTAAATGGCAAATATGCAGATAAACAATAGCATGGACCTGCTTGGTCAAATAGTTGATCTCTGTGTCATTAATTCTACTGAAATGTCATAAACTCAGTCTATCCGATATAAAGTGTATTTTTTTAAATTTTGAAAGCAAGATGTTTAAAACTTGGTTTATTTTCTGCCCCTGTGTAACTATCGTGCAGCTGTTATGAATTTCAAGCAGTGCAAGGGCACATCGCCCAAGCAGTCTCAGAAAATTTGCAATCCACTTGGATTAGGACAACTAAATGGAGCTAAGCAACAATTACTGCTCAGTATTGCAAAGTAAACACACAAGGTGACTACGCAGGAATGCTTTAAACATCTGGACAACGAAATGATATTTACTTGTGTCATATCTTTAAGAAGAAACGTCTCGCCCCTGTTTTAAAAGGCCTCCATCACTTTGCTGAACCCCTGCAACCCTACAACCCTCGATGATCTCCAAACTCCTAAAACTCTAGCCTCACTGTAAATGAGAATAAATCATTTTCAGGGGATATGTTTCACAAAAACCGTGTAAATAACGATTTTTCCAGTCAACAAAGCACATTGTACATGTACAGAATGAGCAGCATTCCCAGCCTCAGGAAGTTTTCAAACATTAAAAAAAACACAAATGAAGACTGGACTCACAATGCGTAAAACGGTGTGCAATAAGTTTAGTGAAGATAAGTATATATGCAAAAGGCAGACGCGCTAAATTAGCAGGGCTTGACTGAATCTGCAATTTTTATTTGTCTACCAGGGAGTGCCAGCCTCCTCCCTTCCTCCCATGCTCTGGCTCCCTTGTCCCTTAGAAACATTCTCGTGGGTTAAATGTTTGATCTCTGGTGCTAATACTGTATGTGGCTCAGTGTCAACGCTCCTGCAAAGCGCTTTTCTGCGTTGAAGATATTTTGTAAATGCCAACCGTCTTTTCCTACCGTAACGCTTCTGCCGGATCAGAAATGACGTTGATCCCACGGAGACTAATCTATTACATTCAATTACACAGCAGTTTATGTCACCTCGGGGACAATTAAAGCAAAGGTCTATTCGAAATCATAACACGAACAGGTCAAAAACAAATAGATCCCATGTCCTGGAAAGAAACGGGGAGTCGCTTTTAGCGGGGCCTAAGACACATGGAGACTTCAATTCACAAAACTTCAACCTCACTTCAACCCAAACCCGGCACCTGAGACTGTAACAAACATACACAGACACACTTCAATACATACTCCAAAACAGCAGCTTCCCTCTTCACCAGGACACACACACTCCTCAATCCTGTTTAATAGCGAAATAAAACTGTCCCCACGCCTCCCCGTCGGGAAATGTATTTATCTTAAGCGACTCTTCCCCCATTTTTGTTTTGTTAAAACTCCATTCTGTTTGACAGAACTGTCTCGTTGCTTCATTTTACTGGATGTAGAAAACTTTAGCTGGGCACCATCGTTTTCAGAAACAAAATGAAACGTTAAAGTTAATTGCAATGATTGTAATTGGTTCCAAATTTTGAAAGAGGAATCCTTGGTTCACCTTGTAAAGCAGAGAGGCTGCTCTAACGCCCTACCCGGGCATTGAGACAGTACCAGGGTGCCCCACATTGACAGGGAGTGTGGCTGGGCGCAGGTCAACCTTTCTGTAGCATTATCTAAACTTTCCCCAGCACAAGAAATCCCCCAGTCACTGCACTGTTGTCTTCTTCTTAGTTATTGTTATTATTGTCGAATGACATGAAGATTCTGAATTTTTTTTCGCTCTCGCTGAAGTTTCCTGTTTCCTTTTCATGATTTGGAGATGCCGGTGTTGGACTGGGGTGTACAAAGTTAAAAGTCACACAACACCAGGTTATAGTCCAACAGGTTTAGTTGGCTTTCGGAGCGTCGCTCCTTCATCAGGTGATAGTGGAAGGCTATCACCCATTGCTAACAGCTAACCTGAGAATGCAACTTTTAAAAAAAGATTTTGTGATTTACACATGAAAGAAGTGAAAATATCATGGTATTCAAACAGATAAAAGACTCAACAGACAATCAAATTTTTAATGTATGATTTCGGTTACATCACACTGTAAGTTTTTGCTATAAATTCTGCGTGTTAGGATTGAGCCCTCCACTCCACTGACAAATGGCAACTTATTTTGTTTTCAGTGGTTTTCATTGAACAAAGAATGTTGGCCTGAGCACGTGGAGGATTTTCAGCTCAGTTTGGGATTGTGCCATAGGACCGTCCCCGACTCCTTGAGTTACAGATCCTTGAACGTAGAGGAGTGTTGCCTCATGAACAGAGAGTTCAACACCAGCATGACTGTTCATTCAGGATGATAGTTCATTCAGGAATTAACTACACTGAATTCTGGTATGCGAACCTTGTAGGAGGGGAACAATTAAAGGTAAATTTGACCCGTCTTGAATTATGCTCACTTTCTGGTTTTAAGTTAAGGATTCATCATTTAGCTCTTGTTCTGGAAATGGCGGGTTGCAAGAGTAAAATTAGTGGCAAAGAAAATAAAGATCTGGGTCAGATTGAGAGAAGCAATTTGTTTTTTGGAAAATTCCAGATGGTTCTTTGAAGAGTAGTTAAGCTAAATATCAGACTAATTCTTCTGGTCACTCCAATGAGTATCCACAGCAGGTTGTTTAATGCAAATGCTCTTAATTATATCCAAAGAACTGTTGGTAAATTTGTGCAGTTATCACTACTGTGAACTATTTCATTATATCTTTGTGCAGATTTACATAGATCTGAAGTTAAAATGATGCAGATTTTCAATGTATTGAAGCCAAGCAACACAAACTATCGTTACACACAGTGGTCGACTTTCATGTAATTTGTACAAACCTCAGATTTGTCTATCATCTTACAGCATTACTTAATGTTCTCTCAAGTTTGGACAATTATCTGCTGTGCTGCAGTGAATTTCTGAACAATAATCCTTAATCAACATTTTGCCTAACTGTTGCAAGGCTTGAGATACAAAAATAGACTGAAAAGGCTGGGATTTTTTCACTGGAGCGTAAGAGGTTGAGGGGTAGCCTTATTGAGTTTTATCATGAGGGCCACAGATAAGATGAATGACAAAGGTCTTTTCTCAGTAGTGGGGCCATTCAAAGCAAGGGGACAATATTTTAAGGTGAGAGGAGAAGATTTAAAATGGACAAAAGGGGCAACATTTTTTACAAAGAGTCATTCATGTGTGGAATAAACTGCCAGAGAAAGTGATGAATGCAGGTAACATTACAATGTTTAAAATAAATTTGGATAACTTTATGAATAGGAAAGGTTTGGAGAGATATGGGCCAAGTGCAGACAGGTGGGACTGGTATAGTTTGGGAATATGGTCAATGTGGCCTCGTTGGACCAAAAGGTCTGCTTCTGTGGTGTATGACTTCATGCATTGAATACTCCAAATTATTATCACAAAGGCCAAATCATCAAATCATCAATGTGGCATCCAAAATAGCAATTTACTGATATTGTAATAAAGGAAGGCAGTCTTTGGTCTAATACACAAAAGGGGAAACATTGTTCTTTACATGGATCACTAAGGAATGAAACAGCAACAGTGATGTTTTCTATGCTTCAAAGTGTATTGTTTGATTTTTCAAAACTGATATTCTGATAGATATTTGAAAATCAGCTTATTAGCAAATGAGCATATTCAACTTTTTTGTGGGACTTTTTTCCCTTGAAACGTTTGGCCCATATCTCTCCAAACCTTTCCTATTCATAAACTTATCCAGTTATATGATGCCGTTTGAGGGTTTCTACTTTATGCGGGCTTATTGCACCACATTGTATGGCCTATCTGGTCCATACATCAGAATCTTATCTTTGTGGTCTCTTCTACATGGCCCTTAGACTGATTGCAGCAAACCTCACAGACTGACAGGAGCACACTCTCTCTACCAGGCAGACAGCAGGAAATCCCTATCAAAGAAGCACATCCTCACTAGACATATCCTCTATAATGCCAATTAATGCCAAGAGCTAGAAACTGCATCAATATCTTGATATGTGGATTAAAATTTGAAATGAAGGCGAGAAGGGGGAAAAGCATATCCTACGAAACATTATCCTAAATTGTACATTAGTTTTAGAATATTTTTCAAGTTTGATAATTGGAATATTGTTGTGTATTGAAATGTAAAGACTCAGCACTGAACTTATTGTTGGATTTATATTTTCTATGTTCACTGGATAAACTATTGAACCCTCGGACTTTAATTTGGAATTATATGCTCAACTGATTTCAGCCTTGAAAAAATTGTCAAGAAAGCATGTTTAACTAATCTTGCAACAAAAGATCCATTTTTGACTCTAAGACTGCTTAAAATTCAAGCTTGGTCAAGCTTTTCAGTTTATATAGACCCAGAATCTTTGTAAATTTTGAAGAGACTAGCTCAACTAATGCTTCACTCAAACATTTCAATACAAAAGACTTGGGTACCATTCCAATAACACTGGTGATGTTGGACTTAAAATAATTAAAACAGATTGTTCATTTATTCAGCTGGAACAGACACAATTGGCTGAATAGCCTCATTCTGTGCTGTTCTTTTCTATGGCTCTATAGTTCTCAAATTGAGTAAACAACAGGCTTTAACAGAAATTGCAGAGGACTGTATATAGTTGAACTGCAGAAGGCCATTAAAGTGGTAGCGACTAGCATTGTCTGATGACACACAACCACAAAGGCAGTGAAGAGGAGGAAGGATATGTCTGGTGAGGATGTGCTTCTTTGATAGGGATTTCCTGCTATCTGCCTGGTAGAGAGAGTGTGCTCCTGTCAGTCTGTGAGGTTTACAGCAATCAGCCTAAGAGCCATGTAGAAGAGACCACAAAGACAAGATTCTGATGTATAGACCAGATAGGCCATACAATGTGGTGCAATGCAGAGTGTCCCCATCATAATTGAATGCTGTACCTTTCATAACCTGACTCAACACAGGGGAGGGGCATATATTGAGACATGATGAGATAGAGGAATGGGAAGCCTCCTCTGAAAAGGCAGCTGATTCTAAGCACAATGGGATGGCCTAGGATGACCATCAGAATCCTTACCTCATTAAAGCTGGTAGGACAGCAGCTTCCATAATGTTTACTACCTGGAAGGACAAGGGCAGAGATACATGGGAATGCCATCATTGCAAGTTCCCCTCCAAGCCACTCACCATCCAGACATGGAAACATACTTCTTTTCCTTCACTATTACAGTGACAAAATCCTGGAACTCCTTCCCCAATGGCATTTTTTTATGTTTACCTTAGCCATATGGACTTCAAATCATTCAGAGAAACAGTTTGCAATCACTTTCTCAAGGCCAATAAGAGAAGAACAATAACTGCTGGCCCATTCAATGATGCCTATATTCCACAAATGAATAAATAAAACTATCACTGAACAAGTAACTGGTTAGTGATAACAGTTTAGTGCCTTTTAGCACCATTCAGCTGGTTTTGCTGCTTGTTCTTTTCTCTTTTCAATAATGTCAAAACTCACCCACATCTATACCCCACCTACATCTCTCTCCTGTATATCTCCAATCTCCTTTCAAGTCTATTGCAGTTCACCATGACCACATTGCAGTCTTTGGTAGAGGTAACCACACCAAACTTGCCCAGTTCTTTACTTCGTTACCCAGTACAATGGAATTGGCCTGGTTTAATTTATTTAATAGAGAATAGAAAGGCAGAGAGGTTCAGGGAGAAATTTATACCCCGTAGAAAGAAGTGATGGTTAAGTGCAAAAACAATAAGTGTCCCTCCTATCACATTTAGGCAGTCTCCAGAAGGACAATGCTACTGTCTATGCTTTCTGTCTCTTCGCTGGAAAATATCCATTATTCACAGAATGCAGAAATTCCCACACCTAAGCAGTGTCATGACAAGGTTCTCGGTAAGCTTCCCCAAGTTGTCATTATTCCAGATAGGATAGCGCACATTGACATGTTCATGGGTGAGGAAAGCTGACCCTTGGTTCCCCTTCTTTATTCACCTGCCCCTTGGTTGGCCACAACAAGATTAATTTGTGGATACATTTCTCCCAGAACCAAATTAATTTATGTTTTAAAAGGAATCAAATTAATCAGGTTTTCCTGAGTCAATGAAAGTGTGAGTTTGTGAGATTCTAAATATGAGAAGACAATAATACACACACATATCAGGAAAAGGAAGACTTCAAAAATGATACAAAGTTTTTAAATGATGTAGATTGGTCTCGGAGTCGCTTGTAA
Source organism: Chiloscyllium punctatum (assembly GCF_047496795.1). Taxonomy (NCBI): domain Eukaryota; kingdom Metazoa; phylum Chordata; class Chondrichthyes; order Orectolobiformes; family Hemiscylliidae; genus Chiloscyllium; species Chiloscyllium punctatum. Next base: position 10,308,113 of record NC_092765.1, read on the forward strand.
AGAGTGGATATTAGAATGTTGCATCCAGTCCTGCAGATTTTGCTGGTAGCATTAATGTTGATCATTGTACAGTTAATCTTGAGATTCGTGGCTTTGTAGACTGATTGAAATTCTTCTTTTCTGGTTCCTTTGTGCAATGGCTGGCCAATAGCATTTAGAATCCTGCCGTGTTGGACCGTTTAATGGATGTTGTCTAAACTGTGTCCTTTACAACACTCTAATCTACACACTGAGATATCAGGCCACTTACACACACAGACCATGGCAATTAGGACTAAAAGGGCAATTATAAACCTAGAAGGAGGAGGTTGGCTGTAGTGCATTACAAAATCACATTAAAAAGTTCGACAGTAGAAAGGCATTTAAATAATTAATGATTGGGATTTTCAAAATATACATTCCTTCAAGAAAAAACACCCAACAGGAAAAGCAAGAGAACCATTGCTAACAGGGCAGTTAAAGATAATATTAAATAAAATGAAGAGGCTTACAAAGAGAGAGAGAGAGAATAAAATGTGATTGTAAAATAGTAAGAAACATGGAAACAGAATGTAAAACCTCATCTACATATGGAATAAGGTAAAGATTAGCACAGGGCAAAAATGTGTTTATGACAGGTAGGAACAGGGAAATGTGTGATAGGAAATAGAAAATGGCAGAGAAGCTGAGTGAGCCCTGGAGCAACAGTTTCACACAGAAGGTGGTTCATACATGGAAAGAACTGCCTGAGGAAGTGATGGATGCAGGTCCAGTTACAACATTTAAAGAGCATTTGGACAAGTACATGAATAGGAAAAGTTTAGAGGAATATGGGCCAATTGCATACAGGTAGGGGTAGCTTAATTTGGGAAACTTGGTCTAGACTGGATTACTTACAGTGTGGAAACAGGCTCTTCGGCCCAACAAGTCCACACCGACCCGCCGAAGCGCAACCCACCCATATCCCTACATTTACCCCTTATCTAACACTAGGGCAACTTAGCATGGCCAATTCGCCTGACCTGCACATCTTTGGACTGTGGGAGGAAACCGGAGTACCCAAAGGAAACCCATGCAGACATGGGGAGAATGTGCAAACTCCACACAGTCAGTCGCCTGAGTCGGGAATTGAACCCGGGTCTCTGGCGCTGTGAGACAGCAGTGCTAACCACTGTGCCACCGACAAAGCAGGGATGAGTTGGACCGAATGGTCGGTTGCTGGCTGTATGACTCTCTGACCATTCAGATGCAGCACACAATTCAAAAGGCTAACATTTTGCTTTTAACATAAGAGGATTTCAATACAAAAGCAAAGATGTCTTGCTTCAGTTGTACAGAATTCTAATGAGACTGCACCTCGGGTATTGTTTGCAGTTCTGGTTCCCTTGTCTGAGGCAGCATTACCATAGACTGAGTGCAGTGGAGCTCACCAGACTGATTACTGGGTTGTAGAACTGTCCTGTGAGGACAGATTGAGAAGAATGAGAGGCAATTTCGGAGAAATACACAAAATTAGTTAGGGGTTAGTTAGAGTATATACAGAAAGGGTGCATCTCCTACCTGTGGGGTCTAGAACCAGGAAACATAGGCTCAGTTTCTAAAGCAAGGCATTAAGGACTGAGCTGAGGAAGAACTCCTTCATACACAACATGTGGTCAACCTTTGGAATTCTCTACCTCAGAGGGCTGTGGAAAGTCAGTCATTAAGTAAGTTCAAGATGGAGATTGATCAATTTCTGTAACTCAAGATATCAAGGGATATGGGGATTGAATAGGAATAGGTCATTGATAAATGTTGAGGAAATTACTTAGTCTGAGACTTCGCATCTTGATGCGAGAAGCTTTATTTTTCGTGAATTCATGGAGAGGCTGCTACAATCTCCACTGTTGCACAGCACTCTCCTGAGCTGAACAGTCAGCCTATATTTATATACAAATACGAACAACTTTGCTTGTTTTACTTAGATTCCATGTGGCACTCATGTAATGTTGAATACAATAAATCAAGATGGAAAAAAGCGCAGTGCAGCTATTCCCTTTGTTCTCAATTTTGCTGAAGGACAGAGAGACTAATGAGTTTAAGATACACTCTCTATATTTCATCAAACTATAATTGCACAACCTCAGTCTTTTTCTCCAGCGGTATTTTTTCCACCACAACTGTGAGTCTGAGAGCCAGGTCATCTTTTACCTTGGTCAAGTATCCCACCATGCAGCAGTATGCCAAGTTCTTACTATTTCCACAAGAAAGATGATCAGCCATGATCTAGAATGAAGGAGCAGACTCAAAGGAATAAACAGCCAACTTCTGCTGCTACGTCGTCAATTGCTATATCCAGTAGTAGTGAAATGTCAACCCATGTATATTGTATGCTATAAGACACATATTTCTGCACAAATACTGCATTCTTAAATTAAACAAAAGGTTCTTAAATTTAAATCCTGCTTGCCATGTAATTTGGGGCAATGAGTTCTATTCAACATCACCAACTAAATATTGACCTGAGGTGAATGACAAATCTCTGTCATATCAGAGATGAGCAAACTTGCTCAAATCGAATAATAAATGTAAATTCCTGCAATTCTAGACACTGAATAAGACCTTTTTTTAAAATGGTTAAAAACACAGGTTAAGTAAAATCTGTGAAGAGAGAAATAAAGTGAATATTTCAGGTCAGAACTGAGGAGAAATTGAAATATCAGAGCTTTTAAGGGGTCAAAAGTCAAAACAGCACTGATAGAGTGCAGGCTAGGAATGATTAAATCTCAAAATATTTCGTAATGCCACAGCCAAAAAGAATGATAATGGTTATGGTAAATAAAGAAAGGTTATGTCTAAATTAACTGTGATTTTCTTCCCTTCCCTATGACATGTTTCCAGATAAGCATAGGGTGGTAGCAACATCTGTCCTTCCACCTTCTCCCTTCTCACTGTCCAAAGCCCAGTGTTGTCCCTCATGTGAAACAGTGATCTACCTGTACTTCTACAATTCAGTATATTATGTTTGCTACCTATGACATGGTCTCCTTTGCAGATGGAAGACAAAACACAGACTGGCTTGTCACTTTGCGGAAGAATTCTGTTCTGTTCTGTACAACAGCAAACTTTTGATTACATTTCTCCACCTTAATCCCATGCTGGCTTTCTGTCCACGGCTTGTTACAGTGTTCCAGTGAAGTTCAATACGGGTTCAAATAATAACACCTTTCAACTTGGTACACTACTGCCTCCTGCAGTCAACATGGCATTCAGCTTTTGATCATAGCTTCCGCCTCTACCCCTTCTTTTCCACAGAATTACAGAATTACTACAGCCTGATATCTATTCTGTGTCAAAAGGGCATTTCTAAGAAAGCATGTGGCTGAAGCTAAATGACTTGATAAACAGCTTAGTTAGATACTTGCTGAAGTGTTCACCAAGTTGAATTCTATGACCTAATGAAACACAGATCAGGATTACAAGCAGGATCCATTAGGATGAAACAAAAGATCCATACCATCGGAAGTGCAGTTTAGTTTTGGCAGTGTTCTGGTTATCAGAGTGGGAGAGAGGCCTTAAGTTGTTTAGCAGTTTGAGTGGATAGGAGCTGTGATCAGCGTCTCTGGCCAGAAATGCTTTCTTACTACAAAATAGAAGGGGCAGAGTGACAATCCAACTGACTTGTCAGAAAATCTGGCTCAGACTTTCTAGATGCTTCCCCTCAATCAATGCTTGACTGAATGCTTTTTTTAATTGATGGCCTTATCCTGACAAATATTTTGAACAAGGGTGTAATGTTTATAATTCTTTAGTCTTCCGACACCACCTCCAAATCTAGAGAAGATGAAGATTATGTCCAATCCCTCTACAATTTCCATTCTCAATTCCCTCAATATCCATGGATGCATCTCACCTTCTTACAGAGTCTTGTCAACTCCAAATACTGAGAGGTTATCCAATTGTTTTTCCTTTTCAATGTTGAGTTTCCTCCTCTGTCAGCATGGCCTGGGTAGCATCAACTTCCTTTGTAAAGATCACTCAGCACCACAGCCATGATCTCCACCTCCATGCGTAAATCCCTTTTTGTTCCCTAATCAATTTACTCTTTCTTTTACTATTTATATGCCCAGAGGAGAATTTGGGATTCCCCTGATGTTAACTGCCATTTTTTTTTCATAATTCCTCTTTGCCTCTCTTCTTTGCCTTTTTAACTCCTTTCTGATCATTTTATATTCAGCTTCAATTCTCAAACATACATTATACCTGATAGCTGCCATAAGTGTACTTTTTCTTCTCTATTTTAATTTCTATTTTCTTCTATCCAAGGAGTTTTGGATTTGCTTGCCCTATTTTTCCCATCTGGAGGAATATACCTTGACTGTGTCTGAACCTTTGAAGGTAGCCCATTCTTCAGCTACAGATTTTCCCAATATTTGGTTCAAGTCTCAGTGGCCCAACACAAATGAAGTAAGCTCTCCCACAGTTAATGAACTCTGACCCTGGATTGTCCACTGTCCTTTTCTATTATTATTCTAAATGTTATCTAGATTTCCAAAAGGCATTCGACAAGATGCCACACAAAAGCCTGTTGCATAAGATAAAGACACATGGTGTTACAGGTAGTGTATTCACATGAATGGAGGATTGGTTGTCTAACAGGAAGCAAAGAGTGGGAATAAATGAGTACTATTCTGGTTGGCAAACAGTGAATAGTGGTGTGCCTTAGGGATCAGTGTTGGGACCGCAATTATTCACAATTTATATAGATAATTTGGAGTTGGACATCACATGTGGTGTGTCAAAGTTTGTGATGACACTAAGATGAATGGGAGAGCAGAGGACTGTGAAACTTTGCGAAGGGACATAGATAGTTTAAATGAGTGGGCAAAGGTCTGGCAGATGGAGTACAATGCAAATAAATGTGAATTCATCAATTTAGGTAGAAACTACATTAAAAAGGTTGATTACTTGAATGGTAAAAAGTTGCACGTGCTGCTATGCAGAGGGACCTGGTTATCCTTGTGTATGAATCACAGAAGATTGGTCTGCTGGTACAACAAGTAATTAAGAAGGCAAATGGAATTTTGTCCTTAATTGCTAAAGGGATTGAGTTTAAAAGCAGAGAGGTTATGTTGCAGCTGTACATGGTGCTGGTGAGGCCACTCCTAGTGTACTGTTTGCAATATTGGTCTCCCTACTTGAGAAAGGATGCACTGGCACTGGAGGGAGTGCAGAGGAGGTTCACTAGGTTGATTCCAGAGTTGAGGCAGTTGGTTTATGAGGAGTGACTGAGAAGACTGGGATTATATTCACTGGAATTTAGAAGAATGGTGGGGGGGGGAAGACATCTTATAGAAAAACATAAAATGATGAAGGGAATGGATAAGATAGAAGTAGAGAGGGTGTTTCCACTGGCCAATGAAACTAGGACAAGAGGGCATAGCCTCAAAATTAAGGGGAGCAGATTTAGGACTGAATTGAGAAAGAACTTCTTCACCCAGAAGGCTGTGAATCTATGGAACACCCTGCCCAGTGAAATATTTGAGGTTTTAAAGCTAAGATAGATAATTTTTGAACAGCAAAGGAATTAAGGGTTATAGTGAGAGAGTGGGTAAGTGGAGCTGATGCCACAAAAAGATCAGCCATGACCTTATTGAATGGCAAAGCAGGCTCAAAGGGCCAGATGGCCGACTCCTGCTCCTAGTGCTTATGTTCTATGTTCTTATCATAACAATGACCACTGTTCACTACATCTTTCCTTAATGGTACTTGATCTACTTACCCCACCTCATTCCCAAGATCCAGGTCTTTTCTTGGACTGGACATATGCAACTGCACAAAACTCTCCTGAACACAATCTAAGAACAGTTGCACCCCTCTGCCCATAACACTGCCAACATTCTAGATGATATTCAGGTAACTAAAGCCCCCGTTATTATTTCTCAATAATGCTTGCACTTCTTTGTAATTTACTTGCATATCTATTCCTCTACATCCTTCCTGCTGGCTTGCAGTCTGTAGACTACACTGAACAATGTAATTACACTCTTCTTGTTCCTTGACCAAGGCCACCATTGCACCCCACTTTTCTTGTTTCCTATTATTCATGAATGTTATCTAACCAGAAAAATGTAATACCCAGTCTTGCCTTACAGCCAAGTCTCTGTCATTGCTCCAATATCCATAATTCTACATAGCAATTTGTGCCTGTAAATCACAAATTTGTATTTAACTTTATGAAATATAATCCTGATTCAGAATGGTTAAAATTCTCCTTTTCTTTAACTTCACCTATTAACATGTTATTCACAATTCTAATGTATTTGGTTCTCACAATATCTTGTGACTTCAGTATTATCTCTAACATTCTCTCCTGAATCACCTGATGAAGGAGCGTTGCTCCAAAAGCTAGTGTGCTTCCAATTAAACCTGTTGGACTATAACCTGGTGTTGTATGATTTTTAACTTTGTACATCCTGATGGTTTTTGTGGAGCAATGCACGCTTATACTTATTTATTTCCTCCATTATCACTCTTTCTGTGCTATTACATAATGGCTTTTTCTTGGTGCTTAACCTCCCATGGCCTTCACTCAACATCAGAATTTCTCATTTATTCTTCTTGTCCCTTTCCCCTTTCACCATACTAAAACTCTCACTTTTCTATTTCTCTTCAGTTTTGTTGGGAGGTCATTGACATAATGCATCAATTCTGTTTCTCCACACATGCTGTGTAACCTGTTGTAGGTCTTACTGCTTTTCTCCTTCTTATAACAACTGTAACGAGTTTGACGAAAGTGGCATAATTTGTTCCTGTTTAAGTCACCTTTTAGAGTTTCATTATCCTTTGTTCATGACAATCAGTTTGATTACTGCAGTAATTGTGAGGAGGTCAGCCAGTTGGACATTATAAAGTATGCAACCCCTGATTGGGATTATTAATCTGATCCAATCGAGGCATGTTGATGGACGATTATAAACAGGACTGTGCCCTGGTGTCCTTGGAGAAGGAGCACGCGGGTGTCCACTGACACCCTGGAGTTGTGACTGGCCACTTGAGTGTTTCCTTCCCTTTGGAGATTGGATCATTTTGTGAAAAAAAAATAGAAAAAAAAAGAGAAAAAAAAATAAATAAATAAACAGGACTGTCAGACATCCTGTGAAGTCTGAAAGTTGGCTCATAGGGAGCTTGATCAGCATCGAGGACTCTCCACGTGTAAATAAAGGATGACTTTATGGCAGGACACCGGCCTCTATAGAGTTATTTCAATTATAATTAAACTTCCCTACCTTTGAAAGGGCCAATTTGTGCAATTTAAATATTTTTTTTCTTCAAATCATTCAGAGGCAAATTACATTCAATTCTAAAAATGCCTCTATAAGTGGTCTCTTGTTAAAATTCTAATTTCTTATTTTTCTTTTCACATTACTTTGTTGAATTCACATATCAGGCTCAGATTGATAATTGTCTTTTGCCATTTCTGTATAATTGGCATAAAGAAGGTCTGTTCTTTGAAAAAACATCCTGCCAAATATAAGGCTGACATTTCGAGTCTAACTGACCCTTTGTCAAAGCTATAAAAAGGGGAGAAATAGGGAGGTATTTATATTAGGCTGAGAGAAGATGAGTCATGGCTCCAGAAGCAAAGGTAGCGATAAAGAGGAGATAATGACTGTGCATAGAGAGATTATGGGGAGATTAGAAGCTGTGAATGACTAAGGCTGAAGCCAGTGCTATGTGACAAAATATGTGGGGGTACGGGGGGATGGGTGAAGCAGAGAAAAAATGGAAAACAGGACAGAAGGGTAGCAAAGGGGGAAGAGGAGAGGAAAAAGGTGATGAGAGAGTGGGGAGCGAGAGAAAGAGAGACAATCAAGAAATAAGAGGTACAGAACAGTTGGAAAAAAGATATAAAAAAGATAAATAAAATAAACTAAATAAAATTACGGAGCAGAATGAAAACAGAGGGGTCGAGATGGGATAATCATCTGAAGTTGTTGAATTCAATGTTGAGACCGGCAGGCTGTAACGTGCCTCGTCGGAAGATGAGATGCTGTTCCTCCAGTTTGCGTTAAGCTTCACTGGCACATTGCAGCAGGCCAAGGACAGACATGTGGGCATAGGAGCAGGATTGTGTGTTGAAGTGGCAAGCCACGGGGAGGTCTGGGACCTGATTGCATACAGACCGAAGGTGCTCAGCAAAGCAATCACCCAGTCCGCGTTTTGTCTCTCCGATATAGAGGAGACCACATTGGGAGCAACGAATGCAATAGACCAAATTGAAAGAGGTACAAGTGAATTGCTGCTTAATTTGAAGTGAGTGTTTGGGGCCTTGGATGGTGAGCATGGAAGAGGTAAACGGCCAGGTGTTGCACCTTCTGGTGTTAGGTGTGATGGAGGAGTGGACTAGGTTGTCCTAGAGGGAACAATCTCTGCGGAATGCAGACAGGGGGAAGGAAGGGAAGATGTGTTTAGTGGTGGCGTTGTGTTGGAGTTGGCGAAAATGGCGGAGGATTATTCTTTGCATGTGAAGGCTGGTGGGGTGAAAGGTGAGAACAAGAGGGACCCTATCCTTGTTCTGGGAGGGGAGGGAGGGGGTGAAGGTTGTGGCACAGGAGACGGACCACATGCTGTCGAGAGCCCTGTCAACAACTGTAGGTGGGAAGCCACGGTTGGAGAAGGAGGAACACATATTAAGAGCACCATTTTGGAAAGTGGCCTCATCGGAACAAATGCGGCAGAGGCGAAGGAGCTGAGAGAAATGGATCAAGTCCTTAGGGCGAGAAGAGCTGTAGCCCAGATGGCTGTGGGAGTCAGTGGGGCTTGTAATGGATATTAGTGGATAGACTATTGCCGGAAATGGAGACAGAAAGGTCAAGGTAGGCAAGTGTCAGAGATGGACCAGGTGAAGGTGATGGAGGGATGGAAACTGGAAGCGAAGTTTACGAATTTTTGCCAGGTCAGGACGAGAGCATGAAGCCGCACCGAAATAGTCATTGATGTACTGATAAAGCAGTTGTGGGAGGGGACCCGGGTATGCCTAGAACAAGAAATGTTCCACATACCCCATGAAAAGCAGGCATAGCTAGGACTCATGCGGGTACCCATTGCTACACCTTTGATTTGGAGAAAATGGGATGAGTTGAAGGAGAAGTTGTTGTGAGAGAGAACAAGTTCAGCAAGGCCGAGGAGAGTGGTGGTAGATGGAACGGTCTGTACACAATCAGGTCCCGGACCTTCCCGTGGCTTGCCACTTCAACACCCAATCCTGCTCCTATGCCCACATGTCTGTCCTTGTCCTGCTGCAATGTTCCAGTGAAGCTCAACGTAAACTGGAGGAACAGCATCTCATCTTCCGATGAGGCACGTTACAGCCTGCTGGCCTCAACATTGAATTCAACAACTTCAGATGATTATCCCATCTCGACCCCTCTGTTTTCATTCTGCTCCATAATTTTATTCAATTTATTTTATTTTTAAAATTTTTTTTCCCACTGTTCTGTACCTCTGTCTCTCTTTCTCTCACTCCCCACTCTCTCATCACCTTTTTCCTCTCCTCTTCCCCCTTTGTTACCCTTCTCCCCGGTTTTCCATTTTGCTTCTGCTTCACCCATTTCCACCTCGCCCATCCCCCCCATATTTTGTCACATAGCACTGGCTCCAGCCTTGGTCATTCACAGCTCCTAATCTCCCTATAATCTTTCTATGCACTGTCATTATCTCCTCTTTATTGCTACCTTTGCTCTGGAGACATGACTCATCTTCTCTCAGCCTAGTATAAATACCTCCCTATTTCTCCCCTTTTTTATAGCTTTGACAAAGGGTCAGTTAGACTTGAAACGCCAGCTCTTTTCTCTCCTTACAGATGCTGCCAGACCTGCTGAAATTTTCCAGCATTTTCTCTTTTGGTTTCAGATTCCCGCATCTGCCGTAAGTTGCTTTTATCCTGCCAAATATAATGGATTTTTATTATCATTTTGCACGAAGTTATTGTTGTCTCATACGAAAACTATGTTTCTCTAATTTATTTTATTGTCATTGATTTTGAAGTTGATGAATTGATTAAAAGAGAGTAATTTCACAACTTCTATTTGGCTGAAATTTTTAAAGTTAGTTAATTGCTCATTCAATTACTATATTCAGTACAGGAGTTGAGAGGTCGTGTTGTGGCTGTGCAGGACATTGGTTAGGCCACTGTTGGAATATTGTGTGTAATTTTGGTCTCCTTCCTATCGGACAGATGTTGTGAAACTTGAAAGGGTTCAGAAAAGATTTACAAGGATGTTGCCAGGGTTGGAGGATCTGAGCTTATAGGGAGAGGCTGAACAGGCTGAGGTTGTTTTCCCTGGAGTGTCGGAGGCTGAGGGGTGACCTTTAGAGGTTTACAAAATTATGAGGGGCATGGATAGGGTAAATAGGCAAAGTCTTTTTCCTGGGGTGGGATAGTCCAGAACGAGAGGGCATAAGTTTGGGATGAGAGGGGAAAGATATGAAAGGGAACTACGGGTCAATGTTTTCACACAGAGGGTGGTACTGTATGGAATGAGCTGCCAGAGGAAGTGGTGGAGGCTGGTACCATTGCAACATTTAAAAGGCATTTGGATGGGTATATGAATAGGAAGGGTTTGGAGGGATATGGGCCAGGTGCTGGCAGTTGGGACTAGATTGGGTTGGGATATCTGGTCGGCATGGACAAGTTGGACCGAAGGGTCTGTTTCCATGCTGTACATCTCTATGACTCTAATTGAACTTTACAGCTGATGAAAAATCAAGGAACCGAATTGTATGTGACAGAAGCAGCAAATATCAAGTTTAACTGAGGTAAATCTCTATTACATCGGGGATGATGAAACTGTGGAAGATTGAAACTAATGAGTTTAATGACAGGGGCATAACTTGCTCATTTTTTTTCACGTATATATTTATTGAAACATTTTTACTCTTTTACAACAAAACCAAAAAAATTAAAGAAGTACAAATCTACAGATGAGTAGAAGTAATATCTCATTATTATATTACAGCAATGTTAACAATAAACTACCGACTACTCTTCAAGATACAATCGTCTCATAGTTATTTAACTTAATCCGAGTTAAAATAAACTCAAGTTAAATAAAATAGTATTAAATTAAATTACAATCCAGTAAAATTAAATTACAATACATTACACTACTCACTGCACCTCCGCCGAAGCTCCCATCCAAGAAGCCCTTGTGGCGATATAAAGGTCCTAATCAGTACCGCCAATAGATCCATGTCGATGTAATTTAGAAAGGGCAGCTGTGTCTTATAAAATTGCTGTGTTCCCTGGTGCACCATACTCATCAAGTAATTGTGGGAGACGTGCTCCATCACAAATCTACACCACCCCGCAAGACCAGGAGGTTCATGCAAGTGCTCTTCCTTGCACAGTGTGTAAGAATGTTAAATAACCTCTCCCCATGCTCACCCAGAGAGGGCTGGTCCAATAGCCCCAAAAGAAGGGACACCAGATCTGCCTTAACTTCAATTCCCAGGATCTTCTCCATCTCATTCACTATGACACCCCAATATCCGCGAATCTTGTAGCAAGACCAAAAGCAATGTATGAGGGTGCCTGTGCTGATATTACATTTAGACATTCCGGAGAAGATCCTTTCTTAAACCTTGCTAACCTCTCTGGTGCCATATAGGCCCTCTTAAGGATCTTCAATTACATAGCTTGTGCTTTATTGCATATTGAAATTTTCTATACATTCCCCCATGTATCCTCCCATGTTTCTGAACTTGCTCATTTTTATCTGCATTTTTGTGTATTTGTAATTTTCTACATTCATGTGCATGGATTTGATTAGGATGAAATTTTGAAAGAGGTCCTTTCCAGCTACTTAATCTTCACTTCAGGTAGAATGAAAAATTGAATTCTATACTGAAGAATACTCTGAAAGTGACTTATTTTTCAAACTCTACTGCTATTCCTTTCTAATTTACTTTCTCAGGTTGAATTTTAAATTTCCTTCTGTCAATATCTGCATAATGAAATTCAAAACTTTGAAATATAGTTCTGCTTGGTGTTTATTCTCATTATTTCTACTTGCTTTTAATAGACTCACATGAAAGGCCCATGCCTTTGTCTGTCTTTATCCTCGTTAAAAATTAGTGTGAATTTAAGAAAAAAGATGGGTGGCATTTTTTTGTCTAATTGTAAGTTTTCTGACATACATATTCCCTTCCATTTTGTGAATAGACCTATTTCTGAGATGTTATTTGCACCTTCTATTGTGAAGCGTGATGCATGATGCCTATTCTGTATATCAGAATCTCTTGTCTTCCATTGTTAAATTCTCTATATCCACTTTCTGTAGTTCTGGTAATGTATTGCTCTGCATTAACTCTTTCTTAAATGTTTATACAACCATTTATTCACAATGCGTCACCCTACAGCCATGACTCTATGATGGCTGTAACTTCATACATATTTCAACTTGTACTGTTCATCTGTTTGGCTTTGAATATTATGTACAAAACCTTTAATTTTATCTTTTCAATGTTATTTGGTTATTCATCTGTTGATTTACTCTTAAATTTGAATTTTATATCCCTTCCTATCAATTCATCATTTCCCATGTTCATATCTTTTTCTCTGTCTTTTCTCTAGTCTTTGATTCAATACATCTTGCCAAATTCCATCCTTGCCTCCATTACTGAGTTGAAAATCCTCTCTACTTCCCTAGTTATGTACTCATTAGAACACCAGTCCCACTATGGTTCAGCTGGAGAGCACCCCAACAGGAGAGACCCTCCATGTTCCCCAATACTGGTGCCATGGCCGATGAATTAAAGCTCACCTCCCCTGCCACTGCTGACATTGAGCCATGCATTTATTTGTTTAATATTATTTGCCTTATGCCAATTTGCATGTGACTGAAATAATAATGCAGAGATTCCTAGCTTTTGAGGTTCTGCTTCTGAAATGTGCTGCCTAGCTCCTCAGACTGACAAAGCAGAAACTCTTCCTTTGTTCTGCCTGTGTTGTTGGTACCTAAATAGACCTGAACTGGATCTCCCATCTCCCACTGTACATTCTTCTCAGGCACGAAGGGATCAATCGTAATGGAGAGAAGGAAAGAGAATGGTTTTGAGAAACATATCAGTCATGGTTGAATAGCAGAGCAGACTTGATGGGCCCAATAGCCTAATTCTGCTCCTATATCTTAATGGCACTGGACAGGAAGAAAGCCGACAGGAATTGCACTGAATGCTGCAGAGAACAGTGTCAGTTCTTCTCACTACACGGTCCCCGACTCGTACATTTCTATTTCATTCACCCGACTTGAATAGCTCCCTGTCCTGCAGTTACTTCGCTCGTGCTCCCTGCTCTTATCTATGCAGTTTGCCAGAACATGTGGGCGGCACAGTGGCACAGTGGTCAGCACTGCTGCGTCACAGCGCATGAGACCCGGGTTCAATTCCCGCCTCAGGCGACTGTGTGGAGTTTGCACATTCTCCCCGTGTCTGCGTGGGTTTCCTCCGGGTGCTCCAGTTTCCTCCCACAATCCAAAAATGTGCAGGTTAAGTGAATTGGCCATACTAAATTGCCTGTAGTGTTAGGTGAAGGGGTAAATGTAGGTGAATGGGTCTGGGTGGGTTACGCTTCGGCGGGTCGGTGTGGACTTGTTGGGCCGAAGGGCCTGTTTCCACACTGTAATTAATCTAATCTAAAAAATATTACTCAGGTTGTACAATTGCAGAGACTGAGGTTCCTCAAATGCTTCCCTGTGGGCCCAATGCTTCCCCTAGCTACAGTCACCTGTTCCTGCTCTTGAGCAAGACCAAAATTGAACGAGCTAATCTGAGACAAATGACCAGTGTGACCAAAACTCAGAGGTAATTTTACCCCTCCTTGATGTGGCACAATGTCTATAACTAAGAGACCAGCTCCTCAAGTTGGATCCCAATTTGCTTGACCTGCAAACACAAGCAACAGATGTCTTCTCTCTGGATAACGTTGGTGTCCAGTGGCTCCCAGATGCTGCCGAAACAACATATTGCCCAAGCTAGCATTTGATTTGATTTGATTTGTTATTCTCTCTTCTACCGAGGTACAGTGAAAGTTTTGTTTTGTGAGCAGTACAGACAGATTGTATCATACAAAGTGCATTAGGGTAATGCAATACAGTGAGGAATACCATGTTATCGCTGCACGGGAGTGCACAATGAACAGGATCAGCACTAAGTTTAAAACTTGAAAGGTCCATTCAGAAGTTTAACTATAGTGGTGAGGAAGCTGTGTCCTGGCTAGAGTCAAGTTTCTCTAGTGCTGTTGCAGCTAAACTGGGCGGCATGGTGGCTCAGTGGAGAAGTGGCATGGTGGTTCAGTGGTTAGCAGTGCTGCCTCACAGTGCCAGAGACCCAGGTTCGATTCTAGCCTCAGGCACATCCTGCCTGTGCAGGTTTCCTCTGGGTGCTCCAGTTTCCACCCACAATCCAATGATGTGCAGGTTGGGTGAATTGGCCGTGCTAAATTGCCCATAGTGTTCAGGGGTGTGTAGTTAAGGTCCATTAATCGAGGGTAAATGTAGAGTAATAAGGGAATGGGTCTGGGTGGGATACTATTCAGAGGGTCAGTATGGATTTGTTGGGCCAAATGGCATGTTTCCACACTGTATGGATTCTATGAACCCAACTGTTCCCACCTCTTCACCACAGCCCTACAAATATCTTCTGTTGGTACAATTACCCAATACTTTTTTGAAAGCCAGAATTGCCTCTATCAGACCCTCAGACAATGCATTCCAGAATCTAACCACTTTTTAGGGTAAAAATGGTTCTCTTCTTGCCAGCTTTGCTTCACTTACCAATTCCATCAAGTTGCCGTGTTCTGGTTCTCAACCATTTGGCTAATAGGAAAAGTACCACCTGATCTACTCTGTCCAGAATATCCATCCTATTAAATATCTCTATAAAATCTCATGTTAGTTGTTTCAAAGGAGTATGGCCCTGACTTTGCAAATCTCCTGGAGAAATAAAGACTCTCATCTCAACAAAGCTAATCTTTTTTAAATAAATATTTTTATTGAAAAGAAAAAAGTTTTTGGGTTGTTTTTACAAAAATTATACAACTAATACAAAATAGTGTAACCACTTTACAATATAATAGCAACATCAATATAAATCTACTAATCTACTCTACAAACTACCAAAACACAAAGTAAGATATTAAAAAAACTCTCCAAATAAAAACAAACACAATACAGTACATAACTAACAAAAAAAAAGGTAAATAAATAAACATTCAAACTAAAATTATATCAAGTCATAACAAGACCTGTATTTATTCAGGATTCTTCCTCCCAGGGGCCCCCAAACTGACAGACATCATCCTCACAGCTAAACAAAGGCCCTAGACAGTATGGCCGATAGGTCTGCATCCATGTAGCTCAGGAAGAGCTGCCATGTTCTATAGAACAATTCCGTTTTTTGGTGCACCATATTCACAAGTAAGTCCAAAGGGATATGTTCCATAACTATCCTATGCCAATTAGGAAGTCTTGGGGGACTTTCTGATACCCAGCTTGCTAAAATGTTTTCCTCGCACAAAAGGAGAGAATAGTAAACAGTTTCTTCCCGTATGCATCTAGAGAAGGAAGATTTGGAAAGCCCAAAAGGAGAGGCACCGCGTCCAGCCCAGTCTCTGTTCCCAAAATCTTTGCCAAGGCATCTGCTACAAGGTCCCAATATCTATGGATCTTATGGCATGTCCACAAACAATGAGTGAGAGTACCAACTTCTACTTTACATTTAAGGCACACTGGGGACGCTCCTGCCTTAAACTTAGCAAGTTGCTCTGGTGCTGTATGGACCCTGTGAAGTATCTTGAATAGTTTGAGTCCTATTGTAGCTAGAAATCTTCCTGACATTTTCCCAGATGTCCTCCCACATCTCTGAGGAGATTTCCACCCCTAATTCTTGAGTCCAGGTTTTATATAGCTGTTCCATGTCCTTCGACACATTATTACCTAGCGAGTGATAGAGAGTACTGACCCAGGGGGCACCCATTGGCCGAAGCACTCTCCTCTCCATATCTGATTTATAAGGATTAGCCATCAATGTGGTCTTTTTTTTGTGTGAGGTCTCGTACTTGAAAATATCAAGAGGGGTCCTTGCTAGTTAACCCGAACTTCTGACACAACTGTTTGAAGGACATCGTGACCTCCCCATCGAACAGATCTCCCAAGCAGGAGATTCCTCTGGACTCCAGAATCTTAAATCCAGCGTCTACCAAACCTGGCTGAAATCCCAACATTCCCACTATCAGGGTATAGAGGGAGGATTTTTGTGGAAAACCCTCACCCTTTCAGATCATCCTCCAAGTTTTGATAGTGTTTAGGACAATCAGCCTTTTATAATGATCTGTGACAGTTCTCATCTTATCCATAAACAATAGATTGATAAAGGGGCATTTTGCTTCAGAAGCCTCGATATCCAGCCAAATTGATTGTGGATCGCAAGAGGCCCAAACAGCCGCATGTGATAGCAGGGAGCTAAGTTTGTACTTCCTAAAATCCGGGAAATCCAGATCTCCCCTTTTTTGTGGGAGCTGCAATTTATCTAATTTAATAAGGGGCCGTCTATGATTCCAAACAAAGGAACCGAGTGAACCATGAAGTTTACACAGCGTCTGTCTCGGCAACATCAAAGGAAGCATTCTCATAGGGTATAATAGGCAAGGCAGAACATTCATCTTGACCAGAGTTATTCTTCCTATTCAGGATATCGGGAGATCTTCCCAACGCTGGAGGCCCTGCCTTATTTTCTCTCATAGATGCATATAGTTACCTGACCAAATACCGGGATAATAAGAATACCTAAATAGTGACACTGAAAGGGGAAGTGGGTTTCATCCACAAAGTTGGGTATACTGGTAAGACTCTCCTACCAGTGTGGCCTCTGATTTCATAAAATTACTTTTGTACCCTAAAAACATGCCAAATAAATTAACCACTTGGATTAAGTGGGGGACAGATGTTAATGGATCATTTAAGAAAAGAAGGACGTTATCCACATAAAGAGTAAGTTTATGCTTGCCTGATCCTACCTCTGGGGCTGTTACACTGGGGTCCGTTTGGATGGCTTCCACCAGTGGTTCGATCACTCGTATAAATAATAGTGGCAAGAGAGGGCACCCTTGACGATAACCTCTGCCAACACTAAAACTATCTGCTCTTATACCATTGGCAATCACCACTGCTTTCGGGTCATTATATAGCACCGCAACCCATTTGGTAAAACTGCTCCAAGGCCAAACCATTCCATAATATAAAAAAGGTACAGTCATTCCATCAGGTCGAATGCTTTCTCTGCATCTAGGGAGACGATTAATCCTGGTATTGCTCTTAGCTGGCAGACTTGTACCATATTTAACACTCGTCTGATAATATTAGTCAGTCTGCGACCCTTAATAAACCCTGTCTGATCCTCTTTTATAATAAATGGCAAAACCCTCTCCAGTCTTAATGCCAGCATTTTTAGGAGGATTTTAAAGTCCACATTCAGTAGGGATATTGGCCTGTATGAAGTACAGTCGTCTGGGGCTTTTTCTTTCTTAAGGATGAGAGAAATATTTGCTTCTCTCAAAGAGGGCGGGAGACTACCCTGACCTAATGAGTAATTGTACATGTCTATAAGTGGTCCGGCCAATTCGTCTATAAACTCTTTATAGAACTCAGTCTGAAATCCATCTGGCCCGGGCGCTTTACTGCTCTGGAGCTGCCTCACTGCCTCCTGCACTTCCTGAGTTGTCAGGGGGACATTCAAAAAGACACCTGCTCTGAGGTTACATCCGAGAGGTCCAGGTTCTTAAAAAAAGACTCCATCTTCCTTGCTCTATCCTCACAGCCCTTCAACTGATACAGCTCAAAATAGAATTTTCTAAATGCTGCATTGATCTTTTTAGGATCACAAGTCAAAGTACCAGCACCCTCTCTAATAGATGTAATAGATTGGGGAACCTTCTTCTTTCTGGCAAGGTATGCTAGATACCTGCAGGATAATGCCGCACTCAAATAGTCTCTGCTTCGCAAATAGTATCTCCCTCTTTGCTGTTTGAGTAAGTGCATCATTCAAAACAGCCCTGAGGGCTGTATTCAGGTGTAATTTAGTTATGGGTGGCCTATCAACATATGCTGATTCAGCCGCCTTCAGGCGAGCCTCGAGCAGACCCTGTTGTTCTCCCCTCTGTCCTTTCCAGGTCACTGAATACGAGATAATCAAGTCCCGCGCATAAGCCATGGCAGTCTCCCACATCACTGATGGGTTACTAGCCGTGCCTAAGTTGATATCCCAAAAAGCTTTAAATCCCTGCGAAAAGTATTCTATAAACGTACTATCCTTCAATAGGAAAGGGTCCACATGTCAGTGCTGGAAGTTCACCTTATCACCACTAGCCTTGACCTCCATATACACTGCCACGTGGTCGGAAACAGCTATATTCCTTATTTTACAGGACAGCGTTGATTTCAGAAAGTTTGAGGGGACAAAAAACATACTGATTCTGCTATGGCACTTGTGTGGGTTAGAATAAACTCTCTACCCTCAGGGTGAAGACACCTCCGCACATCTACCAGTCCCAACTCCCTATTCAGATCAACAAACTGCTTAGATTGCAGAGATATACCAGCAGAGCTCCTCGGTATTCTGTCCACCTTGGGATCAATAATACAATTAAAATCACACCCTATTACTGTGTGACAGGCCCCAAGGGCCATCAATCTGGAAAGTGCATTTGTTACGAACTTTAAAGGATGTGCCGGGAGACAACATACATTCAAAATCCCGTACTCCTCTCCATATGTTAGAGCTTTGGAACGGAATATTCTTCTGGTTAAGAATGGCTACTCCCCTACTTTTCAAGTTGAAAGATGAGAAGAACACCTGGCCAAATCCTTTGGGTGTGTCCCCTGTAAAAGGGCTACATCGACCTTCTCTTTTTTAAGACTTGATAGTATCTTTTTCCTTTTAATTGGTGAGTGACTCCCTTGGACATTCCAGGTGCACCATTTAAATGAATGATTAGCCGTGATCATTCAGGAAAATCCGAGACCACCCCTCCCCCCCAGGAGGAAGAATCCCACTCAAAAAACATTGAGCAGAGACCGTAAACAATTCAAATTTAAAACTACAACCTTCGAAACTGCTAAAACAAAACTACTATAAACCACTCCTAAGAAATAACAACATAAAACATAACTAAAAGGAGATTTTCCCCCTTGTCCACAGGGAGCACTCCCACCATCCAATAATCCCACTATGACTCCTTCCAGCTGAGGCCATGCCCTCGCCCCAGACATCGCAAAGTAAGATAAACAAATACAAATATCTTCTAACAAGGAAATTAAAAATGGACATCCAACCCGTCCCTTCCATATTATTACCCGAGGCATTCTTGGCAAAGCAGCAACATGAAATAAAGTATATAAAATTACAACCCCGACATATATTAAAGGAAAACTCAAAATCACCCCCCAACAACCAGATAAATCAGGCAAATTATAAATAAAGATAAGAAAACAAGGAAAGATTTTTAAAAAGGGGCAAGGAGAAAAAGAGGGGTAAAATAAAATAATTGTCCATATAATTCAGGTCAATCAGACTATTTAAGAGCATCCAAATATTATTTTACTTTTCCCAGCAATCTAAAGTTATGCACAGACCCTCCATGACTGAAGCGCAGTTTTGCCGGGTATTTCATGGAATATTGAATATTCAAATCCCTCAGACACTTCTTTACCTCGTCAAACTCCTTCCTCTTGCACTCCACGAGGGGAGAGCTGTCCTGGAACAGCTTTATTTTGGATCCCTTGTATACAATAGCTCGGGGATCTTTCCCCAGTGCTCTAGAGGTTTGTCTCTGTAGTGCTGGAGTTGCACTAGGACCGGGTGGGGACACTGGTCCAACCCGGTGGGCCCGCTACCCCCACACCCGGCCTACCTCAGGCTCCAGCCTCAGCAGTTGTGGGAGCCATTGCTCCAAAAGGTTAAGAAGCTGGACTTCTTTCTCCTGTTCAGGAAGGCCCAGCAACCGGACATCCTTTTGATGATCTCAATTTTTGAGTTTGTCGACCTGCTCCTCCAAGGTCCAGACTCAGTGTTCCAGTGGACCTACGGAAGATTCAACCACGGTCTCAGAGGCCGTGGCACATTGCTCTGTCTCTCCAATGGGCTGCCTGAAGCTCTTAATATCCTGGTCCTGCTTCTTCAGCAATGCCGAGATTGACTCCCACCTGGACGGGGTCTCCTCCATCGAAGCATCGATCCTCTCTCAGAGCTTGACAAACACTGAGACCAGGCTTGCCTCTGCCGGTAAGTCCCCCGAGGCGGCCACAGACACATCTGTTGCTTGGTGGGAGTTCCCTGCCTGTTGTGAACTCCGTGCCCCTTTAGCTTTGGTCATTTTAGAATGTACCAAACTACTAAAGTTTGGTGCAAAATGGCTACAGCAGCCAGGAAAAAAACTATTTATAGTAGTTTAAGAGTTGAAGGTAGGTATCTCATTTGTCTGGGTCCTAGGCAGAGCTCAGAAAACTTGGACCTACTATGTCGCCGCCATCTTGAGTCCCCCAAAGCCATTTTTATTAAACTTGTCTCCACTGTCTAAATTGCGGTGCCCAAAATAGTTGAAATGGAAGCTGTGTTTTACAAAGGTTCACCATATCCCAAGTGCTTTTGTACTCAATGTCTCAACGTATAAAGCCCTGGGTCCTGTACTCATTATGAACTGCTTTCTAAACCAGCTCTACCAAAATCAACAATTTGTGTACATACTATATGTCCCCAGCTCACTCTGCTCATGTTAAACTACTAGGTGAAGGTGAGGACTGTAGATGCTGGAGATCAGAGTCAAGATTAGAGTGGTGCTGGAAAAGCACAGCAGGTCGGGCAGCATCCAAGGAGCTGGAAAATCGACGTTTTGGGCAAGAGCCCTTCATCAGGAAGGGCTCCTGCCCGAAACATCGCTTTTCCTGCTCCTTGGATGCTGCCTGACCTGCTGTGCTTTTCCAGCACCACTTTAATCTTGACTCATGTTAAACTGCTGTTTAATTGTCACCTTCATTTTATGTTGTCATTCCCTTTTTGCTACTACCAAAATATACTATTTCACACACACTGAATTAATTTTAGGTGTAGAACTAGCTTGAAGGTAGAAGGCAGAGGGTGGTGGAGGGTTGCTTTTCAGACTGGAGGCCTGTGACCAGCAGTGTGCCACAAGGATCGGTGCTGGGTCCATACTTTTTGTCATTTATATAAATGATTTGGATGTGAACATAGGAGGCCTGGTCAGTAAATATGCAGATGACACCAAAATTGGAGGTGTAGTGGACAGTGAAGAAGGCTACCTCAGAGTACAACGGGATCTTGATCAAATGGGCCAATGGTTGGGAGTGGCGGATGGAGTTTAATTTTGATAAATGTATGGTGCTGTATTTTGGAAAGGCAAATTAAAGCAGGACTTATACATGCAATGGTAAGGTCCTGGAAAGTGTTGCTGAACAAAGATGTTGGAGTGCAGGTTCATAGTTCCTTGAAAGTGGAATTGCAGATAGATAGGCTAGTGAAGAAGGCATTTGGTATGGTTTCCTTCATTAGTCAGTGCATTGACTGTGGGAGTTGGCAGGTCATGTTGCAGCTATACAGGACATTGATTAGGCTAGTTTTGGAATATTGCAAGCAATTCTGGTCTCCCTACTATAAGAAGGATGTTGTGAAACTTGAAAGGGTTCAGAAAAGATTTACAAGGATGTTGCCAGGGTTGACCTTATAGTGGTCTATAAAATCATGATGGGCATAGATAGGGTAAATGGACAAAGTCTTTTCCCTGGGTGGGGGAGTCCAGAACTAGAGGGTATAGGTTTAAGGTGAGAGGGGAAAGATATAAAAGGGACCTAAGAGGCAACGTTTTCACACAGAGGATAGTGCGTATATGAAATGAGCTGCCAGAGGAAATGCTAGAGGCTGGTACAGTTACAACATTTAAAAGGCATCCGGATGGGTATATGAATAGGAAGGTTATGGGCCAAATGCTGGCTCATGGAAATATATTTATTTTGGATATCTGGTTGGCATAGACGAGTTTCCGTGCTGTCCACCTCGATGACTCTAAGTTCACCTGTTATGTATCTGTCCATCCTCCTAATCTCACGTTGTTCTCTTGAGGTTTATCATTATCTTACTCAGTTCAGAAAACCTTCCAAGTGTTGTCTCATGGCAAATTTTGAAATTGTGCTGTGCACATCAAAGTCCAGATCATTATGTATAGATTAGGGTGGGGAACCCTCTTCCTGCCAAAGGACAGTTACAGAATGAATAAAGCCAGATTCAGATACAAAATGCAGCTGAATTTTGCCTTTAAGGGAGAAAGCAGAAACATTCAACTCACCCGCTGTTTTAATGCGATGGCTGAGTTTGCTTTGCCTTAGTGAGACTTCATGCTGATAATGATGATGTTGCTATGAGCAACTGCTTTTCAAACTCTTGTCTGTTAATACACTAGGAGAAAGTGAGGACTGCACATGCTGGAGATCAGAGCTGAAAATATGTTGCTGGAAAAGCGCAGCAGGTCAGGCAGCATCCAAAGAGCAGGAGAATCGACGTTTCGGGCTTGAGCCTTCCTGAAGAAG
Source organism: Chiloscyllium punctatum (assembly GCF_047496795.1). Taxonomy (NCBI): domain Eukaryota; kingdom Metazoa; phylum Chordata; class Chondrichthyes; order Orectolobiformes; family Hemiscylliidae; genus Chiloscyllium; species Chiloscyllium punctatum. The sequence goes on from NC_092765.1 coordinate 10,330,726, forward strand.
GGCTTATGTCCGAAACGTCGATTCTCCTGCTCCTTGGATGCTGCCTGACCTGCTGTGCTTTTCCAGCAACACATTTTCAGCTCTGTTAATACGCTGGTATGGTTTCATGAATTTATGAATCAGGTGAAAATTTTAATGGAGTCAAATGGAAAACTTGGGCTGAATTGAGTGAGCACAGGTGGCTGTAACTCGTGGTGTTCATGATCAATGTATTACTGTCCTTTTCCAACAATATCCTAACCAGCTTTTTATTTCTGTTTTAAATGTGAAATCATTTGAAGTCGCATTAAATACAATCGGAAAAGGGCATTTTTCATTACCTTCAGGGACCAAAACCTAAACCTGTTGTTACAGGAGTGAGAGAAAAAACACAAAGAACTGTAAATGCTGGAAATCAGAAACAAACACAAAGAATGCTGAAGAATGCCAATATTTGATTTAAATTTACCACAGCCAGATCTATTCTCATCCCATTGAAAATGACATTTCCTTCATGAATTGCTTTTCATTTGTTTTACTCCTTGTTCTTTTCAGTAGCTCATCTAAATCTCATTAAACTTTGATCATTATCCTCTAAAGCTTCCCTAATACTTGATTCTCCTGATTCACCTCAAGCTCTGGAATTAGATATGACAATATCGCCTTCTTCATTACACTGGAAATATAAATGTTGGAAATTCTCCTGAATATTCTTTAAAAAAAACTTGCCCCACTCTGTCTTTTAGACAACTGTTATTCTCGTCTTTTTTCGGATCACTTATTTGCCCCAGTATGATGACTGCATCATTCTAGCATCTCTCTGTAATTTCTTTGCAAATTCATTCTTTATAACTTACCATCAGTCACTGGGAGAACAACATAAACCCTTTAATGTAACAGTGCTTCTATTGTCTTTTGGTTGGAACCATATAGATTCTGTTCTTTAGCCACATTTCTCTTTATCTCTCTCTGCTCCTTCAGGCTGTGGAAGTAACAAACTTAAAAATGATTCCCATTATGCTGGATTTCCCTTGAGCTCCTGAAACTAACAGGACATAATGCTCTGAGTCAAGAATTCTCACTCAGACAATAACATCAGCAACAACATTTCCAAGAACAATTCCCAGATAGGAATTATAAATACAAGTACAAGTTACATGCCTAGCCTATGAGGATTAAATTGTTAGATTTATTAGGTCACATGTGGATTACCAACTGCAAATTGGTATTTATCATAGGAAAAGAATGTATCACCGAATTTACCATGACAAGTGCTGAGGCAGGTCTGATATTAGTTAATTAATTGATTTCCAGCATTCACAGTTCTTTGTTTTTCCCTTCTCCTGTAAAAACAGGTTTAGGTTTTGGTCCCTGAAGGTAATGAAAAATGCCCTTTTCCAGATGTATTTACTTTAATTTGACTTCAAATGATTTCACATTTAAAAGTGAAATAAAAACCTAGTCAGGATATTGTTGGATAAACACAGTAAAAAGGTGACCATGAACACCACGGCTCACAGTCACTTGTGCTCACTCAATTCAGTCCAGGTTATCCACTTGCCTCTTTTAACCATCATTAATAAAATTGGTCTCAACTGTTGGGGAGTGTTGAATCCTAAAATGGATCATTTTATCCAATCGATTAAATCTCAAGTTATAGTTTCTCAGAGACTGTCAACAAAGCCATTGTTGGTGTTGCCTTTGCCTGACAGCTGACAATTTGAATCTAATTTGCAAAATTATTTACTTAGATGAGTTTTATTTCCATTTAATTCACACAGTTGCATACAGTTGTGATTCATCATTGTTGTAATACAAGTAAAAATAGCTTTGTCAAAAGTTTCTGAAATCAAAGGGGCATTTTGTTTAAAATACCACTACGCAGCAATATGCACTGCCTGGGAAATGTGCGTATCATTTTCAGATTACAAAATATATGCTGAGAAACCAGAAAGTTCATGAGAAACTGAGTGGGCCAGGCAGCATTTGTGGGGAGAGAAACTAAGCTAATGGGCTGAATCTGACCATGTTTTTGTGAGATGTCATTTTCATCGAGTTTCATGGAGGATTATTCTCCTTGAGGCCTAACAGCTTCTGTCCCAATCTAGCCTCATTAACGATCTACCAAACTCCTATGGTGCACCCTCTTCTGAGGCAGCCAATTCTCCCATTTTGCCTGGCCTGAAGTATTCATCACAGCCCTGATATCCTGGGACCCCTGAACTCAATCCCATCTTTAAAAGGTCACTTGTGCATTTGATAAAGCACTCTCAGTCAGGAGCAGTTCTGTGTGGTTTGTGAGATTTGCCCCAGTCGTGGCAGGTAAGGGAAATTATCAAGGAGAAGAAAGTGAGGACTGCAGATGCTGGAGATCAGAGCTGAAAATGTGTTGCTGGAAAAGTGCAGCAGGTCAGGCAGCATCCAAGGAACAGGAGAATCGACGTTTCGGGTATTCCTGAAGAAGGGCTTCTGCCCGAAACATCAATTCTCCTGTTCCTTGGATGCTGCCTGACCTGCTGTGCTTTTCCAGCAACACATTTTCAGCTCTGATCTCCAGCATCTGCAGTCATTTTCAGCAAGGGAAATTATCACCCCGCTTTGCAGACAGAGACCTGGAAGTCCTGCTGCATGGTGTGGTGCAGAGGAGGGACGTCCTTTTCCCACCCGACTGGCTGAGGAGACCACACCAGACTGTTCTCCAGATCAGTGCAGTCTCAGCCACATGGAGGAATACCCAGCTGTGTAAGCAGAAGACCAGAACTGCACACAGTATTCCAGAAGAAGCCTCACTCATATCCCTCCTCTATGGTCTGAGCAATGAAGACAAATGTGCTCAATACCTTCTTAACCACTCTGTCTACCTGTGATACAACTTTCAAAGAACTATGTATCCCTACATCTCTCTGCTAAACAACATTACCCAGGACCCTATCATTACCTGTATAAGTCTTGCCTTTCTTTGTTTTACCATAGAGTCATAGAGATGTACAACATGGAAGTTGACCCTTTGGTTCAACTCATTCATGCTGACCAGATATCCCAACCCAATCTAGTCTCACCTGCCAGCACCTAGTCCATATCCCTCCAAACCCTTCCTATTCATATACTCATCAAGATGCCTTTAAAATGTTGCTCCAGCATGTACTAGCCTCCACCACTTCCTCTGGCAGCTCATTCATACACGTACCACACTCTGAGTGAAAAAGTTGTCATAGAGTCATAGAGATGTACAGCATGGAAACAGACCCTTCAGTCCAACACGTCCATGCCGACCAGATATCCCAACCCAATCTAGTCCCACCTGCCAGCACCCGGCCCATGTCCCTCCAAACCCTTCCTATTTATATACCCATCCAAATGCCTCTTAAATGTTGCAATTGTACCAGCCTCTACCACATCCTCTGGCAGCTCATTCCATACATGTACCACCCTCTGCGTGAAAAAGTTGCCCCTTAGGTCTCTTTTATATCTTTCCCCTCTCACCCTAAACCTATGCCCTCTAGTTCTGGACTCCCCACCCCCAGGGAAAAGACTTTGCCTATTTATCCTATCCATTCCCCTCATAATTTTGTAAACCTCTATAAGGTCACCCCTCAGCCTCCGACGCTCCAGGGAAAACAGCCCCAGCCTGTTCAGCCTCTCCCTGTAGCTCAAATCCTCCAACCCTGGCAACATCCTTGTAAATCTTTTCTGAACTCTTTCAAGTTTCACAACATCTTTCCAATAGGAAGGAGACCAGAATTGCCACGCAATATTCCAACAGTGGCCTAACCAATGTCCTGTACAGCCGCAACATGACCTCCCAACTCCTGTACTCAATACTCTGACCAGTAAAGGAAAGCATACCAAATGCCTTCTTCACTATCCTACCTACCTGCGACTCCACTTTCAAGGAACTATGAACCTGCACTCCAAGGTCTCTTTGTTCAGCAACATGCCCTAGGACCTTACCATTAAGTGTATAAGTCCTGCTAAGATTTGCTTTCCCAAAATGCAGCACCTTGCATTTATCTGAATTAAACACCATCTGCCACTTCTCAGTCCATTGGCCCATCTGGTCCAGATCCTGTTGTAATCTGAGGTAACCCTTTTCACTGTCCACTACACCTCCAATTTTGGTGTCATCTGCAAACTTACTAACTGTACCTCTTATGCTCGCATCCAAATCATTTATGTAAATGACCAAAAGTAGAGGATCCAGCACTGATCCTTGTGGCACTCCACTGGTCACAGACCTCCAGTCTGGAAAACAACCCTCCACCACCACCCTCTGTCTTCTACCTTTGAGCCAGTTCTGTATCCAAATGGCTAGTTCTCTCTTTATTCCATGAGATCTAACCTTGCTAATCAGTGTCCCATGGGGAACCTTGTTGAACGCCTTACTGAAGTCCATATAGATCACATCTACTACTCTGCCCTCATCAATCTTCTTTGTTACTTCTTCAAAAAACTCAATCAAGTTTGTGAGGCATGATTTCCCACGCACAAAGCCATGTTGACTATCCCGAATCAGTCCTTGCCTTTTCAAATACATGTACATCCTGTCCCTCAGGATTCCCTTCAACAACTTGCCCACCACCGAGGTCAGGCTCACCGGTCTGTAGTTTCCTGGCTTGTCTTTACCACCCTTCTTAAACAGGTTTTTTTGTCCCCGAGGTCTCTCTTATATCTTTCCCCACTCACCCTAAACCTATGCCTCTAGTTCTGAACTCCCCTACCCAGGGAAAAAGATTTTGTCTATTTACCCTCTCCATGCTCAATGCAGATCAAATTTGAAATTTCCATTTAACCCCAAACCTCAATAAGCTTTGAGAGGAGAAACTTCCAGTTTTGTTTTTATTCATTATCCATATGTTCACATGATGTGGGCATCACCAGCTGGCCAGCATTTATTATCTGTCCCTAGTTGCCCTTGAGAAGGTGGTGGTGAGCTGCCTTCTCGAAGCGGCACAGTCCCCTGGAGTGCAGCTTGACCTACAATGATGTTGGGGATGAAACTCCAGGGTTTTAAACATCAACGCTGAAGGAACGGTGATTTATTTCCAAGTCAGGATAGTCAGTGGCTTGGAGGCAAACTTGCAGGTAGTGGTGTTCCTATATATCTATTGTCCTTATTCTTAGAGTCATAGAGTCACAAAGATGTACAGCACGGAAACTGATCCTTCCATCCAATCCGTCCATGCTGACCAGATATCCCAACCCAATCTAGTCCCACCTGCCAGCACCCGGTCCATATCCCCTCCAAACATTTCCTATTCATATACCTATCCAGATGCCTTTTAAATGTTGTATTTATACCAGCCTCCACCACTTCCTCTGGCAGCACATTCCACACATGTACCACCCTATATGTGAAAAGGTTGCCCCTTATATGTCTTTTCTTTCTTTCCCCTCTCACCCTAAACCTATGCCCTCTAGTTCTGGACTCCCCCACTCAAGGGAAAAGACTTTGTCTATTTATCCTATCAATGCCCCTCATGATTTTATAAACCTCTATAAGGTTACCCCTTAGCCTCCGATGCTCCAGGGAAAACAACCCCAGAAAATTCAACCTCTCCCTATAACTCAAATCCTCCAAACCCGGTAACATCCTTGTAAATATTTTCTGAACCCTTTCAAAGTTTCACAACATTTTTCCGATATGAAGGAGACCAGAATTGCATGCAATATTCCAACAGTGGCCTAACCGATGTCCTGTACAGCCCAACATGACCTCCCAACTCCTGTACTCAGTACTCTGACCAATAAAGGTCATGAGGTCTGTAACTGCAACAAGTAGTAACTTGTTCAAGTAGCGTAAACTCCTCCTGTTCTGCATCTTTGATCCACCTGTCTCCCACATTCATTAATTCAGGTATAACAGCTTAAGTTAAACATGGGAAACTGAGTCAAAAAGTGTAGTGCTGGAAAAGCATGGCCAGTCAGGCAGCATCTGAGGAGGAGGAGAGTTGACTGCTTGAGCCTAAGCACTTCATCAGGAATTGTGGTGGGGGGGGGGGGGGGGGGGTAGGGTGGAGCAAGTGGCCTGAGAGATAAATGGGAGGGGTTTGGGGCTGGGAGAAGGTAGCGGGGATCCTGTGTGGTTGGAGGGTACCAAGGCAGAAGATGAGGTGTTGTTATTCCAGGCATCAGGTGGCGAGAATTTGGCAGTGGAGCAGGCCCAGGAGTTGTGGGTATTTGGTGGAGTGGGGGGAGGGGGTTGAAGCTTTCAGTCACAGGGTAGTGGAATTGATTGATGCGGATGTCCCAGAGATGTTCTTTGAAACATTCCGCAAGTTGGCGTCCTTTCTCCCTAATGTAGAGAAGACACAACAGACACAATGTTTGGAGCCGCAGGAAAATCTCTGTTGGATGTGGAAGGGACCTTGAGACCCATGGATGAGGTGAGGGAGGAGATGTGGACACAGGCTCCACACCTCCTACAGTGGCATCTAATTCAAACCCACCAACCCCCACAGCTACCTGACTAATCATCTTCCCACCCACCCCTGTAAAAATCATTGCTGCAGAAGGCTGTGGAGGCCATATTATTGTGTTTAAAACAGAGATAGAAAGGTTGTTAATTAGTAAGAGGATCAAGTGTTATGAGAAGAAGGCAGGGAAACGGCGTTGAGAAACATATCAGCCATGATTGAACGGTAGTGCAGACATTCTTGATGGAAGCTGACCTGGGTTTGAAAGTCACTGCTCTTTATTGCCCTTAGGATGAAGGAGCATTGTCTGATGTCATCTGAATAGTCTGTTTCTAATTTCAGCTTTGCCCTGGACATTCTAACCAGAAGAATTTGGATGAGAATTTAGGAGGTATGGTTTGTAGGTTTGGGGATAGCAGCAAATTAGGTGGTATAGTTGACAGTAAAGAAGGTTATCTATGATTACAAAGGGATCTTGACCAATTGAGCCAATGTGCTGAGGAATGCTGGTGTTTAGTTTCTAGAAATGTGGAGAAAAACAAGTCAAAACAACAGCAGTTTTAAAAGGGAGAAGCACAGATAAAGGAAGCACATGGTGAGGTCGGTGCAGGAGTGAGAGAGAGAGAGAGAGAGAAAACCCACAATGCTATCTGACAGAGTTAGCAGTTACTGCCTTTAGTGTTGAATTCATGTATTGCTGGACATCGGAGTGCGTCTGGGAAAATTAAAAATCAGTGAAGTTCACAACTGATCATGGAGGAACCAGTGTGAGAGGTCACAGCACAGAAACAGATAGGTGGATGTTTTAAGCACGGCCTTAAAATAAGTCTGCAATAGTGAGTAGAGTGGGTTTTTTCTTGATTATATGTTTTATTGAGCTATGTCTCTTGATTAAACTTAAAATATAAGCCATTAGTATTAATTTAACCTGGAGCAGTGTTTTGTAGAGGGATAAGACAGTGCTATTTTCGGGGTCTGTAGACTGGAAGAAGCAAAAATGGCCTTTAGTAGAGTGATATGCTCTTCTTGTCGGATGTGGGAGTTTAGGGAGAGTTGACGGGTTACTGAGGATTATGTCTGCAATAAATGCCGTTGTTTGCGAATCCTATCAGATCGAATGGGTCAATTGTAGAGGCAGTTAGAGGCAATGAGGAACTTACAAGAACAAGGGTATGTGATGGATGGCAGTTATAGGAAAGGGGAAAGTCTCAGATACAGTCATAGATGGGTTAACTCCATGAAAGGTAAGAGAGGTAGGCAGGTAGTGCAGGAGTCTTCTGTGGCTATCCCCATTTCAAACAAATAGGCTGTTTTGGAAAATCCTCATGATTTTATAAACTTCTTTAAGATCACCCTTCAACCTCTCACACTCTAGTGAAAAAAGTCCCAGCCTATTCAGCCTGTCTTTATAACTCAAACCCACCATTTCAGGCAACATCTTTTCTGAACCCTCTCCAGCTTAATAATATCCTTCCTACAGCAGGGTGACCAGTAGTGCATACAGTACTCAAGAAAAGGCCTCGCCAATGTTCTGTATAACCTCAACATAATGTCCCAACTCCTTTACGCAAAGACCTGTGCAATGACAGCAAGCATGCCTTCTTGACCACTATCTACACGTGATGCAAACTTCAAAGAATTATCTATCTTAACCTTTAGGTCTCTCTGTCCTACAACACTATCCAAGGCCTGACTTACAAATGTATAAGTACTGCCCTTGTTTGTTTTACCAAAATGCAATACCTTGCAGTTATCCAAATTAAACTTCATCTGTCACTCCTCAGGTGAAAGTGAGGACTGCAGATGCTGGAGATTAGAGTCGAGAGGGTGGTGCTGGAAAAGCACAGCAGATCAGGCAGCATCCAAGGACCAGAAAAATCGAGGATTTGGGCAAAAGCCCTTCATCAGCCTATTGACCCAATTGATCAAGATCTCTTTGTAATCTTAAATAACCTCCTTCGCTGTTTATACTACCACCAGGTTTGGTGTCATTAGTGATTGAATATGGAACATTCAAGGAACATTAATGGAATTTGATTCTGATGGTGTAGAGAAGGATTACCTCATTAGCAGAATCCTGAACCTTAATTAAACACCAAGCCGTTTCAGGGATGATATGACGACACCCTCTTTTACATAAAGGTCAGTAAAAGTTTGGAAGTCTCTCCTGAGAAAGGCCTTGCTGAACTTCTCCTCCAGCTGACAACAAATGACCAGCACAGACAGCAAGGTATTGTCAGCTGCTGCAATCCGCACTGGAATTGTATTGAATTGTGAAAAGGGACCCCAGGGAGGGACCTTAATCCCTTGAGCCTGCTCCACACCTCAGTTTGATCATGGATAAAAGCAAATTACCACGGATGCTGGAATCTGAATCCGCAGTAATTTGCTTTTATCCTGTGCTTAACCCACTGCCACCTCTCTTCCAGGAATGCCTACCCTGAAGAAGTATTGCTCTTCTCTCTGACAGGATTTTCATTTATCTCTCTCCCCCGTCCACCTTCACTGCTTTCCTTTTCTCTCTCAGTATTAGCTCTCTATACACAGTCATTATCATCCCTTTATTGCTACCTTTGCTTCTGGAGCCATGACTCATCTTCTCTCAGCCTCGTATAAATAACTACCTATTTACCCTCTTTCTTTAGCTTTGACAAAGGGTCAGTTAGACTCAAAATGTCACCTCTTTTCTCTCCTTACAGATACAGCCAGACCTGCTGAGATTTTCCAGCATTTTCTCTTTTGGTTTCAGTTTGATCATGGCTGGTCTGAATTTTAAAGTCTGACTGGTCATCTAGTTCCCTTAAACTTTTAACAGTCATAGAGTCATAGTCATAGATTTGTACGGCAGGAAAACAGACCATTCATGCAACCTGATATCCTGAATAAATTTTATCTCATCTGCCTGCATTTGGCCCAGATCCCTCTGAACCCCTCCTATTCATCCACCCACCCAGACACCTTTAATATGTTGTAAATGTACTCGCCTCCACCACTTCCTCTGGCAGCTCATTCCATACACTCACCACCCTCTGTGTGTAAAAGTCACCCCTTAGGTCCTTCTTAAATCTTTCCCTTTTCACGTTAAACCTATGCCCTCTAGTTCTGGACTCCCCCAACCCCGGGAAAAGACCTTGTCTATCTACCCCATCCATGGCCCTCATGATTTTATAAATCTCCATAAGGTCACCCCTCACCCTCTGACTCTCCCTGTCAAATCAATGAAGGTCAAATTTGAAATTTTGATTTAACCCCAAACCTCAATAAGCTTTGAGTGGAGAAACTTCCAGTTTTGTTTTTATTCATTATCCATATGTTCACATGATGTGGGCATCACCAGCTGGCCAGCATTTATTGTCTGTCCCTAGTTGCCATTGAGAAGGTGGTGGTGAACTCCCTTCTTGAAGTGCCGATTTGGAGATGCCAGTGTTGGACTGGGGTGGACAAAGTTAAAAACCACACAACACCAGGTTATAGTCCAACAGGTTGATTTGGAAGCACTAGCTTTCGAAGCACTGCTCATTCATCAGGTGTTCGTGGAGTATAAGATTGTAAGACACAATTTATAGCAAACGTTTACAGTGTGATGTAACTGAAATTATATATTGAAAAGACCTGGATTGTTTGTTAAATCTCTCATCTGTTAGAATGACCATGTTGGTTTCAGTTCTTTCATATGTAAATTGCAAACCATTTTTTTTAAAAGTTACTTTCTCAAGTGAACTTTAACAATTGGTACCATGTCAGCCCAGATAATGTATTCATGATTTGGAGATGCCAGTGTTAGACTGGGGTGTACAAAGTTAAAAATTACACAACACCAGGTTATAGTCCAACAGGTTTAATTGGAAGCACACTAGCTTTTGGAGCGCCGCTCCTGCATCAGGTGGTTGTATTGATAATGTATTGAAGGTGTTAACTCCCTGTGAGAGGCTGTCTGTGCCACAATGGTCAGACTGATTCTAGTTTTAAAATATGATTTACAGAATCTAACATGGATTCATGAAGTTTTTGAGCAAAGTAAAATGTAAGTCTACAAGTACCAATTCACCCAACAAACTTGTGTATGCGTGCGTGTGGGTGTGTGTGTGTGCTGGGGGGTGTTATGAGTGTCTGTGAGAGGGCGTGTATATGCGCGTGAGTGTGAATGTAAATGGGTTTAAGTCTGTGAGAGGGTGTGCATGGGAGTGTATGGGTGAGCATATGAGAGAGGGTCTGCCTGAGTGTGTCTGTGAGTGTGTGTGAGTGTGTCCGTGTATGTGTCCATTTGTGTGACTGTCTGCCTGTGTATGTGTATGTGTGTGTGTATTGTGCAATGGGGACACCTGTAGTATGACATGAGGTAAAAAAAAATGACTGCAGATGCTGGAAACCAGATTCTGGATTAGTGGTGCTGGAAGAGCATAGCAGTTCAGGCAGCATCCAAGGAGCTTCAAAATCGACGTTTCGGGCAAAAGCCCTTCATCAGGAATAAAGGCAGTGAGCCTGAAGCGTGGAGAGATAAGATAGAGGAGGGTAGGGGTGGGGAGAAAGTAGCATAGAGTACAATGAGTGAGTGGGGGAGGGGATGAAGGTGATAGGTCAAGGAGGAGAGGGTGGAGTGGATAGGTGGAAAAGGAGATAGGCAGGTAGGACAAGTCTGGACAAGTCATGGGGACAGTTACTGAGCTGGAAGTTTAGAACGAGGATGAGGTGGGGGAAGGGGAAATGAGGAAACTGTTGAAGTCCACATTGATGCCCTGGGGTTGAAGTGTTCCGAGGCGGAAGATGAGGCGTTCTTCCTCCAGGCACCTGGTGGTGAGGGAGCAGCGGTGAAGGAGGCCCAGGACCTCCATGTCCTCGGCAGAGTGGGAGGAGGAGTTGAAATGTTGGGCCACGGGGTGGTGTGGTTGATTGGTGCGGGTGTCCCGGAGGTGTTCCCTAAAGCCCTCTGCTAGGAGGCACCCAGTCTCCCCAATGTAGAGGAGACCGCATCGGGAGCAACGGATACAATAAATAATATTAGTGGATGTGCAAGTAAAACTTTGGATGTGGAAGGCTCCTTTAGGGCCTTGGATAGAGGTGAGGCAGGTGGTGTGGGCGCAGGTTTTACAGTTCCTGCGGTGGCAGGGGAAAGTGCCAGGATTGGAGGGTGGGTTGTTTGGGGGCATGGACCTGACCAGGTAGTCGCGGAGGGAACGGTCTTTGCGGAAGGCGGAAAGGGGTGAAGAGGGAAATATATCCCTGGTGGTGGGGTCTGTTTGGAGGTCGCAGAAATGTCGGCGGATGATTTGGTTTATGTGAAGGTTGGTAGGGTGGAAGGTGAACACTAGGGGCGTTCTGTCCTTGTTACGGTTGGAGGGGTGGGGTCTGAGGGCGGAAGTGCGGGATGTGGACGAGATGCGTTGGAAGGCATCTTTAACCACGTGGGAAGGGAAATTGCGGTCTCTAAAGTAGGAGGCCATCTGGTGTGTTCTGTGGTGGAACTGGTCCTCCTGGGAGCAGATCTGGCGGAGGCGGAGGAATTGGGAATACGGGATGGCATTTTTGCAAGAGGTAGGGTGGGAAGAGTTGTAATCCAGGTAGCTGTGGGAGTCGGTGGGTTTGTAAAAATGTCAGTGTCAAGTCGGTCGTCATTAATGGAGATGGAGAGGTCCAGGAAGGGGAGGGAGGTGTCAGAGATGTTCCAGGTAAATTTAAGGTCAGGGTGGAATGTGTTGGTGAAGTTGATGAATTGCTCAACCTCCTCGCGGGAGCATGAGGTGGTGCCAATGCAGTCGTCAATGTAGTGGAGGAAGAGGTGGGGACTGGTGCCGGTGTAATTACGGAAGATCAACTGCTCTACATAGCCAACAAAGAGACAGGCATAGCTGGGGCCCATATGTGTGCCCATGGCTACCCCTTTGGTCTGGAGGAAGTGGGAGGATTCAAAGGAGAAATTGTTAAGGGTGAGGACTAGTTCGGCCAAACGAATGAGGGTGTCGGTGGAAGGGTACTGTTGGGGACGTCTGGAGAGGAAAAAACGGAGGGCTTGGAGGCCCTAGTCATGGCGGATGGAGGTGTAGAGGGATTGGATATCCATGGTGAAGATGAGGCGTTGGGGGCCAGGGAAACGGAGGTCTTGGTGGAGGTGGAGGGCGTGGGTGGTGTCTCGAACATATGTGGGGAGTTCCTGAACTAGGGAGGATAGGACAGTGTCGAGGTAGGTAGAGATGAGTTCAGTGGGGCAGGAGCATGCTGAGACAATGGGTCGGCCAGGGTGGTCAGGCTTGTGGATCTTGGGAAGGAGGTCGAACCAGACAGTGCGGGGTTCCCGGACTATGAGGTTGGAAGCTGTGGGTGGGAGATCTCCTGAGGTGATGAGGTTCTGTATGGTCTGGGAGATGATGGTTTGGTGATGGGGGGTGGGGTCATGGTCGAGGGGGCAGTAGGAAGAGGTGTCCTCAAGTTGACGTTTGGCTTCAGCGGTGTAGAGGTCAGTGCGCCAGACTACCACTGCGCCCCCTTTATCCGGTGGCTTGATGGTGAGGTTGGGATTGGAGCAGAGGGATTGGAGGGCTGCGTGTTGTGAAGGTGAGAGTTTGGAGTGGGGGAGGGAGGTAGACAGGTTGAGGGAGGTAGACAGGTTAATGTCCCGGCGGCAGTTGGAAATGAAGAGGTCGAGGGCAGGTAGTATGACATGAACCCAAGGTCCCGGTTGATGCCATCTGCATGGGTATCGAACTTGTCTATCAGCCTCTGCTCAGCCACATTTCGTTGTTGCCTGCCCCAAAGTCCTCTTTAGAGGATGGTCACTCGAAGGTCCGAGGTTGAATGTCCCGGACTGCTAAAGTGTTCTCCGACTGCTCCACCTGATGAAGGAGCAGTGCTCTGAAAGCTAGTGCTTCCAAATAAACCTATTGGACTATAAGCTGGTGTTGTGTGATTTTTAACTTTCTTGAAATGCTGCAGTCCCCTGGAATGCAGGTTGCCAAAAATGATGAAGAGATGACATTCCAGGGTTTTGATCAGCAACACTGAAGGAACGGTGATTTATTTCCAAGTCAGGATAGTCAGTGGCTTGGAGGCGAACTTGCAGGTAGTGGCATTCCCATGCATCTACAAGTAATCATAAAGTCATAGAGTTATAGAGATGTACAGCATGGAAACAGACCCTTCGGTCCAACACGTCCATGCCGACCAGATATCCCAATCCAATCTAGTCACACCTGCCAGCACCCGGCCCTTATCCTTCCAAACCCATCCTATTCATATACCCACACAAATGCCTCTTAAATGTTGCAATTGTACCAGACTCCACCACATCCTCTGGCAGCTCATTCCATCACGTACCACCCTCTGTGTGAAAATGTTGCCCCTTAGGTCTCTTTTATATCTTTCCCCTCTCACCTTAAACCTATGCCCTCTAGTTCTGGATACCCTGACCCCAGGGAAAAGACTTTGCCTATTTACCCTATCCATGCCCCTCTTAATTTTGTAAACCTTTATAAGGTCACCCCTCAGCCCCCGACGCTCTAGGGAAAACAGTCCCAGCCTGTTGAGCCTCTCCCGATAGCTCAAATCCTGGCAACATACTTGCAGTTCTTTTCTGAACTCTTTCAAGTTTTACAACATCTTTCCGATAGGAAGGAGACCAGAATTGCACACAATATTCCAACAGTGGCCTAACCAATGTCCTGTCCAGCCACAACATGACCTCCAAACTCCTGTACTCAATACTCTGACCAATGAAGGAAAGCATACCAAACACCTTCTTCACTATCTTATCTACCTGCGACTCCACTTTCAAGGACCTATGAACCTGCCCTCCAAGGTCTCTTCGTTCAGCAACACTCCCTAGGGCCTTACCATTAAGTCCTGTAATCTGAGGTAACCCTCTTCACTGTCCACTACACCTCCAATTTTGGTGTCATCTGCAAACTTATAACTGTACCTCTTATGCTCGCATCCAAATCATTTATGTAAATGTCAAAAAGTAGAGGACTAAGCACCATCCTTGTGGCACTCCATTGGTCACAGGCCTCCAGTCTGAAAAACAACTCTCCACCACCACCCTCGGTCTTCTACCTTTGAGCCAGTTCTGTATCCAAATAGTTAGTTCTCCCTGTATTCCATGAGATCTAACCTTGCTAATCAGTCCTTGCCTTTCCAAATACACGTACATCCTATCCCTCAGGATTCCCTCCAACAACTTGCCCACCACCGAGGTCAGGCTCACCAGTCTATAGTTCCCTGGCTTGTCTTGACCACCCTTCTTAAACAGTGACACCACATTTGCCAACCTCCAGTCTTCCAGCACTTCACCTGTGACTAGCATGATGCACATATCTCAGCAAGAGGCCCAGCAATTACTTCCTTAGATTCCCACAGAGTTCTCGGGTACACCTGATCAGGTCCTGGGGGTTTATCCACCTTCAACCGTTTCAAGACATCCAGCACGTCCTCCTCTGTAATAAGGACATTTTACAAGATGTCACCATCTATTTCCCTACAGTCTATATCTTCCATATCCTTTTCCACAGCAAGTACTGATGCAAAATATTCATTTAGTATCTCCCCCATTTTCTGTGGCTCCACACAAAGGCCGCCTTGCTGATCTTTGAGTAGCCCAATTCTCTCCCTAGTTACCCTTTTGTCCTTAATATATTTGTAAAAACCCTTTGGATTCTCCTTAATTCTATTTGCCAAAGCTATTTCATGTCCCCGTTTTGCCCTCCTGATTTCCTCTTAACTCCTCTTATACTCCTACTTCCTTTATACTCTTCTCAGGATTCACTCGATCTATCTTGTCCATACCTGACATATGCTTCCTTCTTTTCTTAACCAAACCCTCAATTTCTTTAGTCATCCAGCATTCCTTATACCTACCAGCCTTCCCTTTCACCCTGACAGGAATATACTTTCTCTGGATTCTCGTTATCTCATTTCTGAAGGCTTCCCATTTTCCAGCCGTCCCTTTACCTGCAAACATCTGCCTCCAATCAGCTTTCAAATGTTTTTGCCTAGCATCGTCAAAATTGGCCTTTCTCCAATTTAGAACTTCAACTTTTAGATCTGGTCTTTCCTTTTCCATCAAGATTTTAAAATGAATAGAATTATGGTCACTGACCCCAAAGTGCTCTCCCACTGACACCTCAGTCACCTGCCCTGCCTTATTTCCCAAGAGTAGGTCAAGTTTTGCACCTTCTCTAGTAGGTACATCCACATACAGAATCATAAAATTGTCTTGTACATACTTAAGAAATTCCTCTCCATCTAAACCTCTAACACTATGGCAGTCCCAGTCAATGTTTGAAAAGTTAAAATCCCCTACCGTAACCACCCTATCATTCTTACAGATAGCTGAGATCTCCTTACAAGTTTGTTTCTCAATTTCCCTCTGACTATTAGGGGGGCTGAAATACAATCCCAATAAGGTGATCATCCCTTTCTTATTTCTCAGTTCCACCCAAATCACTTCCCTGGATGTATTTCTAGGAATATCCTCCCTCAGCACAGCTGTAATGCTATCCCTTATCAAAAATGCCATTCCCTCTCCTCTCTTGCCTCCCTTTCTATCCTTCCTGTAGCATTTGTATCCTGGAACATTAAGCTGCCAGTCCTGCCCATCCCTGAGACTTGTTTCTGTAATTGCTATGATATCCCAGTCCCATGTTCCTAACCATGCCCTTAGTTCATCTGCCTTCCCTGTTAGGCCCCTTGCATTGAAATAAATGCAGTTTAATGTACATAATCCTACCTTGCCCCTGCCTGCCCTGACTGTTTCATTCACTTCTGTTCTCAACTGTACCAATTTCAGATCGATCTCTTTCCTCACTATCTCCCTGGGTCCCACTTCCCCACCCCCCCACCCCCTTACTAGTTTAAATCCTCCCAAGCAGTTCGAGCAAATTTCCCTGCCAGTATATTAGTCCCCTTCCAATTTAGGTGCAATCCGTCCTTCTTGTACAGGTCACTTCTACCCCAAAAGAGATTCCAATGATCCAAAAATGTGAATCCTTCTCCCATACACCAGTTCCTCAGCCATGCATTCATCTGCTCTATCCTCCAATTCCTGCCCTCACTAGCTCGTAGCACTGGGAGTAATCCAGATATTTCTACCCTTGAGGACCTCCTTTTTAAATTTCTGCCTAACTCTCTGTAATCTCCCTTCAGAATGTCAACTTTTTCCTTTCCAATGTTTTTGGTTCCAATGTGGACAATGACCTCCTGCTGGCCCCTATCCCCCGTGAGAACATTCTGCACCCTCTCTGAGACATCCTTGATCCTGGCACCAGGGAAACAACACACCATTCTGCTTTTTCTCTGCTGGCCACAGAAATATCTGTGTGTACCTCTGACTACAGAATCCCCTAACACAATTGATCTGTTGGAAGCTGATATACATCTCATTGCATTAGAGCCAGTCTCAATACCAGAAACTTGGCTGTTCGTGCTACGTTCCCCTGAGAATCCATCACCCCCTACATTTTCCAAAACAGCATACCTGTTTGAAATGGGTATATCCACAAAAGACTCCTGCCCTAGGTGCCTATCTCTGTTACCCTTCCTGGAGTTAACCCATCTATGTGACTGTATCTGAGACTTTCTCCCCTTCCTATAATTGCCATCCATCACATACTGTTGCTGTTGCAAATTCCTCATTGCTTCTATCTGTCTCTCCAATGGATCCACTCGATCTCATAAGATTCGTATCCAACAGCATTTATGGCAGATATAATCCGCAGTAACCCTTAAACTCTCTTTAAACTCCCACATCTGACAAGAAGTACATATCACTGCATAGGCCATTTTTGCTCCTTCACAATCTACAGACCCAGAAAATAACACCGTCTTATTCCTCTACAAAACACTGCACCAGGTTAAAATTTATATTTTATATTTTAAGTTTAATCAAGAGACT
This sequence comes from Chiloscyllium punctatum, assembly GCF_047496795.1. Lineage (NCBI taxonomy): Eukaryota > Metazoa > Chordata > Chondrichthyes > Orectolobiformes > Hemiscylliidae > Chiloscyllium > Chiloscyllium punctatum. The sequence continues at coordinate 10,347,997 of NC_092765.1, forward strand.
TATTTCCAAAAACATATAATCAAGAAAGAACCCACTGTACTCACTACTGCAGCCTTTCTCTTGGACAGACTTAAAGCAACAATTCACTTATCTGATTCTGTGCTGTGAACTTCGCCCAAACCGGTTCCTCCAAGATTAGTTGTGAAGTTCACTGATGGTTAATTTTCCCAGATGCACTCCGATGTCCAGCGACATATGAATTTAAAAGCAGCAAAGGCAGTAACTGTGCAGGTTCTCTCTCTCGGACTTAAAATTATTTCACATTTTAAAGAGAAATAAAAAGCTGGTTAGGATATTGTTGGAAAAGGACAGTAATAAGTCTATCATGAACACCGCGAGTCACAGCCAGTTGTGCTCACTTAATTCATCCCAGGTTTTCCATGAAAATATTCACTTGATTCCTCAGTTCATGAAACCCTACCAGTGTATTAACAGACAAGAGTTTGAAAAACAATTGCTCATAGCAACATCATCATTATCAGCATGAAGTCTCACTAAGGCAAAACAAACTCGGCCATCGCATTAAAACAGCAGTTGAGTTGAATGTTTCTGCTTTCTCCCTTAAAGGCAAAATTCAGCTACTTTTTTTCTCTGAATCTGGCTTTATTCATTCTGTGACCATCCTTTGACAGGAAGAAGGTTCCCCACCCCAATCTGTATATAATGATCTGGACTTGGCAGTGCACAGCACAATTTCAAAATTTGTGATGAGACAAAACTTGGAAGTTTTTCTCAACTGAGTAAGATAATGATAAACCTTAGGAGAACAATGTGAGATTAGGAGATCAGACAGATACATAACAGATGAACTTAGAGTCATCGAGGTGGACAGCACGGAAACAAACCCTTTAGTCCAACTCGTCTATGCCAACCAGATATCCAAAAAGGATTTTTTCCTATGTGCCAGCATTTGGCCCATTACCTTCCTATTCATATACCCATCCAGGTGCCTTTTAAATGTTGTAACTGTACCAGCCTCCAGCATTTCCTCTGGCAGCTCATTCGATATACGCACTATCATCTGTGTGAAAAAGTTGTCCCTTAGGTCCCTTTTAAATCTTTCCCCTATCACCTTAAACCTATGCCCTTTAGTTTTGGGGCCTCCCACCCCACAGAAAAGACCTTGTCTATTTACCTTATCTATGCCTCTCATGATTTTATTAACCTCTATAAGGTCACCCCTCAGCCACCAACACACCAGGGAAAATACCCCCAGCCTATGCAACCTCTCCCCATAGCTCAAATCCTCCATCCTGGCAACATCCTTGTAAATCTTTTCTGAACCTTTCCAGTTTCACAACATCCTTCTTCTCGTAGGGAGACCAGAATTGCTTGCAATATTCCAAAACTAGCCTAATCAATGTCCTGTACAGCTGCAACATGACCTCCCAACTCCCACAGTCAATGCACTGACTAATGAAGGAAAGCATACCAAATGCCTTCTTCACTATTCTATCTACCTGTGATCCCACTTCCAAGGAGCTATGAACCTGCATTCCAAGGTCTCTTTGTTCAGCAACACTCTCCAGGACCTTACCATTACGTGTATAAGTCCTGCTCAAATTTGCCTTTCCAAAATGCAGCACCTCGCATTTATCAAAATTAAATTCAATCCGCCACTCCCAACCATTGGCCCATCTGATCTGTACTCTGAGGTTACTTTCTTCACTGTCCACTACAACTCCAATTTTGGTGTCATCTGCAAACTTACAAACCATGCCTCCTATATTCACATACAAATCATTTATATAAATGATGAAAAGCAGTGGACTCAGCACCGATCCTTGTGGCATACCACTGGTCACAGGCCTCCAGTCTGAAAAGCAACCCTTCACCACCTTCTGCCTTCTACCTTCAAGCCAGCTCTACGCCTAAAATTAATTCAGAGTGTGTGAAACAGTATATTTTGGTAGTAGCAGAAAAAGGAATGACAACATAAAATGAAGGTTACAATTAAACAGCAGTTTAACATGAGCAGAGTGAGCTGGGGACATATAGTATGTACACAAATTGTTGATTTTGGTAGGGCAGATTTGGAAAGCAGTTCATAATGAGTACAGGATCCAGGGCTTTACAAACTGAGACATTGAGAACAAAAGCACCTGGGATATGGTGAACCTTTGTAAAACACAGCTTCCGTTTCAACTATTTTGGGCACCACAGATTAGACAGTGGAGACAAGTTTAATAAGAATAGCTTTGTTGAGTAGAGAGTCTTTATTTCTCCAGGGAGATTGGCAAAGTCAGGGCTATACTACTTTGAAATGACTAACATGAGATATTCAATAGGATGGGTATTCTGGACAGAGTAGATCAGCTGGTACTGTCCTTATTAGCCAAATGGTTGAGAAGCAGAACGCATCAACTTGATGGAATTGGTAAATGAAGCAAAGCTGACGAGAAGAGAACCATTTTTACCTAAAATGTGGTTAGATTCTGGAATGCATTGCCTGAGGGTCTGATAGAGGCAATCCTGGCTTTCAAGAAAGTATTGGGTAATTGCACCAACAGAGATATAAAACATAGAGCACAGAAAATAGAAAAGTACAGCACAGTACAATACAGGCCCTTCGGCCCACGATGTTGTGTCAAGGATTAGTCCTAATCTAAAATAAAAGAACCTAATATATGCTTCCCTCAATTCACTGCTGTCCACGTGCAAGTCCAGCAATTGCTTAAATGTTCCTAATGACTCTGCTTCCACCACCACCGCTGGCAACGCATTCCATGCATTCACAATTCTCTGCGTAAAGAACTTACCTCTGACGTCTCCTCTGTACCTTCCTCCTAACACCTTAAAACTATGACCCATCATGGCAGTCAGTCCTGCCCTGGGGAAAAGTCTCTGGCTATCAACTCTATCCATGTCTCTCATTACCTTGTACATCCCAATTAGGTCACGTCTCTTCCTCCTTCTCTCCAGAGAGAAAGGTCCGAGTTTAGTCAACCTCTCCTTGTAAGACAAGCCCCCCGGTCCAGGCAACATCCTGGTAAACCTCCTTTACACCCTCTCCAAAGTGTCCACATCTTTCCTCAAATAGGGCAACCAGAACTGGACACAATTTTCCAAGTGTCTCACCAGGGTTTTGTAGAGTTGCAGCAATACCTTGCGGCTCTTAAACTCCCCTGTTAATGAAAGCTGAAACACTAAATGCTTTCTTAACAACCCCTCCACTTGAGTGGCGACTTTGAGGGATCTATGCACTTGAACACCAAGATCCCGCTGTTCCTCCACACTGCCAAGAATCCTGTCTTTAATCCTATATTCAGCATTCAAGTTCGGTCTTCCAAAATGCATCACTTCGCATTTATCCAGGTTAAACTCAATCTGCCATTTCTCAGCCCAGCTCTTCTTCCTGTCAATGTCACGCTGCAGCCTGCAATAGCCCTCAATAGTATTCACAGGACCTCCAATCTTTGTGCCATCAACAAACTTACTAACCCACTCCTCAACCTCCTCATCCAAGGCATTTATAAAAGCTACAAAGACCAAAGGCCCAAGAACAGAGCCCTGTGGGACACCTCTCACCAATGACCTCTAGGCAGAATACTTTCCATCTACAACCACTCTCTGCCTTCTGTCAGCCAACTGATTCTGAATCAAGACAGCCAAATCTCCCTGTATCCCATACCTCCTGACTTTATGAATGGGCCTACTGTGGGGAACCTTATCAAATGCTTTGCTGAAGTCGATATACTCCACATACACTGCTTGTCCTTTGTCAACCTGTCTTGTCACCTCCTCAAAGAACTCAATAAGGTTTGTGTGCACGATCTGCCCCTCACAAAACTATGCTGGCTGCCTTTAATCACACTATGCTTTTCCAAATAGTCATAAATCCTATCCCTCAGAATTCTTTCCAAAACCTTGCTGACCACAGATGTAAGACTGACTAGTCTGTAATTGCCAGGGATTTCCCTATTCCCCTTCTTGAAAAGAGGAACAACATTCACCTCCTTCCAATCTTCTGGTATGACTGCTGTGGAGAGTGAGGAAGCAAAGATCTTCACCAGTGGCTTAGCAACCTCCTTTCTCACTTCCTGGAGCATCCGAGGATAAATCTGGTCTGGCCCTGGGGACTTATCAATCTTAATGTTTGCCAAACTTTCCTGCACATCATCTTCCTCAATCTTGATCTGTTCAATCCCGTTTCCCAGCTCCTCAAAGTTCTCATTCACAACAAGGTCCCTTTCCTTAGTGAAAACTGAAGCAAAAACCCATTTTGGGTTTCCCCAATCTGCTTAGACTCCACACACAAGCTCCCTATCTCTGATCGGCCCTACCTTCTCCCTGATCCTTCTCTTATTCCTCAGGTATGAGTAAAATTACTTTGGGTTCTCCCTAATCTTTCTGCAAAGCTTTTTTTCTTGCCCCCTTTTCGCTCTCCTCAGTCCATTTTTGAGCTCCTTCCTAGCAAGCCTGTAATTCTCTACAGTGGTGCTAGATCCTTGCTTCCTCTGGCTTAAGTAAGCTGCCTTCTTCCTTTTGTTCTCTTCATCCAAGGCTCCTTAATCTTACCCCTTCTTGCCTGTCTCAGAAGACCAAATTTATGCATCACTCGCAACAACTGCTCCTTAAACAGTCTCCACATGTCTGTTGTGCCCTTTCTGTGGAACAATTGCTCCCAATCTGTACTTCCCAACTCCTGTTTGATAGCATCATAATTTCCTTTTCCCCAATTAAATATTTTCCCATAGTAACTGCTCCTTTCCCTCTCCATGGCTATGGTAAATGTGAGGCAGTTGTGGTCACTGTCCCCAAAGTGTTCTCCCACCGTGAGATCTAACACCTATCCTGGCTAATTGCTGAGCACCAAATCCAAAATGGCCTCTTCCTCATTGGCCTGTCTACATACTGAGTAAGGAAACCCTCCTGAACATACCTGACAAAAACGGCTCCATCCTAAATCATCTGCACTAAGGAGGTTCCAATCAATATTAGGAAAGTTGAAGTCACCCATGACAACAACCCACCTACATCTGTACTTTTCCAGAATCTGCCGGCATATGAGTTCTTCAATCTCCCTACAGCTATTAGGGGGTCTATAGAAGACCTCCAATGAGGTGGCTGCTCCCTTGCTGTTCCTAATTTCCACCCATACCGACTCAACCTTCCTTGACAAACTTCGTTTCTGTAGCTGTGAGGTACTCACTGATTAGCAATGCTGCACAACCTCCTCTGTTCCCCCTTCCCTGTTCTTTTTAAACATTCCAAACCCTGGAACATTTAGCAACCATTCCTGCCCCTGTGAAACCCATGTCTCTATTATGGCCACAACATCATAATCCCAAGTACTGATTCAAGCTCTAAGCAGTGTTGTGGTGAAGAGGTGGGAACTTGGGAATGGCTGAGTTCGTAGAATCCATAGAGCCCAACAAGTCCATACTGACCCTTTGAGGAATAACTCACCCAGACCCATTCCCCTACCCTATTAGTCTACATTTACCCCTGATTAATGCACCTAACATACACATACCCTGAACACTACAGGAAATTTAGCATGGCCAATTCACCTAATCTGCACATTCTTTGGATTGTGGGAGGAAAGCCACACAGGCACAGGCAGGATATGCAACCTCCACACAGACAGTGGCCCAAGGCTGGAATTGAACCCAGCTCTCTGGCACTGTGAGGCAGCAGTGCTAACCACTGAGCCACCATACAACCTGCAGAATGGCATTATCGACCTGATGGTTCCATTGATCGGCCAGGGCATTCCTGTTTAATCCAGGTTAACAACACCAATCAAGGATCTTGTAGTCAATGAGGTCCACCTGGTTCCAGTCATTACTCTGAACAAGTCAGATGACAAAGTGAAACAAGGTTTGATGGACCACAAATCTTAATGTTACAATTTGGTTACAATGGTGGTCATTCACTGAGCATGTTCACAAAATGTACCCAAATGTTTGTAGTTGTACATGTGCACAGACCAGAAATGTTTCACAAAGTGACAATCCAGTCTGTGTTTTGTCTTCCCAGTGCAGAGAAGACTTTACCATGGGTAGCAAATATAATTTGCTGAATTGTAGAACTACAGGTAAATCACTGCTTCACTTGAGAGACAGCATGGGGGTCTTGTATAGTGAGGAGAGAGGAGGTGAAAAGACAGGTGTTACTCCCACCTTAAGCTTAGATGGAAAGGTGTCATGGAGATGGGAAGGTTATGCTTATAGAAAATCATAGCTTTGTTTATTTACTATAGTCTTACCTATTGAACATAGAATCCCAATGGTGTGGAAGCAGGCCATTCATCCCATTGTTTCTGCATTGTCCCTCAGAAGAACATACCACCCAGACCCACCTCCTACCCCTACCCTATCCTTGCATTTCCCATGGCAAATCCACTTAACCTGTACATCGCTGTACACTATGATGCATGGCTAATCTGTGCACTTTTGGACTGTGGGAGAAAACTGGAGCACCCAGAGGAAATCCACGCAGACACAGGGAGAATGTGCAAGCTTCACACAGACAGTCTTCTGAGGGTGGAATCAAACCTGGGTCCCTGCCGTAGTGAGGTAGCAGTGCTAACCACTGAGACACCATGCCACACCTGAATGTTACATCATGAAATAATTTGTAATTTAGTCATTCCTGCCCTTCACTCTATCAGAGCCCCTTTCCTTTGCCCTTCAGCCCCTTTCATTGCCTTAAAAGCTCTGAATTTGTATTTCTCTTCAGTTCTGATGCAAGGTCACCAACCTGAAATGTTCACTCTGTTTCTCTATTCAGAATGTTACCTGACCTGCTAAGTTTTCCATTTAATAAAAAATATCTTGTTTCAGTTTCCTGGCTTCTGCAGGAGGTCAGAATGATGAAGGGGGAATCTCATTGAAACTTAATAGTGAGATGCTTGAACACAGGGGATGTGAGAAAATGTTTCCACTCATAAGGGAAACATATCAGCCAAAAGGTGGAACAGAATCAATGGGTTAAATGGCCTAATTCTGCTTCTATATCTTATGGTTTAACAAGAATAACTCTTGGACCTCACTGTTCCCGTGAAAATATCTTAAAGTCTAATGTCAATGATATCTTTTTCTGAGAGAAATCTGGAGAAATGAGTGAAAAGTGGAAACTACACTTGGATTAAAGAGGGATCGTTGACTAAAAGCTCAGGAACTGGATTTGTGAATCAACTACTTGAGGAAAAAACATGAACAGAGAAAACAAGTCTGGTGACAATGACATTGTGAAGCTTAACTGTCACCAGAAACTTAAACTGTAAGGTGGAAACTCTAACCCAAGTCCCAAACAACTAGTCACAACATTTAACCCTGTCGCACCAATAGCCCAGATAAGCAAACAGACTTCAGCAGTAGAAAGGAAAATAAAGATCTATTAATGTACATCCACATATACTGATGTACATCTAGATTTCCATGTATTTGCATTGCAATCTTTCCCAAAGTTCCATGATATTTCTCATTTTGCTTATGTAACAGTTTTACAAACTTGTATATTCATGTGACTATTCCAAAGTGTGAAATAGTAAATAATATCAGAGAATATAATTAAATTGGGTCCACTCTACTGCATTGATTACTGATTGTGTAAATTGTACATAAAGCCTTCTTGTTGCTGTCATAGGAACACACAGTATTAAATTATGCGAATGATTTATATTTCACATAATAATGTGGATTTCTTCCAGTACAAGGTACTTGTAAAATGTATAGAATAATGAGGATGTACAATCATTTTTATAATATTATTTCTGTGTAAAATAAATATGAAAAAATAGACATGGTTTGGTTGTTTATGCTAATGCACAACATTAACTTTCAAAAGTTAATTGGGGGATTAGTGGTAGGTACAAGACTGAAACTCTGCTTCGAGTGTCCATTACTCTTGTCCTGCTGCTGCATTCATTAAAATGTTGCTATTAAGTCTGAGGGCTGAATTCTAAAGGACATAACTGCTGGACTAGGTCTATGGCATGGTGAGGAAACCAACAAGAGGGGACATCATATCCGTCATCCTTATCAATCTGCCTGCCACTGACACTTCTGTCCAAGACAGTTTCAGTAAGAGTGACCATCGCACAGTCTTTGTGGAAACAATATCCCACCTTCACATTGATAATATTATCCATTGTGTCGTGTGACATTATCACCATGCTAAATGGGACAGACTTTGAACCGAACTAACAACTCAATACTGGACAACCATGAGGCACTGTGGCCCATCAACAGCAGCAGAACTGTACTCCAGCACAATCTGTAACCTCATGACTCGGCATATCTCGTACTCAGCCATTTCAATCAGGCCAGGGGATCAACCTTGATCCAATAGAGAGTGCCAGAGAGCATGTCAGGAGTAATACCAGATATTCCTAAAAATGAGGAGTTAACCTGATGAAGCTATGAAACTGGACTACTTGTGTACCAAACAGCATAAGCAGCAAGTGACAGAGCTAAGTGATTCTTCAACCAACAAATCAGATCTAAGCTCTGCAGTCCTACCACATCCAGTTGTGAATGGTGGTGGACAATTAAATAACTCACTAAAGGAGGTGTCTCCACAAATATTCCAATGCTCAATGATGCAGAGCCTAACACATAAGTGCAAAAGGCAAGGCTGAGACATTTGCAACAGTCTTCAGCCTGAAGTGTCGAGTGGATGATCCATCTCAGACTTGTCCAGTGGTTCCCAGCATCACAGATACCAGTCTTCAGCCAACTTGATTCACTCGATGTAATATCAAAAAACAATCAGAAACATTGATACTGCAGAGGTTGTGGGCTCTGGCAACATTCTGCGATAGTACTGAATACTTGTGTTCCACAACTTGCTACTCCCCTAGCCAAGCTCTTCCAACACTGACAACTATCCACCAATGTGGAAAATTACCCAGGTACATCCTGTACACACAAATCAGGACAAATCCAACCCAGCCAATTTGGGAAACAAAAACAGAAATTGCTGGAGAAGCTCAGCAGATCTGGCAACATCTGCGGAGAGAAACCAGAGTTAACATTTTGATACCTTTACTGATGACTAACTATAGACCAGTTGGCTGATGCTCAAGATGGGTCACTGGACGAAAAATGTCATCAACATTGCTATCATGCAGCACTTGCTAAGCAATAACTTGCTTACTGTTCTCAGTTTGGATTCTGTAAGGGTCATTGAACTCCCAACCAGCCTTCATTTAAACATGCACAAAATGAGCTGAAGTTCAGGGTTGAGATATGTCAATGACTGCCTTTGGCATCAAGGCTACATTTGACCAAGTGTGACATTGAAGAGCCCCAGCAAAACTAGAATCAAAGGCAGGCAGGGGAAAATGCTCTACCAATTAGAGTCATACATGTTATAAAGAAAGAGAGTTGAGGTTGTTGGAGGTCAGTCATTTCAGGTGTATGACATTGCTGTATGATTACCTCAGGGTAATGTCCAAGACCCAGCCGTCTTCAGCTACTTCATCAATGTCATCCCTCGGTCATTAGGTCACAAGTGGAGATGATTGCTGATGATTACACAATGGTCAGCACCACTAACGACTCCTCAGATATTGAAGCAGTCCATGCTCAAATACTGAAGATCTGGATAATATCCCGGCCTGGTCGTAAATGTGGCAAGTAATTTGCATGCCTCACAAATGCCAGGCAATGACCATCTCCAATACAAAACATTCACACCAGTGTCCCTTGACATACAAACCTATAACCACCACCGAGTTCCCCACTGTCAGCATCCTGACAGTTACAATTTACCAGAAACTGAAGTGACTCAGTAGATAACACTGCTGCTACACATCGCCAGGGACACGGGAGTTGAATCCAGCCTTGGGCCGCTGTGTCTGTGGAGTTTTGCACATTCTCCCCATGTCTATGTGGGTTTCCTCCAGGTGCTCCGGTTTCTTCCCACAATCCAAAGATGTGCAGGTCAGGTGGTTTGGCCATGCAAAATTGCCCATAGTGTTCAGGGATGTGTCAGGTGCATTAGTCTAAATGCGGGAAATGGGCCTGGGTGGGTTACTCTTCACAGGATTGGTGTGGACTCGATGGGCCAAAGGCCTGTGCCCACACTGTAGGTAGTCTAACCTAATCTAAACATTCAAAACCAAACAGATGAACTGACAGTACAAGGTGAAATATATGTGAAATCACAGCCATTACAGAATCATGGCTACACTATAACAGATTGTGAATAAATAAATTCTTAAAACGTTTAGATAAGGGTTAATGCATGTAATACTATAGAAAATGGATTTGAGAATTCAATAATGGAAGACCAGAGATTCAGGTGCATTGTGCATGTATTAGGCTTCACTATAGAGGATAAAGATCATGTCAGAAATAACTAATCACAAAATTAAAGCGTAGGTGGAGGGCAGCAAAATTACACTCAGACAATAAGATGCCAATTTCACGTTTTTCCTTAAATTATCAAGTTCAAATTCATTTTCAATGAGGATGAAGACGGGTGAGGAAGTAGGCCTTTCACTGACTGCATTAAAAGCAAGCAGAAAATGGTGATAATCAATGTTTCAACGAATTGCGTTTCAAAGAATGTCAGCCATTGTCAGAAGGTAATTTACAAGGCTTCTTGAACTTGGGGAAGAAAATTAGGAAGGATAGGAGTAGGGTTTGAAATGCAGGCCATCATTAGAGTAATCTTCAGTACAAAAGTCAAATTTTCATTCATTTTCAGTATCTGTAAATAGCAGGAATGAACCTCTTTCAAAATTTAATCAGAATCATTTTGCTACACATGGACGAAGAAAATTGCAAGCACAAAAAATGGATAACAATGAGCAAATTACGCACCTGTCATTATAGTAATTAGTTTCAATCTTCCACAGTTTCATCATCCCCAATGTTATAGCGATTTCCCTCAGTTGAACTTGATCGTTAGTGCTTCGATCACATCCGATTCGGTTCCCTGATGTTTCATTAGGTATAAAATTCAATTCTGTGAGCTAGTTTAATTGTTTGAAAAATGATAATTTTCTTGTGAATAATCCATCTCCTACAAAATACAACATGCAGCTCACTGTACGTCTCACCTGTATCAGAGACAGCAAATGGCCTGACTGGTTTCATATACAAATCAGATTGCGTTTACGATAAACTGCAAGCATCAGTTTATTCTGTCAGCAGTAGATATTTTCTAATGAAGAAAACAAAAGCAGGCTCATTCTTTTTACTGGAGATTAATTAAATGCACTTTGGGGGCAGCGTACTGTTACTATCATCTGGAGTTCATCTCTAAGTCTCCTTAAAGCTCCTTTCCTTTTCATGGTTTATTAAATGAACGAAGCCACATCCATATAAGGAAAAAAAGTGATTAGAACAGGATGGTGTGGTGTGGTTGACCATTCCAGAGGCAGTAGGTTGTAAGATGAGCTCAGAAAGGATTGTAGCGAAGGTAAGAGACAAATGAAAGCTGGATGTGGGACAATTTGTCTTGGTGGACACTAGACGTGGAAGGTAAGCAGCAGAGCTATCTGACCAGCTGTTATAGGCATTAAAATGTTATTGTTATCCAACATCTTCTCCTGACAGAGCTGACATATTTCTAGGGATAATCTATTTGAAATATTAATTAAGGAACACTATTCCCTTTAAAAAGAAATCCTAATACTACTACTAACCCATGAGTTAACAATGTCGCTAATCTTCACTTTCGCCAATGAGGAAGGGATAGTTGCCTGACATGAATGCATGATATATTTGGATACTTTGTCTCTTTTTTTTAGTGGAATATTATGGACTAAGTTTGCTGTTGGCAGATTTATCGGTAATTCAGGTGAAAATAAGGAACAAGAAAAATATAAATCTTGTCAGATCATTGAGTGTCATTTTCCAGCAATACAGTTAGTAGTCATACACAAGATGAAATTATGCAAGAGACAAAAATAGAAATCTCTGGAAAAGTTCAGCAGATCTGGCAGCATCTGTGGAGAGAAATCAGAGTTAATATTTCAGGTCGAGTGACGCTTCCTCAGAGCTGATAAAACTGATTTACAGCATCTACAGTTCTTTTGCTTTTTTTTATGAAATTGTACAAATGGTTTCATTTGATGAAGTTACAAAATCAGAAGTTACATGATACCAGGTTCTAGTCCAACAAGTTTATTTGAAATCACAATTTTTCGGAGTGCTGCTCCCTCATCAGGTGAGGTGGAGACAAGTGCACAGAATTTATAGGAAGAGAGATAATTGCATGATAATACCAGGTAATCAAGAGTATCAAAAGATAGTATAAAAAGTGTGAGTAGCATGTCAACAGGTTGAATAACAAGTCTTTGCAGGTGGTCAAACATGTCAAATGGTGTGAGTAAAGTGTCAACAGCAATTGAAGTGATGACCTATGAACAGATTAATTGAGACAGACAGATAATTACAAAATCTAAAAAAGAAGATAGTGTTGCAGACAAATCAAATGGTTAGGATAACATAATAGGTATAAGAGTCACATGATAAGGCCTAACCGAAGTAACAAGTAATCCAAAACCATACAAGCTAATTAAGGTAGAGAGATACTAACAAGATATCAAGAGGATGTTGTTAAAGCAGAACAGTAGGGAAGATTACCAAACCTAGAACACCAAGCTATTTCAGGGAGGATTTGACAACAACTTCTTTCACGTAAAGGTCAGCAAAAGATTGTAAGTCTCTCCCAGAAACATGTTGAGATTATGGTGGTAGAATTGGGAAGGTTCACTTCAAATCTGGATTGATAGGTTTTTGACGGGCCATGGAAGCCGGGCTTGTGTAACCAAGCCAGTTAGATGGAAGGACATGTAACATTGAGTTGGAACCCCAGAATATGTGCATTTTTTAAAAATTCCTATTTCCCATTCTGTTTTTTTCTTCAAACAGTACTGCCACAAAGTGATTGGCTGTTAAGGTTCGTGTGAGAAATTGATAGAATGTGACAGCTAGAAGGGTCAAAAAAACTTCCAAACTAGAGCAACTTGAGATAATGGGGGGGGGGGGGAGCTGTCCATTTCCCCGGCCTTTCTCTGCAGACAACCACCTCTCACAGATATCTTTGTGATTTCATTTCCAGAAATAATGGAAAAAGTCATTCAGTAAGAGTGTGCATCTTAATATTGGATTGTTGTGAACTAGATTTGTCTAGAAGGCTGTGAAATTCACAGATTGGGAACAACCATTAGCTGCCTGGGAACCACATCCAGTTCTATCCCTATTTTACTGTGCACCATTCCTGGAACAACTCACAACTCATCAGGTAACCACTGAAAGGCCACTATGCCAAAGCTGCCTCTTTGCCCAGCACTGTTATTGAGGAGCTGTCCTGCACATTTCCTGACATTTTCTCTGAACTTGGCAACAGGAGAAATTGTGCTGGATAGATGGAACTGACATGGGATTTACTCTTCTCTGTTTTTCCCCCATCACCTCCAGCACCAGCAGTAATTGTCTGGTGCCCTGGCCTCATCAGCCTGGTCCAAGGTTGTACCCTGAGTTAGTGCAATCTGAGCCATCTGCAGGAATGTCTAGCACTGGAGGAAAATGGTAAATGCCCTTCTCCACTTCATCAGCATAAGTGCCATCAATGTCTCTCTGCCACCTCACTATCTCTGCAAGTGTACCCACCTCCCTCCAAAGATCATGCTGTACCATTGCTTGCAACATCTTCCCTCACTCACACTCCTCTGCCTCAACACCCAACATTACTAACACTGCATGGCCTCTCCACTGCCCAGAACACTTCTCACCTGATCAGCTACCCACTTCCATCTCCTGCAATACTCTACCTGTCGCTCATTCCAGGAGGTACAAAGCTGACAGGAAGGTAGAAAGACTCAAGATGGGTGGTGGGCTGCACAACCTTTGACTCCTCACTCCTCACATGGATAGGATCCTGACTCTGACCCTGCCAAGGTAAAAACAATGACTGCAGATGCTGAAAACCAAATACTGGATTAGTGGTGCTGGAAGAGCACAGCAGTTCAGGCAGCATCCAACGAGCTGCTCGTTGGATGCTGCCTGAACTACTCTGACCCCGCCAAGCAGCTGGCTGACAGTGTTCACGTCCCTGACCTTGTACTGAAGGTTGTCCTTGGCTTATTGTGATGGGACTCCCTGGGTCAAGGCACCTTGCATTTATCTGAATTAAACTCCATCTGCCACTTCTCAGTCCATTGGCCCATCTGGTCCAGATCCTGTTGTAATCTGAGGTAACCCTCTTCGCTGTCCACTACACCTCCAAGTTTAGTGTCATCTGCAAACTTACTAACTGTACCTCTTATGCTCACATCCAAATGATTTATATAAATGATGAAAAGTAGAGGGCCCAGCACTGATCCTTGTGGCACTCCACTGGTCACAGGCCTCCAGTCTGAAAAACAACCATCCACCACCACCCTCTTCCTTCTACCTTTGAGCAAGTTCTGAATCCAAATGGCTAGTTCACCCTGTATTCCATGAGATGTAACCTTGCTAGCCAATCCCCCATGGGGAATCTTGTCGAATGCCTTACTGAAGTCCATATAGATCGCATCTACCGCTCTGCCCTCATTAATCTTCTTTGCTACTTCTTCAAAAACTCAATCAAGTTTGTGAGACATGATTTCCCATGCACGAAGCCATGTTGACTATTTCTAATCAGTCCTTGCCTTTCCAAATACATGTACATCCTGTCCTTCAGGATTCCCTCCAACAACTTGCCCACCAGCGACATTAGGCTCACTGGTCTATCGTTCCCTGGCTTGTCCTTACCACACTTCTTAAACAGTGGCACCACATTCGCCAACCTCCAGTATTCTGGCACCTCACCTGTGATTATCGATGATACAAATATCTCAGTAGGATGCCCAGCAATCATTTCCCTATCTTCCCACAGAGTTCTAGGGTACACCTGATCAGGTCCTGTGGATTTATCCACTTTACTATGTTTCAAGACACCCAGCACTTCCTCCTGTGTAATATGGACATTTATCAATATGTCATCATCTATTTCCCTACATTCTATATCTTCCATGTCCTTTTCCATAGTAAATATTGTTGCAAAATACTCATGTACTATCTCCCCCCATCTCCTGCGGTTCCACACAAAGGTCGCCTTGCTGATCTTTGAGGGGCCCTACTTTCTCCCTAGTTATCCTTTTGTCCTTCATGTATTTGTAAAAGCCCTTTAGTTTCTCATTAACCCTATTTGCCAAAGTAATTTCATGTCCCCTTTTTGCCCTCCTGATATCTCTCTTAAGTATACTCCTACTGCCTTTATACTCTTCTAAGAATTCACTCGATCTATCCTGTCTATACTTGACATATGCTTCCTTCTTTTTCTTAACCAATTCCTCAATTTCTTTAGTCATCCAGCATTTCCTATACCAACCAGCCTTTCCTTACACACTGACAGGAATATACTTTCTCTGGACTCTTGTTATCTCATTTCTGAAGGCCTCCCATTTTCCAGCCATTGCCTGCGAACATCTGCCCCCAATCAGCTTTGGAAAGTTCTTGCCTAATACCGTCAAAACTGGTCTTCCTCCAATTTAGAACTTCGACTTTTAGATCTGGTCTATCCTTTTCATCGCTATTTTAAAACTAATAGAATTATTGTCACCAAACCCAAAGTTCTCCTCCACTGACACCTCAGTCACCTGCCCCGCCTTATTTCCCAAGAGTAGGTCAAGTTTTGCACCTTCTCATGTACACATTTAACAAATTCCTTTCCATCTAAACCTTTAACACTATGGCAGTCCCAATCTATGTTTGGAAAGTTAAAATCCCCTACCATAACCACCCCATTATTCTTGCAGATAACTGAGATCTCCTTACAAGTTTGTTTCTCAATTTCCCTCTGACTATTAGGGGTCTCTCATACAATCCCAATTACGAGATCATTCATTTCTTATTTCTCAGTTCGACACACATGCACTCACACACACTCACACACACTCATAGACACACTCAGGCAGACCCTCTCTCATATGCTCACCCATACACTCCCACGCACACCCTCTCACAGACTTAAACCCATTTACATTCACACTCACGCGCATATACACGCCCTCTCACAGACACTCATAACACCCCCCAGCCCACACACGCACACACACACACCCACGCGCACGCATACACATATAAGTTTGTTGGGTGAATTGGTACTTGTAGAATTACATTTTACTTTGCTCAAAAACTGTATGAATCCATGTTAGATTCTGTAAATCAATTTTTTAAACTAGAATCAGTCTGACCATTGTGGCACAGACAGCCTCTCACAGGGAGTTAACACCTTCAATACATATCAATACAACCACCTGATGCAGGAGCGGCGCTCCAAAAGCTAGTGTGCTTCCAATTAAACCTGTTGGACTATAACCTGCTGTTGTGTGATCTTTAACTTTGTACACCCCAGTCTAACACTGGCATCTCCAAATCCATGAATACATTATCTGGGCTGACATGGTATCAATTGTTAAAGTTCACTTGAGAAAGTAACTTTAAAAAAAAATGTTTTGCAATTTACATATGAAAGAACTGAAACCAACATGGTCATTATAATAGATGAGAGATTTAACAAACAATCCAGGTCTTTTCAATATATAATTTCAGTTACATCACACTGTAAACGTTTGCTATAAATTGTGTCTTACAATCTTATACTCCACGAACACCTGATGAATGAGCAGTGCTTCGAAAGCTAGTGCTTCCAAATCAACCTGTTGGACTATAACCTGGTGTTGTGTGGTTTTTAACTTTGTCCACCCCAGTCCAACACTGGCATCTCCAAATCGGCACTTCAAGAAGGGAGTTCACCACCACCTTCTCAAGGGCAACTAGGGACAGACAATAAATGCTGGCCAGCTGGTGATGCCCACATCATGTGAACATATGGATAATGAATAAAAACAAAACTGGAAGTTTCTCCTCTCAAAGCTTATTGAGGTTTGGGATAAAATGGAAATTTCAAATTTGACCTTCATTGATTTGACAGGGAGAGTCAGAGGGTGAGGGGTGACCTTATGGAGATTTATAAAATCATGAGGGCCATGGATGGGGTAGATAGACAAGGTCTTTTCCCGGGGTTGGGGGAGTCCAGAACTAGAGGGCATAGGTTTAACGTGGAAAGGGAAAGATTTAAGAAGGACCTAAGGGGTGACTTTTACACACAGAGGGTGGTGAGTGTATGGAATGAGCTGCCAGAGGAAGTGGTGGAGGCGAGTACAGTTACAACATATTAAAGGTGTCTGGGTGGGTGGATGAATAGGAAGGGTTCAGAGGGATCTGGGCCAAATGCAGGCAGATGAGATAAAATTTATTCAGGATATCAGGTTGCATGAATGGTCTGTTTTCATGCCGTACAACTCTATGACTATGACTCTATGACTGTTAAAAGTTTAAGGGAACTAGATGACCAGTCAGACTTTAAAATTCAGACCAGCCATAATCAAACTGAAACCAAAAGAGAAAATGCTGGAAAATCTCAGCAGGTCTGGCTGCATCTGTAAGGAGAGAAAAGAGCTGACATTTTGAGTCTAACTGACCCTTTGTCAAAGCTAAAGAAAGAGGGTAAATAGGTCGGTATTTATACGAGGCTGAGAGAAGATGAGTCATGGCTCTAGAAGCAAAGGTAGCAATAAAGGGATGATAATGACTGTGTATAGAGAGCTAATACTGAGAGAGAAAAGGAAAGCAGTGAAGGTGGACGGGGGAGAGAGATAAATGAAAATCCTGTCAGAGAGAAGAGCAATACTTCTTCAGGGTAGGCATTCTGGAAGAGAGGTGGCAGTGGGTTAAGCACTGGATAAAAGCAAATTACTGCGGATTCAGATTCCAGCATCCGCAGTAATTTGCTTTTATCCATGATCAAACTGAGGTGTGGAGCAGGCTCAAGGGGTTGAGGTCCCTCCCTGGGGTCCCTTTTCACCATTCAATACAATTCCAGTGCGGATTGCAGCAGCCGACAATACCTTGCTGTCTGTGCTGGTCATTTGTGGTCGGCTGGATGAGAAGTTCAGCAAGGCCTTTCTCAGGAGAGACTTCCAAACTTTTACTGACCTTTATGTAAAAGAGGGTGTTGTCATATCATCCCTGAAACAGCTTGGTGTTTAATTAAGGTTCTGGATTCTGCTAATGAGGTAATCCTTCTCTACGCCATCAGAATCAAATTCCATTAAATATTTTAATGGAAACACCTTGAATGTTCCATATTCAATCACTAATGACACCAAACCTGGTGGTAGTATAAACAGCGAAGGAGGTTATTTAAGATTACAAAGAGATCTTGATCAATTGGGTCAATGGGCTGATGAAGGGCTTTTGCCCAAATCCTCGATTTTTCTGGTCCTTGGATGCTGCCTGATCTGCTGTGCTTTTCCAGCACCACCCTCTCGACTCTAATCTCCAGCATCTGTAGTCTTCACTTTCACCTGAGGAGTGTCAGATGAAGTTTAATTTGGATAACTGCAAGGTATTGCATTTTGGTAAAACAAACAAGGGCAGTACTTATACAATTGTAAGTCAGGCCTTGGATAGTGTTGTAGGACAGAGAGACCTAAAGGTTAAGATAGATAATTCTTTGAAGTTTGTGTCACGTGTAGATAGTGGTCAAGAAGGCATGCTTGCTGTCATTGCACAGGTCTTTGCGTAAAGGAGTTGGGACATTATGTTGAGGTTATACAGAACATTGGCGAGGCCTTTTCTTGAGTACTGTATGCACTACTGGTCACCCTGCTGTAGGAAGGATATTATTAAGCTGGAGAGGGTTCAGAAAAGATGTTGCCTGAAATGGTGGGTTTGAGTTATAAAGACAGGCTGAATAGGCTGGGACTTTTTTCACTGAAGTGTGAGAGGTTGAAGGGTGGTCTTAAAGAAGTTTATAAAATCATGAGGATTATAGATAAGGTAAATGGCAGATGTCCTTTCCCTAAAATGGGGTGTTCCAAGACTAGGGGGCATATTTTTGAGGTGAGAGGTAAAAAACGTATTAGAGATATGAGGGCCAACGTTTTACACAGGGCGGTTCATGTGATGAGCTTCCAGAGGAAGTGGGTATGAGTACAGTTACAATGTTTAAAAGACATTCAGATAAGTGCATGAATGATATAAGTTTGGAGGGGCATGGGCCAAATGCAGGCAGGTGGAACGAGATTAGACTAAACGATTTGCATAATTTCATCTTTTATATGACTGTTAAATGTTTTGCTGGCAAATACCGCTCAATGATCTAAGAAGATTTGTGTTTTTTTTGTTACTTTTCTTCACCTGAATTAAAGGTAAATCTGCCAACAACAAACTTGATCCATGATGTTCCCCTTAAAAAAAGAGACAAAATATCTGTCCACATCAGAGAACTGTAGCGACGTCAGGCTCACTTATCTATAGTTCCCTGGCTTGTCTTTACCACCCTTCTTAAACAGTGGCACCATGTTTGCCAACCTCCAGTCTTCCGGCACCTCACCTGTGACTATCGAAGATACAAATACCTCAGCAAGAGGCTCAGCAATCACTTCCCTAGCTTCCCACAGAGTTCTTGGGTACACCTGATCAGGTCCTCGGGATCTATCCACTTTTAACCATTTCAAGACATCCAGCACTCCCTCCTCTGTAATCTGGACATTTTGCAAGATGTCACCATCTATTTCCCTACAGTCCATTTCTTCCATATCCTTTTCAATAAGGGAATATCAGTGACCATGGGTGATTTTAATTTGCACATAGATTAGTCAAATCAAATTAGCCAGAATGCCATAGAGGAAGCATTTCTGGAATGCTTATGGAATGGCTTTCTTGATCAATATGTGGAGGAACTAACTAGAGAGCAGGCCATCCTGGATTGGGTTTTATGTAATAAGAAGCCAATCTAGCTGTGCAAGACCCCTTGGGGATGAGCAACCATAATGTGATAGAATTTTTGATTAAGATGGTAAGTGAGATTGTTGATTTGGAGACTAGAGTGCTGAATCTTCCTAAAGGAAGCTATGAAGATATGAGACATGAATTGGTCTTGATAGATTGGGGAGAGTTACTTAAAAGGATGACAGCAAATAGGCAATGGAAAACATTCAACAAATGCTTGGGGGAACAACTGTTTATTCCTGTTCAGTACAAAAACAAAATAAGTAAGGGGGCCAATCCATGGATTACAAAGGAAATTAGAGACAATATCTGATCCAAGGAAGAAGCGCACAGATTGGCCAAGAAAAATAATAGGTCAGAAGATTGGGAGCAGTTTAGAAGTCAGCAAAGAAGCACAATGGGATTAATGAAGAAGAGGAAAATACAGTATGAAAGTAAGCTTGCAGGGAACATAAAGATTTACGCTATGAGTTTCTGTAAGTACGTGAAGAGAAAGAGATTAGTGAAGATAAATGTAGATCTCCTACAGACAGAAACGGGGGAATGTATAGTAGGGGACAAAGAAATGGTTGAGCAACTGAATGTATACTTTGGTTCTGTCTTCACAGAAGAGGACACAAATCAGATACAGGTAGTTCTCCTATAGCACCATAGTTGCATTCCAGCGAAATCTCGTTAATAGAAAATTGCTTAATATAAATAATGGGGCCAATGGTAAAAATGGGGTTGGTGCAGACCAGCAAAGAATATCATTCATAATCACACAAAAATCACCCAAAAGTCTGACACCAACTATGGCACAGTCTGAATGAAGGTTGAAATCATATTTATTAACAAAATAAAAATAAATTTAACACAGTACATTTAAAAAATGTAAGAAAGCTGCTCTCTGTACAGTACATCTCACAGAAAGCTGCTGAATCGGCAGCTGACATCAGTTCATGTGCAGCACGGCAAGAACACCAGTGCATGTACAGAACGAAGAGCATAAACCAATTCCTGCTGGAATTGCGCCATTGCAAATGGAGGCAAATGTTTTCCAAAATACAGTTCCCTAATTCTTCAGTGACATTATAGCCAAATCATGCTGCCGCAATGCGCATTATCTCAGAACAACCTGTATTAGAAATGAGGGAGATCAATATTAATTGAAATGATACTAGAGAATTTGAGGGCATTGAAGGTAGATAAATCCCCAGGGTCTGTTAATCTACATGCCAGAGTACTTAAGGAAGTGGCTGTAAAATAGTGGATGAATTGGTGATCATCTTCTAGGATTCTATAGACTCTGGAAGAGTCCCTACAGATTGGAGGGTAGCTAATGTCAGTCCAATATTCAAAAAGAGAGTTAGAGAGAAACCAGGGGATTATAGACCAGTAAGCCTAACATCAATTGTGGAGAAAGTTCTTGAATGCATTATCAAGGATTTTGCAGCAGAGCATTTAGAAAGCAGTGGCAGAATCAGACAGAGTCAGCATGGATTTATGAAGGTGAAATCATGCTTGGCAAATCTGTTGGAATTCTCTGGACATGTAACTAGTCGAGTTGACAAGAGGGTGCCAGTCTATGTGGTATATTTGGACTTTCAGAAAGCATTTGCCAATGTCCTGCAGAAGAGATTATTGTAGAAGATTAAAGCACATGGGATTGGGGAAGTGCATTGAGATGGATAGAAAACCTGTAGTCAGAGAGGAAACAAAGAGTAGGAAGTCAAGACTCCTTTTTCAAATTGGCAGGCAGTAACTAGTGGGGTGCCACAGGGATCAGGGCTGGGACCCCAGCTATTCACAATATATGTGGCAAGGATGCAGAGTTCCCTCAGTATGATCTGGACAGGTTGGGTGAGTGGGCAAATCAATGGCAAATGCAGTATAATTTGGATAAATGTGAGGTTATTTACCTTGGAAGCAAAAACAAGAAAGTAGATTACTACCTGAATGGCTGTAAATTGGGAAAGGGGAGTGTGCAATGGAAATTTTATGTGCAAAACCTTCAATTTTATCTTTTCATTTTTCTTTTGGTTACTTGTAGTCTTATCTGTTCATTTACTGTTAGATTTGAATTCTCTATCCCATCCTGTCAGTTCACTATTTCCCATGTTCATATCATTCTCCCTGCCTTTTCTCTATTCTCTAATTTTAAACATCTTGCCAGATTTCATCCTTGCCCCCATTACTTTGTGGAAGATTCTCCCTACTTCCCAGTTGTGCTGCTCAACAGAACGCCAGTCCCAGTATGGTTCAGGTGGACAGTGCCCCAATGGGACAGCCCCTCCACCAATAATGGTGCCCCATGAATTAAAGCTCCCTCCCCTGTCATTGCTGTTCTTGAGCCATGCATTTATTTGTTTAATCTTACAAGTTAGCCAGGAAAGACCTAAAGAGAGAGCTAAGAAGAGCCAGGAGGGGACATGAGAAGTCGTTGGTTGGTAGGATCAAGGAAAACCCAAAAGCTTTCTATAGGTATGTCAGAAATAAAGGAATGACAAGTGAAAGATTAGGGCCAATCAAGGATAATAGTGGAAAGTTGTGCGTGGAGTCTGAGGAAATAGGGGAAACACTAAAGGAATATTTTTTGACAGTATTCACACTGGAAAAAGACAATACTGAGATACAGACAACTAGACTAGACAGGACTGAGGTTCACAAGGAGGAAGTGTTAGCAATTCTGGAAAGTGTGAAAATAGATAAATCCCCCTGGGCCAGATGGGATTTATCCTAGGATTCTCTGTGAAGCCACGGAGGAGATTGCAGAGCCTTTGGCTTTGATCTTTATGTCATTATTGTCTACAGGAATAGTGCCAGAAGACTGGAGGAGATCAAATGTTGTCCCCTTGTTCAAGAAGGGGAATAGAGACAACCCTGGTAATTATAGACCAGTGAGCCTTACTTCAGTTGTTGGTAAAGTGTTGGAAAAGGTTATAAGAGATAGGATTTATAATCATCTAGAGAGAAATAAGTAGATTGGGGATAGTCAACATGGTTTTGTAGGGGGTAGGTCGTGCCTCACGAACTTTATTGAGCGCTTTGAGATGGTGACTAAACAGGTGGATAAGGGTAAAGCAGTTGATGTGCTGAATATGGATTTCAGTAAGGTGTTTGATAAGGTTTCCCACAGTAGGTTACGACAGAAAATTCGGAGACATGGGATTGAGGGTGATTTAGCGGCTTGGATCAGAAGATGGCTAGCTGAAAGAAGACAGCGGATGGTGGTTGAAGGGAAATGTTCATTCTGGAGTTCAGTTACTAGTGATGTACCATAAGGATCTGTTTTGGGGTCACTCCTGTTTGTCATTTTTATAAATGACCTAGATGCGGGCATAGAAGGATGGGTTAGTACATTTGTGGATGACACTAAGGTCGGTGGAGTTGTGGATAATGCTCAAGGATGTTGCAGATTACATAAGGACATAGATAAGCTGCAGAGCTGGGCTGCGAGGTGGCAAATGGAGTTTAATGCGGAAAAGTGTGAGGTAATTTACTTTGGAAGGAGCACAGGAATAAAGAGTGCTGGACTAATGGTAAGATTAGACAATAGACAATAGATGCAGGAGTAGGCCATTCTGCCCTTCGAGCCTGCACCGCCATTCAATATGATCATGGCTGATCATTCCTAATTAGTATCCTGTTCCAGCCTTATCTCCATACCCCTTGACTCCACTATCTTTAAGAGCTCTATCCAATTCTTTCTTAAAAGAATCCAGAGACTGGGCCTCCACTGCCCTCTGGGGCAGAGCATTCCACACAGCCACCACTCTCTGGGTGAAGTAGTTTCTCCTCATCTCTGTCCTAAATGGTCTACCCCGTATTTTTAAGTTGTGTCCTCTGGTTCGGCACTCCCCCATCAACGGAAATATGTTCCCTCCTGCCAGAGTGTCCAGTCCTTTCATAAGCCTATATGTTTCAATCAGATCCCCTCTCAGTCTTCTAAACTCAAGGGTATACAAGCCCAGTCGCTTCAGTCTTTCCGTGTAAGGCAATCCTGCCATTCCAGGAATTGACCTCGTGAACCTACGCTGCACTCCCTCAATAGCCAGAATGTCTTTCCTCAAATTTGGAGACCAGAACTGCACACAGTACTCCAGGTGTGGTCTCACCAGGGCCCTGTACAGCTGCAGAAGCACCTCTTTGCTTCTATACTCAATCCCTCTTGTTATGAAGGCCAGCATGCTATTAGCCTTCTTCACGACCTGCTGTACCTGCATGCTTGCCTTCATTGACTGGTGCACAAGAACACCCAGATCTCTCTGAACAGCCCCTTTACCTAATTTGATACCATTGAGGTAGTAATCTGCCTTCCTGTTCTTGCCACCAAAGTGGATAACCAGACACTTATCCACATTAAACTGCATCTGCCATGCATCTGCCCACTCACCTAACTTGTCCAGGTCACCCTGTAATCCCCTAACATCCTCATCACATTTCACCCTACCACCTAGCTTTGTGTCATCAGCAAATTTGCTAATGTTATTGCTGATACCATCTTCTATATCATTTACATATATTGTAAAAAGCTGCGGTCCCAGCACGGATCCCTGCGGTACCCCACTGGTCACTGCCTGCCATTTCGAAATGGAGCCGTTAATCACTACCCTTTGTTTCCTATTAGCCAACCAATTCTCTATCCAATCTAGTACTTTGCCCCCAATCCCGTGCGCCCTAATTTTACTCACTAACCTCTTGTGTGGGACTTTATCAAAAGCTTTCTGAAAGTCCAGGTACAGTACATCCACTGGATCTCCCTCGTCCATCTTCCGAGTTACATCCTCAAAAAATTCAAGAAGATTAGTCAAGCATGATTTCCCCTTCATAAATCCATGCTGACTCTGTCCTATCCTGTTACTATTATCCAGATGTGCCGTAATTTCATCCTTTATAATAGACTCCAGCATCTTTCCCACCACTGAGGTCAGACTAACTGGTCTATAATTTCCTGCTTTCTCTCGCCCACCCTTCTTAAAAAGTGGCACAACATTAGCCGCCCTCCAATCCTCAGGAACCAACCCCGATTCTATTGAACTCTGGAAAATAATCACCAGCGCATCCACGATTTCCCGAGCCACCTCCTTCAGTACCCTGGGATGCAGGCCATCAGGTCCCGGAGACTTATCAACCTTCAGACCTAACAGTCTCTCCAACACCAAATCCTGGCAAATAGAAATTCCCTTAAGTTCAGGTCCTTCAGCCACTGTTACCTCAGGGAGATTGCTTGTGTCTTCCCCAGTGAACACAGATCTGAAGTACCCATTTAATTCCTCTGCCATTTCTTTGTTCCCAGTAATATATTCCCCTGCTTCTGTCTTCAAGGGCCCAATTTTTGTCCTAACCATTTTTTTGCCTTGGACATACCTAAAAAAGCTTTTACTATCCTCCTTTATATTCTTGGCCAGTTTACCT
This sequence comes from Chiloscyllium punctatum, assembly GCF_047496795.1. NCBI lineage: Eukaryota > Metazoa > Chordata > Chondrichthyes > Orectolobiformes > Hemiscylliidae > Chiloscyllium > Chiloscyllium punctatum. Next base: position 10,373,184 of record NC_092765.1, read on the forward strand.
TCGTACCTCATTTTTTCTCTGCGTATTTCCTTCTTACTAATCCTCTGTTGTTCTTTAAAAGCTTCCCAGTCCTCCGTTTTCCCGCTTATCTTCGCTAAGTTATACTTTTTCTCTTTTAACCTTATATGTTTCTTTACTTCCCTTGTCAGCCACGGCCGCCCATGTCTCCTCCTTGGTCGTGTAGATGAGCAGAGAGATCTCAGTATCCATGTACATAGATCCCTGAAAATTGCCAGCCAGGTTAATAGGGTTGTTAAGAAGGCATAAAGTGTGTTAGCTTTTATTGGTAGAGAGATTGAGTTTCGGAGCCACAAGGTCATGCTGTACGAAAATCTGGTGCGGCTGCACTTGGAGTTTTGCATCCAGTTCCGGTCACTGCATTACAGGAAGGATGTGGAATATTTGGAAAGGGCTCAGAGAAGATTTACTAGGTTGTTGCCTGGTATGGAGGAAAGGTATTGTAAGCAATGAAAGGTTGCGGGACACGAGGCTGTTTTCGTTAGAGACAAGAAGTTGAGAGGTGACTTAATTGAGACATACAAGATAATCAGAGGGTTAGATAGGGTGGACAGTGAGAGCCTTTTTCCTCAGATGGTGAAGGCTAGCATGAGGGGATATAGCTTTAAATTGAGGGGTGATAGATATAGGACAGACGTCAGAGGTAGATTCTTTACTCAGTGAGTAGTAGGGGCATGGAATGCACTGCCTGCAACAATAGTAGACTCACCAACTTTAAGAGCATTTAAATGGTTATTGGATAAACATATGTATGAAAATGGAATAGTGGTGTTAGATGGGTTTCAGATTGGTTTCACAGGGCGGCGCAACATCGAGGGCTGAAGGGCCTGTAGTGCGCTGTAATGTTCTATGTTTTATGTTCTATTTACCTTATGCCAATTTGCATGTAACTGAAATAATAACGTAGTGATTACTAGGTTTGAGGTTCTGTTTCTTAAATTTGCTGCCTAGCTCCTCAGACTGACAAAGCAGAAACTCTTCCTTTGTTCTGCCTGTGTTGTTGGTACCTAAATAGACCAGAACTGGATCTTCCATCTTCCACTGTACATTCTTCTCCGGCAGTAGGGGATCAATAGTAATGGAGAGAAGGAAGGAGAATGGTTTTGAGAAACATATCAGCCATGGTTGAATAGCAGAGCAGACTTGATAGGCCCAATGGCCTAATTCTGCTCCTATATCTTATGGCTTTATGTCCTGACCGTTGGCACTGGACAGGAAGAAAGCCGACAGGAATTGCACTGATTGCTGCAGAGAACAGTGTCAGTTCTTCTCACTACACAGTCCCCAATTACTACATTTCTATTTCATTCATCCGACTTAAATAGCTCCCTGTCCTGCAGTTCCTTTGTTACTTGACTCATGCTCCCTGCAGTCCCTGCTCTTATCCATGCAGTTTACCAGAACATTACTCAGGTTGGACAACTGCAGAGACTGAGGTTCCTCAAATGCTTCCCTGTGGGCCCAATGCTTACCCCAGCTGCAGTTGCATGTTCCTGCTCTTGAGCACAGACCAAAATTGAATGAGCTAATTTGAGATGTATGACTGGTGTGATCAAAACTCAGAGGTAATTTTACCTCTCCCTGATGTGGCACAATATCTGTAACTAAGAGACCAGCTCCTCAATTTGGATTCCAATTTGCTTGAGCTGCAAACACAAGCCACAGATGTCTTCACTCTGGATCACATTACTGCAGCAACATTTTGACCAAGCTACCATTTGACTTGATTTGTTACTCTCTCATATATCTAGATTTTCTAAAAAATATTTTAATTTGATGGGATGGGGTGTCACTGGCTGACCAGCTTTTATTGCCCGTACCTAGTTACTCTTGAGAAGGTAGTGATGAGTTGCCTTCCTGAGTTGTCCACCTGCTAGGAGGTGAGTTTCTTGCTGCAGTATTCCTAGTCACTGATTTGCTCTTATAGCCACTGTATTTATGTGGTGAGTTCAGTTGAGTTTCTGATCAATGGTAGCCCCAGGATGTTGAGAGTGGGGGATTTAGTGATGGCAACACCATTGAATGTCAAGGGCCAGTGGTTAGATTGTCTCTTATTTGTGATGGTGATAGCCTGGCATTTGTGTGACACTTGTCAACACAAGTCTGGATGTTGTTCAGATCTTATTGCATTTGAACATGGACTGCTTCAGTATCTGAGGAATTACGAATGGTGCTGAACATTGTGCAATCATTGACAAATATCCCCACTTCTGACCTTATGATGCAGGGAAAGTCATTGATGAAGAAGCTGAAGATAGTTTGGCTGAGGACACTATCCTGAGGAACTTCTGCAGAGGTGTCCTGGAGCTGAGATGACTGACCTCCAATAACGAAGACTAACTTCCTATGCGTCAGGTATGACTCTAACCACTGGAAAGTTTACCCTCAGATACCCATTGATTTCCTAGAGATGCTTGATGCCACAATCTGTCAAATGCAGCCTTGATGTCAAGGGTTGTCACTCTCATCTCTGGCATTCAGCTCTTACAGTAAAAGGTTTTGCTTTACAAACAGTACAGGCTGATCATACCATACAAAGTGTATCAGGGTAATAGAGTGAGGAATACAATGTTACAACTGCAGAGAAGGTGCACAATAAGATCAACATTGAGTATAAAATTTGAGAGGTCCATTCAGAAGTTTAACAACAGTGATGAAGAAGCTGTTCTTGAATCTGTCGATACATGTGTTTATGTAAGGTGAAAGTGATGCTGAA